>NC_090991.1:40252500-40877500 GCF_041146395.1 Eulemur rufifrons | reverse complement strand
TATCCCCTTTTTTAAATTCCAGCATATAGATTTTCTGGAGCTCTTACAAGCAATCCCAGGCTTGGAGGAAGGTTGTGGTGTGACCCAGCCCTAGGATCAGGTGCTGAGAACCCCAAAAAGCTAACAGCGTCTCCCATCAGGGTTCAAGGGTCCCACAACTGGGTCAAGGGCAAACAGGATGGGAGCCAAGACACCAGGCACCACCCACATAATCCCGGCGGGTGGGAGAATAACAACACTGCCAACAACAGCAATAACAATAGAAAATGTTCCTTAGACACTTACTCTGTGCTAGGTGCCATTCTAAATGCTTTACATCTAGTAGCTCATTTAAACCTCAACAACGAGCTGACAAAGTAGACACTATTATAATCCCTGTTTCACAAATGGGAAACTCCGAGAGGTTACGGTGTTTGCACAGGTGACCTAGATAGCAGGCTGGTAAGAAGACTCAGTTTCCTTGGCACCAGGGACAATGAGAAACGTGGGTCCTGGCCCCCAGGGGTCTTCTGCAGACAGCCTGGCCCCGGGCCCTCTCTGAGGAACCAGGAACAGCCAGCCCCACTTCCTGCCACCCAGTACCCTACGCTTCCTGTTGTTGCCCACACTGAGCTCTTACTCACTGGGGAACCCCCCCAGCGCACCCTCTCTCAGGGGGAAGTGGAGGCCTCCCCGCCCCCTCCCCATGTGCACACTGCTACCGTTAGCACCATGGCGGCCCCACCCTCCAGGAGAGGTGGGCCCTCCCTCTGGTGGTTTCCGGCCACCAGGCAGTTTTCAGTCTAGGCCCCACTGTCGCTGACCTGCATAATGGCAAGGAGGCTGCCTGGCCTGTGCTGGCGAAAGACCTGGGGCTCCTCGGGAGAGCACAGCAACCTTGGGTGCTCTTGGTAGTGGAGGTGGGGGCAATGGGGAGGCAGGGTCTGGGCTCTGGCACCGAGAAGGGGCCAGAGATGGAGATGACCAGATCAGCTCCAACATCGTCCCCGTCCTCGCAGTGGAGAGTTTACTGAGCACTTGCTCTGTCCCAGGCACATGCTAAGCTCTCTATAGAATCCCCTCAACAGTCCTAGGAGGCAGGCATGTACCATTGTTATTCTTTTTTTATAGGTAAGGGAAACCGAAAGCTCAGAAAAGTTAAGTAACTTGCCCAAAGTCACACAGGTGCTAAGTGGCAAAGATGAAACTGGACCCCAAACTTCATGACCCCAAACTCCAGGAAACTTCTCCACCTTTCCCCTGAGTAACCCCGGCTCCCTCAAAGGCAGGAAGGCCCAAGTTGCCTTCCAGGGCTCTATGTTCCCCGGAAAAATGAAGAAGTGGCCCCAAGAGCAGCCCACCTGCTCCTGCCCATCTGACCCAGCTCTGTGCCAACCGACCCCAGATGTCACTGTGAATCATACCCACCACATCCTTGGCTTTGCAGGGTTAGCATGTGCCAGCCCTGCCTGCTGGGAATGCCACCCTACAGCCTCTGCCCAGACTAATATCTGACCACATGGCCACAATCCCATTGAGATCTTCTGTATGAGACACCCCAGAGGTGAGAGGCACAGGGTCTGGGCGACCCCCATGGCTACATGCCCCCAAACTTCATCTGCCCTGCCCCAGAGGAGGGGGCTGGCCAAGGAGACTATGCCTCAGTTGCCTCAGCAGGCCCCAGCTCATCACCACTAACCCCAGAGGCAAAGGAGCCTCCCAGAGCCCACACCCTGCTTGGGGCCATCCTGACCTTCCCATACAGCCTGGCCAGGTACCCACCAGGTCCCTGGGAACAAGCTAAGAGCACCCATGAGGCAAATTCCTCTCCAAATGGCCCAGCCCCCTCTCAAATGCCAGCATTGCTCTCCACTGCACACGCCCCAATCCCACCTTCCTTTGGTCCCTCTGCCCCGGGGTTGTAGGATTCTCCTTGCCAGGCAGATCAGGGGTGTCCTGTGCCCAGCTGTAGGCATGGTACTCTGCCAGGCCTGGAAAGGCTGCCTTGTCACCCCAGTCTCTGACCCTGCATGTCTTGCAAGGGAAGGCATGAAGGGGCTGGAAGACACCCAGCCTTGGGCACGGGCGTAGGAGAGGTGAGAGCTTGGAGCCCGGCTGGCTGGTGTTCCCACCATCTCACAGGCCCATGGATCTGGGCAGCCATCGCTCCTCCGCTGTTGCTAAGGCAGCAGCCGGAAACCCTGGCTCAACCTGCTCTTTCTCCCCACCCCCATTTTAAGCTGGGGGCACCCCCTCTCTCATAGCCCTCTTGGCAAAGTGGCCCACCACCTCCCACCCTTGCATAGGAGAAAGCCTCCCTGCAGCTCCTGTCTGGCTGGACTCAGCTCTGGCCACAGCAGGAGAGGTCAGATGGAGACCCACCTTGCAATACCCACTGCCAGACCTGTGGGTTTGGCCAGAGCTGTAGTCCGGGGCAGCCTCAGACAGAGGCGAAGGCTGTCACCCTGGGCAGGGCAGGGCTCATGCCCCTGCTGGTGGGGAGTGAGAGGAGCCCATTTCTCAGTCAAGTGACCTTAGAGTGGGTTCATCCTGCCCACAACAGGACAAGGGATGGACTGAACCCTCACCTGGAAGAAAATGTAAACACATCGGGGTTGCTGGGGACCAGGCAGGGGGTGCGTCCCAGTGGGTGCTGCTGCCTAGATTTCTCCCCAGCCACCACCCCTTTCTCCACCAGGACACCTTCTAAGACCCATCTCTGGGCCTTCCCCTCCATGCCCTGTTACTCAGAGATTCCCAGTGGCATTTAGTGTCAGATTCAGCCAATCAGTTACAGCCACAAACCCTAGCAGGGCAATCAAGTCCTACCCATGCATTAGAATCTCACCACTTGACTTTTGGATCTTCCACTGGTCTGAATTATTCACACAGCTCCACCCCACTAGAGTTCCTGGGGGCCCACCCCACCCCCTCCACAGACACACACCTGGGGGGAGAGACAGACCCATGTGCCCCAGTCAGGCTAGAGGGGGTCCAGGGACCCCCACCAATGCAGCCTCCCCAGAGGCCCCCAGAGATTGTCTCCTCACTCGGCCCCTCCCCCAGCTGCTTGGCTCAGCTCAGCCCTGGGTTTGGGAAGGGGGAGGAAGGGCAGGGAGAGATGGGGGAAGTCAGGGACAGCCTGGGGCGAGGTGTTTTTCAGAGTCCCCTCCCCACAAGGAAGCAAGGTGCCTTCACAAGGACAGACCCCACCCACCCCATAGCTCTTCCAGACTCCTCCTGGCCTTCTCCCAGGAGGCGGCAGCAGCCAAGATTTTCAGGAACTGTTAGGAGGCTACTCTTTGGGGCCATGCAGAGGATCTAGCAAGTGTGGCCTAATGACTGGCCAGGGGAGGGGAAATGATGTCAAGGAGGTTGGGGTAAAGGATTGAGCCAGCAGCCTCTGCTGCCTGTGGCTCCCCCCGCCCCCCAGACCTGCAGCACCAGCCTGCTCAGACTGGGAGATAAATGCCTCTGGGAAAAAGCACAGCCTTATCCGCCTGTCACCCAGTGTCCAGCAAGGGAAGGCTGACAGCAGACAGGCCACCAGGCAATTAGTTAGAGAAGAGAGCAGGAGACAGGGTGTAGGTAGGGAGGGGGAAGTGAGAATGAGTGGCCCTTCCCCCTCCCTACCTCTACCTCTCACAGGATCTTGGGGACCCCTGACTCTTCTCCGGAGCCCCTACCCCACCAAGCACATTTTGACTGCTCCCAGGCTCAGCCTGAGCTGCTGGCTCCCTCCCCACTGGCCTAGTCCCCAGGCCTCCCCATTCCCCAGGCAGGTGACAGCAAGGGTGGAGGGTTCCAGACCTTTGCTCCACCCCAAGCCAGAGTAGAGTGACCCACTCATCCCAAGCTTCCTAACCTTACTCCCTTCAGTGGCTAGGAGGAGATGCCCAAAAGAAGACCCACAGGCAGCCTCTCTCCGACATACGGGGGTGACAAACACAGACACCCGCTCTGCACGAGCTGACGACCCAACTCCCAGCAGCCCTGGCACCGGCACCGAACAAATCAGAACCAAACACCTCCACTAGGTCTCTGGCTCCGGGGAGGTTGTAACCCCTTCCATCTTTGACCCCCAGGCACAGAAGGGCAGATGCTCCAGACAGCTGCCCAGTGGCGGTGACGGGGCCGTGTGCAGTGGGGAAGAGGGTGACCGGGGACCTCCTTGCGTGCTCTGCTCCCAACTTCCTCACAGGACATTTTTGTTTAGACCTTTAGACCCAGGAGCCTGGGGGTAGCGGGTGTCTTAGGGAGGGAGTCCAGGCGATTGTAGAGGAAAGTTTTGAGGGGAGAGTGCTAAGTCACTCTGAAAAAAGCTACAGCCACTCCCACCCCCTGGAGGGGCAGCTGGGGATCTCCAAGCCGCACCTGAGTCCCCGGGGGCGGGGACGTGTGCCCAGCCCCAGCAGCCCCCTGCCCGCGCCCCGCGCGCAGCCGGGTCACACTCACCAGGACGCGGTTAAACCTCTCCTCCAGCTCTCCCGCCGCGGGCATCGGCTGCTTGGGGGCCGCGGGCTGCTTGGGGGACGGCGCAGCGGGAGCAGCGGGCTGCTCGGTGCTGCCGGCCGCGTTGCCCATGGTGGTCCCCACCCAGTCGGCCAGGCGCCTCCAGCCTCGGAAATCCAGCTTTCCGGGGAACGGGGACAAGGCTCCCGGCCCGGCGGTCGAGGGGACAGCGGCTCGCGGCGGCGGCGGCGGGGTGTCGGCGACGACGGGCGCTCGGCTCAGTGGCGCGCAGGGGCCGGGGCGCGGCGTCCCATCGGGGCGGCCCCGTCCGAGGACGCCGGGCGGCGAGCTGCAGGGTGGGGGGAGGAAGTCAGGCTGCAGGCCGCCGGGGCCAGAGGGCTGGGCCGGGGGCAGGAAGCTGTGGCGCGGGCTCCCCCCTCGGCGATTTTCGAACTTCTGCTGTCGCTCCCCGTGCGCGCAAACCGCAGTTCGCCGCCGCCGCCGCCGCGCACCCAGCCCCAGGGGGGCGGGCTGGAGGGAGGGGGCGGGCGCCGGGCGCCGGCCGGGGGACCACCGCAGCCATGGCGCGGCAGGGAGGGGGCTGCCGAGCCGCTTCACCTGCCGCAGAAGGGGCGGCCGGCGCCGCTTCACCTGCCGGAGCGGGAGGCGACCAAGGCGAGGCCGAGGCGGCGGCGCGCTCGGCGGCGCCTCCGGGTCCTAGAACCGCATTCGCCCCATCGCCTGGGGCGGAGGATTGACTGGGTGTGAGTGAAGCGGGTAGCGACCCGGGCCGGAGGGGCAACCCTCAGAGTGGAAGATTGTCAGGAACTGCGAGCGCGGCTTGGAGACCCATGGCGGTGCGGCGTTGGGGCGTAAGGGCTGCGTCCCCCTCTCGGGTCCCCACCTGAGAAGGTGGGAACCCCCTTCCAGGCCCCCCACTTCTTGTTTCTCTGCTCCTCTGTTTAGCCCAGAGACGCGCTGAGGATCAGAGGGATCCATCTGCAAACAGGAACCCCAAAACAGGGTGGGAGGCGCGGACCCAAGCCAACGGAGACCCACACCACCTGTCCCATCTCGACCAACTGTGCGCATGTGCCGGCATCCCAGTGGTTGTAGAATGCGGGCACCCATGGAAAAGGGCAGGCTGCGAGAAGCTGGGACCACCAGGCGATCCCAAGGAGAAGCAGGGGGTTGAGGACCGGAGGATTAAAGCCAGCCGCAAGGCTGGGAAAGGAGCAGGCACGCAGAGGAGGGAAAAGAAATCTCTTTGCCTGTGTAACCGCCAGGGACATAGGGTGGCCTCTAACCTTGGAGAATAACAATCTCTGATGTCTGCTAATAACAGAAATGCTTTCAGAGCTCTGCTTTGATTCATCCTGACAATGACCAGGGAAGGTAGGTATTTATATCCTTATTTTAGAGATGGGAAAACTGAGGCTAAAGTGGTTAAGTGACTTGTCCAAGGGCACACAGCTAATAAAGGGCAGAAACAAGCCTCCTCTCTGTCCACCTCCAAAATCTACACTACCCTGGAGTTGCTGTCCTGGTCCTCAACTGCCTGTTTCATCCAGGGTGGGAGAATATTCGAGAGGGAGGGACATAGACCCTCAGGCTTGGGGTACAATCTCCAGCCTGGAATTTGAACCTTTTAGTTGCTCCTCTTATTCCCTATTTAATTTGTGGGGATCCCCAGTAGGCCCTCCCTACACTCCCTACACTGAGGAGGGTGGGCCCACGGTATGAGCCCCCGCTTTCTCTAGGGCAGGCCAGGAGCCGTAAGTGTTCCCTCCCCTTACAGCTTCCTCCTCCTTCTGCCCTTAAATTCAGAACCACCGACAGGAGTTGAAGTGAGAGCTGGGAAGTTAACTACCTCATCTTGAGGAAGACCCTGGGAGAAGCCAGCCCTTGACCCCAGGCTGACCTGATTTAAGCCTTTCTTCTGCCAAGGTCACCAGCAACCCAGATGGGTGAGAGATGTGGTCACTTGTTTCATGTCCTGGCCCCGGGGACCTCCAAGGTGAGTTGAAGTGGGATTATCCTTGAGCACACAGGGAAAGTGATCTTTTCCTTGCTTATTGCCATCTCCTCCATCACGGAACAGACCAGAGCCTTGCCCTTGGGGCCTTGCCCTTGAGATTAACTAGGACCTTTTTTTTTTTTTTTTTTTTTTTTTAAAGAATTTAGTCTCATCTCTCAATGGCTGTCTCTTTCAATTCAACAGTAAACCTTTACTTAGCACCAGCTGTGTGTCCAGCACTGTGCTCGGTCTTAGGGATTCTATGGCAGATGAGAAGAGTCCCTATCCTTGGGCTGCTCACAGCCTAGCAAGGGACAGAGTCTAAACACATCTGGCAGAGTGGCTGCTTAAGTCAGCGTATGGGACCAGGCGTTCATGCTTCCTTTTGCCCAGAACTACTTTAAGGGTGAAAGAAAAGGACAGCAGTGTGCCCTGCAGCTGAAAATCCAAGCCAATGCAGCAGTTGCCAGTCTGTGTCCTCAATCCCTAGGTGTCCTCAGGCCATTGCCAACCATCACCCCCCCCCACACACACACACATATAAGGCGTGCTGGAAATAAGGCTGGGCTATGTAGGACCTCTCACGTGGAAAATTATCATCTCAGCAAGCCTACATTATGTCTCTCGTGCACACTGATCAGAACTGAGTTACAAAAAAAAAAGTAAAGGGGAAAATGTAATCAATTATTATCTAATAAATTTCATTGGCTTGGCAGGAAGTATCTTTCCTGTCAAAGTCCACAGAGGAGGAACTCCTAGAAGGAAGAAGCCTTGGGGCTGGGCTTGGGGGCTCACTGCTGTCATCCCACACTTTGAGAGGCCAAGGGGGAGGATCGATTGAGCCCAGAAGTTGGAGGCTGCAGTGAGCCATGACCCTGCCACTGCACACCAGCTTGGCTAACAGAGGGACAGGACACCCTGTCTCTTAAAAAAAAAAAAAAGGTGGGGAAGGCTTGGTGAAGTTTGGAACTAATGCATTGGTGGGTCTGTGCTTCCCCCTTCTGGGCACAGGCGGTATGACACCCAAGACAAGGCGAGGCCTCCAGTGGTGATGGATGGAGTCGCCACAGGGGTGACATTTCTGGACTGTTGTCACCTTGTCACCTCAGATAAAGGGATTGTGCAGTCACTGGGGAAATTCAGAGCTCAGGTGACTGAGCAGCAGATTTCCCCAGGAATCTCCCCGCCACCATTACTCAGTAGGTACCTCTAAAAAAAGAAAAAGGGGCGAGGCGGGGTGGCTCATGCCTGTAATCTCAGCATTCTGGGAGGCCTGCTTAAACCCAGGAGTTCAAGACCAGCCAGGGCAACATAATAAGACCCCTGTCTCTACAAGAAATATTAGCAGGGCATGGTGGCCTGATCCTATAGTCCTAGCTATGCAGGAGGATCTCTTGAGCTCAAGAGTTTGAGGTTACAGTGAGCTATGATCACACCACTACACTGCAGCCTGGGTGATAGAGCAAGACCCTGTCTCTTAAAAAAACAAAACAAACAAAACAAAACAAAACAAAACAAGGTGCAAAAGCATGTGTAAAGAAAACCAAGTCTCCCACCAATAGGCCTCCCCCTCCTTTCCCTCCCTGGAGATAACCACTCTTAAGTGTTAATGTATCTGCTGGTGGCTCACACCTGTAATCCCAGCACTTTGGGAGGCTGAGGCAGGAGGATTGCTTAAGACCAGGAGTTCGAGACCAGCCTGGGAAACATAACAAGACCCCTGTCTCTACAAAAACTTTAAAAATTAGCCATGAGCTGGGCATGGTGGCATGTGCCTATAGTCCCAGCTACTTGGGAGGATGTCCAAGCCCAGGAGTTTGAGGTCGCAGTGAGCCATGATAACACCACTGCACTCTAGCCCAGGTGAGAGAGAGAGAGAGAGACCCTGTCTCTAAATAAATAAATAAGATACTTCTGGGTCAAAGATTATGTGCTTTTAAGTGTTTGATAGATTTTCATAGAATTGCCCTCCAAAAAGTTTACACCAGTTTGCAACCCCCAATAGTGGATGAGATTGCCCCACATCCTCACAAATATAGGGTATTATCAGGCCTGTTGTTGTTGTTGTTTGAGACAGGGTCTCGCTGTGTCACCCAGGCTAGAGTATAGTAGCGTCATCCTAACTCACTGCAACCTCAAACTCCTGGCCTCAAGCAATCCTCCTACCTCGGCCGCCCAAAGTCCTAGGATTACAGGTATGAGCTACCACACCTGTCCTGTTTTTTTTTTTTTTTTTTTTAAGAGACAGGGTCTCATTCTGCCACTCAGTCTAGAGTATCATGGCCCAATCATGGCTCTGTTGCCTCAAAGTCCAGGTCTTAAGCAATTCTCCTGCCTCAGCCTCCCCAGTAGCTAGAACCACAGGCACGTGCCACCACACCTGGCTAATTTTTTGTAGAAATAGGTTCTATGTTGCCTAGGCTGGTCTCAAATTCCTAGCCTCAAGGGATCCTCCTGCCTTAGCCTCCTAAAGTGCTAGGATTACACGCGTGAACCACCACGCCTGGCCTGTTAGGCCTTTTGATTTCAAGTGAAGCCCCTTTGAAAGTCCTGGTCACAGAGCAGGCGATGATCTTTATCTTTCTTTGGACTGCGGGTTTCTCCAAAGCAGGGACTGTTTTTTCCATTCCTGTATTCCCAGCATAGGACTTGGCACCATCCCTGGTAGTTACTCAAGAAGTGTTTGCTAAATATTGAATGAAAGAAAAAGGACTGTATTTTGGCGAGCCCAGACAGAGGGAGTAGAAGGTTAGGGTTGAGCAGGAAGCCTACCTTTAAGAACCACTCTCTCTTCCAGGCTGTAGCCAAGCTTCTGCCCCAAACTCAAAGCCTTCCTCTTGTAGGAGCCTCCCAGGTTGCAAGATCTGAGGTTGAAGGCCCAGAATTCCCAGGGCAGCTTTCACCCAGCTCTTCCGCATTCTAGGGATGGACCTAATCATCCTCCAAATGCCTGAAGACTGGAAACAAACTAGTTGTTTCCAGCTATAGGCAATCAGTTAAACCAGCACTGTCCAATAGAACTTTCTGCAGTGATGAAAATGTTCTCTATCTGGGCTGTCCAATATGGTAGCCACTGGCCACACATAGCTACGGAGTGCTTGAAACATATCTAGTGCAACTGGAGAAATGAATTTTAAATTTTACTTAATTTTCATTAATTTCAATTTAAACAGCCATGTGTGGCTACTGTATCTGGACAGTGAAGGGGTCAATAAATTCTGATATAGCCCCACAATGGAGAACTATGCAGCTATTAAAAAAAAAAAAAAGAGGAAGATGCCAAGAAAAATGGAAAGATCTCCAGGATATATTTTAAAACAAAAATATTATTTAAAATAGCATCTTTTGTGTAAGAAAGGGAGGTGGAAATAAGAATAAGTGTTTATATTTGTTTGAATTTGCACAGGGAAAGTAATAACAGTGGTGACCTAGAGGGTGCTGGGGAAACCAGGGGACAAGGATGGGGTGGGAACAGACCTTCCCAATGAATTTCTTTGTATTTCATTTTGATTGTTGAACCCAATGCATTTATTACTTCTTCAAAAAGTTAAATTAGAATGAAAGCAATTGCTCACTGTCTAATCAAGGAGGGCTGCTCTATCCCTCTTCTTGGCAACTTGTGGTACTCAATACACCATCCTTTCCATGTGACTTACCAGAGGACAGCCCCAGGGTATGCGCTGGAGAATGCCACCGCATGAGCCACACCCCAGGTGACACAGATGCCCAAACCCAGCCATGCATCACAATCAGAATTTTGCGGGAGTGGGGTCAGGGGTTTGTGCCTTTCATGGTCCCCCAGTTAACTCAGGCAGACACTGAATTGTCCTTGTCAACCTTTCCCAGCGAAGAGAAAACAAGCCCCTCATACCACATACACATCCCTTCCCTTTAGACAGCCAGGGTCACTGATGTCTTCTGAGCATTGACACTAGAAGGCGCTGAGACAGGTACTTCCTACATGTCATCCTAAGCCAGAGAGCAACCCTGCAAGGCAGGTCTTGTTATTGTGCTGTCTGAGCTCAAAGTCCTCTTGAGTGACTGACTTACTCCAGGTCAGGGAGCTGGTAAATGTCAGAGCTAGGATCTGAATCCAGTCATAAACTCCCTGAGCCTTAGTTTTCTCCTCTGAAAAAAATGGTGGCAGGATTTTATAGAATCATTTTGAATATTTAATGAAATTTCATGTAAAGGACTTAGTCCTTCATGTAAAGGACTTGCTGAAAAGGACTAATTTTCAGCAATAAGGTGGACTATATGTTAAGAAAAACTCGTCTTATATAAAACAGCTAGAAATGATATATAAAAGAAGAAATGTGTGTGTGTGTGTGTGTGTGTGTGTGTGTTTTCAATGCAAAGCCAAGCTGGCAAGAAAAGAAAATTCCCCAAAGGCACAAATCCAACAAGACAAACAAGATAAAACAAAACTGGGGGCTTCATAAAATGGGAGGTTGAGTCAGAGATAATCTGCCCCTCAAAAAAGTCAAGGGTGCCTGAAAGGTGTATCCTTGGGTAGACTTGGAAAAAAATCCACCCTGCAGAGAAAGATGGTAGGGATACCTGCCTGCCCCAACCCATCAGGAAGATATTACATTCTACAGTTATATGAACCCAGTAACATAGCTTCAAAAATCATAATGCAGAAATAGTGGGGAAAATAGACAAATCCACCAATGTAATGGAAGATTTAAATCACCTCCCTCTGGAATTGGTAGATCAAGCAGACAAAAAAAATCCAGTAACGATTTAGAAGATTTAAACAATATAAGTGACAAGCTTAATCTAATAGAATATTTTGAATACTCCAATTCAAACACTTGGCAAACTTTTGTTTTCAGGCACACATAGAACATTTGCAAAAGTGACTACATATAAGACCATAAAGCAAGTCTCAATTCAAAAAATCATAACAGGCCGGGCACAGTGGCTCATGCCTGTAATCCCAGCACTTTGGGAAGCTGAGGTGGAAGAATCACTGGAGACCAGAAGTTCAAGACCAGCCTGGTCAACATAACAAGACCCCATCTCTATAAAAAATATTTAAAAATTAGCTGGGTATTATGCACACACCTGTAGTCCTAGCTACTGGGGAGGCTGAGGCAGGAGGATTGCTTGAGCCCAGGAGTTAAAGGTTACAGTGAGCTATGGTGGCACCACTGCACTCCAGCCTAGGCAACAGAGTGAGATCCTGTCTCTACAAAAAATTTTTTTAAAAATTAGTTGAATGTGGTGGTACACGCCTGTAGTCCCAGCTACTTGGGAGGCTGAGGCAGGAGGATCACTTGAGCCCAGGAGTTTGAGGTTGCAGTGAGCTATGATAACACCACTGCACTCTACCCTTGAGCAATAGAAGGAGACACTGTTAAAAAAAAAAAAAAAAAAAAGTCCAGGCGTGGTGGCTCACATCTGTAATACCAGCACTTTGGGAGGCACTCCAGCCTAGGCGACACAGCAAGACTCTGTCTCTAAAAATAATTTAATTTAAAAGACAACCCTGGGCCGGGCGCCAGTGGCTCACCCCTGTAATCCTAGCACTCTGGGAGGCCGAGGTGGGCGGATCGTTTGAGCTCAGGAGTTCGAGACCAGCCTGAGCAAGAGCGAGACCCCATCTTTAGTAAAAATAGAAAGAAATTATATGGACAGCTAAAAATATATATAGAAAAAAAAAATTAGCCGGGCATGGTGGTGCATGCCTGTAGTCCCAGCTACTCGGGAGGCTGAGACAGGAGGATCCCTTGAGCTCAGGAGTTTGAGGTTGCTGTGAGCTAGGCTGACGCCACGGCACTCACTCTAGCCTGGGCAACAGAGTGAGACTCTGTCTCAAAAAAAAAAATAATAATAAAATAAATAAAAGACAACCCTGTGCATTTTAAAATGTCAAAAAGTCCTTAGCACATAATGACCTAAAAGTGGAAATGAGGATGATGATGATGATGATGAAGATGCAACAATAGCTGGTGGGGGAGGTGTCTATAGGACACACTCGGCAGTAGTCATTTCTGAGGTCAAAGGAGGAGGGGTAAAGACTAAAGGGCTGAGTTTGGCAGTAATCGCTGGGTCTGGGAAGGGGGAACCCAAAGGATGAGATGCAAATGACAATTCTGAATTGGAGATTATCCCAGTTTCATTTTACTAACAAGGCCACTGAGGCTGCTAATGTGCATCAACTCAAGTCACCAAATTAAATAGTGGCAGAGCCAAGATTCAAACCCAGGTTGGCCCTCTGGCTTTTCATGCTGCCCCTGAGGGGACAGCCAACGGAGGCAGGGAAGACCAAACATTAATCTTAGTTTAAGTGTCTTAATCTCTGAAACAGTCTGCCAGGGAGGCATTTGGTCACCTCTCACACTTTGGTGTGTCTGGCCAAGATGAGAGGCTATGAACCACAGCTGTGACCGTCATTAGTCTGTCTGTCTGTCTGTCCTAACCACCTCTAACCACCTCGGCTATCCCAGCCAGAAGACGAAAATTGCCATTCCTTTCAGGGCCCTGAATCTCACACAGGCTAGGGCAGGTGAGGCCCCATGCAATCAGCAGGGCAATGCGATGGGTGTACGGATGCCCCTCAGGGCTGCCAAGCTGAGGGGAGAGGTGGCCTGAGAAAGCACCGCAGAGCACCCAGGCCTTGCACCTGCACGCAGTGTTTAAAGAATGCCGACTGCAGGAACGTTCACTGAGACCTGCTGAACACCAGGCCTTGGGCCTGTGAAAGGGTCTCATGGCAATGCGCCCAGGTTGGTGTTATTAGCCCCATTATTTACAGATGAAGAGGGCTCAGAGAGGTTAGGTGACTTGTACAAGTCCCCAAAAATGGCAGAATCAAGACAAGAACCCAAAAGTTGGGGCCCAGCCCTCCCTACTGTTTCCCCTGTACTAGGGAAAGTCAGTTTTCAAAGGTCTCCCTCCCAACAGCCAGCCAACCCAGAGGTCACTGTGATGAAAGCCAAGGGCAAGGCCAGGCCTTGGGAAATCAGCTGAACCTCTGTACTCATCATTCCATTAACTATTCATGGGGGGCCAGATTAGACCCAGGCCTGCCCAGGAAGAGCTCACAGCCCAGACCCACTCTTGATATGATGCTGCTGGGACATCTGCTGGGTCAGGATGGGGACTCAGGGCTGCCCTCCTGGGTGGCTGGAGAAGAGAGGCAGTGTTGAAACCACTAGAGTTCTCTTAGTGGGGAACAATTCAAGAGACCCATCTGACAACAGGAACTGGGGGAATGTCTCCGGCGTGCCCCTGGGAGTGCATGAGAAAGACAAGGATCTTCAGAATGTCCCGACAAACTACCTCCTGCAGGGCCACTCCACAGCTGTCCGCCTCTGCGCCTCCCAGAGCAGCCAGCACGCCACTGCTGTCACTCGGTCATTTGTTGACAAGGGAGATGGGCGGAGACTGGGGAAGCTGAGCCTGGTCTTGGGAGGTTTCAGGGAGAAGGGCGGCTCTGTTACCCTGGGATGAGGTCAAGAGGATGAGGCGATTCAGTTGGGCAATTAGGGTGTCCCTAGCGGCCTTCAAAAAGAATATTTTCAAGAGCAGCCGCTGAATTTCAAGGGGAAGTTTGGCAGCGGGAGGGGGAGACAGGAGGAACAATGACCTAAGCTGCCCATCAGCAGAGAGAAAACACATGCATAAGTAATGGTGCCATTCTTAACCTGTTTTGAAGATCTGATTTTTTGACAGACAGCTCAAGGGTTAATCCTCAGAGGTTCAGGAGTTCCATGAACTCCTTAAGGTGGAGAATTGCACCCAGGAATATAATATCACTTATATTCCCACCAGGGAGGCGGAGCCTGAACCTATGCACAAGGAAACACCAGACAAACCTCAAATGAGGAACACTGAATTACGAGAAAAAGGTGGGGAGGTCCACCCTGAACAAAATGTCATGAAAGACGAACAAGGTAAAGAATTGCTCCAGATTAAAGAAGCCTAAAGAGACAGGACAGTTAAATGCAATGTGTGATCCTATTGTAGTAGAGGGAAAAAATATTCTAAAGGACCCTATGGATAAAATTGAAATATGGACAGTAGATTAGATAAAGGTATTGTATCAGTGATAAATTTCCCCAAACTGCAGTTATGCAAGACACTGTCCTTGTTCTTAGGAAATACTCACTGAAGTATTTATGGGTAAAGGGGCATGATGGCAGCCATGTACTCTCAATTCAGTTAATACACAAATTAAAATATGTTTTCATATACTGTATATATATAGAGAGAGAGAGAGAGCACAAATGGTGCAAAATTTTAACAACTGATGAATCTGGGTAAGGTATATGAAGGATCTCTTGAAACTCTTCTGTAAGCTTGAAATTATTTCCAAATAAATTAGGGTGTTTTTGTTTGTTTTTGGGACAGTGTCTCCCTCTATCGCTGAAGCTAGGGGGCAGTGGCATCATCATAGCTCACAGCAACCTCAAATTCCTGGGCTCCAGTGATCCTCCAGCCTCAGCCTCCAGAATAGCTGGGATTATAGGTGTGTGCCACCATGCCCAGATAATCTTATTTTTTTTCTTTCAGTGACAGGCCCTTGCTCTTGTCCAGGCTGGTCTTGAACTCCTGATCTCAAGGGACCCTTCTGCCTTGGCCTCCCAAGATGCTAAGATTACAGGCGTGAGCCTCGGCGCCCGGCCCCAAATAAGATTTTTTTCCTAAATCTACCCAAATTAGGAGCCTCCTAAAGTTAGGGACCGTCATCCTGTTCTTTTTCCCCAGAGCTGGCTGCCAGCTGGGCTAGGATGGGCCCTCGGTCCGCGACCTGGGTGAACAGGGTAGTATTAGGGGCACAGGTGGCGACCGGAAGGGCAGAGGCCCGCTGCTTTGGGACATTCCTCAGCCGGAGACATTTTCTGATCTGACAGCTGGGGAGGCCGCGGACCCAGGCCAGGAGTGACTCACCCGCGGGGCTCCCAGGGCGGGGGAAGGGAGCCCCGCCCCGCCCCGCAGGGAGGGCCCCGGCCGGCAGGTGCCGCTGTTGAGCCAGCTCTGGCAGAACCTGGCTGAGGCTGGGCTCGGGCCTGTAACTAGTCAGCCCATGGGTTTTCTTCCAGAACCCAGCCCACCAGGGTGTGTGAATGGCCTCGCTCATCCTTGCCCCGATCTGGCCTCCTGCTCCCAGGCCCTCAGCTTCCCTGCATTCCCACTCCCATCATGGATGCCCCAAGACAACCCTCTTGGATAATTCCAGGTGGAGGAGGGGAGGTAGGCAGGAAGAGGCTTTGGTCCCTGGCCCTAGAGTCTAAGAAGCAAATTCATCCTTCCCTTTCCTCCGTCCCATCTCCCTCTTCCCCACCCCTACTTCCCGCCCCACCTCTCCCTCCCCCCTCCCCCCTCCCCCTCCCCCTCCCCCTCCTCCCCCTCCTCCTTGGCAGCCTAATTCAGGCTTTCAAAACAAACACACACCTCCCCAGCCCATCCCCACCACTGCCTGGGCCTTTCTCTGGGAGCTGTGGATCCTGGACTGCAGTTCTGCTAGGTCCAGGGATCAGGGTAGAGATGGAGAAGAGGTGACAGGGTGCTGGTGGGGGAGGTGGCTTGACAATGACCTGTGATATTATTTCTTTCCTGTGTAGAAAGGAGGTGCTCCCATGGCCCCTCTGCAGTAGTGTGGGCTGGGGGTGGGGAGTTCTCCCTGCCTGGGATCTGGAGCTGGGCCTTTACTGCAAGTCTCCCTGGCCTACTCAGACTGAGGATGAAAGGGGCCCAGAGGGAGGCCGAGGCGGCCGGATCATTTGAGCTCAGGAGTTCGAGACCAGCCTGAGCAAGAGCGAGACCCCTTCTCTACTAAAAAAAAAAAAAAAGACAGAAATTAGCTGGACAACGAAAAATATATAGAGAAAAAATTAGCTGGGCATGGTGGCATGTGCCTGTAGTCCCAGCTACTCGGGAGGCTGAGGCAGGAGGATCGCTTGAGCCCAGGAGTTTGAGGTTGCTGTGAGCTGGGCTGACACCACGGCACTCTAGCCCGGGCAACAGAGTGAGACTCTGCCTCAAAAAAAAAAAAAAAGAAAGAAAGAAAGAAAGAAAGGGGCCCAGAGAGGTCACTTGGTCCATCCCTTGGCTCCAGGAAGCAGTTTAACTGTGAAGATCTCCTGATCCTATGTACGTTCACTAATTCTTTCAACAGCCCTTCGCTGAGCATCGGCTCTGTGTGAGGTACCAGGAGCTTTACCTAATGTAACCAAGCACCTTACATTCTCACTAGGACCTCAGAGACAGGTACTATTACTCTAAGTGTACTTGTCCAAAGATCCACTTGGATACAGGGCTTCTCTGTGACTCCCCCTAACCTGCTCAGTGGGATTCATCTGATTTGCTTTGGGGCTGACAGTTACTGCACTTGTCTCACCAGCTTCCAATAATTTGTCTTCCTGGGACCCCCCTACCCTATCAGACTGGGCCTCAGACCATGGCGACTGGGGACAGTAAAGCTTGGGGGCCCGGCACTAGCCCTCACTATGCATTCCTTAACTTCTTCAAGTTCAATTTCTCATCTGTACAACAGGGTTAACAGCAATACCTTCCTCATGGAGTTGACACGTGGGTAAAATCAGAAGATGCATATTAAGTACTTAGCACAATAAATTTAACTTAAAAAGGGAAGTCCATCCCCACTAGAATGGCTAAAATGAAAAAAGCAGACAACACTCAGTGTTGGCCAAGGATGTGAGCAAAGGAATTCTCATACTCAACTGGTGGGGGTGGAAAACCATTAGTAGTTTCTGTTAAAATTGAACATATGCATACAGTATGACCCCGCAAGTCCACTCCTAGATATAAACCCAAGAGGAATGTACCAAAAGATATGTAAAATGATACTCATAGCAGCACTAATCACAATAACCCTAAATGGGAAACAACCCAAATGTCCAGCAGTAGCAGAATGAGTGAATGCATTTTAGTATATTCATACATTGAAATACTACAAGGCAAAAGAATAAAGTACTGCTACTCATAACAACATGGATAAAGCTCACAGACAAACTGTTGAGGGAAAGAAACCAAGCACAAAAGAGATACATATACCATGTTTAGTTTCATACAAAGTTCAAAAACAGCCAACTAATCTATGTTAGAGGTCATCCTTGGGGAGCAGTGATTAAAAATGAGGCTTGGGCCTGGCATGGTGGCTCACGCCTGTAATCCTAGCACTCTGGGAAGCAGAGCTGGGGAGATTGCTTGAGGGCAGGAGGTCAAGATCAGCCTGACCAAGACTGAGACACCGTCTCTATTAAAGATAGATAAAATTAGCCGGCTAACTAAAAATAAAACAAAAACTTAGCCAGGCGTGGTGGCGAGCACCTGTAGTCCCAGCTACTTGGGAGGCTGAGGCAGGAGGAGGATCACTTGAGCCCAGGCAACAAAGTGAGACTCTGTCTAAATAAATAAATAAATAATAAATAAAAACGAGGCTTGGAGGGTTCTAGGTACTGATAGTGTTTTTTCTTCATTGTCAGGGGTGGTACAAAGGTCTGTTGACTGTGCAAATTCATTAAGCTGTACACTCATGATTTATCCACTTTTGTATAAATGTTATACTTCAATAGAAAGTTTACACTAGTATAAAAAAGACAAATGAATTGAGCCATGTGTATCACATAAATAAATCTTAAAACAAAACATTTCAATTAAAGAACAAGTTATTAAAAGATTTTGGTAGGGCCGGGTGCAGTGGTTCACACTTGTAATCCTAGCACTTTGGGAGGCCAAGGTGGGAGGATCACTTGAGGCCAGGAGTTTGAAACCAGCCTGGGCAACAGTGAGACCCCCCTATCTATAAAAAAATTTTAAAAATTAAAAATTAGCCAGGTCTGGTGGCAAGTGCCTCTAGTCCCAGCAACTAGGGAGGCTGAGGCAGAAGTATAGATTGAGCCCAGGAGTTTGAGGTTGCAGTGAGCTATGATTATGCCACTGCACTCCAGCCTGTGTGACAGAACAAGACCCTGTCTCAAAAAAAAAAATATTTTGGTAGTATGATTTATAGAAATTTAAAAACATTATATATTGTTTAAGCATATATACCTATAGACAGTACAAATAAAAGACATGCAGGGGGAGGGGTGATAAACACCAAATAGAGGACGGGCGCGGTGGCTCACGCCTGTAATCCTAGCACTCTGGGAGGCCGAGGTGGGCGGATCGTTTGAGCTCAGGAGTTCGAGACCAGCCTGAGCAAGAGCGAGACCCCATCTTTACTAAAAATAGAAAGAAATTATCTGGCCAACTAACATATATATAGAAAAAAATTAGCCGGGCATGGTGATGCATGCCTGTAGTCCCAGCTACTCGGGAGGCTGAGGCAGTAGGATTGCTTAAGCCCAGGAGTTTGAGGTTGCTGTGAGCTAGGCTGACGCCACGGCACTCACTCTAGCCAGGGCAACAAAGCGACACTCTGTCTCAAAAAAAAAAGATAAATACCAAATAGAGAATATAGGTTTCCTTTTAGTGGCAGAGAAGGGACTTCCAAAGTTTTTCTAGCTTTATTTCTTAAGCTGGGTAGGGGTTTTTGGTTTTGTTTTTCATTTTGTTTTTATTGTTTAGAGACAGGGTCTTGCTCTGGCTCTGTTGCCCAGGCTGGTACAATGAGATCACAGCTCACTGTAATCTTAAACTTCTGGGTGCCTGAGCCTCCTGAGTAGCTAGGACTATAGCTTTCAGCCGGGTGGTACATATCATGGGTGTTCATTTTATTATTTTGAATACTATATACTTTTCTGATTGACATATTTCATAATTAAAAGAACTCAGTGTTAAAAAGAAAAAAAAGAAGAAAACAAAATGGAGAAGGGAGAAAACTGTGTCTTATTTATTAATATCTTTGTCTCTCTAGCGCCAACCCAGTACCTGGCACTCATCAAATGTTTGGTGAATGAAAGATCACTCCATCACTTGGCCAGCAAAGCTTTGGAACCAGGGTTCGATGCCAGGCCTTCCTATGCCAAATCCCAAATCCAGGGCACTCCCTACCCTGCTGCAAATGGGGGGCAGTTGGGGAGGGTCAGCAACAGTGGAGGCCCCAACCTGACTCAGCACCCTCTTTCTGAACTGAATTACAGAATCACTGAGTTACAGGACACAGAGAAGGAACCAAACGACTTCATTAATCAGAATTCTGCAAATCCAGAATCTGGTGGCCCAATTTCTACGAATCAATACTGCTAAAATCTTTTAGTAACTTGCTCTTTATCTGAAACCTTTTAAGATTTGTCTATATGATACATGTAGCTTGGTTCATTTTTCTCTTTCATATGAGCACATTGTCCTCTCCATGGGACAGAAAAGGGGGCTGTCTAAGCCAAGGTCTGGTCCAAACAGCTTGTGGCATAGATTTGAATGGTGCAAGAGAATCAACAAACAGCCTTCAGCACATTAAGTCTTTGCGAGCAGAGATGCCACTAATTGCAGACGCGTTTTATCTGTTTATTAGGCCCCATGCGGAATGCGGCCTCTGAGAAAAGCACTTTTCACCACTCAAAACCCACCGAAGCATGCCCAGCCCTGAGAGGGGCTTCTAAGAATGCCAAGCCAGCTGCCTCTGCAGCATAAGCAGAGTTAACCACATAATGAGCAGGCTGAAGCGGATTCATAGGCTTTGAGGATTGTTTTTAAGGAAGAGAAATAGGTCCTACTTCCGTGGGAGGCTGATTATTCATTTAACTCCAATCAGAGCTGATGGCTTGAAGGGTTGTGAATGATGCTGGCGGTGGCTGAGGCTGCGAGAAGCCCATCCGGTCATCACACCATCGCACACCTGTCTGCACAGCAGATCTCTCACCCGTGCTGACACGCATTAGAGCAAGGTCTCTACTGAGCACCACTGATGAAGGCAGAGGTGTTACTATACTGAATGGTGATAAAATGACGCATCTCATCACAAACGCCCTCTTTCAGACTTTTCATTCAGACTGTCCTCATGCAACCAGCCACTTCCCCATCAGGTGGGCTGAAATCAACTAAACAATTACTCATTTACTCATTTATCAATATAATATTTAATAAAAAGCCATTTGTGCCAGCCACTGTGTTAGACACCAGGGTGACAAAGATGACAAAGAAGGTCCCCACCCTCAGGATCTCAGACTCAAGCTAACAGATCATTAGGATTCTTTGTGATTAGGACAATGATAGGGGGGAAATAGAAGCCAGGCCCCAGAGAAGGGTGGGCTGGCTACTAACCTACCTCCTCAAACTTGCCCTGAGCCCCTCCCCAGTAGGTACTCAGTTTGCCAGCCATGCCCATCGCCTCCCTCCCAAGCTCCTTCCTCTGGGTGTGTGCCCTGCAATTGTCTTGACTAGTGATGTCCTTTCCTACCCCTGACCACAAACCCCTGCTCCTCCCCCAAGATTCAGCTCAAAATGATAAGACCCTAATTCAAGAGGGTGGTTGTCTGGGAGGATGCGACCAGGGAGGAAGACCCTGGGGACTATCTTTAATGTTTTATTTCCTAAGCAGGAGGTTCATTCTATTATCCTACATATGCCTTTCTGTGTCTGAAATATTTCATCATAATATATTTTCAAAAAAGATCCTGTTCAAGCTACACCTCCACCTTGATCCCTACCTCCTGCTGTTTCCTTGTCAAGAATCAAGCTCAAGTTCATCCTTGCAGAGAAGGCTGGAGACAGAGCCTGGGCTTGAGAAGAGTCCAGGAGAAGTGGGGGCCGGGTGACAAGCAAGTGCAAGCATATTTGCAGGAGGGACATCCAGAAAGGGGTAGGGAATGAGGAAACACAGGTAAGGCAGGAAGAGTTGAAGGACCCTTGGAGGAAAATGGGGATCCCGAGTCCCGGGACACAAGGCTGTGTGTATGGGCTGGAGAGGGGAGGGGTGAAATTGGGAACGTGCAGAGAAGGCTCAAAATAGGATGGGAGGAGGGAGGGAGCCAGAGGCCAAGCAGAAGGATGGACTGCAAGTAAGAGGTGCTGGGCATCCTGGCAGGTGGGGAGGCCTGAGATAGGCATCTGGTTGGGTCTGGGGGAGCAGGTTGAGGGTAAGAAGCCCAGACAGAGGTAGAAGAGGAGAACTCGTCACCATTTTTGTGGTTCAGTGGAGGTGGGGAAAAAAAAAAAAAGAATCAAGCTCAAGGCTGTGTGGAGGACCTCACACCTATAATCCTAGCACTCTGGGAGGCTGAGGAAGATCGCTTGAGCTCAGGAGTTCAAGACCAGCCTGAGCAAGAGCAAGACCCCATCTCTACAAAAAATAGAAAAATTAGCCAGGCGTGGTGGTACATGCCTGTAGTCCCAGCTACTCGGGAGGCTGAGGCGGAAGAAACTCCGCCCGAACTCAGGAGTTTGAAGTTGCAGTGAGTTATGATCCAAAGTGCTTCATAAATGAGAGCTATTGTTTAAAAGAAGACTACATGTAAAAAGACCACAAGAGAGGGTAAGACTTCCAGGAGAGCAGCAACTGTGTGCATTGAGCTCACTGCGATGTCCCCAGTGCCTGACACAGCATGGACACCCAGTGTTATGGGTTGAACTTTCTGTGGCCCCTCATAAAAAATGTTGAAGTCCTAACCCCTGGTACCTCCAACTGTAAACTTATTTGGAAATAGGGTCTTTACAGAGGTAATCAAGTTAAAATGAGGTTACTGGTATCCTTACAAAAAGAAATCTAGGGCCCACCTTTAAGCTCAATATTTTGGGAGGCCGATTTGGGAAAATTGCTAGAGCCCAGGAGTTTAGACCAGCCTGGGCAACATAATGAGACCCTATCTCTACAAAAAAATCTTTTTTTAATTAGCAAGGTGTGCTGGCATACACCTGTAGTCCCAGCTATTTGGGAGGCTGAGACAGGAGGATCGCTTGCCACACTCTCCAGTCTGGGCAAGAGAGCAAGACCCTATCTCTAAAAAAGGGGGCAGGGGGTGGAGGAAGGAAATTTGAACACAGAGGCAGATACACGTGGAGGGAAGACAGCATATGAAGACAGGGAATTGGGATGATGCATCTGTAAGTAGAAGAATGCCGGAGATTGCCAGCAAACCACCAGAAGCTAAAATGAGGCAAGGAAGGATCTCTCTCCTGCTACTTTCAAAGGGACCATGGCCCTGCTGACACCTTGATTTCAGACTTCTGGCCTCCAGGACTGTGAAACAATACATTTCCATTGTTCTAAACCACTCGGTTGGTAGTACTTTGTTATAGCAACCTTAGGAAATTAATACACCCAGTCAATATCTATTGAACGAACAAATGGTGCTGTTTGTGTTCCTAATAAGACCTGGCATCTTTCGCCATGTGTGTATCCAGGCAGGACAATGGGAAGGTGCCTGTCCTCGTCTCCGGGGGGAGCAGGGAGCAGTCGTAGGCACAATAAGGCAGGATTAGAACCTGGGCAGTCCAACACCAGCCTGAACTCCTAACCTCTACACTTTCCAAGACCCTGGAGAAGCCCAGCTGGCTCAAGAGAACCCTCTCTGCCCTGGCCTCCAAGTGGCCTCCTCTCTCCCTACCTCTGCTCTGAATGAATGAGAAGAAATGGGGCAGGGATAATCAAGAAGGCACCATTTCTCAGCAGCTTGTTTGAGGAAAAAGAAAGAAAAACATTAAAATAAGAAGGCACCAAAAAGGAAGCAAGGATAGCATTTGATTCTGAAACTCCCAGCAGACTCATACACAGCCCTCGCTCACGTGGACACCACTAGCAGGAGGCCAAAGCCCCAGTGCAGAGGCCCCCTGCCCAGCTGGGGCAGAAGTCCTCGTTACACACACACACACACACACACACACACACACACCAGGGTGGGGGCGGGGGGCAGGGCCTTGGGCTGTTGGGGCAGTGAAGCAACAGCTCTTTCCTAGGCAGAATTTCAGAATCTGATTACTGGAGGGGCCCTCAGCATGTTTTCTGGCCTTCCCTTTCTCATGAGCCCTGGCACATCCAGTGATGGTAGCCAGGAGTCTCCAGAGATGGCCTGACCCCCAGCTGAGTGCTACAGATCTCTCCTTCCACTTGAACCTGAGCTCTGCCCATTCGCTGGTCTGCCCTCAGGGCTCCCCAAACACTCCGACCTCCTGTCTGGCATTTAATCACTGGAAGTCGTGCCATCCTGGAACCCTTCTAGGGATGCAGGCAGGTGAGAGGCTCCCCAGATGTGGGGCTCCTGGCCAGGGAGGAGTGCTGCCCAGGGGGAACCCGGAGGTGGCGGGTAAGGCCCGTGGCTACAAACACAACTAATGTGAATTACAAGTGAAGACAGTTGGACCAGGAGCCCAGAGAAAAAAGATCCTATTTCACAGAAGCCCCAGAGAGAAGGAGCTGGCTGGCACTAAGAAGCAAGGGAATGGAGTCTAGCCAGAAAGGACACATGGCCTGGGGACCCAGTGGCCCTCAGAGTGGCAGCTGGCCAGCCTGAGAGCCACAGGCTACAAGGGAGGCTGCAAGGGAGGGAGTCCAGCAAAGGAGTCACCAAGGAGCCAGCAACTTCGTGCGTGGGGGCCTGAGGAGGACACCGGGGAGGGGGCTGGAAGGACTAAGAGCCAGGGGAGATTCTGTGAGGAGACCCAAGGAGAACTTTCCCTTCCTTCCCTGCAGCTGTGGCAGAGGCAGGCTCTGGGGGCCCGTGTGGGTCACAATGTCCTCCTCACAACTTAGTCTCCTTGGGAACTTCCTCCTGGAGCCATGGGATGAGAAGGGGCAGGAGAGAGGGGCCATCCCGGTTGCTCTGAGGCAGGACACAGCAGGTGCCTTGAGGGCTGATCTGGGGGTGTCCCATCTTGAATGGGGTCCAGAGAGGGTCTTGAGGCAGGTGGTCTCTGGAATGTCTATGCACACAGGCTGCAGGGACACAGTGACCAACTGGGGGCCAGCTGCTCAGCCTGTCCCCCTGCCAGGCAAAGCCTGTGCTGGCCCCTCCCTTCTCTGGGTCCACAAAGGACTTCCTGTTTGAGGGGCAGGGGTGGAGATTCAGCCATGGAGAAATGGGCAAATTCAGCTGGGGACAGTGGGGGCGGACACAATAACATATCTTCCTCCTTTGTGGGGAGAGGGACAGCACTCCCCATGCTACCTGCCCCAAGGGTCAGCATCCAGGCAGCCCCTCCCAGCCCCCACAAAAGCTGTCATCCTAGAGAAGCCAGTAGAGACCACAAGAGGAAACCCTCACAAAAGATAAGGGAAGGGGGAGCGAGAACTCCCAAAAACCACCTTGGAATGGAGCTATTCATGATTATGCAATGCCCTGAAAGTAGTAAAATTTATGGCTGCTTCCATTTGAGAGCACCTCCCACACAGTTGGCACTTTGCTAAGCCCTTAACTTGTTTTATCTCTTTGAAGACCAGAGAGCACAGTGGTCAAGGGCTCAAACTACAATCAGACAGAACCGGCTGCAACTCCAGCACAGCAGGAATTGTGTGGCCTTGGGCAAGTTTCCCAACCTCTCTGATCCCAAGCTTCTTCATCTCATGTATCTGACCCCAAATCCCACAGTATTAATCACACTGTCCCCTGGGGCCACCTTCACTGCTTGGACCTGCAGGAGGAGCACAGTTTTCAGGCAAGGAAGCACAGTTCCAGGCAGAAGCCCCCTGGCCAGGGATAGGCCCTGGATGGCCCAGGATCCCAGACTGGCGTGAAGCCTCCCCACCCCCTTGAACAAATGAGAAAAGGGGGCCCCTGAGTGAGAAACAGATCACAGGTCTCAGGACTCCTGGTCCAGTGCTCTCCGCAGGTACCAGGAGACCAAAGTCTTCCCCTCTCAGCTGTACAATATCCAGAATGAGTAAATCCAGAGAGACAGAAAGCAGATTGGTGGTTGCCAGGCTGGGGAAAGGGGGAATGGGGAGTACCTGCTCAATGGGTATAGGGTTTCCTTTCAGCGTGATGTTTGCAACTAAATAGAGGTGGAGATTGCACACATTGTAAGTGTACAAATGCCACTGAATTGTTCACTTATAAAGCGTTAATTTCATGTTACATGAATTGCACCTCCAGTACAAAAAATATATATAATGGTACCTGTAGCTAAGAGGTTAGAAGAAGGAAAGAGGACAAGTGCTAAGAGAGCAGGCAAGGTGCAGGAGGAGCTGAGGGCTAGGGGACAGGGGGAAGTGGCAGAAACAGGTAAGTTTGTTGTGGGGGCAAGGTTTGAAGGAGGGGGTTCCCAGGCTGCAGGGGAGGGAGGCCTGGGGGATGCTGCTGGTTGAGGAAGCAGACTTTCATCCCAGGGCCAGAAGGAGAGGGAGTTGGGGAAGGCACTTGCAGCCTCTGGCTGTTTGCTTCCTCTCAGACTGGAAGCTCCTGGTGGGTGGGGGCAGGGACATCATGCTTTTTAGCTGTTTAATTTTCAGTGCAGCATCACAGGTAGATGGTTCTTTTAAAACCCTGGCACCAATGGAATGAAATCAAACATGTTAAGCAGCAGGAAGATTAGCCTCCACCCACACCAGGGAAGTGAGGCTGGCACTGGGCTGAGTGTGTGCCACCTCCAGGCAGGGGAGACTCCCCGGGGCATCCTTTGTGGGCTTCAGCACTCCCAGAGGGCAGCACCCCTGGGGTCTGGGGGGGGGATGGGATTGGATGAGCACTAAGGGCTCCTTTGTCAGACCCAGGAAGGAGGTGGGGGCAGCTACCGGAAGTAGGGGGGTGAGAAGCTCCCTCCGGAATCTATCCCCCCACTTCCCTCCCCTCCCCACTTGCACAGCTTTTGCACATGCTCAGTGTGCCCACGAATTGGGTTGGCTAGGGGAGGGCATTGCCTGGCACCCCCACTTAAAGGGCCAGTGCCATCCTTGCCTACTCCCAACAGGGCAATGGGACCTGGCCACCTTTTCCCCCATACAGAGTTACTTCACCTCACACCCCTTCCCTACTGCTGACAACTTCCTCCTGACCCACCCCACCAACCTCTGCCCGCCCCACTACCTCTCATTCCCTGATGACACTGTACGCAGACTCTGTCCACTGGGCACAGGAGTTTTCACCTGGGGTCAGAAAGTCCCTGAGGGGGAAGAAAGGGGATCCTAGGCCAGGCTAGGCAGGGGTGGTGGGAAGCTTCAGCAACCACTCTGGGCCTCCCTCCCCTGGCTCAGGTGGCCAAGAGCGTTCTAGAAAGCAAATGGGCGTAAGGCATGAGGGAAGCTCTAGAAAGGCCTAGGGAGGAGGCCTAGGAGGCTGTGTCCAAGCCCATCCTGCCCAGGCTCAGGGTGTGTGTTGTAAACTGGGGCGTCCCTCACAGCAATGGGGTAGAGCAGAAGCCTAGCTGAGCCCCAGGATGATCTCCCTGCAACCTCTCACCCTGGGGTTGGGGGCAGGTGCTGGGGACAGGGGACCAGATGGGGGTGGGGCTGCCAGCGACCCCTCCCATTCAGCCCCCTTGACACTTTCCCAGCTCACACCCTCTCTTTTGTTTTCTTCTTGCCCCACCCAGTCCCCACCAGCTGTGGGAAAATTAACCCACCTCAGTGCCGCCCTGGCCAAGAGCCCTTCAGCCATTTTATGTGTGTGAGGAGGGGCTGGGAGGAACAGCTGGCAGCTTTCCTGTCTCCAGGCTCCTCGGCTTTTGGGCCAAGAGGGGCCAAACTCCTCACCTGCCCACTTCTGGCAGGGCCAGCCCACACACACCCGCAGTACCCTTGCCTACACCCCCACCCCAGCGGCCCTCTGGAATCTTCCCTTCTAGACACGGGCAACACACGCACACGCGCGCGCACACACACACACACACAAAAGCGCCTCTGGGTAAACAACCTTTGTCCTGGCCTCCTCTCCCCCTCCAGGCTGCATGCTGAGGAATGCTGCAGCTGGGAGGCCGCCTGCCTGGGCCAAGGGGCCTTTGGGTCCCTCAATTACCCCACAGGGGAAGGCAGGCCTCCAGTGGCTCTCCTGCAATCTGGAAAGCCACTTCCTCTCTGAGCCTTGGGTTTCCCATCTGCAAAGTGGGGACAATCATTCCTGCTGCCCTTCCTAACATTGCTGTCTGGGGAGCAAAGGGAAAGAGGTAAAAGCCCTCTCCAGAATCCCAGGGACAGATCCCCCAGGGCGGGACTTTGCTTCCTCATGAAACCCACCCTTTCCTAGAATCTGTTCTTGCAGTTCTTCGTTGTAGAAGGCGCCAGCCAGGCCTGGGTGTGGCAGGGCAGAAACGAAAGTTGTCCTGGCAACACAAGATTTTGTCAACATTTCCATCCCCAGAAGCTCCCAGGCCTGGGCCTTCTCCTGCCCTGTGTGGCCTGTCAAAATGAGCGCCCGGAATGGAAGCCAGGCTGGGCGGCCAGGCCCCCGCCCTCCCTGTGTATGGTGGCCGCGCCAACACAGGCTCGTCGGTGAGTTGACTAACTTCCTCCATCATCACCAAAGTTATCCACGTTGCCACCTGACACCCGATGCCGGCCAGCAAGGGCACCAGGAGGGTGATGGGAGAAACAGGGTGTCAGAGCCCAGTATGGGTTGTTGGTATCTGCGTTACCCAGGCTGATCCAGCTCCGTGTTACACAGAGGTGCAGGACTCACACACTGCAGGGGGAATGAACCACACACACACACACACACACACACACACACGACGAGGCTACAGGAGCAGGGTGCTCGGAGAGGCCAAGCAGGACCCAGGAAAGCCAGGCAGACCAGCTCTGCTGAGGACCAGGCACTGCCCCCTCTGCCTCTTAGCTTTATTTTCCATCAGAACAATACTTACTTCCCTTGAGTGCTTACTTCTTTCTAATCGTCATTCCAGGAGGTAAGGGGGCAAACTCCTGATGACTAACCTCAAGCCCAACCCCTTGCTGGGAGGGGTGGGGGTGGGCGACTGTTAAGGACAAGGAGGTACAAGGCACTCAGACCTTGTGTAGCCCCTACACTGTAGGGAGCATATGGGGAGTCCCTGGGCTTGGGCCTTATCCCAAAGCCCCAGCTTCCTCTCCTCCAGGGGAAGCTCCCCGCTCCTCACAGCGATCTGGCATCTTGAGTGTCAGGTTCTGGCTGAAACTGGGGCCTCCTGACTGAGCTCCCTCCCACCTAAAAAACCTTCAGAGCAGTCTGGTGGCTCCAGGACACACAGAACAGAATTCAGGTATCCTGGAGACCTTGATAGGTCTCCACCCAGAGGTCTGCTGTCCTCCCAGGCTTGGGACAAGGGGGGACTGGGACCCCATATGAATGTTTTGATTCTCAGAACAGCCCTAGCAAAATCAATCCTAGCCACTGTCATTTGGTCTCACCAAGACCGTTTAATTTCTCTGTAAAAAGTAGTGACATCAAAGAACCAATTGTGGAAATAACGAGGTGGAAGTCTGAACCTATTTTTGCTGTTCTCAGGGGACACAGAGTGCTGAGAGTGGTTTTCATCTGCCACCTGCCTCCTTGAGACCCAGCTGGCCTGAGTAGGCATGAAATAGGACTTTCTCTTTGGGTCCCCCTAGGTCCCCAGCTCCTCATTGCGGTGGCTGCCCTCTCGGTTCCACATCTCATTCTCCTGCCGAAGCCGCTGGTTCTCAGTCCGCAGCCTCTCTACCTCAGCAGCCAGCTCCTCCACCTGGCGACAGGGCTGCTGGCCAGTGCACACCTGCAGCCGCTGCAGCCTCCTTGTCTCCTCCTCAGCCTGTGACAGCCGCTTCTCCAACTCCAGGTAGTCTCGTACCAGCTCCTGCTTGCTGCGGCCCTGTAGGCTCTCCGTGTGGTATCGCTCGTAGGTCTCAGAGAAATCCCTCTGCTGGAACTCACCGTGGGCTCGGCCCCGCCCATCGCTGTCCCCTGCCTCACTCTCCCCACTGGAGCCTGGGTGGGAGATCCCATGGGGCACATCCAGGTTGGGCTCCTCTGGGTCTCGGTCATTCATCAGGAACTGGGTGGTGTTGTAGGGTGCCACGGGCTGGCCTTTGGCGAACATCTCCTCGCGGACACGCGAGGCCCTCTGGCTCTGCCTCTCATCCCGCTGTTGCTTCTCTGCCCAGCTCAGCTCCAGGTAGGGTCGCCAGTGCCGCTTGCGCTTTGATGGCCGCCGACGGTGTTTCTTTCGGCCTAGTACGGCCTCTGCTGAGCAGGCCCTTGGGTTCTGGGTCCGGGGACCCCTACTATTCCAGCCCAGGCCACTGCCAGCCCCGGTAAGATCCTCATCTTCTGAGTGGCTCTCCATCTGGGGTGTCAGGGGCAGGGAACCACCAGAGTCAACAGGCTCAAGAAGTGTTTTGGGGCTCCCTGGAGCACCAAAGGTCTAAAGAGAGTGGAGAAGGGAGGCTGGATCACAGACAGCCTGTCCTGTCCACCCAGCCTGAAGCCAACTTTCCCACACCCAGCTAACTTGGTCCCTCTCTAGCCTCTCACCTTTTTGCAACCATTTGTTTACCAGCTTACCTATCTACTCTCTGTCCCCCAACCCTCTCTGAGTAAACTTACAGTGAGAGCAGGAATGTTGCCTGTGTATCTCACTCTGTAATTTTATTGCCTGGAACACTGCCTGGCACAGAGTAGGCGCTCCATAAATACTGAATGAATGAAGTAGGGGAGGGAGAAAACTGGGCTTCAAGATGGCTCCTCATGCATTTGCTTGATCAGAAGCCCAAATGGCACATGCTCTTCCCTCTTCCTAGAAAGCTTGTCTTTTAGACAGAGGTGGCTTCACGGCAGGTGACCTGTGCAGTTGCACAGAGGCCCATGTTCCGAAACGCCCCCATGCTTGGCTTAATGCTGTCCCTGTCTTGAACTTTTTAATAATTTTTGAACAAGGAGCGCTTTTTGCACTGGACCCCACAAATCATGCAGCTGATGCTGCTGCCAGCTACTCACGTGGCTGACTTTTTTTCATCCTTTAGGGCTAGTTCCAATGTCACCTCTTCAGAGAGGCCCTCCCTGACCACCCTATCTAAAGTAGCCTCCCCTAGCTCCCCTCCCCAGTGACTCTCTATTATATCACACAGTTAACACAGAATTTAGCATGTGACCAGCTACTATCCATCTTCTTCCCACGAGAATGTGTCTTGTCTGTTCAACTCACTGCTATATCCCTATGCATTGTACAAGGTAAATGCTCAATAAATATTTGTTAAATGACCTAAAGCTTCTAAGATAGGGGGATCCAAAAGACATTGGAAAATAAGACTCTCCTTTCTGTCCTTCTAGGGTAAAGAAGACAGAGTGTATTTATTCCAGGCAGAAGTTGGTATCACTCTTCTATATGAATGACAGGAAAGAGGTCCCAACCAAGGAGAGGGAGGGCCAACCTCCAGTCTTCAGTGAGAGAGTTCCGGAATCTATCTAGGAGGTGGAAAGCATCTGTCAGAGTGCGCACATGTTTAGGGCATCTGTTTATCTCTGTTGTGGTGAGGGTGGGAGTACTGAGTATGGAGGATGGGGAATGAATTGCTCTAAGTTTGTGGTTTGGGGTATTTCTAATAATAACTACTACCATTAGTATGTTGTTTTACAATATACAACATGGTTCAGAGACATCTGAGAATAGGTCCCTAACAGCATAGGGTATGTATTGTGGGATATGGTATATGTAGCCCTGTAAGAGCTGGGGTTATGTTATGTGCATTTTAGAGACCCTGAAGAGAATTTCAGGGAAAAGGCGGTATATTGGGTACGTGTGTGTGTAGTGTTTGTTGTGTTACTTCACCTGCGGGGGAGGTCACCAATTATGTGAGTGATAAGCCATGTCTCCACCAGTGGCTTGGGCCAACTGATCCACCTGGGAAAAACAAGTCCACCAGGAACTCCAAGGCAGAGTGGCTTGTTTGCCGAGCACAATCACTCACTCACTTACTTGCTCCCAGCCCTTAGTAAATGTCCCCTAATGATCCTCCCCCAACCCAAGCCAGCCCTGCCCCCAGCCCTAACTGCTGCCTCCCACCTAAAGACTGTCCCTCTACCACCACCACCAGTACTGCAGATAAGTTGTGTGACTTTAGTGAGTCATTTGCCCTCTTTGAACCTTCTAGCCCTGACATACAATGAATCCCAAATTCAATAAATCCAGGAAACACTGAAGTGACTAGGCAACCTTAAGTTTCCTCCTCATCTATAGGGAGTTGTGGGCCAGGGGAGAAGAATGGATAAGGCAGGGCAGCAAGAGAGAGAGAGCATGGGCTGGGATGGTATGGGCTCCTGTTGCCAGGTCAGAAGGTGGCATTCTCTGAGGGCCTGATACAATCTGCCTCTCTCCTCTCTCCTGGGTTACATCCTATCCCCCACCTCCATTCCAAATAATAAACCAAAAATTCTTCCTGCTTCAGATTTGGTTTTTAGCCTGGACAAAATGAAAACATTCAACCAATTTCTTTAACCTTGAGATCAAGGCAAGGTTCTGTTGTCAGAAGGCCCTAAATTTAAACCCTGGTCTATTGCTTATAGACTACATGATTCTGGAAAAGGTATTTCAGCTCTCAGAACCTTAGCTTCTGTGAACTGGGGAAATAATTCCTGCATGGAAGCATCACTAGGATTTCATGAGATAGTATAGATTTAGCATCTGGCCGATTGCCTAGCACGTAGTAGGGACACATTTAAAATACCGGTTTTCCAAATCTACCAACACATCTGAGACAAGAAGCTAGGATCTCAGGTGCAAGATCCATGTTCAGAGTACTCAGGTGCTTGGGAAGGTGGGAACTTACCTCGGCCTCCTCCAGGGCTGCTGGTGACTCTGTATTATAGTTGCTCTGGTTCGGAGTGGCCATCTTCTTCTGTTCCAAATCTTTCAGCAGATGCCTTTTTTAACTAGTGACACCTAATTTGGACAACAACAGAAACCTAAGTCCTGAGTAATTCTCAGGAAGACTGGCTGCTCACAATTGTTTGCCCAGGAAACGGCAGCCATTTTGTAGCACCAGACCAGTACACCCTCATTTTCAAATGAAGGCCCTGAGGGCTTCCGCCATACCCTGCTTTTCACACCTCCCCCTGCTTTTCACACCTCCAGCCAGCAAGGGGCCGGAACAGGAGAACAGGATTAAGGCTGCCATGTTCCCAGTCCTGTTCCTCAGGCCCCAGGCCAGGGCTTATATCCTATGGAAGTCACTCACGCCCAGGCTGGCAGCTAGGACTAGGCCTCAGCTTTGTTTCCCCCAACAACCCAAGGGGGAAAGGACACTGCCTGGGGAGCTGGGAGTGGAGCAGGTCTGTATTTCCGACAAGACAACATGAAGCAAGCTTAGGAGGAGTCCTTTCCTACTGCTTCCAGAGGCCCCAGTCTGGACTGCAGCCCTGCACCCCCAGCCTCCTCCCCAGGCTGGGCTCGAGAAAGCAATGCCTCTAGAAGCATGGCTGGGCCCTGGGCCAAGCCTGGGGCTGAGGCCTTTTCTTCTACGGAGCCTGGCCTGCCTGCCTCCTTCCTCTCAGAGCGGAAAACAGAGCAAAGGGGAAGGAGAAGTCTGCACACTACATGCAGCGTGGAGGGAAACCCAAATGGGATAAGGATGGATTTCTTGGAAGAGGGAAAGTAGTCATGGGAAGAGGTTTTGCAAAGGTGGAACTAACCTATTCGCTGTCAGGGCTATGCACACGACTACATCTGTGTGTCTTTCTGTGCGACCGCCTGTCTGTGCCATTCCCAAAGCCTCAGCCCTACCTCTCGCTGCAGTTGCAGCAGCTCTGGTCAAGCCGCTCTAGGCACTAAGGTAGGGGGAGGGGACAGCCTGGAGGCGCGGTGCCTACCGGGAATTGTAGTTCTCCAAGCCTGGGAAAGCGGGCCAAGATTTTGTCACGTCAGCAGTCACACCTGAGAACTCCAAAACCCATCTACCTCTGCGCGGGCGGCATGGCGCGCGCGCACCGCTTCCTCCTTTGATTGGCTAAATCGTCCGCCAATATTCTCACTTTCGTCAACGATTAGCTGTGCGGAAGCACAACCGGGACCCGCCTTCCTCCAGCTCAATTAAAAAGTTCATTGATGGCGTTAATCTTTACCGAGCAGAAAATAGATCCGGCTAAGAGGGGAGGGGCCTAAGCGCGGAAGGATCCTCAGGCCTTGAGGAAGGCGACGAGAAGATCGGTGGCCGTCGCCGCCATTTTGGGCTGGGAGGAGGCAGCGGAGGGACTCGCTGCGCAGTGAGAGCACCCCATGGGGGGTGGTCCGGGCGCGGGGAGAGGCCGGGCCGAGTGGGCTGCCTGAAGTGGCGGCGCCGGGATACGGCGGGGAAGTGGGATCGGGGACCGGGGAGGGTGAAGGTTGGAATCTCCCTGGCCAAGCCCAGTCCTCAAACCGTCCCGGCAGCCCCGCAGCCTCGCCTCTCACAGAGGGCGGTTTTCGTCGGCAATTACCGCGTTTCCCGAGACCCCAACAGGGTAGAGGCCGGTGAAACGACTTCCCTCTGCCGTCCTTCCACAGGGCTGCGGATCCTGAGGCCGAGCTCTGCCGACTTCTCTCCCCACCCCCATTCGGCCTGGGTACGGCGGCTAGGCCCAGCGTGGCGGAACTCCCACCTCGACCGTCGAGGTGGGGGCGACGCCAGATTCCAGAGGCTGGCGCCGCGGGGGAGGGCCGAGGTCGCAGGTTTGGCCACAAGTCCCTCAGGCGTGGCAGTCGGCTGGAGGCTCTGAGGGCGGAGAGCCCCGTGCACCCACCTTCTTCCCCCCAAACACCCGCCTCCTGGGCTGCGAAAAGAAACAGCCACCTTCTAACTACCGTAGTAACCACCGATTCCCCTGGGATCAGCCAGATAGGGGCACGTGGAAATCTTCACGAGCCCAGTGCTTGGAGGTCTCTCAGCCTCTTGCCCTCAAGGTCTCTCCTATCTAGCTCCGATTCTCTGACGACCTGATCTCGCACGTCACCAGCCACTTTAGGAAACTCCTAAAGTGTGTTGTCCCACTTCTCTTGAGAGTTTACACCAAAGGCAAAACTTGGAGTTTTGCCCTTTACAGGGTTGGGACACAAAATAATTCAGAGTCGCCACAGTCCAGAAATAGAAATGGAGTGGCCGATTTCGGATGCTTCATGAACATCTGCTTGCATTTTGAAATCTGAGCGTTAACTTTTACCAAAACTTTTAGAGAAATGGCTGCCCTCCTGGAAGGAAAAACGAACTACAGTAATTCTAACGTTATCTTTTTAAGACTACAAAATCTTTCCAGTTTAAACAATTTTCTCCCACAAACTAAACAAAATGGGGGAATATTTTGCGTGCCACTGGTGCATTGTTACTAGGGAATCTCTATTTTGAAGTTCCAAGTAATTGAAAATCACTTCTGTAGATCTTAGATGCCACCAAAATAGAAATTGCAGTTTTGATCTATTTCATATATGTGGCGTTTAGGGGTGGGGGAGACCCGCTTTAAAAGAATAAAACTCAACCCTAAATTATAGCTGTAGCTTCTTAAAGATTGAAGTTTGATGTGAAGTTCTTTTATTGAGTTGCAAATTAAACCATCCTGTTTCCTACTGCTGGAAATCTAAATCCAGAGATTTATGACTCAGGGATATCTTCAAATAAAAGTTTTGTTGCTAAAATGCCAGTTAAAATTATGCCTAGGTAGGCTCTGAAGAAGGAGAGTGACTGGCAATGAACTTTATATTTTTGTGGGTACCTTGTGATGAATCTCATTACCAATCACAGTTAGTCAAATCATTCCTAAGCCTTTGGCCTTAATAGCAAGAACCTTGAAAGTTTCTTCAGAACTAAAGCCCTGCTCCTCCTATTATTAATAAAGTAATTTTTCTTCAGTTGTAAGAGTGACAACTCCACATAGCTTTAACTATTTTCTCTCTCTGCTCCCCAGATGTTCTCAAAGAAAGTCTTACAACTGGGAGTCTCTCTGAACCTATTCTGGTTCAGGGGGCTGCCTGGTTTAAAAAAAAGAAAATGAAAATTAAAAAAAAGTCTTATAACTGAACTGCAGAAACAGGATCATCATTGACTAGGGTTCTTAATCCCAAATTTGAACCGCTTATTCTTAACTGAACCTTCAGAACACTTGATTCTTACCATAGGTTGGTTTTTGTTTACTTTACACTGATAAGAAAAGATGCCAGTTAGGAAAAGCTGACAGTAACTTGGTAGAAATTAGACAGTCATGGGAGCTGAAAGAGGTTTTAGAAGTTATCTGTGGTTCTTCTGTCAAGAATTTAATGGGAGATAGACTCTTGTGATTCGTTCTCCATTATGAAGTAATGTTGTTAAAACTTTGGATGCTACTAATTGGTGAATACTGCTCCAGGTACCGAAATTTATTTATAAATGAAATCTTACTGTCTTTAAAGTTGACCCATAAGCTTTTCCATTCCTTGATAAGAAAAATTGGGAATAAAACCAGTTTATTAATGGTCTCCTGATAATCTTCTGAGCAAAACACAGGACTGGAAATTAGGAACTCCAAGCTCTATTGCTGTGTGCTGCCACTGACTTGGTTGGCTTGGCTAGAGGCCAGATACTATGAGGCCAAACTGGTCATTTTGTTGCTGAGTCTATTGTTCATCTAATATTCAACCAGACCTTTAACTTCCTCCTCAGCTCTCCCCTTTCAGATGATTTGCTTTTTGCTTTGTAACAAATTCTACAAACCCTATGCAGCAGTTTCCTAATTTGAAAATGGTATCAATGCGGCCTCCCTCATAAATACCTTGAGGAGTAACTAGGCCTCAAGTGCTGCTATGTAAACATCTACTCCTTATAACTTTGTTATTTGGGAACTTCACAACTTCAGCTTCAAAGGTTATTGGGCCAGTTGGGAGGCCTGCCTTACCGAACTGTGGTCTTGGTTGTCCATAGCAGCACAGGAGTGGCTATTCAAGTAGGCCAAGTGAGGGTCAGTCTCCCAGGGTGCCAAGCAGTTAGTTGTTACTGTGAAGTCACGGGCATTTTACATTTGCCTGATGGCTGACTCCTGGGGACCAGTGGCTATGTGTGAGTAGGATTCATGACAGAGGTAGGAGTAATTCTTGATAGCATTCTTCCTCTTCAAGATGAAGATGCTTGCTTCTGAACTATTTGGTTTTCACAGTGAACGTTTTATGCTCCTGTGTTTAGCTGCTACCATATTCCCTCTCTTTTCTCTTTTTAAATTGTTCAAATGTTTTGCTGTTTTATTAAGCACATTTTTAGTAATAACTAGAGAGGAAGATAGAACTAACCTATTACATACTCCATCCCTAAATTTGGTCTTTTGCCTTTGACTGAAAATTGTTCTGGGGTTATCTAGATATGTAGAAATACATGTTTAAAGCAGGCTTCAGGCAGGGAATAGTGGCTCATGCCTGTAATCCTAGCACTTTGGGAGGCCAAGGTGGGAGGATCGCTTGAGGCCAGCAGTTGGAGACCTCATCTCTACAAAAAAATTTAAAAATTAGCTGGGCATGGTGACATGTGCCTGTAGTGCCAGCTACTCAGGAGGCTGAGGCAGGGGGATCATTTGAGCCCAAAGGTTTGACCTTACAGTGAGCTATGATAACACCACTGCACTCTAGCCCAGGCAACAGAGGGAGACCCTGTCTCCAAAAAATAAGTACAGCAGGCTTCAGAACTCCAACCTGATTTCTTCCTCTGACCCTCTGGAGGCTAGGACAAGTTCTATTGAGTAGATTACAAGAGAGGTGTTAATTTTCTCAAATTCTTTTGTATGAAGCACTCTAAAGCTCCCACATTTCCCTTCAGGAATATACTTTTTGCTCACTGTAGACCCAGGGCTTTTCAATACTTCACGCAAAGTCAGTGGATATCTCATATAAAGTATAGTTTCAGATGAGAATTTAAACACAATTCCCTTCTGAATTTTTACTAAAAAAAAAAATTCCAAGTCAAATGTAACTGCTCTTGCTGTATTGAGGAAGAGATCACATTAGCTATTTCAAAAGACTTACTGACAGTTTCCTGTAGCAGTTCAACCATTTGAATTTTGTTGATGTGCAAAGGTTTCTAAGTAAACTATGAGGATTATTCTTGCTGTTGCCCATGTTGTATCATTTGTTGTAATTGAACCTCCTCTAACACCCAAGTTTATTCAGGAGAATTTGTAAGAGCTAAATTATTGATCTGTCTCAACCCGGCCTTTGTTTTTTCAAGAAGAAACAAAATGAGGTGGTAAGCTTTCCGGTATTGAAAGGCAACTGGTTGCACAGGTCTAAGAAGAGAGTAAGATAATAAAAAAAAAAAGAAAGAAAGAAAAGACAACTGGCAAAAATTGGCCGAAGGTTGAATCTTTGCCTCTTGGACCATATATTTTCTGCCAGTTGCTAAGTATGACTATTATCCTTTGGTCATCAGTTTCCATGGTGTGCAGGGCCTGAATTTGACATTTTCTTTTTTTAAAAAATTAGCTTTCATTTCTAGCATCAAGCATTTATACTTTGCATGAGAAAGAATAATAAACTGGAATTTTTATTCCAATAATCTTACTTGTGCAAATATGAAAAAGAGTTACTTCCTTCCCCCCCACAAAAAAACCCAAACAAAACCCCCACAAACCCAAGTGTACTTAAGTACTTAGGTACAAGTACTGTTTTAACGTTAGCCAACTTTTCCACCACACGATTGTGAATATTTGTTTCCAAGCTGTTATGGGTGTAAGTGGCCAGGGGAAAGCCTGTAATGTATTATCTCATGTTTGACTAAATATAGCTAGCCTTTGATTTTCCTGAAGATAGACTATTCAGTTGTATATTTTGTTTTTTAATTCTGTGGAATCCCTCTTTGGTTTCTCTAACTTTCAAAGTAATTAGGGCAAAGTATATTTATTTACATTTCTCCAAGCAAAGGATTTTTGTTTTATTTTGAATGAAGTGAAAATTAAAATACTGATGAATTGGGAACTGCTGTGGTCTTAAGCAGAACCAATAATTACCAATAGTGTATTCATTTAGAGACAGGGTCTCGCTCTGTCATCTGGGCTAGAGTGCAGTGGCACAATCATAGCTCACTGCAACTTCAAACTCCTAGGCTCAAGGGATCCTCTTGCCTCAGCCTCTAACGTAGGTGGACTATAGCCATGCAGCACCACACCCAGCTCATTTTTTTATTTTTATTTTTTGTAGAGATAGGGTCTTGATATGTTGCCCAGGCTGGTCTTGCACTCCTGGCCTCAAGTGATTCTCCCAGCGGGGCGCAGTGGCTCATGCCTGTAATCCTAACACTGGGAGGCCAAGGCAGGAGGATCGCTTGAGGCCAGGAGTTCAGGACCAGCCTGAGCAACATACCAAGACCCCATCTCTACAAAAAACAGAAAAATTAGCTGGTTGTGGTGGTGTGAGCCTGTAGTCCCAGCTACTCAGGAGCCTGAGGCAGGAGGATCACTTGAGCCTAGGAGTTTGACGTTGCAGCAAGCTATATGATCACACCACTTCCCTCATGACTGGGCAACAAAGTGAGACTTTATCTCCAAAAAAAAAAAAACGTGATCTTCCCACCTCAGCCTCCCAAAGTGCTAGGATTACAGGCATGAGCTACCACACCTAGCCATATCTGACTTTTGTATAGCACATTTTCATGCTATCTCATTTAATCCTTACAGCAGTTATCTGAAGTAGGCATAGCAAGTATTAGTTCTATTTTGCTAATGAAAAGAATGAGGCTAGAGAATTTGAAGTTGTGTCCAGGGTTGCTCTGCTAGTTCGTGTGAAAGGCATGACTAGCACCCTGGTTTTCTGACTCCTAGTGTTGTCTAATCGTTATTATGTTTCCTGTATTTAGAGATATCTAGTCTATTAGCCAGGCATGGTGGTGTGCACTCATAGTTCCAGCTACTGGGAAGGCTGAGGCTGGAAGATCTCTTGAGCCCAAGAGTTCCAAGCTGGAGTGCACTATGGGTGTGCCACTGTGCTCCAGCCTGTCAGACAGAGCAGGATCCCATCTCAAAACAAACAAACAAACCGTGATACCTAGTCTGTTTCTCAGAACTAAAGCAATCTGGAACTCCCTGGCATTCTCTCCTAAAACTCTAAAATCTAAAGAACCCTGTCTCCTGAGGGCTCTTTATGTTATAGGCTAGCCCAAGTAAAGCTGTCCCCCTAGCTGTGTCAAAGTTTAGAAAGCAGTTTTCCTAAGTTGGATACCCAGGCCCTAGTAAGAAAAAGGGTACAAACTAAGATTGCTGATTTGTAAGCCTGGTCTTCTGAGCAGCTAGTTCAAATGCTTGGCAGAGGATGTTAGTGAAAGGCTAGAGTGAGCTTAGGGCTCATTTGTCATCACAGCCCTCCAATATCGGTAATTCAGAGTCTCTTCTCTCTGGTAGGAGTGCAGTATGCTAGTTAAGTGTTTCAATAGAAAGTGCAGAAATACCATAGAAAGTGTTGATAGAACACTGAAATTTCAAATAAACCTCAAAGAACATAAATGCAAAAAATACAGTAAAATGCCAGTGCCTTTGAAAGCAAAATTCAGACATAAATTTGCATGACTCAATGTAAATAGAAGTAATTTATGAGAATTATTTAAAACTAAATATTGGTATTTTTTTTAAGACTGGACTGAATTTGTCTTCTGAAAGTTAAAACTGTATTTTTTCTGATGACAAATGCATTTAGTCTTCCCAAAATTCATTTTAGAAATTTTTCTAATAGCAGGGAAAATAACATCTTTATAGTTAAATCCCTCTTTTTAAGAAGAGGATCTAAAATCAGATTATCACTGCGGCTTCCTACAGTGCAGTCAAATTGAGGATTCCGCTCTGCACTGTAAAGCCAGAGGGCACTGTTGCTGCCTTTCCAAGCAGCTGTTTTTCTGGGGCTGCTGCATGACGTCATACTAGAAGAAAAATTAAAAACACGAAGAAAACTATTTCAAAATAGACATTTAATGTAATGTTTAGGCCAAAGAAAAAAGCGATCATACATTGTCTCCAGTAGACCATCTGTGCCAGAATAGGACCAACTTGGTCCAGCTTTGAAGGCCCTGATTCAGTCCTACTGGTATCGTTTCCTTTGATTGATTTGTGTACGCTCCTTATGCGTCATAAGGTGCATTTTACTCTTAAAGTTCCCAGCACCTCCGCTATTGCCATTTAGCTGCACAAGCAGTCTTCCCAGTGGGAGGGTTTCTTACCCTTTTCCTGCAGAGGTTCTTAACCTTCAAGGAGTTTGACAATCTCATGAGTCTCTTGAAACCTCGCCCCAGAAAAATGTATATATAACACAAGTCTACATATAATTTTATGGGGTTCATGGACCCAAGGCCCACTCTGGTTTCTAAGGCCTCGAGGAACCCCTGTGCCAGTGATTTGAGCAATGCAGTTGCCCTAGGGAAAATACTGACAAAGGGCAGGTGAAAGGCTATGTCACAGGACCAAGTGACCGGAAGGAATAATCTTACTATTTCTATTTTGATTTGGGGGCAGAAATTAGTTCTCAGGGCCTCCCTTTTTCAAGAACAGAACTACTTAAGAATCTAAGCAGCTGTCAGCACAGGTTAGGAAATTGAGAATAGCCCCTGTATGGGGAATGTGCAGCGTTCCTCATTGAGCTTCTAGGACCTCACTTAGCTCCTTAACTGGAAGCTTTACATTTGATCTGCAGTGAGGGGGCATTTCTCCCATCCAAGTACTAACCAGGCCTGACCCTGCTTAGCTGACAAGATCGGCCATGTTCAGGGTGGTATGGCCGTAGACTGGGGGAGTGGGGGGGCATTTCTAATTTTAGTTTGACCCACATGGAAAAGTGGACAGTGCCTATTCTTTTTTTTTTTATATAGAGCACTAAGTATTGGACAATTAATTAGGGTAAGTCTTTGGAATCCTCATTTCCTTTATAAATCCAATATTCCCTGCCTCTAGACATCTTAACATAAAGAGCTGCCCCACAAATTTATCTCGTCTAACCATTGCTTGCACTAAGAATCAAGAGGTTTAGCAGGAGCCTCTTCCAGGCATCCAGAACTCCTTCCAGCCTTATTGGAGGAAGGAAGAGATTACTGAAAACCAACTTGTAGGAATGAAATGAGGCTGACAGCTATCTAACCTAACAGACTGCCAAATTAGGTTTACACTTTTTTATTAGACTTTTGAATGGCTGAGAGGCAGAATTATTAAATAACTTACGATTGTAGCCACCTTCCACTCCTGCAAACACCCAACACTGGTTTATTTTTCCAGCATGAAGAAAACCAAGGCACTAGAAAGCAAGCACATTTAAGTATTGAAGATAATTAAATCTTTATATTTTGCCTGAACTGTATATTGTAGCATACTAAAACCCATTCAAGGAAAAAAATCAGCAAATTGAAAATTCTCCCATTCGAGATTGGCATTTTTGCTAACTGACAAATTTAAGATTTCATTTCTCTTCCCCAAAAATGCAATGACATAAAATCAATACTATTTTGAATTAGCTCTAGAAATCACACTGAAACTATATTACATTTACAAATATTAAATTTATTATAACTAAAATGAATTTAATGGTTCTCAGATTAGGCCACCTTATAGCTCCGTTTAAGGAGGGGATTTTTTTTTTTAAACAGAAAAATGCATTATAACTTGGTCAAATTACTTTCACATTTAAAAAATTCTAAAAAGGAAAATAAGAAAAGCAACTCTTCAATTTCACATAATTAAAGAACAAGGAGAAAGCACGCAAGCTACATCATAGCTAAATTTACGAAACCAACCAAAGCCAGGGGGATTTTCTCTTCTGATTATGTGTCATAAAAAGGTCCACTGTCTTATATACACATGTATATAATGTTACATTCCATCACTGTAAAAAGTCCCCTTTGCTCCCTCCCCCAAAAAGTTTCAGTCTAGTCTCCAAACTTGGAAAGCGGCGCTCGCTCCTGCTGCCGGTGCAGTTCGTTCTCGGTCAGCAGCTGGAGATTCTCGGCGCGCAGCCGGTCCAGCTCCAGCTCCAGCTCCCGCACACGCGCGTCGTCGCTGCCCAGCCGCTTGCTCTCCAGCCGCAGCCGGTTATTCTCGTCCTCCATGCGCGAGAGGCACTTCTCCAGCTCCAGGTACTCTTTGATGAGTTCCTGCTTGCTCATGTTCTGCAGACTCTCCGCATGGTACCGCTCGTAAGTCTCCGAGAAGTCCCGCTGCAGAAACTCGCCGCCATCCCCTCCCATCCCGTCGCTGCCCCCATCCTCCTCGCCCGCTTCTTCCATAAAGTCCTCATCGCTGGTGTCGTCGGATTTGGCGGCGGCCCGCTTGGAGTAGAGGCCAGTTTTGAGATCCGGCTCCTCCTGGTCGTGATCATCCATGAGGAACTGCGTGGTGTTATAGGGCGCGACCGGCTGGCCCTTGGCGAACATCTCGGCTCGTATCCTCGAAGCTCGCAGGCTCTGTTTCTCATCGAACTTTTTCTTCTCCTCCCAGGTCAGCTTGATGTACGGTTTCCAATGCCGCTTCTTCTTGGAAGGGCGTCTCCTATGTTTTTTCTTGCCCAGCTGTCTCTGCTGCTGTCCGCACGCCTCCTCGCCCCCTGCAGCAGGAGCCCCCAACTTGTTGGCCTCGGAGACCTGACGAGACTGGGCGATCAGCTCGGCCTCGGGCCTCGGTTCTCCTCCCGCCGCTGGCGGGGAGTCGCCACCAGCGGACAAATCGTCCCCATTCTGGCCCTTCTCACCCGCTTCCAGGCAGCTCGGTTCCGAACAGGCCTGGGTCTGCAGGGGAGGCGGCGGGGGCTCCAGGCTCCCTTCACCCTCCAGCCCTGGAGGGCCACCCGGCTGGGGGGACGCTCTCGATTGCCACCTACTGTCCTCCTTGGGCACCCGCTCCTCCGCGCCTGGGGGGCGCTCAGGGTTCCGCTCTTCATGGACAACAGCAGCACCTGTACAGTTGCTAGTTTGAGGCTGGTGTTGATATTCTGACAAGAGTGGCTCAGCCATGGCTAGTCAAGTCCTCTTCTCGAAGTTTAAGAAATTTTGGCTAGTAAGTCCTTAAGGGAAAAAGATTTTTCTTAAAAAAAAAAAATGTCCAGCAGAGTCCTCTTCAGTTTGTGATTCCTGCAGTGATGCCTTTAGCCAGTCCTTCCGTCAGCAAACTCCAATTGCAACCTGGAGAGCTCAAGTCAGCAAAGGGTTAAGCGCCCACAGTGCGGCCAGCAAGCGGGTCCAAGGGGGTGCAGCGCAGGAACAGTACGTAATGTGCGGAGGGGGTGGACCTCAAGCCTCCCCGCAGAGCGCCCCCACGATCGAGGAGGTGGTGAGCAAGGTGATGAGGGTTAAGTCCAACGGGTTAAACCCAGCCCCGAAGGGGTTAAAACTACCGATGACGCTGCCTCCGAGGGGCCAAATCCACAAAGGGTTAAATCCCCTGCCGCAGAGCCCACAAGGGGTTAAAGTCCCAGAGCCACCTCCTCCCACTTCCACGGGTGTCGCTCAAGCCCGAGTTCCCAGTTCCCTAGGCCCGGCCGGAGCCTCAGCCGAGGACAGACAAACTCATCTCCCCTTTGGCTCGAAGCTCTGCTCAGCTCAGTTCTCCTCCGCCTCCTCTTTTCCTCCCTCCCTCCTCCCCCTTCCGACAGCTCCTCTTCCGCCGCCTCCCCCGACTTTCCCTCCCAACCTGCCTTTCCACCTGCCAACTTCCAACTGCTGCCTCCCAGGCCTCTTCGACCCTTTTATAAAGAAGCCTGTTCGCCCCGCCCATGCGCATGCGTAACGGAGTTCTCGTCGCAGGAAGCTGGGAGTCGTAGTTCTCATCTTTCAGGCCCGCTGTCCTCGCGCGCCGTGCGACGTAGCCAATCTCAGTACGCGTAGGGGGCGTCTCCCAGGCCACCGCCTTCTGTCGCTTATCCCTCGCTAAAGAAACGTGAGCGACCATTGGTCAAGAGTCACACGCCTGGCGGAGGAAGGAAGACCAATCGCAGAGATAATGGGGCGGGTTCTGGACCATACCATTCTGTTTCAGGAATACGAGAAGATTGGATGGCCTGTAAGGGCACACACAGAATATTTTTATGAAAAGGTGCGTTGTAAAAGCTATTATCGTATTCTGTCCTCCGCGGAAGAGTTCTGAAGGTTACAAACCTGTGTTAACTAAAGCAAAAATGGTTTATTCCTAAAAAGTAGTCCCTAAAGTGTAAAAGAGGATTCAATCCTATAAAGAGAGATGTTGGCTCACGGCTTCTACCTCTAGATTCTTAAGTTGACATTAATGGCTTCAAGGCGTGTGGTCAGTGCCTGCGTCTGACATTTGCGGAAGGATACTGGATCACATTTTTGTAAAAAAGAAAAGCGCATGAAGAAGTAAACAAATGAAAATAAAAAGTGCCGTCTTAAAGGGACAGTATGACTGCGTTTAGTGCGGCAGACTTGGACTAGGCCTGGGAAGACGAAAGGGCCGGTTCGAGTCCCGGGTGACGTCGACCCCGGGACTAGCCTCAGACCCTCTGGGGAAGGTGGCTCAACCCCTGCCAGGTCTTTGAGAGCCGCCTCCGTCTCAGGGGCCAATGCAAACTGGTGATCCGCGACTGAGGGGCTCTCCTGGGAGAAGGCGAGCAGGCGAGCCGTGGGGGTGGGGGTGACGGCTTTGCCCCGGCCTCAGCTTCTGTCGAAGAAAATGGCCTCCTGGGGCCTACTTGGTCTCTTCGACCAGGAGCATTTCATGAGCCGGGACAGGGCGGGTCCGGGCCAGTCAGTCGGCCTGTTTGTTGGGGAGGGGCTCGAAATAATGATGAGTTGGAATAATTAACCCTGGCTATCCAAGAGGCAAGCGGGTAGCATCCACAGAGGCCCCTCCTCAGTGAGCGCTGCGCAAGACGAAAGTTGGGGGGCAGAGGATTTTGGCCCAGGACCATGGGGTAGAGTCATGGGTAGGGCCACAGTCTCCTGTGAGAGAAATTCTCCAGACTCGAAGCAGGCGCCCAAAGGACAAGGGACTGAGAGGACCCAGAGAACCCTCCACTCCAGTCACTTACGCCTAAAATCATGGCATCATCTCCGCTTTTTCCTCTCACCATACCAAGTCAGTGACCCATTCTTATTTCTTCCTTGACAGCAATCCCTTACATTCCAACTGATTTGCACTTCACAACTTTCACATCCAGAACCGTTTGACCCCTCCACGGCCCTGTGAGTTAGGCAGGGTAGAAATTATTGTCTCCATTTCAGACATAAGAAATCTCCATGGCTGGGCACAGTGGCTCACACCTGTAATCCTAGCACTCTGGGAGGCTGAGGCAGGAGGATCGCTTGAGCCCAGGAGTTTAAGGTTGCTGTAAGCTAGGCTGCACTCTGGCCCAGGCAACAGAGGAGACTCTCTCAAAAAAAAAAAAAAAAAAGAAAAGAAAAGAAAACTCCAAGACTGCAGAAATTAAGTGACTTGTGCAAGGTCACATGGCGACTAATGGCAGTTTTTCTTTCTGTCACAAACACTAAATCGTCCCTTTTTTCAAGAACTCAGTATTTAGTTCCTTCTCATTCCCAATTGCTTCAACCTAATTCAACCTGCATTTCTTCGTTTGGCTAACATTTGCTAGGAGGGCACAAAGATGAATAAAATGGCACCCTTGCCTTCAGGATGCTCCTGGACTGTGTGGAGAGGCCAGCAAACCACCTGGAGCCAAAATGGCAAGTGAGGAAAATCCCTGTGGGAGCTTGTGAGCCGAGCTGCTTGGGAGTTGGAAATTGAGGACAGGTGTCATGGAGGAAGTGACTTCCTGGCTGGCTCTGAAGGATGAAGACTTTTCTGGCAAAGTGGCATGCAGAAGGCCATTTTATGAAGAGCAAGCATCATGTCCAAAGAAAGGATTAGTCTGGGAACTCAGTGGTGCCTCTGGGCAGTGTGGGGTATGTAGGGGCAGTGGTGGCCACACCTCCAATCTCCAGTGGGAGGGGTACACACACTGGCCTCTGGGGCCCAGCCAGGTGTTCTGAAATGGACCATCCTCGCCCATTTTCCTTAGGCTTCAAGGATTCAGATCCATCTGAGAGGCCCTCCTTTATGGGCTTCATCCATCCCTTAGGAGGCTCCCTGAGAGCTGAACTCAGGGAGCCCCTCTCACTGGGTGCTCCTGGAGGAAAAAGGATTTTTGCAGAGAACTTGGGACAGAGACCTCCAAATAGTTAACTGCATTTTCAGACTCCAGAGGACCCCAAGTCAAGGGATTTGGAAGGTACAGCTGAACCCAGCCACAGTTTATTGAACAGGCCTCAGCTGTATGGTCTCATTTGTCATACTGGGGGAGGGGTGGCCAGACTGATAGATTGTGGAATTCTAGAATTCTATCAAACAATGGGCTGGGCAACCTTAATATTAGCTGAGTTCTAACCCTTTGCCAGGCATTTTACATGCCCCATCAATGGTTGGTTTTGCTTTTGTTTTTGTTTTTTTAAGGACAGGGTCTTGCTGTGTCACCCAGGCTGGAGTGCAACGGCCTAATGATAATTCACTGCAGCCTCAAACTCCTGGGCTCAAAGCAATCCTCCTGCCTTAGCCTCTCGAGTAGCTGGGGACTACGCAAGTGTGCCACCATGCGGGGCTGCAATAGTTGTTGAACCCCAGCACTGCCTTATGGTGAAGATCATCTTTGTGTCACAAACAAGGCAACCCAGGCTCAGAGCAGTTAAGAATTTTAACCAATTTCACACAGCTACTCTGCAAGTGGTAGAGCTGGCTTCAGCCCCATGCCTCAGTCACAGCATTGGTGTGGTCCCTCTCCCCCTGCCCTGCTGTTGTCCATCCTTATTTATAAGGCGTTTATCCAGCCTCTCTGCTTGTGACCCGTAGGCTAGGCCCTGTGGAGCAGGAGGGTCCTTGTTGTGTCTATGCCCTCCCTCCCTTGAGAGAACTGATGACTAAAGAGTGATGGTGACCTCCAGTGGGGGCAGTGGTCACGGCCAGGGGCTGACGGTGGTGGTAGCTCAAGAGTTTAAGGGTCTCCAGCCAGTGGCCTTCAGAACTGCCTCTTTCTCACCCAGGGGCTGGAAGGTCCTGGGGTCCAAGTGGTGGCAGGTGCGGGGAGCTTGGGGCTGCTGCGAGCGAGTGGGGACCCTGGCGCCAGGCATCAGGAGGCTCTCAGAGTGTCTGGAGCCAGGGCGGCCCAAGGCAGACGACACGGCTGGCACTAGCCAGAGGGAGACCTAGGCTGCCCCAGGTGAGAAAAAGTTCTAAAGCTAAGCAGCGGGCGCCACCCGGAGGTCTGTAGACATGCGGGCGATCGGCCCACCTCTATGGGGGGCTCCCAGCTGCGCTGGGGCCTGCCCCCCACTCAGGGCGGGGCGAACACGAGGCTCCCGCTGGGCCTTGGTCTTCCAGAAAGTTCCCTGGGGAGGCCTGTGAGCCGAGGTAATGGGTGGGGAACACCAGGAACGAGCGGCTGAGGGGGCAGCCGACACTTCCGGGACCCCAACCCTACATCCAGGTCGCGGAGCTGGAGCAGCAGCCCTCCCCTTCGGGCGGGGGCCGAACCAACGCCCCGGCCCCTCCGAGCTCTCCCGACGTGCAACTGGCCCGACCCGGGACCCCGACGGGGCGGGACGACGGGCCGCACCTTCGGCCCTCCAACGGCCCCCTACCCCTGCCCGGGCGCCCTTGGTCCCCCTCCCTTACCCCTGCAGTCCGAGGCCTCCTTTCCCTTCACTTGCCCGGGAGGAGGGAAAATATTCCTCATTCAAAAACGCCAACCGCTGGCCTTTCGTGGCGTCCACGGAAGCTTTGGGGGAGGGAACAGGAAAGGGGCTTGTGCCTCGCGCGCCGGGACTCCGCTTCCCGCTCCCTTCGTGGGGGCCCAGTCGGAGAAGATGATTTTATTTTATTTAATAAAACATTCATTTGTAAAGTGAATCTTCGGTGAAGACGTCCTGAGTGTGTCGGGGGCGGGGGCCGCCAGGGAGGGAGGCGAGCAAAGCGGTGCTCACCCCGCTCCTGCTGGGCCTGCCTTGCCTGCCAACTCCTCCCGGCCTCCTGGCCTCCCTCCTGCGCCTACCAGCCAATCAGCCTTCCAGGCCCCGGCCCAAGTTCCAACTTGCCCAAGAGCTGAACCTCCTCGGGGAGAAGCTAGGGTGGGAAGAAAGTCAGATGACCCAGCGAGTAGGGAGGGCAAGGGCTGAGACCAGGCAGCCCCGCCCCTGCGTCAAGGCCAACCCCGAACCGAGGATGTGCCCCACGGCGCAGCCTCCCGGAGAGCCCGGGTGGCTGGGGGAGGCGAGGAAGCGTCCTTGCGAAACAGCAGGGAAGGGCGGGGTCTTATCTGGCACCCCCATGGGGGGGGGGGGTGTTCCAAGGCAGACAACGGTGGGAGGAGGGATTCTTAATGCTGCTCTCCGAAACCCTGGCCCAGCAAGACTGAGGCTCCCAGCCTCCTCCGTCGGCTGTAGAGACCTCTTCACCGAGAGTCACCTCTTCCGAGTCCGAAAGAGCCACTGGACGACGAAGGGCCACAGGAGGAGGAAGAGCAGCGTGGGACCCGAGAGCCTGAGGGGCCAAGGCCGAGCACTGGGCCCTGGCCTCTGCTGTCAAGAGGGAGGGAGTCAGAGACCAGCCCAGGCCTCCGCACAGCCCTCCTTAGGAACCTGCTCCAGCTCAGTGGGAGACAGCCCCCAAGTCTGCCCCAGGGAAGAGGCCCCAGTGTGTCCCTGACAGGTGGAACTCCGCTCCCTCCCACATCTTCCTCCCCAGGGCAACCCAATGTGCCACACTGGAGGCTGGGGGAGGGGCTGCTGGGCATAAGGAGGGGCTTCCAGGCTGTCTCCTCTGGGCGACAAAGTAGTTACCCTGTTGGTATGACTTGAAGACCCTATATTGTGAAGGATGTACCACATATTTCAAATGAGGACCTTCAGAATTTAGTTTCTAAATACCATTCTCTACTAAAAGGAGCCAGGGCTCTTTGAAGAAGTGGCTGATTCCAGGTCTGGGGCAGGGAAGGTACAGGTGGGTGTAAGACACTTTGTTCGAGAAAGCAAGGTCACTTTTAAAGATTATTGGGGTCACGTTATAAGAACATAGCACCCAGCTTGAAAGGGTCCCCACTGGCCAAAGTTGTGACACTATGAGCATCAAAAAGAATGATTGCAGTTGACCGGAATCTGTAAAATCTGTGAGTCCATAATGATACTCAAAAAAAGAAAACCATCCTGGCACTCTGGGAGGCTGAGGCAGGAGGATCGCTTGAGCTCAGGAGTTCAAGACCAGCCTGAGCTAGAGTGAGACCCCATTTCTACTAAAAATAGAAAAATTAGCCAGGCATGGTGGTGTGCCCGTAGTCCCAGCTACTCGCGAGGCTGAGGCAGGAGGATCCCTTAAGCCCAGGAGTTTGAGGTTGCTGTGAGCTAGGCTGATGCCACGGCACTCTAGCCCGGGCAACAGAATGGGACTCTGTCTCACAAAAACAAACACAAAAAACCCTGGAAATTTGTCACCATTGAGGTAGGTTTTAAATCAATTCCTTACTTTAAAAATAGATAATTAAAGAGAAAGAGCACTGTATTTCAGGGAAACCCAACATGATCAGGGAAACACTACAGAAAAATGATAGCTAACAGATATTAAAGGAATAATAGAATTTAAAAGTCAACATTTTTTGCAATCACTAAATAAATTATTCAGGCAAGGATTATCAATTGTTGTCAAAAACTGTGTGGCAAATGGAATTGATGGGGAACTGGATATTCCCTGGCTGCAGGAGGAAAACACGACTTTACAATGGTGGGATCAGACTGCCACACCTTCATCTGTGCCAGCAGTCCATGCTAGAATCACTAATGGTGGGACATTCAGATATCATGTGTTCCTTGATGTGAAGGACATCATCCGTGATGTAATCTGGTCCAAAATGTTTAATTTGATTCTAATCTAAGTCCTTAGCTCTAACCTCCAGTTCACAGGGAATACAAAATGTGAAGGAACTAACGATGAGGACATGACCAGACCCAAAAGGTGGAACATTCTATGGGACACTGTCCTGGTCAGGTCAGCAAGTCAACAACAGCAAGGAAAAGGACTGGTCTTCATTAATGGAGACTTAAAGGACAGGGGAAGCAGATGCAGTATGTGGTCCTAGACCAGACAAACAGAGCAGCTGGAAAAGGCAATTTCAGGATAACAGGGGACATCTGAATTTGGATTGGGTATTTGATGATATTAAGGAACTAATGATTGTGTGTGATAAAATGTTGTTTGGGCTAGGTGGTAGAATGTTCTTAGTTTGAGAGATGTGAACCCAAGTACTTCAGGGTGGAACATCATGATGTCTATAATCTACTTTAAATTTTTCAGCATTTAAAATTAATAAAAGATAAAAAAAAAAAAGAAAAAAAAAAAAGGAAGCAAGGCCTGTCATGGGGGAGGGGCAGTGTTGAAAAGTTAGCCACTGTGGATCTGAGGAAATCCTTGCCCCTACGGCGGACACCCACTGTGCTGAGGGATTAGGGGTCACCCCAGAGATCCCCCACATCAGGCAACTCAGCCCTCTCCTGCCCCCACCGCCCCCAGCTTCTCAAGAACAGACCCACTCAGAGTTAACGGTGGGTACCAGCTGTGGGGGGACATAGACCAGGGTCCACTCCCAGCTCCATCACTTAATGTTAATAATAATATTAATATTAATAATATTGTGCTGGGCACTGTGTGATCTAATTCTCAAGGCAGCTCAGTGAGGTTCTCCCAGGCTGTGTGCCCTTAGGCAAATTACTCAACCTCTCAGAGCTTGAGATGAAAGGGGAGATGAAAAGAAAATCTATCTGATAGGGTAGATTGTACCCTATCTGATTGTATGGATTGAATGAAAGAATGCAAGTAAGTGTTTGGCCGGTAGCTGGGGCTCCAGGAATGGCAGCTGTTGTTTATTTTGCAGGCACCCAGGAGCCTGGTGTATGGAGCAAGCAGGATGGGGGGGTCATGCCAGGGCTGAACTGTTTGGAGGCAAACCCTAAATCTGCGAACAGAAGTCTTTACTGAGGGGCAACAGGGACCCCACACTCAATGCAAAGAGCAGACACATCATGGCACTTCCAACTCCTGGGATTAGTCCCCAGGCTCGGTTTCTCTCCAGGCAGAGGGACATAAGAACAGGAATGGGCCCTTCCTTCCCTGCCTGCCAGACGGAAGCTTCACCCGACCTCCCAGCCTGCAACGTGAGCCACGCCATTCTCCAGACAAAGGTGGAGGCAGATGGAGGCTTGAGGACAAAGACATAAGTGCTGGATGAGGAGCCCAGAATAGAGACACTGAGAATTCTGCCCCAATCTTGCCCCAGAGCAAGGGGGGACTCACCTGCTTAGGGGGCCGGGGCATGCTCTCCAAGCTCTGCAGTCTCCTCTGTACATCCCGCATGCTCTCCTGTAGTGCCTGAACTGTCCCCACCAGCCATGTGTCCAATTCCTGGGGGCCCAGCAGGCTGCCTCCCAACCCTTCTGCGGAGCACAGACACACAGGGAAGGGGACTCAGGAGGCAATTTAGCTACTGGTTGGGTGAGGGCAGGCTGGGGCGGGGCCAGGGAAGGGTGGGAGTAGAACATGGACCCTGCACCAAGTGTGACTCTTGCAAAGTCCATCCACCTGGCTGAATAATGGGCTGCTGGGGGTTTGAATCCCAGCACTGCCACTGATTATCTGTGTGAATTCAGGCAAGTCAATAACTTCCCTGAGCCTCATTTTCTCATCTGAAAATTAAGGGAAGATGTCACTTCTCTCACAGAGCTGTTTGCTTGGAGGAATCAAGGAGATAATATTTATGAAAGTGACTCTATGGGACTTGGCACACAGGAAGTTCTAGAAGGGAAGAGGGCAGAACTCACTGTTGTCACTTGATTCTCAAATGGGCGGCCCAGGGAGAGAGAATGACTTCCCAAGGCCACGCGGCTGTGGGGGAGAGAGCTGGATGGGACTCCCATTCTAGCTGTCCTTACTCAGCACCTGGTGGCCTTCAGGGAGAGGAGGCAGGGCAGGGACTTTGCCCATCCAGGTAGGTATCTGGCAACCCTTCCTGGATAGAGGCTGCTCTCCTCAGTGCCCAGCACTAGACTTTCCCCTCTGCCCGAAAAGGGCAGCCCAGGGAAGGGCAGGAGGGGGTGAAGGGTCGGGCAGGAGCTCACCCTTCTGTGCAGGGGGCACGGGGCTGTTCCTCGTGTCAGGCTCTCCTCCAGGGGCTTCCCTCTGTTCTGCCCAAACCTGCAGAGAACAGTCAGAAGTCTGAGGGTGGGAGCAGGAGCAAGCAGGGCACAGTGGGGTGAGGAAGGGGAGGGAACAGGGGGTGGTCTCACCAGCTCAGGCTCCAGCTGCTCCAGGGAATCACAGAAAACCTCAGAGTCTAGGTCCCTGGATGGCTGGGACTCTGGGGAGGGGGTAGGCAGGGTTATTGCCCAGAGGGAGGATGTGGAGGGAGAGGTGGGGTGTGCACCGTGCAGGAGACATTACAGTTACTGCCACAGGATGCACAGGTGGGCCCCAGAAGTGAGGGCCTGGAACAGGAATCACAGAACCCCCCGCGCCCCACTCCACCCCAACTCCCCACCTTCAGGAACACAGGAGGTCTCAGGGTCTGTGGACGTGAGGCGTGAAGGGCACAGTGTGGCATCCAACCTTCTCCCCTCCACCCCTCTTGCATTTGGTCCTCTGTCCCTCCTGCCCAAGCACTAACCTGGGCTTGGGGGTACTGGTTCCTTGGGCAGGCAGGGAGGCTCTCGAACAGCCCCGACATCTCCATTCAGTACCTGCTTTTTGCAACCTGCCAAGACATAGAACCCAGAGGTGGGGCAGGGAAGAGGCTGGCACCTCCCAGTGACATCAAGTCCCTACTCCCCATTGGCTGTGGACACTCCCTGAGACTCACCCCATCAGGGCACTCACTGGCTGGGGTCCTTACAGGGACATTACCTGGAGCCCTCTCCCCTCCAACGGGCAACCCCCCCCCACCTGAGCAGCCCCCTCAGCCTAGACCTAAGACAGTTCACTCAGCACATGTAGAGCTTCCATTCTGGGGGTCTAACCTGTGACCCTTTTCAGGAAGGTCTCTGGGGGCCTTGGCATGTCAGGGATCACCTGGTACAGGGGCTCGAAGTAACCAAACATGTCTTCTGCCACCTCACCCAGGGGCACCGTGTCGATCACCTGTTGGGGAGGGCTTTTATAGGGGGAGGGGTTGGCCCTCCTGTCCCCCTCCACCCTGCTCCTGTCCTGTCATACACCTCCACTCTGTGCCCAATCAGGGACCAGAGACAGGCAGGGTTGGGCAGAAGCAACATGAAGGTGGTGATTCCCACGGGGGTGTCAATGTATAGAAAACACAATGGGGGTGAGAACTGTAATGGTGAGGGCAGGCCACCTGGCAGGGAGCTTGGGGACAGAGGACTCACGGCCCCTCCCTACCTTCTGTGCCACCAGCTTCATCTCAGTGATGTAGGCAGACATGGCCTCCGCCCTGCTCATCTTGCCCAGGCTGTTCCAGGCATCCCTGGGGGCAGAGGGCTGTGAGAGGGCTGGTTGACAGCTGAGGCTTGTTTGCCCGGCCAGTGGGGAGCTCACCACTTATATCGTCCGATGGGGTCCCAGAACCCAGGCCGGGGGACCAGGCAGGGCCCCATGGTAGCCTGCTTGTAGTAGCTGTAGAATCGCAGCATCTCTTCGTAGGAGGGCCGGTAAGTGCCTGGGCAGAGGGTTGGGAAGTGGAGGGCATAGCATCAGCCCCAGCTCGAAGAGAACCGAGGAGAGGGGAGAAGTACCCTTGGAAAGAGCAGAGATGGTGGGGAGGGGGGAGTCCCACCCATGGCATCTGGACAGGGGCAGGAAGCAGAAGGGACCCCCAGGACAGACCAGGCAGGGACTTGTCAGCAAAATCTGTAGGGACGAGGGTCACTTCCTCTTCAGAGTCAGACCCCAGCTGTCCTGAACCCCAAAATGCGGGTCCCCGCAGCCTCACCGTTCTTAGGTAGGTTCTGAATGACGCTGACTGCAGCCTGGAATTGGGTCTGGCAGTCCGGCTCTGGGCTTTCGTTCTCGGTGCCCATGCTGATCCAAGCCCTGGGGCCCCACTTTTGAGCGACTCTGCAAGAAAAAGCCTCCGTGTGGGCAGCCCTCCAGGATCCACCAGGCACGGTAAGCCACGGACCCATTTCCCAGAGGGGCAAGCTGAGCTCTTTAGAGGCCTGAGAGAGATACCCCGGGAGGTCAGAAGTTGCAACTGAGCAAACTCCTTTCCCTACCTCACGGCAGCGTGGTGGCGCCAGGGTAGCGAGGACCTTAGTGGGTGAGTGGAGAGGCAGGTGTCAAGGGTCGCTGTGCCGGATATGTACCCAGATGCGCCTCTCTAGGTGCACATCTCCAACTCCTGGACAAGCCAATGAGCAAACGAGGCGGAGTCAGGGCGAAGTAAACAGTCTCCCAACCAGGCCCCCAGCACCCCGGCCCGGCCCTCACCTCACCGCGTCCACTGTCCGGACACCTGCGTCCTCTCTCGCCACTAGCCAGCGGCTTCCGACTGACCTCGGGGTCCAGTCTGGCCGGGATGGGGCCGCAGAACGAGGGGGGAAATTTAAGCCAATGAAAGAGATTGTTTCACAGTCGCCTCCTATAGCTCACCCACTCAGCGCTTCCCTTTCAAGATTATGCAAATAGCTTCGCAGTGCCTCTCCCAATCAGGCGGGGCTCATCTCGGAGTCGGATTTCCCAGCTCCGGAGTGCCGAGGCGGGCGGCAGCGCCTCCTGGTGGACATAGTGAAAGGTCGCGGAGTCTTCGCGCCCCCTGGTGGAAGTTCGCGTCTGTCGCCGAGCCCAGGCCTGGCAGGTCCGAGCCACCCACCTGGCTCTTCTGACGCTTAAGCGCTGGGCATAAAAAGAGTCATGTCCTGGGGTCAGGCGTTCTGAAGCAGGGACATCACAGCTGAGTTTTGGAAACTTTAAGAGTAAGGCCGATGGAGATAGTAGAATGATGGTTACCTCAGGCCGGGAAGAGTAGTGGGGGGCGGTAAAGAGGGGTGGTTATGGGGTACAAAAAATACAGTTAGGTATAAGGAATAGGATCCAGCATCCGGTAGCACAATAGGGTGTCTATAGTGAATGATAATATGTTGTATATTTTTAAATAACTAAAGAGTGGAATTAGAACGTTCCTAACACAAAGAAGTAAATGCTTGAGGTGATGGATATCCCAATTATCATTACACTTTGTATACTTATATCAAAACATCGCATGTACCCTATAAATATGTACAACTATTATGGATCCATATTAATGAAAAATAAAGGGCACGATCCGTGTGGTGACCTCACGTTCTCCCCCGTTGCCCCAGACGAAGGATGGACATTCATGGCGAATGGGACCCCTCTTCCTTCTGTCTGTGCACCCCTCGCCTCTCCCTGCTGTGAGGAAAATATGTATATATATATTTATATTTATAATTTTAAAACTTTAAAAAATAGACCAGGTGAGGTGGCTCATGCCTGTAATCCTAGCACTTTAGGAGGTCAAAGCGGGATGATCACTTGAACCCAGGAGTTTGAGACCAGCCTGAGCAAGAGCAAGACCTCCCTCTCTACAAAAATAGAAAAAAATTAGCCGGACATGATGGCACATGCCTATAGTCCCTGCTACTCGGAAGGCTGAGGCAGGAGAATCGCTTGAGCCCAGGAGTTTGAGGTTGCTGTGAGCTAGGCTGACGCCACTGCACTCTCGCCTGGCCGACAGAGCGAGCCCCTGTCTTGAAAAAAAAAAAAAGTAAATAAATAAAACTTAGCTTATCAAAAAAAAAAATAGAGTAAGCAAGGAGAAAAATGAGGAATATTATTCTTGGAGGAAAATATGACAGGATCAAAAGTACAAGGGCAGAGACTTGACATTCAGGAAGAAATTTCAGGACGCCAGAGCCAGGTGGGGATCCAATCCAGAATGTGTAGTCTCTGGGTAGGGAATATCTGAGAATGGGATAGAGCGGGGCAAGTAGGTAGCAAATCTAAGTCCTAGGGAAGAGGCTTTCTCCGCGGGATGCCACGCGGTTGGCGGCCACCGAGTGGCGGTGTGCGCCCAGCTCTCCGCCCGACGCGGGCACCTGCCTCGGACAACGCTGCCACCTGGACATCCCACCCTTCGCGCCCCTACTCCGGTGGTTTCATACAAATAGTAGATGACACCTGACACGGCCACCCGAACCTGCACGCGGACGCCCACCCGTGGAGTGACGTCACCGACAGCTATACCGCGGGCGGCGGCTGTCCCGGGACCATCGAGTGCGGGGCTGGGGTTCCAACCTGTCCAAGCCTCCAGAGCCCCAGAACCAGCTGACGGGGACTCTAGACTCAGCGCCGCCTCGCGCTGTCTAGACCAGTCAGCTTCGAGACTGTAGGAGTCTGAGGGGGCGGCAACTGGCCCCGCGCGGGGGTGCAGATCCTATGACGTCACTGCCAGAGGGCCCCCCCCCCCCCAGCCTCCCAGCCCCCAGCCGCCGCGCCCGGTCCTTCGGGCTCGCGCTGCCGGGCCGCGCCTGAGCTCCCGGAATTCTCTGGGCTTTCCGGGCCCGGGGACCCTTAGCCCAGGACAAGCGGCCCTGCACTCCCGTCCCCGGTCTGGCTCCCTGCTGAGGCCCGCTGGCGGGACGCGCACGCAGAGGGTGGAGTGGGGTCCTGCGTCCGCACTGAGCCAGGGTCCCGGAAGGGGAGAGGGTGTCTGTGCCACAGGGCAGCCCTCGCCCCCTCTGGTGCCCGCTCCCCCCACCCCCAGACTGGGGGCTCCGGCCACCCATGGGGCCGAGATCCGAGGATCTCTCGGACAATGGGGAGGCGGACTCACGAGCAGGAGCGAACGCGGTGACTCGGGGGACTCACGTTCCCGGGCCTGGGGTCCCGGCCGCCGCCTCGCGCCATCCCCGCTCAGTTCTCGCCCCGCCCCCTCCGTCCCTGGCCCTCCCTCCCTGAACCTCGTCCCTCCCTCTTTCCCTCCTCCCGGCTCCTTCTTCTCCGACTCGCTCCCGGCGCCACTAAGTTTCTTCGCTCGGGACCGCGCACGGAGCCGGGGCCGGGCCGGAGCGGCGTCCCCGCTGCCCTGTCCTCGCGCGCTGACCCCCAGCCCGGCCCCGGCCCCGGCCCCACCGAACCATGCTGTGCGGCCGCTGGAGGAGATGTCGCCGCCCGCCTGAGGAGTCCCCAGTGTCGCCCCAAGTCGCAGCGCCAGCCGCGCTCCCGCACTCGCCGGCGTCCTCGGAAGGCGGCACCAAGAGGCCCGGGCTTCGGGCGCTGAAGAAGATGGGTCAGTGTTGGGCAGAGGGACTCGGGGTGGGTGCGGATTGTCCCCAGGGGCGCAGCCTGGGAGGACAGGTTGCTCCGGGGAGCCGTTCTGAACTTCCTAGGCTGCATAGACTTGGGGAGGCTGTGGCGACGGGCGGAGTGCCACCACTGTCCAGCCATCCAGCCGGGGGTCGCATCTGGGGTCACCCGAGATCCCCAGGCCGAGGCGGGCGCCTAGGATGTTCTTTTTTTCCCACCAGGAGGCGCCCGCGGGGCGTGCTGGAGTTCGAATTTGGGCGAGGGCGCGGACTGGGGTCTCTAAGGGCAGGGACAGTGGAGCGGAGATAAAGGTTTGGGGTGCCCCTCACCCACCTCCCCAGCAACTTCTAGGGTCTGCGGGAGCTCCGAAACATCCTGGGGACTTGGCCGCCCTTAGGAGGGCTGAGAGTTGTTTGTGGCTGGCCTCTGTGGAAGAGGCTGGCCTCCCAAGCCAGCCCTCCATCCCTGCTGCAGGGGCAGCAGCAGCTAGTGAGAACGAACACTGTCCCGGGAGTCAGGAGGTCAAGGGGCCCATCTCAGACTTGGGGGAAGTCACTAGTTGAGAAGAAAGTACCTGTGGCTTATGAAGAAGCATGTCTCCGAGACAGACCGGCACCAGGTGGTTTCCATACCTGGTGTCATGTAATCCTCTTCACCTCTCTGAGACGTAGGTAGGTAAAGCCCCATTTCAGATGAGGAAACTGACTCAGAGACGTCAAGGAATTTGTCTATGATCACACAGCTAGTCAAAGGCAAAGTCTGATTGGTCCCCAGGCCATGCCCCATGACCTGGCCACCGGTACCCTCTCAGAGTCTGGGCAGAATAGGACTCGTGAGCATGCGTGTGAGAGTACTGTGTGACACAGAGGGGACCGTACAGCCCAAGTGCTGTATTGGAGCTGCTGTTGGTAGAATAGTTAATGACAGGGAACAGAAGGGCAAGGCTGCCCCGGGAACCCCGTGTGAATCTGGGGGCAGAATTTGGGGGTCCTGACTGCCAGTCTTGCCTTCTCCTTGGCGCTGCCCCTCCTCTTACTCACTCGACCTGCATTTATGGGTGCTGTGCTTACTGAGGCATGAGACGCATCTCTGCATGCATGCATTCCACAAACATTTCTGGAGGGCTTGTGGTGTCCTCTGCCCTGGGGCTCCTGCCCTGGGAGAGCTGAGGCACCTGCAGGGAGGCCAGACCATGATTTGGAGGGACAAGACCATGGAAGGAGGAGCATGTGAGATGCTGGGGAGCCAGCGAGGGCCCTGGCTGCCCCCTAGACTGGAGCGGTGAAGGGGAGAGGCCGGTGGGGGCCGGGTCCTCCAGGACCCTCCTTGTAGAGTTGTGGACTTGACTAGAGGGCAGCAGGAGCCCCAGAAAGGGCTCAGGCAGAGTGAATTGTGCGGAGCGGAGGGTGGGGTGGAGGCAGGGGGGAAACAGGGAGACTCAAGGAGGAGTGCTGGGGAATCAGTTGGGCGGGGTGCCCGAGATGGACTCCAGAACCCCCAGGAGGTAGGCTGGTAGGCTGGGCTGGACTCTGTGATCTGTGATCTGAAAGGTATCTCTGGGTGGGGGGTGGTGCCATTCTTTGGGCTAAGAAGCAGTGTGGTTTGGGGACTGGAGGGGGCTGTGGCCAGGTAGCCCTGGGAGTCAGCCCCCGCAGGGCTCCTGGATACCATGGCGGGGGCAGAGGTGAGCTGCGGAGCCCTGCGGCCCCTCCATTCCACACATGTTTGCTGAGCACCGTCAGCGGGCCACGGCGCTGCGCTGGGGCTGGGCTACAGAGCTGCGTATCACACAGCCTTGCCCTCCGGGCGTGCACAGTTTAGTGGGCAGAGACATGTGTAGACAAATAATTATTATGGCCGAGGCCAGGACGCAGCACCTGTCAGCTGAGTAAGGCTGCACAGGAGCTCTGGGCACCTCATCAGGGTGACACTGTGGGGAACTATGTGGGTATCAGGATGTCATCCCAGCCACCCTCCCTCCCCACTACTGCCCCATCCTGTTGAGTGACTGCAGAGGCCACAGGGAGCCCAGGGACAGGGTGGAGACAAAATCCAACCCTGGGGCCCCGCCCCTCGGGCCATCAGGGCCAAGGTCTAGGTCCATCACCAGGTAGCTTCCACTACCCCCAAAGCCACTGCCCGTCACCGCCACACCCTGCCACTGCCATCGCCACACCCCTTAGGCTAGCAGAGAACAGATTTTATATCAAATCAGGTCAAGAGACTAGGACAAGGAGTGGCTCAGAGAGGCCCAAGGAAAAGAGAAGGCCTTTAGGGCCACACCAGGGAGAACCAGACGAGGGAGGGGGAGGAAGGAACCCCCCACCCCACACTGAGTGTCTAGTGGGAGTTGTTTGTGCCCTTTTAGTCCCCTGTTCCTGGGCTGGGCCGCTGGCCTGGCAGGAAATAGTTGAAGAGAGAAGAGATGTAGAGCCCAGGGATGCTGAGCTTGCAACAGGCCTGATCCTGCTTAATCCTTGGATGTCCCCGTGGGGAAGGTGCTGTCCTCACCTTAGGTCACTTACAGATGAGAAACTCAAGGTGGAGGGGAGAAGTCACTGCCCAAGGCCACACCGTTGACAGGCAGCGATTGCCGATTGCCGTTAATGCCTAATCTTCAGTGATAGACTAATGAATACTAATTAACACCTTTATAACACTGTGGCAGGCACTTGTCACATGACAACTCATTTAATGCTCACAATAACAGGAGGTAGGTACCATTAGCTTCCTTTTACAATTGAGGAAACTGAGGCTGAGAGGCTTTTGGTAACCTGCCCAGAATTCAAAGCCAGGAAGTAGCTGAGAGAAGGTTTGGACCCAGGCAGTGTGGTTCACAATCCGTGCTCATAGCGCAATGAATGAAAGAGAAGCTTGTACCCGGGGAGGGCCTGCTACTCCGCTCCCCCCCACGGCCCTGCCAGCCCCAGGAGTGTCCTCATAGGATTGCCAAATGAAATACAGGACACCCAGTTAAGTTTGAATTTCAGATAAACAATAAATAATGTGGGACATACTTACACTAAAAATTATTTTTTGTTTATCTGATACTCACATGGAACTGGTGTCCTGAATTTTTTCTGGCAACCCTACCTCCCTAGAGCCCCATCTACGCCTGTGCCCCACGCTCCACCCCTGCCCCTAATCCTCCCAGCGGGCAGAGGCCTGAGTGGGCAAAATCCTGCTCCTGTCCCTCCCCGGCCTGCACACACCACCAAGTGCCCCTGGGCAAGAGGGCTGTCCCGATGGCCTGCCCGGGCTGCCTCCCGCAGGGTGAGTGGGGCTGCTGTGGGTGGGTTTGGCAGGTGGGGTCTTTAGAGGGACCCTCAGCCCTGGCAGGTGCCTGGCCTGGGTGGTGGGGAGGGGTGGGCAGCCCTCCAGGCTAAGCAGGGGCATGCCAGGCAGGGCGGGGGTGCTGGCTCTGTCAGGCCTTGTGGCCCCCTTCCCTCTCCCGCTTCCCTCACTCTGGCTTCTGCCCCCAGCCAGGCTTCCTGCCTGTTCTGGCCCTGCAGGGAAGGGTGCAGAGTCTCTCTGCGTCCGGCCCAGGGCCAGGGGAAGCACTGCCTGCCTTTCCTGACTTTGTTGACTTTCCAAGGAATGTTACGGACTCTGGCGCTGAGCCCCGCCAGGCTCCCGCCCTGGGTGTGGCAGCCAGCTGGGACATGGGGGACATCCTTGTGCCTGAGGTGCTGAGGCTGCCTGCTGGCTAAAGGATTAGGATGGGCAGGTGTTTGGGACCCCTGGCCGTGGTTTGTCCTCTTCCAGCATCTCACAGCCCCAGCCACCTGGAAACTGCTCTTTCCCTCCTCCCGCCTTGGCCTTGGCCCGAGGCTGTCGCTGTTCCTGGCATGTCTGGCATTCCTGCTGGCGCTCCGTGTGCCCTTCCCGTGTGCACTGGCTCTCACACACCGCCCGCCTATCTTCCTCCCCTGGCTGACCCACCTTCCTGCCGCCCCACCCCCCAGCCCATGCACAGGTGCACACGCACCCCCTCTACGTGCACCCTGGCACCCTGCTGTCTGTGTGCTGCCCCTGCATGTACAGGCCTGGAGACCACACAGAACCCCCACCCCACCCCGCTGGCCTGCTCTGGCGTCTGCCTGCCCCTGCACAGCCCCTGCGCCCATCCTGGCCTTGGGCACCCTGCACGGTTTTCAGCACACACGGCTTGCCCTCTCTCAGCTCGGCCGCCCATCCGTGAGAAGGGTGGGATTTGGGGGCCCATTCCAGCTCTGCAATGAGGAGTTTCATGCCCCCAGCCTTGGCCACCCAGACAGAACTGCTCAGGCCCCATACCCCCGAGACTACCCAGGCTGCAGGTGGACATCCAGAGCCTCTGGGCCTGCCCGGCACTCACCACTCCTGGCCGTCTCTGTGGGTCGAGATAAGTGGCCCAGGGGAGGTGTCTAAGCCCAGCTGACAACACTGAACTGGCAGGAAATGGGCCCAGCTGGTGGAGGCCATGGGGCAGCGAGGCACAGATATCGGAGCACCTGGTACCCCTTCCCTCCTGGGGCACTAACACACTTCCCCAGAGCCCTGCCTCAGTTTCCTTTATTCTCATTTATTGAGCACCCACGACGGGCCAGGCCCTGGACTGAGAGCTCCGTGTGCCTTTGCTCATTGTGGCCATACGTAGCCCTCTGGGGCCGACTCCCCGACTTCCACCACACGCCAGCTCCATTGCTCTCTGACCTGGCGGCCGGGGACAGCCAGCTAGCCGCTCCCTGCCTCTTTAACAGCTTTATGGAGATATCAATTCACATACCATAGAATCCATCCATTTAAAGTTTACGGTGGCTTCTGGCATATTACATTATTAAATTTTAAAAGTTATGGTAAAATATACATAACATAAATTGGGCCATTTCAACCATTTTTAAGTGATTAAATCACTGACATTAATTATATTCACACTGTTGTGCAACCATCACCATTACCTATTTCCAAAACTTTTTTATCACCCCAAACAGAAACTCTAGCTATTAAGCAGTGATTTCCTGTCCCCGTCCCCCACTGAGGACCTCCAATCTACTTTGCGCCTCTGTGAATTGTCTGCTCTGTGTACCTCGAATAATGGAATCGTACAGTATTTGTCCTTTTGGGTCTGGCTTCTTTCAATTAATGATGTTTCCAAGGCCTGTCCGTGTTGTAACGTACATCAGATTTCACTCTTTTATGGCTGAATACTATTCCGTTGTGTGTAGAGACCACATTTTGTTATCCCTTCCTCTGTTGGTGGACACTGGGCTGTTTCCACCTTTCGGCCTTTGTTCGCCCTCCTTTTTACCGCCCTTACCTCACGATGGTTCCCACCCACTCTGCTGAAGGTAGCCTGGCACTGGCCTGACAGCTGCCGGTCAAGGCAGAGATGGTTTGAACAGATGGAAAACCCACGGAAACAGTAGGGGGTGGGCGGTTTGTGCACCTGCTCAGAGCAGGTAGGAATGAGGTCAAGGCAACACCTGTGGGTTTGGGACTGGCAGGGCCTATGAATGTTCCCTGGGTGTCTGGGCCAGGAGAGGGACCCTCCTGCTCCCTCGCTGCCTCACTTCTGTTAGCACCCGGGGCCCTGGCCGCCCCAGGGTTCAGAAGCACCAGCAGTGGAGAGAGAGGGGCAGCCACCCAGGGCCTCGGCGCCTGGGCCAGCGGGCACTGCACCCTCGTTCTGTTTGGCTTTGCCATTTGGTGTGTGGCTGGAGGCAGGGTCATCCAGAGGCCAGTGCCAGTCGGGCGGACAGCCTGGAATGTCACTCTTTCCCCCAGCATGTTCCTGGGGAGCTGGGGGTAAAGGCCAGGAGCAGGGGCCCCCTCACTGTGGGCACCTGCGCCAGTGGGGGCCCCGTCAGGTGTTCAGGCTGCCCATCTCCACGGCCTGTTTGCGGAAGGCTCTGGACAAAGCAGGCCCTAGTGACTCACCTCCATTTCCCGTCTTAGTCATTCACCAGCCCTCCCTCCTCCCTCACCGTGGGCTTGGCATCAGATGACTGGCTGGGTTAGGGGAGGTGGCCCCAGATGCAGAGCCTGGTGTCATGGCAACGAGCAGTCCCCTTTCCCAGGGCTGAGGGAGGGGTGGGCCCAGCCATAGTGGCACTGCTGTTCTGTCCCCACCTGTCATTTCGCAGGATGAGAGAATTCAGAGGTTGCCAAGATGTGGCAGAGGGGAGGATCTGGTGAGTCCCTTAGCCTGGCACATGCCTTTTACACCCAGCTCTTTGGAAAGAGGAGGGTTCCACTTCCCTTTCCCAACCAGAGGGCACCGAAGGGGTACTGACCCAGAGAGCCACATGCTGACCCCAGAGGGGACCATAGCCCGCTAAGGGAGGGCAGGCTTCTCCTCCTGCCCCTGAGACCCTGATTCTCAGTCATGGTCACCCTTACAGTCACAAGATGGGTTTTTTTAAAATACAGAAGCCCACTCCCCACTCCACATCTGCTAGGCGAGAATCTCTGGGCAGTGGGGTTTGCAACCTCCCCCAGGTGATTCCCACGAACAGCTAGGGTTGAGAAACCCTTGCCCATAGGCCCCGCCTTGAAATCAGACAGATCAGGCAGGGCTGGGGTAGGATGCACTCAGTCCCCATCTGCCCGTCTACCTGCCCCCACCCCATCAGTACACGCTAGCTGTGAGCCTGGCTCTGGGATGAGTGCTGTAGGGAGGAGATAGGACCTCATTCTGCCATCAGCTTTATTAAAATCCCCTGAAATTACATTATAGGTGGGTTTTGTTTTTTCTTTAAGTTAAGAAGTGCTGCTGGTGGTCAGAGAGGGAGAACTCTTATTTGAGGAAAAATCAAGGAAGGCTTCCTGGAGGAGGTGGTATCTGAGCTGGTCCTTGAAGGACTCAGATATGAGGAGGAACAGGGGGAAGGATCCTACAAAGTCTCCAAAAGAGAGTGAGAGGGGAGTTCCAGGGATTTGGACTTGATTCCTTAGTTGGAGTTTGCAGCTGGGCAAGCAGGAGCCTTGGGAGTGCAAAGCCAAACCCAGTCTTGGGGGCCTGTTAAAATAAAGGGAGGAAGAGAGGCCCACTGGTGTGTTGTGTTTGGCCCACACAGTGGTGGTGTTTTTTTGTTTTGTTTTTTTTTTAATTCCATTTAGTTGCCAAAATTAAAAGATCTGGTGGCTTCACATACAGATCCAGATTCCAGTTCTCTGGAAACTCTGGGCCCTCAGCCCCTCTGGCTGTCCTCCCCCTTCCAAAGGGCATGCACTCTCCAGTTTGCCTGGCTCCTGCCTCTTCTGTTGTCCCCTGGCTCATAAGCCTTTAGTTTTGACTCCTGCTGAGGCATTTCAGAGCAGGGCGTGGCACCATCAGGGCTAGCCATCACATGTTCGAGGGGTTAGGGCCAGGGGAGGGCCAAACGTCTTCAAGGCTCAGTGTTGGTCACACTGGAGAGAGCCCTGCATTTTGGATTTTACAGCAGATATTACTGTGGTCTCCATTTTATGGATGGAGAACATGAGGCTGAGAGCAGTCAGGGGTTAGTGCCACCAGGGCCATGTAACTGGGAAGTGACTCCCCCAGCCCCTGAATTTGAATTGTTCTCCCCCCACCTGCACTGCCCAGGGTGGCAGCAGGGAGCGGGAGGGAGGGAGACAAGGGCAGCAGAAGAGCTGGGCAGCCCATGGGCCCAGGGCCAAGGCGCTGGGGCGCCACCTCCGTTTGCTGCCTGTGTCCACCACTTCCTCGCTAGGGAACTCTGGCAAGTGACTTAAGCTTCCCCGACCCTCAGTTTCCTCATCTGTTGCTACAAGAGCAGGGCCTGCACGAAGGAGGTGCTTTGCGAGCATTTGCTTTTGTTCAGGAAGGTGGACACTGGCCGGAGAGAGCATGTGGACTGAAGGGTCACGGGGGGTGTGGCAGTGGCCTAGCAAGAGGGATCATCAAATGTCATGGAAGACCTTCCTTTCGGTAGGGCCCCACCAGGGCACGAAGAGGACACCTGGAGATCACCCAGGCAGGGCTGGTCCTGGAGTCTTTGGCCTGTGACCCTGGAGCTAAGGTGGCCTCTGATGTCCTCCCATGTCTTTGGGAAAGCAGAAGCGAGGTGCTTGGGTTGCAGCAAGAGAGATCTAGGTTAGATAGTGAGACTACTTTCCTGATGGCCACAGTTTCACACCAAGGGAAAAGGCTGTTGGTGGCAGATTCTGGGCTTGAAGGCTGGAGGCCATGGTAGAGGAGGGTGGCAGAAAGGGTGACCTTTAGTGAGGCCTGAGTCCCAGGCACTGCCTAAGGGCTGCAGGGACCGCTGCTCAGAAGTGGAGAGGGAAGGCCTGTTACTGGGACCCACCCCCACCCCCACCCTGGGCCCCAAAGCCTAAAGCCAAACCCAGTGATGGTGGCTTGTTATAGCAAGGAGAGGAAGGGAGGCCTTCGAGGGGCGGGGAAGTTCACTGCAAGGTGAAGGCCTGGGTTTGGGAGGCTGGGGAATGGGCGCAGCAGGTCCCGGGATGGCCTGCAGGGTCATGCCAGCACCCTGTCCTCCTGGCATGGTCCTATCCACGGCTGGACTTTGAAGTGTTGCCCCAGTTCTTGGGCTTCAAGCCTTGGCCCTCGAGACAGAGAGATGACAGACACTCAGCAAGCGTGCGTGAAGAAGTTATTGTAAGGAAAGTTTAAGGGTGCAAAGCGAAAGTACATTTCCTAAGGGGACATGGGTCTGCCTCCGCCAGTGGGGAAGACACTGTCTAACGTCTATGTTTTTCCTTTTGTATGCTAGTAGTTTAGGTAAAGGTTAGTTATAATTATTCATAACTATGTGTCACTGTTTTGGGGACTGAATTCCTTTCTATGTTCGGACAAGACTGAACGGCTCTGTTTCAGTCGTTCTTTCTAACGTGCCTACGGTGGGGAAAGCGCCAGCACCTATTTACGGCGCTTTCTCCCTTCTCTGACTGGCGGTCCTTGTTCCATGGCCTAACTACCCCATTCTTTAAGACCGAAATAACCGTTCCCTCTTTTTATTTTTCTGTACCCATTTCCTCCTCATTGCTTTTCTATAACTGCTTCTCCTTTCTGTTTTTCCTTTTTTTTGAGACAGAGTCTCACTCTGTTGCCCGGGCTAGAGTGAGCGCCGTGGCGTCAGCCTAGCTCACAGCAACCTCAAACTCCTGGGCTCAAGCGATCCTCCTGCCTCAGCCTCCCGAATAGCTGGGACTACAGGCATGCACTACCATGCCCAGCTAATTTTTTGTATATATATATATATATATGTTTTAGTTGTCCATATAATTTCTTTCTATTTTTAGTAGAGACGGGGGTCTCATTCTTGCTCAGGCTGGTCTCGAACTCCTGACCTTGAGCGATCCACCCGCCTCGGCCTCCCAGAGTGCTAGGATTACAGGCGTGAGCCGCCGCGCCCGGCCTGTTTTTCCGATTTCCATTCCTCTCACTTGTTTTCCTGTCCCTAACACTGCCGCCCGCAGGCCTGACGGAGGACGAGGACGTGCGCGCCATGCTGCGGGGCTCCCGGCTGCGCAAGATCCGCTCGCGCACGTGGCAGCAGGAGCGGCTGTACCGGCTGCAGGAGGACGGCCTGAGCGTGTGGTTCCAGCGGCGCATCCCGCGCGCGCCGTCCCAGCACATCTGTGAGCGGCCGGGCCGGGGGCGCCGGGTGGCAGAGCGCCGGGGACGTCGCGACCGTGCGGCCGCCCTGACCCGCCTTTCCCGCAGTCTTCCTGCAGCACATCGAGGACGTCCGAGAGGGCCACCAGTCCGAGGGCCTGCGGCGCTTCGGGGCCGCCTTCGCGCCGGCGCGCTGCCTCACCATCGCCTTCAAGGGCCGCCGCAAGAACCTGGACCTGGCGGCGCCCACGGCCGAGGAGGCGCAGCGCTGGGTGCGCGGCCTGGCCAAGCTGCGCGCGCGCCTCGACGCCATGAGCCAGCGCGAGCGGCTCGACCAATATCCTGCCCTGGCTGGGAGGGAGGGCCCCGTCCTGGGACAGCCCCCAGTCCGAGGGGAGGCACGGTCCCTGCCCTTAGTGGGCACAGTCTGAGAGCGGGACCGAGGCCGCGGTCTGCACAGCTGACCATGGGGACACACGCCCCGGCTTGGGCTGAACTCCCACCAGGAGGGGAGCCCCAGTCCCATTGCCCCTGTGTTCAGGGAGTCCACAGGCCAAGGGGAAAGTGCAGCCCCTAACCAGGGAAGCCCTCAGACCCAGGTGCCAGTGGCAGGGGAGGGGGCACCTGTTGCTGGTATTTCCTGAGCACCCACACTTGGATCCACGCCTATCTGCACCGGGCAGACTCCAACCAGGACAGCAAGATGAGCTTCAAGGAGATGAAGAGCCTGCTCAGAATGGTCAACGTGGACATGAATGACATGTATGCCTACCGCCTCTTCAAGGTGGGCCATGGCCTTGGACTTTGATCTCTGGCCCTGCCACCCCTCTGGCCTCTCCCAGCTGAGTCATCAGCTAGCCCCCTGCCCCAGCTTTTTGGAGGGAGCAGCCTGTCCCTGCAGAATGGCAACATCTGGGCCTATTTACCTTTTTTCCCTCCCCTGAGGCCACTGGGCCAGGATGGAATTGGGGAATGGCCATCCAGAAATTCTTCTTTCACCCTCAGGCAGAGCCCAGCAGTAGAGTGGCACCTTCCCACCCCTCCAAAGTGAGCAGCCAAGTTGTTTTCATTTCTCTAAGTCTGCAGGGCACCTTTTGCACCCGGGAGCAGGAGTCGGCTTGCAGACACACACGTGCACGCAGACATACACGCACACTCTCCTCCGTGCACCTCCCATGTGACCATGACACCTCCTGCATGGGAGCACAGAGGCACACAGGGGTGGGCCCTGCATCTAGGCCCAGTGGAGCACATGGCAGACACCTGCATAGATGGTGACTGTGTGACCATCCTATGACCCTGAAAGACAGAAAAGACCATGGGACCTGGACACTTGGGCCACAGCTCCACAGGGACTGCTCCATGGGTTCTCGTTCACATGTCGCTCTTCTACCCTGGGTGTGAGTGCGTGAGCGTGAGGATGGTATGTGTCCATGTAGGAGGGGTCTTGTGGCCCAGGGTCGCCTTTTTTCCTCCCACGTCTTGGTTCCGGGTCAGGCCATGGTGCAGAGGGACAGGCACTGACCTGAGACCTTCCTTAAGATGCGGTCCTGCAATTCACCAGCAGTGGGACCTGGAGGGGCCAGAGTCTTGCTTTTAGTTTCTCCACCTGTGAAAAGGGGATGTCGCCTTCCCAGCTGTGCTAGACGAGGGCGTGTCAATGGGGCAGATTGCCCGGGGTGCCCCCTCCTCTGAGTGTCTCCCCCGGCTCCCCAGGAGTGTGACCGGTCCAACAATGAGCGGCTGGAGGGGGCTGAGATCGAGGAGTTCCTGCGGCGGCTGCTGAAGCGCCCAGAGCTGGAGGACATCTTCCATCGGTACTCGGGCGAGGACCGCGTGCTGAGCGCCCCTGAGCTGCTGGAGTTCCTGGAGGACCAGGGCGAGGACGGCGCCACGTTGGACCGCGCCCAGCAGCTCATCCGGACCTATGAGCTCAACGAGACAGGTGGGGGTCTGCACAGCCAGGTCTTGGCACCCGCCAGGGCTGCGCTCCCAGCCGAGCCGTCTCTACTGTGGGCTGGCGGTGGGCACCATCTCGGGCAGGTTCTTGCCTCTTCCAGACTCTGCTTCCACATCTATAAAATGGCGTAATAATGTGTCTTCCTCACGGGGTTTGGTTGGTGATTAAATGGCATAACTTACATAAAGTCTAGTCTGTAGATAGTCTAGTTCTCATTACTAAGTTGAATGAGCCTTGGGGGGGCATTTGGGGCTGGACATGGGGGTCTTCCAGCTGGCCTGACACCCTTTCTTGCCTGTCCCTGTAGCCAAGCAGCACGAGCTGATGACACTGGATGGCTTCATGATGTACCTGCTGTCACCTGAGGGGGCTGCCCTGGACACGGCCCACACGCAGGTGTTCCAGGACATGAGCCAGCCCCTTGCCCACTACTTCATCTCCTCCTCCCACAACACCTACCTGACCGACTCGCAGATCGGGGGGCTCAGCAGCACCGAGGCCTACGTCAGGTACCATGGTGGGGGTGGACACACCTGGGAGCCCCGCTTGGAGGGGACATGGGGCTCAACCCTCACTCTGGGCTTCCTGGGGCCTCCCTGGCTCAGCCTGCTGTTGCTGTGGCCCCCACACACCACCTTGGCCATCTGTCCCTCTGTCCGTCCGCAGGGCCTTTGCCCAGGGATGCCGCTGCGTGGAGCTGGACTGCTGGGAGGGGCCTGGGGGTGAGCCCATCATCTACCACGGCCACACCCTCACCTCCAAGATTCTCTTCCGGGATGTGGTCCAAGCTGTGCGCGACCACGCCTTCACGGTGAGCCCCTGCAACCCCCACGCCCAGCCCCAGAGCCTTCCCAGCGACCACCTGCCCAAGAACCACTCATTCACCAAGTGCTGCTGGGATAAGTGTCAATAGGGTGGGACAAAGCTGAATGACATGCTCCCTCCTCTCCCACCTTCATATTTAATAAATGTATTAAAATCACAAGGTTTCCAGAAGAAAACCTTGGGGGTAGGGAAGCTCATTTTAATCATGACTTTCAGAGTTGGCCATAAAAGCAGCTCTCCAGTGGCCTCTATGTAAACATTGCAATTTCTGTCAAGGTGTACAAATCAACAAATGATAAGTTTGCAACATAACGGACAGGGTCAATGTCATTGACATGTAAAGAGCATTTATAAAAGAAAACCATGCCTGCAGCTGCCCTCAGCCTCCCAGCAGACCACGCCTGTCGAGGCCTCGGATCTGACCTCTGCCCTCCATGGACACACGGTGCCCACGTGTGTCCCACATCCCATCCACTCAGTCCCCCTCCAGTGGGTTCTCCAGAGCCCGGCCTTGCCTGCCTGTCCTGAAGGGGTTGGGGGCGGGGTGGGTACTGGCAGGGGAGGGAGGAGCGGCTCTGAGACTTTATCCCTCCCCCCACAGCTGTCCCCATACCCTGTCATCCTGTCCCTGGAGAACCACTGTGGACTGGAGCAGCAGGCTGTCATGGCCCGCCACCTCCGCACCATCCTGGGGGACATGCTGGTGACGCAGGTGCTGGACTCCCAGAACCCTGAGGAGCTGCCGTCTCCAGAGGTGATGTCCCCCAGGTCTCCAGCCTGAGTGGAGTCCCTGCTCGTGCCGCCTCTCTGTCCAGGACCCCTCACCTCTCTTTGCCTTGACCTTTCCCTGCTCCTCCATCACCTGACATCTGCCACCCCCAGTCTCGTCCCTCTGCTGCCCTCTGGCTCTCCATTCTTGTCTGGGCCCACCCCACACCCTTACCTGGCCTTCAAGGCCTTCCTCGACCTGGCCCTGCCCTGCCTGCTGTGTCCCTGCTCACAGAGTCCCTGCAGGCTCAGCCATTCCCCCTGCTGGTTGACACTGTCTTCTCCACCTGGAACTCCCCTCCCAGCCATCTACGTACGCCAAGTACCACCTGCTTAGGATTCCAGCTCAACTGAAACCGCCTCTTCCAGTGGCCTTACAAACTTCCCGAGCTCTCTGGCCCGAGGTGGCCTTCCTCCCTTCCTTCCCACCCCGGAACATTGTATCTGCCGTCTCAGGATGTTTATCCTGTTCAGACTCCTTGAGAAAACTCCCCTACCCCAGTCTCAAATGTGCAGGGAATGTTGCCTCACCCTTGTGAGATTTGGTTTCTGTTATCAGTATGAAAATCACATCCATATGGTAAAAAGCAAATCAAGCTGTACAAAGGGTGTGAAATGGAAAATGAGTTTCCTCCATTCAGGCTCACCCTGTCCCATTTTGCAAGAAGTAACCATCTTCGACAGTTTGTGCGTCCGTCCAGAATCGCACGGCATGTACACAACACACCCACGTGCAGAAACATCTTTTCTTGCAAATGTTGCCAGAAAGGGGCCTGTGATTGCATGTTCTACACTCCCTCCCTCCGTGTAAGCTTTTTGAAGAGGGCTTCTCCTCCTGCAGCCCCGAGCTGCCTCATTTATTTCAGCAGCTGCTGTGACTATTCTGATGTCTGAAGGGACAAACCTTATTAACCCTGCCCTGTTGGTGGCCTCCTAGGTTGTCCCCCACTTTTCCCTATGAGAAACACCCCTCGTCTGTGTGTCTCCTTCCTGCCTCTCACACGGTGGGGGGTGAATGACCCACCTGCTGCCATGGGGGCGAGAGGCCTTGACCCTCCCTATTGGCCTCTACAGCAGCTGAAGGGCCGGGTCCTGGTGAAGGGGAAGAAGCTACCAGCTGCTCGGAGTGAGGATGGCCGGGCTTTGTCAGACCGGGAAGAGGAGGAGGAAGAGGAGGAGGAAGAAGAGGAGGAGGCGGCTGCAGAGCAGAGAAGGCGGGTGAGTGGGCTAGAGGGCTGGGCCCGGGCTAGTCCCACTGCAGAGCTAGGGGCGGGGGGTGGGGAAGGGGAGGAGGGTAGGTGCCAGGGGGCTGGAGCCCGCTGACCCCGCTGGGGCTGGTCTCCCAGGCCAAGCAGATCTCCCCGGAGCTGTCAGCCCTGGCCGTGTACTGCTGCGCCAGCCGCCTGCGGACCCTGCAACCTGTCCCCGGCCCTGCCCAGCCCTGCCAGGTCAGCTCCCTCAGTGAGCGCAAGGCCAGGAAGCTCATTCGGGAGGCAGGTAGGCGCCGGGACGGAGGGCATCCGGAAGGCAGGAGGGTGGTGGGGGGGTCTCCTGAGGTGGTGTCGAAAGGAGATGGGGAGGGCTTTGGGGCTGGCCGGCCAGTGAAGAGGTCAGGGACCCGAGAGAGGGGCTTTTGGCGCAGGGAATGAGGGTCCAGGTGTGGCTGGAGGGGAGAGTCACAGGGATGAAAGCGGCCTGCTCTCTGCCCTCTCAAGGCTCACAGCCCAGTGGGGGCCAGACAGATAGGGGGGCCAGTCAGGGCCTGACAGGGGCAGGGGGAGTCCAGCAGAAGTGGGTGAGATCGGGGAAGGGTTCCCGGAGCAGGTGGTGCCCGGGAAGACACATCACTGGAAGGAAGAGGAGGGAGCAGCCAGGTGGGGCAGGGGATGGGGGCTCCTGGAGGGAGAAGTGGGCTGCAGGAAGGCCTGGAGGTGTGACCTATGAGCAGGGTTCCAGGCACCACCGTGTCACTGGAGGGGTGTGGGCAGGATGAGTGAGGAGTGGCAGGGAATGTCAGCCGGGGGCCAGGCTGTGTGGCCAGAGGGGTCGGGGGAGAGTGAGGAGGGGACGGGGAGCTAGGGATGGGACTTCAGCCTCTGCTCCCAGGAAGCCACAGGCATGGGTGAGGGACCCCGGGGGCCTGTCACAGTCCTGCCCCACTCCGCCCCAGGGAACAGCTTCGTCAGGCACAACACCCGCCAGCTGACCCGTGTGTACCCACTGGGGCTGCGGATGAACTCGGCCAACTACAGCCCCCAGGAGATGTGGAACTCGGGCTGTCAGCTGGGTGAGCAGGGCCGTGGGGACGTGGAGGGGGCCGGGTGCCTATGGGGGTGGCCTCTGGGAAGCCATGGGAGGCCTCAGCAGTGAGGGGGCCACACAGCCTTCCAGAAGGTGGAAAAGCGCATCTTGTTCCTAATAACTATTTAAAAAGCTGTCAGAATTTTGGTGGGGAAATGAGGTTTTCTTTGTTCTTGACAGTGTGGAAGTCTCATGTTTTAATGAGGTAGGAATGAAAACCTCCACTCCTATATGCCCGACACACTCACGCACACCCCTTAGTGGCAGCCCTGCCAAGTCTACACTGACGAGGGCTCTGGGGACACGAGCACTGCCCGAGGAGGGAGCGTGGTCCCCTTGGGCGGGTCCAGAAGCCCCAGGCTTCCTCAGCCCTGGCTGTGACCCCAGCTAGGCTGGGCCCTGAGGGTGAGGGCTTCTCCAGCACCCCTAGCCCAGCCCACGCTCCAGGGAAACCAGGGATAAGGTACAGCTGACAGTGAGGGCTGGGTCCCCTGGCTGCCATGACCCCCTCCCGATAAGTCACAGTGGGGACAGGTAGCACTAGCCAGACAGGAGGCCCGGGGCCCTCTGCAGAGAGGAGCTAAGTCCCCTGAAACTGCGCATGAGGCGAGGGCCACTAAGAGCCCTCTCTGGCCCTGCTGTGTCCACAGTGGCCCTGAACTTCCAGACGCCAGGCTACGAGATGGACCTCAATGCTGGGCGCTTCCTCGTCAATGGGCAGTGCGGCTACGTCCTGAAGCCTGCCTGCCTGCGGCAGCCCGACACAGCCTTTGACCCCGAGTGCCCTGGACTCCCTAGGACCACTCTCACCATCCAGGTCAGCAGCCCCGACCGTGCCCTCGGCTGGGGTCAGAGGTGGTTCTGGAGAGGCCCTTCCGAGCTGGAGGAGGACGGGAAGGTTGGGGATGGGCTTGTGCTGAGGGTGGTCCGAATGCCCACGGCAGGGGTGGGCGTGGGGCCTAGCGGGCCAGGCCGAAGCTCCCTCCCTTCCCCCCCCAGGTGCTGACCGCACAGCAGCTGCCCAAGCTGAACGCTGAGAAGCCACACTCCATCGTGGACCCCCTGGTGCGCATCGAGATCCACGGGGTGTCTGCCGACTGTGCCCGAAAGGAGACCAACTACGTGCTCAACAATGGTGGGGGCCCGCTGCTGGGAATGGGGGGCAGACAGCAGAGAGTGGAAGGGGTGCGGGCCGGGCGCCGGGCTCTGACTGCCACGCCTGCGCCCTAGGCTTCAACCCCCGCTGGGGGCAGACCCTGCAGTTCCAGCTGCGCGCTCCAGAGCTGGCGCTGGTCCGGTTCGTGGTAGAAGATTATGACACCACCTCCCCCAATGACTTTGTGGGCCAGTTCACGCTGCCCCTCAACAGCCTGAAGCAAGGTTGGTGGAGGCCGGTGGGGGTGGGAAGGGGCGGGGTCCGGCCTCCCTGTTCACCTCTGTGCTACCCGTTTCCTCTGAGTGCCCGGGCCTGGTTCAGGGCTGAGCCCGGGGCTGGGCAGAGGACCCAACACCTGGCTGCCCTCCTCACAGGGTACCGGCACATCCACCTGCTTTCCAAGGACGGGGCCTCGCTGTCACCAGCCACGCTCTTCGTCCACATCCGCATCCGGCGCTCCTGAAGGCCCCACTGACCTGCCTTGGGGGTCTGCGGATGCCGGTCTGCGTCCCCTGCAGAGCCCTCGCCCCCTCTGGAGTGGAGGGGTGGTGGGAGTACCAGCCACCCCCCCAGCCTGCCCACTGGGCCCGCTCACCTGGTGCTGGGCTCACCTGGGTGCTGACGGGTGCTGAGGGCTTCCTGGGTCCCTCCTGAAGAACAGGTATGATCTGTTCCCAGCATAGCTGCTCTCGTGACTTCAGTGAGCTCCAGCCCTGGGGCTCTGAGACAGCCCCAGCTCCTCTTGTCCTCAGCCCTCCTCCTCACCTCGGCTGATGAAGAGCCAGGCCTGTTGCTGCCAGGAGACTTGGGGAGCAGGACACCTGTGAGCCCCAGCCCCTCTCTGCCCGCCAGCAGGGCCATCCCCGCCTCCTTCCCCCAGAGGAGCACAGCTGCCCCCTTTCCCCCACCCGGGGCATTAGCCAGCTCCTGAGCCTCCTTTCCCCCCAGGCTTTCCTGGACTCCCCAGCTCTTGAACCTGAACTCCCCTTCCCTTCCCAAAGCAAGAAGGGAGCACCGATGCTCGGAGCCCTTGGGAACCTGGCAGTAGGTTTTTAACTTGTGTCCTACAAGAGTCCCGGAGAACAGTAGAAGGAGACTATCTATTTTAAAAAATAGACAGCCTGGCATGGTGGAAAGCCCTATAATCCCAGCTACTCGGGAGGCTGGGTAGGCACTGACCAGAGGCGGGAGGATTGCTTAAGCCCGGGAGTTCGAGTCCAGCCTGAGCAACGTAGTGAGACCCCACTCTAAAAAAAAAAAAAAGAAAAAATAAACAAGTTTATTTTACCACTGCCATCCCGAGTCCCTCTGTGATGCCACACCCACAGATCTATGGGGGGTGGCTTGGAGTGAGAGTCCCTTGGGCCTCTTCCCTCAGCAGGGCTTTGATTTAAGACAGCCAGAGAGTGGCAGGAGGAGATACCATAGCTCAAAATAGCCCTGACCCCTGCTCCCTGCTCTTGGCTTAAAGCTGCTGCCAGTATCACAAGACTGAGGACACCAATTCACAAGGTTACCCCTGCCCCTGAGAGCACGCACGCGCGCGCACACAGGCCTCGAATGGAGGGCAGGACTCAGGGACCCTCAGACAGACACCATTCCCCAGGCTCACCTGGGTGCAAGGCCCCTGTCTGCTCAGTAGGGCAAATCCCAGGGACTTGGGGCTCCCCTCCCACCAGCCAACCAGCCTTTTAAGCGAAGGTGGGAAAGCAGCAGGCCAAGCCAGGGTAGTGCCAGAGGGCGCATGGACACCAGATGACAGAATCCAGAGAAAGCCCTGGGCCCAGACCTGGCAGAAAGGTGACTTTATGGGGTTAAATGTGGAGCCTTGGCATTTTAGGTTCCATCAGGCAACAGCACCAGCACTGGACAAGGGCAGGGCTTGATGGCTGTCCCCACAGGGTGGCCCGGGATTAGGCAGGGCTAGGCCTTGAATTGGCCCCAAGCCCTGCAGGAACCCAAACCCAAGGCTGGAGCAGTCTCCCCCTTCCTGCAGCCCCATGACCTGACACAGAAAATGCCAGCCTCCCCTGCTCTCCGTTCATGCTGGGAGTGGCTCCTGGTTCTGATGAACTGGTGCGTCTGAAAGAGAACGATCATGGCTCTAAGGGCCCAGAAGGAACGGGCTGGGCAGCCCAGGCACCTGGCACACAGGGCTGTCAGGAGGGCCAGGCAGCCAAGCCGCAGCCCCAGGGGGAGGCACAACGAGGCTAAGTCCAGTTTTAGTGTGCAAAGAGCAATGAGTGTTATCCGGCCCCCACTGAGCCGGCTCCGGTCAGGGGCTGGCTGGGGTCCTATGTCAGGTGAGCACCAGACCCAGGACCTGGCCCCCATTCTGCTTTGCTTCTCCGGTTTGGTGTCACAAGAGGAAGGGCTGATGGCTAGGATGGGGGCCCAGCGCTGGGAAGACTGCCTTGAGAGGGCCATAGTCTTCAAGGCTAGGAAGCCGACAGGATCTGAATATGGGAGGTGGGAACAAGGGGGAAAGCACAGCTTTTAAGCCTGGAGGTCCCTGGGTGAAGAGTACCCACAGGGCTGTGTTCTCCCTGCCCAAAGCTCAGGGCAGGAAAGAAGGCATGAGCCTTCAGGAGCCAGGAGGGTGGGGTACCAAGGTGAGGGCTTAGCAGGGGTCTGGCAGGTCAAAGGGGCTCAAAGTCACCAGCCCCAGGGGCCTGAAAGGATCATGGGGTACAGAAATGGGCAAGTTAGAAAGGACAAGAACAGGAGCAATGGGCCCCAGCAATCTGCTGTGTTAAAATGCACCCCCTGGGGCCTCAACAGAACCACCTGGCCACAGTGCGAAGGCGCAGGGCCTGCACCCTGCATTGGAGCCACTGCTGACCTGGGCCGAGGGGGCTGCTCTGCTCCCAGCTGGGAAAGCCCAGTGGCCACCCTGCCAAGGTGCTCGGGTGCTGGCTCAGAGGCCCACCACTCCTGTTACGTGGAGTGAACCCGGGTCAGTACCGGCTCCTCTCTGGCATGTGGGAAAGGTTGGGGGGAAAGAGCCAAGTTTGCGCCAAAAGAAGGGCAGCCTTGCCAAAGGCAGGGCTTCCAAGGCTGGCCTGGCCCTATGGGCCCAAGGGCCCTTCTTGCAGGGCCCTGTTGACCTTGCTCCAGCCCAAGCCCCAGGACTCTGGCGGTCCGCTGTCACCTGCTGACCAGGAATACCAGGAGGGCAGAAGGGTTTGTTCAGCTGCTTCCTTTATTAGAAACAAGTGAGCTGTATTGAGCGGAACAACAATGCATTTGGTATTTCCTCCCCCACCCTGGAAATGGATGCCCCCCACAGCCCAAAGAAAAGGCAAGACAAAAAGGTGAAGCTCCCCGCTCCCTGTTCCCAGATGCGGCACCTGCCTACCCATCAGTCAATATTTTGGAATTTAATTGAATGAAATTGTCCTAAACAGCCTCCCTAGGAGCAGTCTGCTTGCAGGCCTGCCTTCGCCTTGCAGCAGGGCAAAACTGACGCCTTGGGGTCTCCTCTGGTTCTGCGGCAGGTGGGCCGGGCTGTAAGAAGGCTGCTCCCCAGGCCGGTAGGGGATGACCAGGGACATTGCTGCCCTCTCCCCTGACCTGACAGTTAGTCCCTCTCTCTCCTAGACAGCAGCTCCACGTAGCTGTCCAAGGTCTTTGGGTCCTTAGGTTGGTTAAATGCTGGTCATCTTTGGGGAAAGAATTCAAGACCAAAGGGACACCCACCTCTGGACTTCAGAGAGCCAGCAAGTAAGGGGGGCAGTGGCAGTTAGAAGGGAGCTGTAGGCAAGGCCTGAAATTTTCCATGAACCTTGGTGTTAAAGTAGCTTGGTGTAGCCTAGCCTTCAAACAGGACATCAGGCTCCGGAAATAGGCATGTGTGCGGAGAATGAGCCCCGTGTCGGCCCCAGTTAGGAGCTGAGGCCTCCTTTCTACCCAGCTCTCTCCCTCCACAGAGACTGGAGTCTGCGGTCAGATGCAGAGTCAATCCAAAGGCAGGGGGTTAAGGTGATCTTCAAAACACAGCAGCCAGGAGGACTGGGTGGCAGAGGGTGGGGCCACAGGGAGGTCGTCCAATAGCAGCTCCTTGAGGCAGGTCAGCTTGGAGGCGCTGGGGTCCTTCCCTTGTTTGGTTCAAGCCAGCCATGGTGCCACCATACTGCAAGGCTCCTGTGGGGAGGCCCTGAACCCCATGATGGTACTCTCTGACCTGAGGTCCCAGAAGGGGTTGAGTGATGAACCCAGGGGCTGTTTGGACAAAAACAAGACTAATAGCACCCCCGAGCCAACTCCTGCAGACCGGGTAGGGTCCTCACCATGAGACAACAGCAAGAGTCCAAGGAGCAGGCCATCTGGTTTGGGCAAGGGAGATGCCGGGGCCTTCGCTAGGAGATCTGTTTCTTCCAGAGCAGCCACCAGGGCCTCACCGTTTCCATTCCACAACCTGGGTCAACCAAAGCAAAGCTCGCTCCACAGATATGTGCAGCCCAAATCTCAAGAGGCAGCTCAAGCAGGGACCTGGCCCAGAACTGATCCAGACTAGGACAGGGAGCCTTTCCAAGTTCCAGGTCACCCCAAGGTAGGAAAGACTTGGGCACTTTGTTCTTTGATATCCTCAGAGGTCTGGACAGGGTGAGCCACTCTCGGGGCGTCGTGTGTGCCTGTTGTGAGGCTGTAAAAGCAAGCTCCTGCCTCTCCGACTCCTCCTGTCTGTGGAATGCAGTGCGTATCTCGCTAAGAACAGTAGCTTCTTTGGTCTGGATATCTCGGAGTCAAGGAGTCAAAGGTCAGCCGTGATGGCTAGTGCCTGCAGTTTGCAGCACAGGAACAGCTGGGAGAAGGGAGGCCCCTGGAGGCCTCTGATGACAATGCGCCACAGCAGAGTCGCTGGCTCTAGCAGCAGTCTGCAGAGAGCGGGCAGCATTCCCACCGGTGGCACAGCCCCCATCCCAAGCACACAATTTCCTCCAGCTTTGGAGACTCTACAGAATTAACCTCTACTCTAGCAAACCACACCAAAACCCACAGCCTGAAACAAACCCCTCTTGGCCTGTAGACGGTGGCTTCAGTTAGTGTGACAAGGCTGAGCCTGGCCTCCTGGCTAAGGCTTCATTCCTGTACAAGCCGAGCAGTGAAAGCAACAAGGAACCCCCCACATGCCACACATCACGCTACCCACCCATTCGCTTCCTCCTAGAGCAAAAGCTACACACAGCCCTGCATGTGGGTTGCTGACAACTCTGCAGCCCGATCCTCTTCCCCAGGCTGAACTGAAGAATGCCAACACGGACAGCCATGTGACCAGAGGCTTGACTACTTTTTGGGAAACCGGCAGCACTGATAACCATCACCACCACCACCACCACAAAAGTCCACAAAACGGCATCAGTGACAAACAGACTCAGACAATGGCAATGTGAAAGCCTTTCTGTTGCCAAGTCCAGATCTGTCTCTAATCACCATTTCCTGCTGCCACTTGCAGGCTGTGCGTCTTAGAAAGGAGCACAGAAATGGCTAATGGGCTGGAAGGCACAGGCCAGGTGGCTGAAGGGGTCTGGGCACTGGCTCCATGCCGTCTCTGCCCAGTCACCCTGGGGACACCCAGGTGCTGGCTCTTTGCTCTAAGATGAGCTAAGCAGGGCTTGCACTGACGTGGTCTTCACAGGTCCCAGACGCTACCAGGAGGTGCAAGGGCTCCTTCGCACCGCCTGTCACCCCAGGCAGTGGAAAAGCAAAACCACACAGAGGACTCATCCCTATAAGGTTGGCAACAGCTGGCTAGAGAGCCCTTTTAAATCAGTTGGCAGGATGACATCCTACAGGGAACAGGCCAAAGGGATGGAAGGGACTCGATCAATGAAATCTGTGTCCACACACTGTCCCCGTGGCTGTCTGAGCAGGCAGAAAGGCCTGGCCCTGCAGGGATCAGCCTCACCCGGGAGCTCGACCTGCCACTCTGTGAGGTCTGAGCCCGTTCCACCTTCCCTTCCTTCTCAAAACCAATCACTCCAGCCGATTCAGAAGGGGACCTGGACACGGCCCCCTAAAGCCTCTTCCTCCTTCTACCCCAAGAAAAGTCAATGCCTCCTTTTGGAGGAAACAATTAACTGTACCAATATGTCTGTCTGCCACTATCCTTGGGTCCTAATTTTGAGGAATGATCTGGATTCAGATTTTCATTAGAGACCAAACATCCTTGTACATTTGAAACATGAAAGATAGTTAAAATATTTATATATATATAATATATATATATACTTTTATTATTCACCCGTTAACTCCATAATATGCCAATCATGAGCTAGTTTTCAGCAGTTACATTCCCTTGATCACGGCTGCATGAGGATGTGATTAACTGGAAAACAGGGAGACCAGAGACACAGCCAAAGGTGACGTCACGCAGCCCACGCCATTGCAATACATTGTCAAGTTCGCTGGCGGTTTGGTAAAGCCGGTTCAGCTCTGTTCCCTTTGCCAGGGATTCTCACGTTTGTGAAAATTGGACCAATTTGTGGGGTTCCATTTCCTGGTTGGAATTCTCAGTGGCTTTATCCAGAATCTCACTGGCGACTGGTTATTGTAGCACCAGCCCCACCTAGAAGAGCCAACGAGGAGAGGCAGAGTTGAGTTGACAGTTGCCCTAAGACACTCCCACTCCCCCTAGGCCTGAAGTTCCAACTGACTGAGCCCGCAGCAGCGCCCACGCCAGGCCTCCACTCAGCCTCCACGCCAGGGTCCACACGTCCACCAGACCCTCCCAGGCAAGCAGCACTCAGCTTCCCAGGACAAGTGGCTCCAGCTCACCAGTCAGTAACGCTGCCCACGCCCATGCCCTGGGGCTGCCCTGTGGCGCTGAGGAGGAAGAGCTAAGCTCCTGCCCCGATGGCAGCAGCCCAGGAGAGGAAACACTCGTCAGATCCTCCGACCCTAACCTCCCAGCTAACCGTGGGCAGCTCCACTCCCACAGTTCCCTCAGGCAGTGCGAACGCTCGGCCCAGCCAGATGAGGCAGGCCAGCTGGTCGGGAGAGAAGCTGGAGACAACTTTCCAGCTCCTTTCCTTTGGGGAAGAACTCGGGGTGGGGGGACCTTCTAGCTCCCATGCGGCTCTGGGACCGTCTGCTATCCTCACACCAGGTGCTGAAAGGGGAACACAGACCTGCTGACCTGGCCATCAGAGGGAGGCATTGTCAAGGGCCCAACACCAGGTAACGAGGGCCTAGACTGTTCCAGTATCCCTGACCCATGAGCCTATTTCTGCTGGAGACACCAACTCCCTGAGCCAGGTGGGCCCAGACTCCAGGTGCTCACGGCACGTACCTTCTCTGCCCCCATGCTGGGGCATTTCCAATTGTAAAGGTAATACTGCAGGTTGCCGTCCCCGATGCCAAACTTGAGCTTCTCCAGGAAGGTTTTGTTCTCCATGAGATCCAGTGCATTGAACACGTCAAAGCCTTTCTGCATGGAGGCAGGGAGAAGCACGAACAGGTGAGGACAGGTGAGGGCTGCCTTGCCTTCCTGCCCCCTTTGCTACCATATCAAAACCGTCCTGCAGGTGGCCGCAGGAACAAGGTTTCTTCAGAAGCTCTGCTGCTTCTGCCTTACATCCAAACTCCAGCCGGCAGCCAGCTGTCCAGGTGCAGTTCTCAGGACACGGAGTGCCACCCCTCCAACCTGCCTATCCTCAGTGTCCCTCTGAGTCACACTTGTGTATTCAGTGTCCAGGCCACTGCTCTTGCTGTTCCTTTCTATGCCTCCCTGAAACTCTCTAGTAATTTCCAGTCCTCTCTGGGGACCAAGCCCTGAGCCCTTCCTCTGAGAAGCTGGCTCCTGTCAGCTACTTGGCATTTGTGTTGCTTCCTTACTCCACGGACACCCCAACTCTCAGGCCCTCGGTGTGTACCATGTGACTGTACGGCACCTGCTCCTAAATCTCATCAACTGGGTCGGAAGCTGTCACAGGGCAGGGATGGGCCTGCCCACAGTGGGCTGGGCTGGGCGCAGGAGGTCACCAGAACCCCACGATGAAGGACCGATGACCTCCCCGCCCCAGCCTCACTAGTCAGATGCTCCAGTGACTCACCAAGACAGAGACCAATCTCCCCTTTCCCACGCTGGGCAAGCTGTGAGGAGAACCCCTGTACTCCCAGAGCAGGCCTGGCTACTCAAGGCTCCTTGGCCACACCTCCTGTGAGAACGAAACTCACTGAAATAAATCAGGAGGCCTTCAATGCCTTCACTATGTCTGGACGCTCCTCTCTTCCTCCTAGTTTTGAGTTTTTGGCTGAAAACTGTGGGGACACTGCCTAAGTGGAGTGGGAGGGAGAGGCGGGCTCAAAGCCCCCCAGCCCCCTCCTGGGAGCTCTGCTCCCCACCGCTGCCCTGCCCTGCCCTGCCCTGCCCTGCCCTGCCCCCATGTCTCTGGAGACCCTCCGGCCTGCTCCTCACCATTTTGGCGAGAACAAGGGCGTCGCTCATAAGGTCTAGAAGAGGGGTCTGGGTGTGCACGTTGTAGAAAGAATAAGCAGCTTTTAGACTCTTGTGGGTTGGATGGTTCATGATGGTGGAGGGAAGCGTATAAAAGCTCAGGAAATCCGTCACCTCTCCATTTGCATTCTGAAGAGAAGATAATAAAGAGGCCGTGTCAAGCATGCACAGGGCACTGCAGCCGGGAACAAAATGTTTTCTCTTACTCCCATGCCACCTTCAGGCAGCTCTGCTCCGCCAGATAAATGGGTGGAAACACAACAGGATATGTAGGGAGGAGGAGACACACTGGCTAAGGGCACCTGAGAGCAAAGCCAGGCTGACCATGGGCTGAACCTGCAAGTCCTCTTGCCCAGCCTGGGCACTGCCAGGGACCTCCTCCTACAGCTCGCATCCCCCCAGACTGTGTCTTTGATGCGTGGCCAGCACTGGATTTAGCCGGGCCAGGCAGGGGATCGAAGGCTCGCTTGACTAGGACAGGCTGGATTCTCTCTATTCTGTTATCAAACGTGGGGGCAGGGACAGGAGGGCTCAAGACAGGCCCAAAGGGCATCTTTCCAGCAAATGCAAGATAAAACGTCCTGTGTTAGGGAGGACCAAACACAGGTGGTGAAGGAAGTCTAGGGTACCAACACTCGAGCCCTGGGAACCCGGTCACTTCAGGAGGATGCCTCTCTGGGAAGAGCCAGAGGCCCGCACGCTGCCCCCTGACTTACCTCCACCACGAAAGTGTCGATGATATTCTCCTGGGGGAAGAACCAGTGCTCTACCTCCTCCTGGTTCATGACTGGCGTGAGGTGAAACTGCTTCAAGTACCTGGTGAGGAGCTGGTGCACTACTGGAATGTCCTTTTTTTCCATTGGTCGCAGCCCAGCTGTCTTAGGAGTCTGGAAAAGACAGAAGAGGTGGCATCAGGTGTGCTGATCACCCTGGATCTATTCACCCAGGTCCTCAAGAGAGAGTCCTTAATCTTCCTGGGCACCTTCGGCACCTTCCTCCCACCCCCGTGCCTGTTTGCTCAGGGTAGGTCCTGCCCTGGGCTTTCTCCTGGCCCTTCCCCTCCCAGTCCAGGCTGTCATCCAGGCTCCATTATCCGCAGGGCCCCAGGCTGTCTTCCTAAGAAAACACACCCATCACCCCCAACCCTTGTTTCAGCTTCCCAGACCTAGAACACAAGACCCTCCATCCTTGGGCCAGTTGGCTATTCTAGCTGTACCTTCTGTCCTGTAGTCCAGAAGTTCTCAAAGGGGGCAATTTGCCCCTCAGGGTGAATTTCCTCTGAGCCTTCACAACCTCATCACACTTAACTATAGCTGATGTCTTCCTACACTCACTGGTCTCTCTTCTTAGAGCACCTCACAGACAGAGCCCAGGGCCAGCCAGGGTCTGTACTGGACGCATGCTTTGTCTGCTCACCCAGACAACACTGCACTGGTAGTGGCCCTGACAAGACACTGCTGCAAGTTACATTCAGAAAAAAAGCACCCAACTCCCACCAACTCCCACCAGCATCCCACCCCACAGCTGCTTTTCCTAGAAAAATAATGCTTCAGTGGAAGGAAATCACATGATATCGGCGCTGACAGAACATCCCCCAGGCGCTCAGATACGCAAAGGTGAGGTCAGGCCAAATCTGCAATCAGGGTGGTGTCACAGTTTATTGGCTTCAGCCACTGCCCAATATAACGCTTCCCAGCACAGGAAGTACTTTCAAAACTTCAGTTACAGGTCTTCTAGCCTCCAAGATTCCTTGCCAATCCTTGTCTCTCCAGGGAACTCACACTGACCCCTCTCTACATGGCGGCTCCCACAGCAACCCCTCAAGTCCTGACTGAAAACACAGCCATGCTGGGGTTCTCATCTCGACATGGGGAGACCCACACATTCTTCTGGCTGTTGCAGCACTTTGAGACTGCTGACGGCCGCCTAGAATGCAGGGCAAACCTGCCATGACAACAGAGTGAGACGGCAGCCACCAGGGCCCCCCAAACCTGTTTTGCAGCAGTGTCTAACTGCACTGCAGCAGTCTCTCGAGATGGGACACTTATGACCCCAATCCAATAGATTAGCCTGATTCCCGGGTGACTAATCCTGTTTGGTGGCTCAGGGACTCTGGAGGGCAGCCCTCTTATCAGCTGGCTCCCGTAACTGTTCGGACTGACAGCCAAGAGGGAGTGCTCGGAGGAAAGAGGAGAGATTTTAAGAATCCCTACCTTGGGATGCTGAAGCCAGGCATAACTGGAGAACAAGGAGCACTGGTTTTGGGAAAGCAGGAAAACTGAGACCCCAAACAGAAACCGACTCACTCAGGTTGCCCAGTCCTTCGGTGCCAAACCTGGGCTTCCCTCACAAGCTCAGGTCACCCCTCCTTTGCCTGACTTGCGGAGGGGTGCAGCAGACACTCTAGCGTCACTTGCACTGGGATCTGGAAAGTGCTGCCGTGTATATGTAGGTACAGTGAGTGAGTTCATCTTTCTATTTATGTTTCACTTGGGCTAAAATTACAGAGACTAGGTGTTCTCTGAGCCTATCAACAGATGGCAGGGAACTAGCCCAGGTGCAGACTCAGGGGAACTGAGAGAGTCAAACTAAAATAAAACCCTCGCTGTAGATAACAGAAGCAACAGAAATAGAAAGTATAGGAATCTGGAAACGATGAGCAGGTTCACTTTCCTGGTAAGAGAGACGCCGTCTCCCCACGCGAAGCCCTCCCTGCTTCTCTCCTACTGACAGCAAGGCTGTCCCGACCGTCCTCCGGCCCCTGCCCCTCGTCCCCAGCCACCACTGGCCTCTGGCAGTCGGTAGAGCTTCATGGTACGCTGCATGGTCATATTTCTGCTCAGGTGGGAGAACTTCACTTCAATCAACTTCCGTGGGTTTAGGGACCGATGCCAGTATCTGTGGGGACACAAATGTCCTATCCTCACGACTCTGGCCATTAAGAGGACAATGGCAGGGAGATCTCCAGATGGCCAGCAGGTGGCGTGAGAGACCCATGTCACCCTGCTCCCCAGCTTCCCCTTAGTGAATGCAGAGCTGCAGGGCTCCTGGATTTTCTCCCTGTTTTTCTTTCTCAATTTCAAAAAGCCACTCTTTTGCTATAACAGTTGTCTGGGGAGAACAATCCTCACCCTGAGAATCAAGTCAAAGGAAGAGTTAAAACCATGCCCAGAAGACTGAGGCAGACGTGTTCCCCCTCCTCCCTCCTCTTCTGCATTTATACCTGGTGTTTCTACTTTTAAAGGTCTCTAGGCAGAGATTATTCAATTATTTCAAACAACTTCCTAAGGCAGAGGCTGTCCTTGGATCAAACAGGGATCAGACATCTTCTCTTTGGCCCACATAATAGTCAAAACAAAATTGAGCCAACCATTTAACACTTTAGGACGTTTCCCACAACAAAGTCCAGATTTGGGCTCGTCCTTAAAAACAAAAACAAAACCCCCAGCAGACCGACACCCCTATATCCAAATGCCAGTGACCAGCAAATGCTGAGAATGGCTCAGCCCTCTGGACAAGAGAGACACTCTCCAGGCCGCCATCCCCACAACCCTCTCCCTTCAATCCCCATGCTCCCCGCCTGGCTCCCACCACCCACCTTACCAGACACTAGAGAAGCAAGGTGTTCAAGGGCATGCACTCAGCCTAGGGCACAGTTGTGACATAAGCTCCTAACTAGAGCAGGGGCACCAGTATTTCCAGGACTTTACAGGAAGAAATTTTTACCTGCAGGTGCCAACAGGCTTTGGTAGTACCACACCGGCAGTGTAAACAGCTTGGAAAATGCCCTCCAGGTGAACCCGCCTGGTTATCTCTCGGATCAGGACTGGAGCCACCCTCTTGGAGCGCAGCTTCTTGTGTACACACAGGAAGTTAATCTCCACCATCTTCTTCTCTCTGAAGGAGGAAAAACACAAAGACGGTAATGGTAATCCCATCAAGCATGGGAAGCCAAACCTGGGAGGCCAGGGCCTCCAGCACAGGTACGCATTTTGCGGCACCTGCACTCAGCACTCAGCACCAGGACTCAGTCCCGCTCCTCTACCAGCTTTGACCAGGCGAGGAGCCTGCCTGGCCACACCATAGCCTCCACTTCTAATGGAGAATGGGTGCCAAGCAAATGCCCTTGTTTGAAGGCACCACCAGCATGTCCCTAATAAATTCCCAGTAGTGGGCTGGGGAGCCCCCACTTTAGCATGCAAGGAAGCAGCATAGGGAAGCCCACAGAGCAGGCCAAGGCTACTCTAGGGTTTCAAGGGTTCTGATTCCCCCAGGAACACAGCCCATAAGCCCTGAAGACTGTGGCAGATGGTTCTGACACTTCCAGGGAGAACAAAGAGCAGAGACTGAAGGCCCCAAGGACTATCTGAATCTGGGTCGCTGGCTCTGGCCCATTTCTGATGCTGCTCAAGTACATCCACATGCGACTGGTACGGGAGTTCAAAGACGAGCTCCTGCTGAGTGGGCACACTGGGCTCCAGGTGGGCCCCCTCCCAGCCCAGGCCACAGACAAGGGAGCCAGCTCAACTCAAGTGCAGAACAGGTGGTTCCCCTATGATGAATTTCTATTCCCAGCACCAGGTGTCCTCCCTTCCTGAGGCCTTCTCTCTGTCATGCAACGTACATGTAGCTTTTTTCTTCTCCCTCCCAGACCAAGCAGCTTGGTGGTGACGTGGGGATCGTGGGTGCTTACGTGTCATAGACATGGATGTTTGCCGGGATGGCGCTAATAAACCCAACCAGTTTCCGACTTGAAACCACTCGAACCCCGCAGTGCCACTGGGGGAGCCAGCCGGGTGGCCGGAGAGCCCTGGAAAAGAGACAGGGGCCAGGGCTGTGGTGCTGCTTGCAGGCTGGCTGGACAGGCTGTGTGGGTTCCACAGCCAAGTCCTAATCTGGCACAACCACCTCCCTGAAGGTTAAAGCCTAATTCTCTTTAGGGCCAAGCCCTCCTGGACACAAATAAATCAAGCCATTGCCATCTCTGGCTACTCAGCCCACTGGCCTACTTACTCACCCAATGTAAGGCTGTCACACTGAGAATTCTATGCCTGATCTGATTTCTGTGTGTTCATTTTGATAGCCTGAATCAGGGGACTGACCTCTCTGGTTCAGAGACCAGGGGGTTCCATGGCTGGGAGCTGACTGTGGCACCCCTGGGGCTCTGGTCTCCTGTCTGTCCTCTGGGTATCATTCCCCTCCTTCTGCTTACAGATTATTCCTTTCCCACCCCTCTCAAGTAGTCTCTCTCCATGCATGCCTCTACCTTCCTGGATATTAAATGTGGCCCAGGCAAGTGGAAGGCTCGGCCAGGCCAGGCCATTTCCATACAACTGAGCACACTCAGGAACTACAGAGAAATGACCCTTTTTGTTCTTTTAAATCTTAGTGGGTCTCACCCCTCCTATACATTTCCCTTCTTGTGTAAAGTCACCATACAATATATGATCTTTTCTTCTGCATATCAAGTCTACAAAGGTCTCCCTCACCCCGTAAATCTTAAATAAGGTTTCAGCTCTAAGCACCACTGAAAGCAAGTCTCCTTCAGATGCAGAACTCAAAAATGACACACTAATTTGCCATTCAGAAGTTGGCAGGGATGAAAACTCTGGTGCCCCGTGGTGGTTCTGCTCTGTGCCTTGCCCTCAAGAGCCTTAAGAAAGCCCTTACAACTTACCACAAAAGAAATTCTGGGGAATAATCAAATCGGAACATATTGTCATCATCTTCCACATAGTTCTCATTCAGGAGGGTGTATAGTTCTTTCAGCTGCAGAGAAATAAGGAGCTTACTTAGAGGTTTAGAGGTGTTCGGCCAGGTGGAGGACCAACTCCAATACCCTGCGCCTCCAGGCTTTTCAGAAGGGCCAAGAAAACTACCAAAACCTGTGTCTAATCTCACAGATCTTTTTCATTCCGGGCATGGCAGGCACTCTTTTGGAACAAGCACCCTAGTTGTAATAGGAGAGTAAACCACCAAGGGGTAAAGTGGCAGACCAAGAATGCCACGTAGCTAACCAACCACTCCATCAGTCTGCTCCGCCAGCAGTGGAGAGCCACTGGACTCTACTGCTGTGACGATGCTCTGGAGAGATGACTCTTGGGACTGGCCAAGGAATTACTCTGAGGAGAGTCGCTGCCATTTCCTACCATGTTTGGTTTTTATCCTCTGGCCCAAACAAAGGCCTTTTGGCATTTTTCTGCCTTCCCAGCTATCTCCATCTCCTGGCCCAAGTTTGGTATTAAAAAATTCTGTTCGCATTTTCATCAGTTCTTACAGGGGAAACAAATCCCTCAGGTCAAAAGAAGAGGCGCTGGGTGCTGGGGTGGACAGAGGAGAAGAGACTCTCATTTAGCAGTCCTAGCTCATCAGTTAGGAGGCAGACTAGAAATCAGACAAGAGAATAAATGAATGAATGAACAAAAAAATGAAAATGAGTGGAAAAAGGAGGAGCTACAGAGACTAACTCTTAACCTGCCAGAACAGCCAAGTGCTATTTATTGGGAGCCTTGAGCAGGCCCCAGGAAGGAACAGATGGGGGACTATCCAGACCCTGTAGCTCAGCTCCCAAGAGTCTTGAGGAGGCCTGGCATACCCGCTGTCTTGGGATGACTGCAGGGCTTACTGTGAAAATGGTATCCAGTTGCACTTGTAACCTGCCAGGGGCCCACTCACCACACCACGGTCCCCCAGGTCCAAGGCATCCCAGGTGAAGCCCTGGGGCAGGGTATAGGGCTCCTGGCGGATGTTGTCTTTGTCAGGTTCCACGGGACCGTGGGTGTTCACCACTTCGCCTGGAAGAAGAGCACAGCCGTGAGCCTCACCCTCTGCCTCCTAGGGGAGAGAAAGGGCTCAGCTCAAAAACTGACCAGAGCAAATTCCTCCTGTCCCTAGGAGCCCTCCATCTGAAGAACATTCTGTGCTTGGCAGCTGCAAACCATCTCTCCAGCTACCCTGGCCCCTAATTGAGGGCCAATTCACAGCAAAACTTCAGAACAATCACTAGCATCCAAGGTGGTTCATTTTTTGGAAATCCTTTCAAATCTCCCTTGGGGTACTGAATGACAAACATTTATCTTTACTAATTTGGCTTCCTGCCTCCTAGTTGGTGTAAAAAGTGCCGGTTGGACCAGGCCAACCGATCTGCATGGATTTATAAGGAGTTGCAACAAGGCTGCTTTTGTGTCAACAGCAACAACAATGTCCTGGGCCCATTCCTGAACCAGATGATGGCTTCTAGGCGCCAGGCTCAACTGTGGCCCTGCCAGCCTTGGCTTTCAGCAGTGGGGGCCAGTTAATGGCTACTGCCAACTCAGGACTTCAGTGTTTAGAGTCCTACAAGTGCCTTTAGACTGAATCTCTGAGTCTACACAGTGCTGCCGGGAAGTCACCCACCGACCTGACATCCCCACCCTGAAGAGCATGCCCCTCCTCTGTGGGAATTTGTGAGGAGCGCTGGGGAGCGCTCAGAACATACAGCTCCCAATTCCTACCCAGAGCTAAACCACATCATACTCATTTGACAAATGTGGACAAATTAACCACTTAATTTTGGCCATTGGAATTATTTAGTTTCTACAATTCAGAGCTCATTCAGGTTCACAGTCTTCACAAGGGACCCACTCAGTATAGTGCTCCTAGCACAGGGATCTGCATACATACACTAGGCACTCAATTCATGCTTTCACTGACTTTCAGACTCCTGACTCAAATATTTCATTCTAATAGGTATCAGGCAGCTCTAGACCTTCCCAGAACGTATCCCTGGGGCAAGTGTGGAAATGGCTACATCGGGCTACAGCTGAGGACACCACCCCCAGGACTGACCATCTCACTCTCCTCCATTAGACACATCTACTGAACACCCACTGCATGTCATTGACCGTGATGGGCACTAGGATACAACCAGGTCCCTGTTCTCACAAGACATAGCATCTTCTGGGGAAACAGTAAATAAATGAGTCATCATCCAAATGCTAAGGCTCAAAAACTGGAACGTGCAGGCAACAATAGAGACACATAGCAGGGAAGCATCCAGCTACCTCTACTTATAATGTGATCCCTCCCAACAAGTTTGGCTAGGAGAGAGGTCATATTTTTCTCCCCTAGTTAAGAAACTGACCTTCTAATTTATTTACAAAGTAGCCCTTGTGAATTAGTTTAAGTCAATCTGCCATGTACATAAAAAAAATTTTTGAGCCCGCAAAACCAAGGGCCAGACCTTATAGTCTTGTCTAGGTGCTGGCCAATTTCCCATCTTGTATTGAATTTATACCTTTTCCAAAACATACTTCAGAACCTTTAAATCTTCTCATTTAGGCTGACTGCCAGGTCCTACATTAAAGAAGCATTTCCACTCACTTTCTCCTTCATCAAGTGTTCACTGAGTCCTACAACGTGCCAGTTCTGTGACAGGAGCTGGTGAATGAAATGGACACAGGTCCTCTCACCATCATAGACATCAAAGAGACAAGCAGGCAGGCACCTGCCACCCAGCATGGCATGGGGCTGTGAGAATGAAGCATGGGCTGCTACAGGACCTGTGTGTGCACGTGTGCATGTATGTGTAAGGGAAGACTTATCAGACGAAAATACAAAGGTAAGACATCAAGGATAATTAGGAATCAGCCAGCGGAGTGTGTGGGGCAGGGAGGGTGTGCACGAGGGAGCAGTACGTGTAAAGGAAAGGCCTGGAGATGAAGGGGCGGAACTGAAACTAGATGAGGCAGGAGAGGAAAGTTGGGGCCAGTCACAGAGGACCTTCAAGCACCATATTACTGAGGCCGAACTTTATCCTTAGGGCTATGGGATATCCTTAATGTATTTTTAAGGGGCCACTGGGGCATGTGGGAGATATCTTCAGATCTGCATTTTACAAAGACCACTCAGGAAGTGCTTGTCAACTGACTCTGAGTGAACTTTTATACAATATTCAAATGGCATGTATGTCTTAATCTATCTTTTGATAAACCAGCTCACAGGTTATCCTAAGACTGTTTGATATCTGCAAGACACAGCTGACAAATCAGAGTTACAGGAAACACTGAGAAAGCAGCAGCCGCGTTTAGCAGACTCCCACACTGGAGGGCCAACGAAGCGGAGAAGCAGCCCAAGCCCCTGCACTGTCCTCATCCCAGTGCCAACACCCAGGCTTCTGCCTGTCCTACTCTGGGGAGCGGCTGCCCTCTACCTTTTATAAGGGCTCTCGAGCACCTCCTGCTGAGGAGGTGCAGGAAGGCTGCTCTGCAGAGCACCGCAAGAATGCAGCCAATCCTCTCAAGGCCACCACCAACCAGTAACCCACTGAGGAGAAGGACACTTGGAACTTGCTTTAAAAGAACTTGGAACTTTAAAGAAAACCCTGGACTTCCAATGGGTTTCTTTCTGTACACTCTGCCCCCCTGAAATTCTTTCTCTGTCCTCCAACATCAAGGACCCAAAACTAAACACTGTGGTACAACTGTGAAGGACTTAGGGGTAAAGAGGATAAGATTTGGGAGACAATAAATGAAACAAGGGCAAGAGAGAGGGAGAAGACAGGGGAAGCTTCTCTCTTGGACCCACAGAAACCAAGTGAGTCCACATTCTCCCTTTTTAAACTAATCTGAAAGTGGCCAGATCCCAACCCACTAAAGTGAGGCAAAAAAGGATCCTACTCCCCCCAACAAGAAAAGGAAAGGGGGTAAATTTAAAAAGAATGATGCGTAGCACAGTGATGCACGCCTAGCTACTTGGGAGGCTGAGGCAGGAAGACTGCTTGAGCCCAGGAGTTCCAGTCCAGTCTAGGCAACATAACAAGACCCCATTTCTTTAAAAAAAAAAAAAAAAAAAAATTTAATTAATTTTACAAAATAAAAATAAGTCCAAAGAGGGGCATCAAAAGTTCATTTGGGGGCACAGACTAAAACACTTCTGCTTATAACGCCTTTGAATGGTGAATCTAGGGCAATTTTAAACTTCTAAAGAATTGTAGGTCTCTTTAGTGGACTACAATCTAATTAGAACTTCCCAAGAAGGTGGGGAGTGCTGTAAACACAGTACACTTGATACGCAGGAGTTTTACAATCATTCGTTCCCCCATTTAAGTGGAAAAAAATTAAGGCAAAAAGCTGTAGATGACACCACCCTAAGAATACTCAGAAGTAGAACTAGGGTGACACCTCAGCCATGCAGACTCACTTATGCCAGGTAAGGAGGCGCTTTCTGCAGGCTGACTCACTGAGACAAAGGAATCCTTAATTTGGGCTTGACTGACCATGAACCTAAAAGGCAGACTGGTCAGATGCTCAGGGCAATCACTCTTCCAAAGTCCCAGGCCATGTGCTGTACAGAAGGCACGTCCAGAAGTAAAACAGAACCTTGTTCCACCTCCCTGACAGTGTCAGGGCCACTGTAAATAACTGTGTGGCTTTCTCAAGAGCTTTTGGAGAACCAAACTGGAGTACTTCCTGTATTTACAGGTGAGACACAGAGGCAAGCAACAAAGTGTTGCCAGGCTGAAGAGGGAAAAAAGCCCATTAATCCTAATTCCCGTCTTCTCCAGGTCCTACCATCTATGAAGAATGGAGCAAGGTTACCCAGTCGCAAACTCCTAATGAAAAAATAAAATCAAACCCAAACACCAAACACCATCTGAAAACGGGGCCAAGATGTGTGGCGGCCACCTCAAAATGCCTCTCTATGGATTTCATTCAGAGGCAGAGCGTGTGGTCCTCCATATACTCCCTGCTCCTTACTGGGCGTGGTCACTGGGTCCCTACCCTAGTGGCAGCAATGCCGTGACCCAGTGCCTTCTGGAGGGCTTAGCCAGTGGGCCTGGGATCCGGAATCAGCACCACTCACATTCACCTGCTTTCCATCCCCCGTGGGGACACACCACCTCAGCTTGCTCCTGAGCTGTGAACAACCTGTCCGAGACCTACCTGCATCTGCTCTAGAGCAGAGCTTCTCAAACTTTCAAGTAGACACAAATCCCCTGCAAGCTCTGATTCTGAAGGTCTGGGAGCAGCCCGAGATACTGTTCCTCTACAAGCCCTTAAGCAATGCCCATCCTGCTGGTCCATGGACCACCCTGAGCAGTGAGGTTCTGCACTGCATGTGCCCCACTGCTGTAGGTGGAGCCCCTTGGCCACAGCTGCCTTCCTCCCCTCACTAGTCTTTGGCCCTTCCCTGTCCAACCCTCCTCATCCCCACCAAACATACTGGTCAAGTCTCACTGTGATCCTGAAGGGAAGCAGTAACATGGACAATTTGAAGGTCATTTACATTTGGTATTGGAACATGTTTTTCTCGACATACTTTCCTAGCCACACAGGAAATACAAATTTGGCCATCAATGGGTCCAGAATTATGATGCAACCATTCCAGAAACTTTTTGTCAACCGCAGAAGGTAGCCATCAAGGTTGGGTGTCACTCAATCTTGGCAGGCACCTCTAACTCTGTTAGGTCCAGTCCCTTCTAGAATCCATTTAGACATTCTGCCTGTCCCAACCCTTTAGGAGTTCATTATAGCTTTTTTCAAGGGGTGCTGACAAATCCTACACATGGTATTCCAGGTGGTAGACCATCACTGTTAAGCAAAATGTGAAATTCCTTCACATTTAGTAAGCATGCACTGGCTACGAGATAAAGGGAAGAGGCTGTGGACTCTGCCCATTCCAGGATTAAACATTTGTCCAGACAAACAAGACAGTCCCTCTATAAATCTAAATGGAAGGGCAGACATCCCTACTCATCATGTGCCAACACATGATGGACTAAAAGAATCATTATTTGTTCTCAGTGTGTGCTGCTGTGAAATGATAAGGTCTCTGAACAACAGTCTTTTTTTTATGCTGCATTTAAAAGACTCTCCTCTAAAATTAAACACTAAGGAACTCCAGGACTCTATCGCCCTCCCTCATAAATTCAGGGTGGAACTCCCACAGAGGCACAGCTGAGGCATGTCCCTCGTCCTCAGCTGGGGAAGAAAGCACATACATACCCAGTTTGGGGACGGGCTGCGTATCCCAGAACTGGTAGCTTCGCTTGCTAGCCTCCTCCATGGTTTTGGCAGGTCCCTGACCCACTGAGAACAGCTCAATGGCCTTCTGTATTTCCTGGATCCTCTCTGCTGGCAAGGAGTTCATCTGGGCAAGACAAATTTGGGGAGAAAAAAGGCCCATTATGTTGGTAAGACTCTGGATTAATTCTGAGTTCAAGAGTTAACTCAAAGAAGGGGTTTGGTTCCTCTGTCCTAATCCCAGAGGTCATATGTTCTTGTACAACAACTAGAGAAAGAGTGATTGACCATGGAACTCAGAATACACAGATGATGGGTCGGTGCTGCCTGCAGGGTTTCTCCCCTTATTTGTCTCGTGTTGTTTGATGGCAAAAGTAATAGAAGCTAGTGTAAAATTTCAAACAATGCAGAAATGTACAAGACATATAGAAAGTAAAAACCCAATAAACCCATCCCTCAATATAATCCTTGTCATCGACAGTCTTCACTTAGGAGGATGAGAAGAGGCAAAACACACATAACCCACTTTTCAAAAACTAAAATTGGATCATATAATATTATTCTACAAATTGCTCTTTAAACACTATACCTTAAACACCTTTCCAGGTGGGGACACATCTAACAACCAAGTCTATGGTATGCATAAACCACAGTATATTCAGGCAGTTCCCTGCTGATGGGTATTTGGTGATTTTGTTCTTCAGTTTTACAAGCAATGCTATAATGAACTTTCTTTTTTTTTTTTTTTTTTTTTTTTGAGACAGAGTCTCACTCTGTTGCCCAGGCTAGAGTGAGTGCCGTGGCGTCAGCCTAGCTCACAGCAACCTCAAACTCCTGAGCTCAAGTGATCCTCCTGTCTCAGCCTCCCGAGTAGCTGGGACTACAGGCATGCGCCACCATGCCCGGCTAATTTTTTCTATATATATTTTTAGCTGTCCATATAATTTCTTTCTATTTTTAGTAGAGGTGGGGTCTCGCTCTTGCTCAGGCTGGTCTCGAACTCCTGAGCTCAAACGATCCGCCCACCTCGGCCTCCCAGAGTGCTAGGATTACAGGCGTGAGCCACCGCGCCCGGCCTATAATGAACTTTCTTATCCATCTATTTTTACTCACTGGGATATGGATTTTTGCAGGATAAGGTTTAAGAAAGAGGCATGCTGGGTCAAAGGGTAGGCAAATTTGAAATTATGTATCATCAACTTGCTCTCTAAAATTCACTGATACATGTATTGCAAATATCTTCCCAGTTTGTTGTTTATCTGTTGACTTTTACAAAGAAGTTTTAAATCTGTCAATTTTTGTTTCATAGCTTTGGGCCCTATGGCTTAGCCATGACAAAAACACACATATTTTCTTTTGAGACAGAGTCTCGCTCTGTCGCTTCAGGTAGAGTGCAGCAGCATCATCATAGCTCACTGTAACCTCAAACTCCTGGGCTCAAATGATCCTCCTGCCTCAGCCTCCCAAGTAGCTGGGACTACAGGTGCACACCACGATGACCAGCTAATTTTCCTATTTTTAGTAGAGACTGGGCCTCACTCTTGCTCAGGCTGGTCTTGAACTCCTGAGCTCAAATGATCCTTCCACTTTGGCCTCCCACATATTTTCTTCTAACACTTTTCCTTTACTTTTTTTTCACTTAAATTGTGAAGGGAAGGACGAATATGAACCAGTATGTTTATACTGCTTATTCCTGGGACGTGAGACTGTAACTGATTTTAATTTTCTTCGTCTTGCTATGCTTTTCAAAATAAATTCTCTACAATGAACTACATCGTTCTTGTAAAGAGGAAAACAGAAGAGCTATGTGAATGGTGTTTTGTTAAAAATTTCTAATTTCATCACAGCACACCTGATGCATGAAAAAAAAAAAATTTCTAATTTCAAAGTGACCTATTTTGATATAGGCTTGAGCTCAAATCCCCATGAAGTCATCCAAACATCCACACCCAAACCAACAAACAAAAATCCCTAAAGCCAAAGCAAGGGCTTGAGCTAGAATTCTTGACTGAAAGGCTTGGGTAAGTCACCTCTATCATCTTTAAAATAGGAAGACCCCCCCACCTACCTTGTAGGGATGGTGAAGGTTTGGGGTTACTTTAATACATTGACTGCCACACTAGAAAAAAAAAAAGTTTCCTTGTGGCCATGGTGTTTTATTACGAAAACAGAATAAAAACTTTGAAAACAAAATGATCCTTTCTAATTTAATGAAAATGTTATTTTTTATTGTTTTCTGTGCATGAGTTATATGCAACTTGAAAAATAATTCTCGTGGCTCCCAAGGTGAAGAGATGTGAGTTACATATGCTTCACGAGGCCTCAGGCTCAAAATTAGTGTGAGTTAAATACAACTCACATGGCAGTTAATGTGTTAAATGAAATGAAGTGCCTGGTAAGCCAACATGGTGTTCAACATAATGGTATTTTTTTCACAGTGAGTTTGATATTGGAAATAGTCAAAAATTACTTGAAGACATGTCTCAATAAGGTAGGAGATTCAAACCAAAGCATAACATTTGAAGCATGAAGAAAAGTATGGGTATACTGGATTTCTCTAGAGGCTTGTAAACTGTTTTGGAGGGCATTCTAAGGGAGAATTATGAATGAGCTGAGCTGGCCCCCATACCAGGCCTGCTTTGTAGAACACAACACTTACCTAAAATAAAAGGTTTTCTTTGCAATGTTGTTTTATTTAAGAAACAAAACAATCCTTACCCATACCTCTGGGTTTCAGCCAGTGGGTCAGTCTTGGGTTGGAAGCTCTAGGCCAGTGGTTCTCAAGAGGTAGAACCCAGAAACAGACTCTGTGGGACTCATGGTTTTCATCCATGACTATGGCATTAAGAGAACCCTTGCAAATATATAAAAATCTGCCTTAAGAAGCAGAGGCCTTATGGCCAGGCATGGTGGCTCATGCCTGTAATCCTGGCACTCTGGGAAACTGAGGTGGTAGGATTGCTTGAGTTCAGGAGTTCAAGACCAGTCTGACCAAGAGTGAAAACCCAGCCCTACTAAAAACAGAAAAATTAGCCAGGCATTGTGGCAAGCACCTATAGTCCCCACTACTTGGGAGGCTGTGGCAAGAGGACTGCTAGAGCCCAGGAGTTTGAGGCTGCAGTGAGCTATGATGATGTCATTGCACTCTACCCAGGGTGACAGAGCAAGACTCTGTCTCAACAACCAAAAAAAAATAAAAAAGAAAGAAAAGAAAACTCGAATGGAGAAATGTGATATAACTATAAGCACTTAGACCAATTCATAGCAATTTGAAGGACTGTACCCAAAGGGCATTGATGAATGATGAATAAATCTGTGGCACCTGGAAAGCAAATCTTAAAAAAAAAAAAGAAAAGAAAAGCAAAGGCCTTTTATTCTCACAGTGGTGGGGACTTAAGATAGAAAAGGCCAAGAACCACTGCTCTAGGCACCAGGGGCCGTCACATGTAACTATTCCAGGGCACCTGGCACAGCAGCACATGCAATATGCACCAGTCCATTCTGATGGGCACCATGCTCAGGAGTCAGTGTCTAACCTACTGTGTCCTTTAAGGTACTGAGAGCAGTTTCATCACCTAAGTCTAGGACAGCAGAGGACAGCATTGGGATTCAGCTCTTCCATCTTGAATACCAGTGGAGAATGTCAATCTAAGTGGTTCCTATCCATTCACCTCCAAACTCTCTCATCTGAAAAAGTGACTCTCGGTCATAAGAAAACAGAGCCTCCTTGTTACCTTTACAGGCTGATCCTGCGTTGAATCTGTCTCACTGCCTTTTTCTTTCTTCTTTTTTTGTTTCTTTTTCTTCTTTTTGGCTCCAGTGTCATTGGCTGGACTCAAACCACTGTAAGACAAAGTAAATACTGATGCAGGGCTTTTAAAAAAAATCATCTGATTTCAGCTACACTGACAAAGAGCTTTCTGTGGAGCCAGACCTTCCTGAATCAACCCTGCTGGCTACAGAAGCGGCCGGGAGAACCCAGGTCCCAGAGGGGGCATTTGGAGGACACGAGCTCTCCTCCCTACTCCCACCTCCTCCACTTTCAGGGAGGGAGCGCTGGGCAAGGAATGTCCTATTTGTTTGAAAGGGGCTTTTCCATTCTTGCTTGTATTTTATGTACTTATTTTCTTTAAATTGTCAGGGTTATGGTACCAAAGGCACATGATAATTGTTTTGTTTTTTTTTTTTATTTCATCTTGTTATGGGGGATATAGAATTTCAGGTTACATACGTTGCTCCTGTACCGCCTTTCCCCCCAAGCCAGAGCTCCAGGCGTCTCTGTTCCCCAGGTCGTGCGCATTGCACCCATCATGTAGGTATATATCCCTCCCTTCCCCACCCCCCCCTCCCCGAGTCAGCAGGCACATGATAATTGTTAACAGGGCATCCATACCACCACCACTTCCCTGGAGCTCTGAATTTAAAAGGATGACAGCCAACAGGCAGTAGTGGTCTTTTTGGAGTGTTTTGCCCTTCCCTCTCCAACCCCCAAATACATGAGGCTACATGAGTTTCCCCAGCTGGATCTAAAGTACAAGTCAGCATGGGGAAGGGGAAAGGAATGAGGAAAAACACAATGTAACATTGCTGTGGAGCCCCCTGCAGTGGTCTAGACCCAGCTACTTAGGAGGCTGGGGCAGGAGGACTGTGTGAGCCCAAGAGTTCAAGACCAGCCTGGGCAACATAGTGAGACTCTGACTTAAAAAAAAAAAAAAACCCACAAACCAACACTACTGCTGCAATCTGTTCAAAATAGTCAACACTGAGAAATGCCTAAATCAGGCCTGTAGGATTGAGGACAACCATTGTCCAGCACTAGCAATCTTGGGAAAATAAAAAAAACAAAACAAAACCGACAATAACACCCAGCTACTCCTGCTCGGGAGCGATCACGTGCATGAGAATGGTAAAGGCGACTCCTCACGCTGCTTTCCCTCTACGTGACACACCCAATAGATGTGGCAAAAACAGCTTCTTAGCCACACTAAAAGTCGAAATTAGGAGTCCATGCCATGATAAGGCTACTACAAAAAAAATAAATTAATTAGGCGTCCAACCTGAGAGTACAGTGAAGCCTAATCTGCAGGATTAGCTAAGCACAGGGCATGATTTTAACTGTATATTCTAGATAGCCAGTTTTCAAAAAATTTAAAAAAACACATAAAAATACATTTTCTATTAACTTTATGGTAAATACCATTTATAATTCAGAAAGACTTCAGGGTCTCAAAACGCTTTGGGGTTACCATGAATATTACTATCGTCTCATAGCAAGTGGTACCATTTGCTGCCATTTCCTTTACAGAATGTCTTCAGATTTACCTCTTCCTATTCCTGACAGGCATGCTCGTGTCGGACTTCATGATCTTACCCTTGGACTAAAGTTACCTCCGGACTTTACTGGTTCTCCCTGGCTTCACTATCTTTTTGCATCATCCTAAACTCTGTATGTCGCTGAGATTTACCTCTGTGAAAACAGCTGTCCATGTGTCCCTCCCATGCTTAAAAGCTTACAGTGACAGCACGTTCTTAACTTGGAAGGTATCAAGCCGGACTCTTCCCTAGGCTGTCCACCCTTACCTCCCACAGCCCCCATCTCGCCAGGCCTCTCAGTGGCCCCTGATGCAGAAAGACTGTGCAGCCAGGGAGATCCAGGAAAGGCTGGCAGCTCCTTTAGTCCAAGCACAAGGTCATGAAGTCTGGATGCAAGTGCACCTACTAGGTATGATATTAATGAGACACAGAAGGCATAACATGGGGGAAAGACTGCGAACATTCAGAGGGGAAATACGGTGAACTCCTTAAAACCAGATAGCCAGTAAAACCCCCAACACCATGGCAGAGAACAGGAACCATAAAGTTAACTATGGCCTCAAGCTAACTTTTTCCTCTTACTAACTCAATTTTGTTATCACATACAGGGCACTTGCAGCCTGAAAACTCTGTGGTTTTCTTGTTCCAGATATCTCGCTACAGTCTCAGGATTATGTACAGCATTACAGGATTTAAAAACTGGTCGATTGGTGGGCACAATGGCTCATGCCTATAATCCCAGGACTCCAGGAGGCCGAGGCAGGAGGATCACTTGAGGTCAGGAATTCAAGACCAGCCTGAGCAGGAGCAAGACCCTCTCTCTACAAAAAATAGAAAAAAATTAGCAGGCCATGGTAGCATGTCTGTAGTTCCAGCTACTCTGGGAGGTTAAAGTAGGAGGATTACTTGAGCTCAGGAGTCTGAGGTTGCAGTGAGCTATGAGGACACCCCTGCACTCTAGCCTGTGCAACAAAGCGAGACTCAGGAAAAGAAAGGAAAAAAAAAAAAAAAAAAAAGCAAAAAACCCAAAAAACTGGTTGATGTTAGGAGATAAAGCAGCATCCCATTGTTGGATACAATTTATAAGTCCTTATTCATATCAACTGATGGAATGATTTATCTGGTCCCTGTATATGAATTACCATGAGAATCATTTTTTGTAATCCTATGGAATAAAGAATCAAAAAAGTCAAGGTGAAGAATTGCTGTATATTAACCAACTGGGTACTTACGAAGCACAATTTCATAGAAGGAAAACAGGAGAAATTTTTTTCTTTTTTTTATTTTAGCATATCACAGGAGTACAAATGTTTAGGTTACCTATATTGTCCTTGCCCCACCTGAGTCAGAGCTTCAAGCATGTCCATCCCCCAGACAGTGCACACTGCACCCATTAGGTGTGAATATACCCATCCCCTCCTCCCCACTCCCATCTGCCTGACACCCAATGAATGTTATTTACTATATGTGCACTTAAGTGTTGATCAGTTAATACCAATATGATGGTGAGTACATGTGGTGCTTGTTTTTCCAGTCTTGGGATACTTCACTTAGTAGAATGGGTTCCAGCTCTATCCAGGATAATACAAGAGGTGCTGCATCACCATTGTTTTTTGTGGCTGAGTAGTACTCCATGGTATACATATACTACATTTTATTAATCCACTCATGTATTGATGGGCACTTGGTTGTTTCCACATTTTTGCAATTGTGAATTGTGCTGCTATAAACATTCAAGTGCAGATGTATTTTTTATAGAATGTCTTTTGTTCTTTTGGATAGATGCCCAGTAATGGCATAGCTGGATCAAATGGTAGATCTACTTGTATCTCTTTGAGGTATCTCCATATTGCTTTCCACAGAGGTTATACTAATCAGAAGAAATTATTTCTTCCAATTTTAGAAGTGTTTACAAGTGTGAAAAATCACTATAAAAATTACCTTCCTGCCTTTGCTCTTGCTCTTCAGTGGAGATGCTTCTGTGCAGCCATAACCTCAGGGACCCCATTTTTTGTGGATGGATCTTGAGCTGAACTCTGTTCAATGTATTAGCAATACAAGTGCCTGGCAAACTCCAAAACCCAAGCTAAAACCTGAGAGCTAATTTTCATTTTCCTTATACTGGCTTCAATTTGTACAAGCAGCTACTGAGCAATAATCCTGTTTCAACTTGTATATCAAGCATACAGACAGCAGAACAAAGAAAAGTTTAGTGTTTTTTTTTTTTAATGAGCCATTTTCATTGAGCTACCTACCATCCATGAGAAAACATTATGAGTTCACCATGGTCAACACTTCCAAACAGGAAGATGACTAACTCAGGGAACAGACTTCTGAGGAGGCCACTAGGGTTAGCTTTCAAGGTAATTATAACGATTTTAGTTATTCATAAGAAACCAAGCTCAGAGGCCTTGAGAATAAGACTTCAAGAAGCATCCATGGAAGTTAATAGCATTTCACAGAAGAATGGCTTCAATCTGGATTCAGGGAGAACCAAACTAGAGGATCCCACAGAAGCCAAACTATTCCTTCTCTAAGAATTTGGCATTGTTTTTAAAGGGACTTGAAGTCCACATCCATAGGTGGGTACCCCAGGGCATGATGGGATTCACCAAATTGAAACAAAAATCTCCCAGAGATCTAAGCTGCTAGTCACCATAATAAACTTGAAACCGAGATTGGCCAGAACCAAAACCTTAGAATATAGCAAATCAAAGTCCAACTTGTTTCATTTGGTTCCAAAATAAACAGCAGAGAATTTAGGTGAAATTTGCCTTTCGGGGTGAGGGGGACACCTGCTATGGAAAGGGAGATGGCAGTTCACATAAAAATGTAGAAACTTACATTCTAAAGTAAGTTGATCAACTCACTAATGACCAACCTAGCAAATACAGGGTGAATTAGCACAATGGTCCCCAACCTTTCTGGCACCAGGGACCAGTTTCATGGAAGACAATTTTTCCATGGACAGGGGATGGGGTGGGGGCAGTGCAGTGGAGCTCTGCGGCCTGGTCCCTAACAGGCCATGGACCTGAGGGTTGGGAATCACAGAATTAGCAGAATGACAGATCCAGGAACAGGGAAGCAAAGCCATCAAGAAATGTCATCTTTTTTTTTTTTTGAGACAGAGTCTTGCCCTGTCACCCTGGGTAGAGTGCAGTGGCGTCATCATAGCTCACTGCAACCTCAAATTCCTGGGCTCAAGGGATCCTCTTGCCTCAGGCTCCTGAGTAGCTGGGACTACAAGCTTGCACTATAACACCTGGCTAATTTTTCTGTTTTTAGTAGAGACGGGGTCTCGCTTTGCTCAGGCTGGTCTCCAACTCCTGACCTCAAGCAATCCTCCCACCTCAGCCTCCCGGAGTGCTAGGATCACAGGCATGAGCCACCATGCCCGGCCAAGAAACGTCATCTTTTAATGAACGCCAAAATATTCCAAGTTCAAACATATAACAAATCCTGTGGATGCTCTTGTATAAAATCAGGGCCGGGGGAGGAGATGGAAAATGAACCCCAGCACTTACTTCCAGAAATAGAATGCAGCACCGGGTGTGTGAGCGGGTGGGAGGTAAGGGCAAGCTGACAGAGGAACAGCAGGAGCAGAGAACTTCCAGACAACACGAGCAGGGAGAGTCTACAAAGTGGCCTTCTCTCAATCTAACTGGATAACAAAACCCAGCTAAGCCTCCAGTGCCGGAAGGAATCTCAGGACCATCTGGGTTAACCTGTTGTTTACAGATGAGGAAACCAAGGCCCAGAGAAGTGAGGCAAACTGGTCATCAACTAACAAACTAGTACCCACGCACAAGCCTCTAATCTCTAAAGACGTGGGGCCATCTCCCCAAATGCTAAAGTCTCTTTCCCTGTAAGAAGCGACCCAAGAATTCTCCAAAGCCAAGAGAATATTAATTGTTTCACCACACTGGGCTCTAGAACAAAGTTTTAGCATTTGAGAGGAGTAAGGATCAGAGGTAACAAGGAAAGTGAGCCATGTTTTATCTAGAAAGCCTCCTCTGACTACTCTACCTCTCTGATGTTTGTTTTACAATTATGATCTCCTAAACAGTTTAATACTTTACATATAATAATGTGCTGTTTTCTTGGCATCCCAATGACATTAAAATTTTCCTGAGCATAAGGACCACATCTTATGCAGCTGTTTCCCACAGCGCCTCCAGTTGTGCTGAGCACACAGTTAGGGGTTCAACAAATATATGCTTGACTGACGCTTTCCAGGCATAACAGCCTAAAATAAAACCCTGAAAAGCTAGGGCCCAAAAGAGGGTCAGCAAAACATCTTTAGTACCATTTCCACAGGACAGCTGTGTCAATGTTCTATGGAAGCGGTGGAAATGCTGTGCTCTTCTGAGCCACTGATGAAGATTTTAAAATTATCAACTTTGTTATTCGTTGTCTTCTCCCTCCTTAGGATCTGTCCGATTCCTTTAAGAGTTAAAACAAAAAAGCCAGCCTGAGCAAGAGCGAGACCCCGTCTCTACTAAGAATAGAAAGAAATTATATGAACAACTAAAATTATTATAGAAAAAATTAGCCGGGCATGGTGGCGCATGCCTGTAGTCCCAGCTACTCGGGAGGCTGAGGCAGTAGGATCGCTTGAGCCCAGGAGTTTGAGGTTGCTGTGAGCTAGGCTGACGCCACGGCACTCACTCTAGCCAGGGCAACAAAGCAAAACTCTGTCTCAAAAAAAAACAAAAAAAGCTCCAGCTGGGCATGGTGGCACACACCTGTGGTCACAGCTACTGGGGAGGCTGAGGCTGGAGGATTGCTTGAACCCAGGAGTTCAAGGATGAAGTGCGAGATCCTGCCTGTGAATAGCCGCTGCACTTCAGCCCAGGCAACACAGCAAGACCCCATCTCTAAGTAATAAATAAACAAACCAACACAAAACAAAACGGTTCCACTGTAACTATTTCAAATGGTTTCAATGTCTTAAACACAGACAACAGTTTTATGATATCAGGAAAAAAAAGCTCAGAAAAGAAAATTCACAATTTTTGGTCACTTGTTTTCTACCTCTAAAAAACAGAAGTGAATTCTTCAGGCTAAAATTCAAATTTTCCAGAGAAACCTATTAAAATAAATCCTAACCTCTAATATCCTCTTGATTCTACTTTTAGACATCAGGAAATCCTTTGCAAATCAATTTACTCTTAAAGTATATATGTTCACTAGTAATCCTATTAGTAACTCAGAAAGCCCAAAGGAAGGTGACTGAAGTGGCAAGAATGCCCAGGAGGATCACACATGGTGTGAAGCGCTGTCAGCTGGCTACTCTCTGTACGTCTGTGGCTGTGGGATCACTTACTGCAACACGCCAAACTCTGCACATTCCTACCAGTTAGATATTTATATAAAAAACTGCTTGTGAATCCTAAATTATGGGACATATAAAAACACTTTAGTAGTGCCACCACGGTACCCTAGGAGGCCTGTGAAAAGAACAGCAGGTTATGGGAAGGGATTACAAAAGATTGCTTTTACTGCCGCCCCCTGCCCTCCCTCAGATAGTTACCCAGAGTTTTGAGGTGAACAAGCCAATTCCTATCATGAAGGATAACTGTTTTTTAGAGGGCACAAAAGCTCTGATACACTACACTGCTTAAAATGGAAATGAGATAAACATGTAAATTCCATCCATATCCTCTGAGTTTGTCTGGCGAGATAGACTGTGATCTGGCAACTCCAAGGTCAAATCAAATGCTCTTCAGAGACCGTTATCAGTAATGTTTTAAGCAATGACTCAATGCTGGCAGCAATTTCACCCACTGGAATGACCTCTGAAAAAGGAGAGTTTAAAGGGACCAGCCAAATAAATAAATAAATAAATAAAAATAAAGGGACCAGCCACCTCCATTACCAACTGGCTCTTGAGTTTGGGAAAGTCCATGGGTTGCTAAATGAATCCAAAGACAGGACTCACACTGCTGCAGATTCAGGATGCAGAAGTCAACTCAGCAGGGAAAAGAAATCCAGCAAGTTCAGGATGGATCCTCTGAGATGTCAAAGGGAGAGGTGGGAGGCAACTCTCAAGCTTCACTACAAAAACTAAACTAGTCTTTGTAAGTGAAATAGTGGATGATATGATTCATGTAAAGAGCTTAGCACAATACCCACTTACATCAGCAGTCCCCAGCCATTTTTGGGAGGTGGAGCTCAGGTGGTGATGCTCAGCCCTGTTTTTATAACAGGTCAGGGACTGGTACCGGGCCACAACCCGGGGATTGGGGACTGCAGCACTACATAGTAATAATAGTAACAGTTAACATTTATTGAACACTTAACAGTAGTGAATCCTCAGTTGCCTCCCAGTGAGCAGCACTAGAAAATTTTTGAAGCAAGTACTGACCCTGTCAAAGAATTCTGGTTCAGTGTTTTTGGTGCTTTCAATAGAGAACACCATATTTTGTATGCCTTAAGTACAACAATCATAAGGGCACCTTCTTTGAGGAATTAGAAGAGAGGCTTAAAGGATAGAGATTTCAGATAAAAAGTCAAAGAGATCAGAGCTAACGTTCTTCAATAAAAATAAAATATTTTTAAAAAGTCAAAGGTAAAAAGCTAAAGAAACATCTTCCTAAAGTTACTACATCTATAGTTTTTAATTCTATGGGCTCCATAGGGAAAGGGTTAACTGCCAACTTAGTAAAGCTGAGGAATTTTAGAGTGAGCACATTAGTTGAACAATGTGAAAAATCAGCAAAACTGCTTTGCCATGAGCAGCAATCTCCCTGAAATAGGCTCTCATTTACTTTTCATTTCTTCTGCTTTCCAGTCTCTTCTCTTTGAAGCAGCTCTTGATTAGTTTCTTTTTAATTGCCACTTAATTGGGAAACAAAATTAGAACACTTATTTGATATCAGTGATGAGGTTTTTCTTTTCATTTTTGCTTTGATCTAGTTTTGAAAAAGCAAAAGCTGAAGGGAGGAATTAAGAAAAATGGACTAAAAAGATTTCTTTCCAAGAGCTAGACGCAGCTATAAGCCATCAAATAAATAGGGAAAGAATGACTCGTGGAGAATCTGAAGAAGAAAACAAAGACAAGTAAGGACAGTTTTATGGGATTTACTTTCAAAAAGACTTTCTTAAGTTTTTTCGTAAGGGATAATGTCTCATGATCAGGAAGTGAGAAAAACTCATGAGGATTCATGTTACCCTGTCCCATGGATTAAGAGAGCAGGATACGGAACAAACATCCCCTACCAAAGGGCTCTTTACCCAGGGCTTACCAGCATGTCAAGGATACTGATGATACTATAAAATAAATTCCAAAAGAATCCTAGGAACACAAGAATCTAAAAATTCTTTCCTGTTCCAAAACACCCAGATAAACTTTACTTGTTACCCCCAAATTAAAATCCACTGCCAGCTGATGAGATTTATTCTTTAGCAATTATTTCTTGGAAAGCCTTTCATTCAAGAAAAACAAAAAAAAAACCCCAAACAAATTAAACCATATAATGAGTCATGAACTGCAGAGGGATACAGCATAAAGATTACCTTAGTTAGTCTGACTCTCCTCTCTATTGCTCAGCGTAATTTGTGTTAGGCAAGTAACTGGGGGAAATTAAGCACATTTAAAAATACTAATAGAAAAACTGTAGACAGATACATACATATATATGTGTATATTCATATGTATACATGAAGTTTTATATTCACCAAATGTTTATTCTTATTATTGAGGAAATACATGACTAGAAGAGTCAAGAACTAAACTCACACACAGAGAGACATAAGAAACTAGCATAACTGCATTCCCTATTAATCCAGGGCATGAATGTAGCTCATTTCATTAGTGTAAAGCACTATGAACTTTAGTTCCTAAAAGAAAGGCCTAAGAGAATAAGGATTAGTTTTAACCATTAACCTTTATTGCATATTGTACTTTATTTACTTTTAAAAAAATTTATTTGTTAGCAACAGTCTCGCTCTGTCACCCAGGCTAGAGTACAGTGGCACCATCATAGTTCACTACAACCTCAATCCCTGGGCTCAAGCAATCCTCGTACCTGACCCGTCCGAGTAGCTAGGACTACAGGCGCTCGCCACCGCACCCAGCTCATTTTTTAATTTTTTTGTAGAGACAGGGTCTCACTATGTTGCCCAGGCTGGTCTTGAACTCCCAAACTCAGGCGATCCTCCAGCCTTGGCCTCCCAAAGTACTGGGCTTATAGGCATGAGTCACCACACATGGCCTTGATTGTACTTCAGAATCTCTAGTGTTGAAAGGAGAAATTTCCTGTCAGTTTGTATATGACTTTTAAAGACATTTTATTTTATTACCTGCCACTTTAGGAAAGATGGAAAATATTTTAAATAATATCAAGTAAAGACAAGAAACATTTCGAGAAGCAAAAACAAGTGGAAAGCTTCGACAACAAATTGGAGGTTCTTTGATTTCTGTACGTATTTCACAAAAATTGTAATAAAGCTTACAATGAGATTTATTTGGAGGAAAAAAATGTGTATGTAAGAAAAATCTGACATCCTTCCACTAGATAGGGTGAAAGAAACTCCACTAACACTGGCCAGGGACTTTATCGTTTGCCATTCATTCATACAGCAAATACTCATTAATGCCCACTAAGCACCAGGCATCTTGAAGACACAATCCTGTTCTCATGCACCTTATAGTCAGGTGCCAGGTGCGGCAGGGATTGGACACAGTAAGCAAAATTATCAAATGTGTTATTTAACTATTGTTATGATAAAAGATACAAAAAATACAGTCTGTGATAAGAGCAGAAGGGCAAGCTGGGAGGTTAAGAAGGTGTGAAGAAAGAAGAGGGAGGAGGGCTGCATTCCAGATGTTATCTCATTTAATCCCTAAGACAACTCTAGGTTAAGTACCTTTCCCAAGGTCACAGGATTACTAAGTGTCAGAACCAGGCTTTGAAACCAGTTTTAAAAGACTCCAAGATCCATGCTTTCTCCACCATGCCATGCACCTTTTTCCCAAACCCACTGCTTCTTCCGAAAACTATTTTCTCTGAAAGTGAGTGGAAAAATGTTGACTCTACCCAGATTCTAAGTGCCAGAATTAGATTCTCTCCTCCAGATTAGGCCCTCTGTTTTTCACCTGCCACCTCCAAACTCATTTTGACATACCTCTAGACTGGGGATGCTAACAAACGTAATTTTTTCACTCAGACCATAACCACGTATAGGAACAACAAAAAACACTTCCAAAGTTTTTTACTTTATCACTTAGTTGTACTACAAATAAAACATAGAACTTTCTGGCAAACACTTTGCAAAGTGATTCATAGATTACAGGGAACAAAACCAATTATAGAGCTATGGACACTGGTCAGAACAGGAGTTAAGCAGAGAAAAATAAATGCAACTACCTAAAGAGCAAAGAAAATGCCACACTTTCACTTCTGAAATGACTTTCACATTCAACAACTCTCATCTATGATGCGGATCTCTACTCCGGAAGGCTGCACTTTCCCCTCTTCCTGTTCCTACTTCCTCTTTTTCAGCTATTCCATTTTTAGGAATATCAAACTTCAAAGCAAGATTTTTATTACATTAGCTGTGTTGTGAGTTATAGCAACAGAAGTCTTATAAGAACCAAATTTGGCAAGCTTACTTTTCCTCTACATTCTTCTTGTGATTTTTAATGCTGGTTGAAGAACAAAAAAGCTAAATCTTTTGACCTAGGATTCATCACAAGCAGATTATAAACCACTTAAACATAGTTATGTTTAGCTTAACAGTAGGGATACATTCTGAGAAATGCTCATTAGGTGATTTTGTTATAGTTCGAACATTATAATGTACTTATACAAACCTAGATGGTACAACCAACTACATGCCTAGGCTACATGGTATAGCCTATTGCTTCTAGGCCACAAACCTGCCCAGCACATTACTGCACTGAATACTGTAGGCAATTGTAACAAAATGGTACGTATTTGTCACTTACCATAGCATAGAAAAGGTACAGTAAAAATATGGTATTATAATCTTATGGAACCACCATCATACATGCAGTCTCTTGTTGACCCAAATGTTGTTATGCTGTACATGACTATAATCCCTTGCCCTCCCATCTCTACAAGGTAGCAAAATTAAAAAAAAAAAAAAAAAAAAGTTTATCCAAAAACCTCAACCTTCTACTTTTACCTCAGAGTCTACCTCCCATACTGCAAATGACAAGGTAGCTATGAAAAGCAGACTACCACAGACTCAGCAAGAGTTATATCCCAAAATTCTCTCACCCAGTTTAAAAATATATACATAAATACAGATAGGAAGATAGGAAGAGAGAGAGTGAGTACTGGGCCAGACGCTAACAATGTTAAGAAGGATGAATGGTAGACTGTGGCTTAAGGAAGTAAAAACTGATTTGAAGAAAGAACTCAACACTCAAACACCCGGTGCATCTCTTCATCCCTAGAAATAAACAATTACTAAAGGCAAGACTGTAAGGTACAGGATATGCAGTATTGAACCCACAAATTCAAAATACTGTCCAAGAAGCAACATTGCTCAAGTTCTTGAAGCTTGAGGCAACTTCGCAAAGTTAACAGAACAAAGATGTTGGAAGACCTAATTACATGTTGTTTAGGAAACTTATGGACTTGGAGCAACGGACACCGTATAAATCAAAACATTATCATATAGTTAATTACATAGGTTTTATAAGGTCAGTTTATATTTTGGTATTCTCTCGTAGTGATATTTTACAACATAATTATATATATAGTTTGCACAGCCTGATGAATTTCCTCGTTGAGGGTGAACTGTAGCGAAATGTTTTATTATTCGTTTATTGCTAGTCACGTTGTTCACACAACACCTCTGTAAGTAACGTCCCCTTTGAACTGTACTGTTACTATATTCCCCTGTGTTGTGCCATCGAAAACCATGGTCTAACATGCTCTTTTCTCCGGACGCGCCTTAAGCACACGAGTGGAACATTACACTGAAAAACTTTTATATAATAAAAGTACTGTCTCCAGCCCCTAATATACTGAGCACCCGCCCCTGGTAAGTGACAAAGGCAATAACCAATCACCAGGCAGGATCCCAACGCCTTAGCCAATAAGAATGTGGGGGTGGGGCTAGACTAAGCTCCCGGTGACTTCCCCGCACCCCAGAGACCCAGGTTGTGGGAGACTGGACGCAAATTGGACTCCGAGGATCTCGTTACCCTCGGTTGTAGCTGTTGTCGTCCTCGTTCTCGCAATCGCTGCAGTGCTCATGGCCGTTTCCGTTCCCTTCCATCATCTGAGGCAGCGGAGGTGCCGGCGGCTTCACTGCTGTCTCACTCTCGTCCGCCATCTTGAGTTGCTAGAGCCGGGCTCCGCGCCCCGCTACATGGGAGGTTCCTATTGGACGAGGGGGACTTGCGCTGTATTCTGGGCTTTGTAGTTTTTATGGCGACGCGAGCTGCCACCAGGAGCGGTTCTTTCCCGGGAAACCGAAACAAGATGGACTACAATACCCAGAAATCATGAGGGGAGGCTGTCCTGGCGTCGCTAGCGGGGAGAAGCAATACCCGGAAGCCTAGATGTTCGGCCACGCTTTGAGGAAAGAAGGGCCGCGAGGTTGGTGGGACCGAGACTCCCACCGACGCGAGCGGCCGCGTGGCGTGCTGGGAGTTGTAGTTCGATGCTGGTTTAGGGTTTCAGGCGTGGAGGCTCCAAAATCCAAGGTTTGACTTCAACCTCCCCTTGCTATTGTCTGGGCCACTGGTGAGCCGTTATTGGCTGCCGTTAAGGACCTTTACCTTTCCCGGGTAAGTGAGAGGGCCTGACGCCCGCAGGTGCGACCCGCCGGGAGCCTGATGCCCCGACCTTCTTGGAGGGGGCTTTTCTGCAAGAAGCCAGATTGGCTCTTGGCCGCCTTCCTCACTCGGGAGTCTGGGCAGCAACCCCAATCGCTGGCAGTTCAAGGCCTCATGAGAGGCGCCGGATTGTGGTGTGCGGAGCACTGACCCTGAGCCAGGAGATCAGACTACTCGGTAGGCAAGGTTCGCTGCCTCTTGGCCTCCAGGTCGTGGTCTCCTCCAAGCTCTTCCGCACACATGTCCCTTTCCTACAAGAGCCCTCCACAGTGACTCTTTAGTGAGCACTTATATGCAAGGCTCTGTAGTAAGGCTTTTCGTACATTATCTCATTTAATCCTCTTAACAAGCCTAGACTATAGGTAACCTTTTTCACGGATGAAAGAATGTGGTCCAGAGAGGTTGGTAAATTGCACGGTCACATAACTAGTGAGTGGCAAATCAGTATACAAATTCGGATCTGTCTGCCCCTGAGGCCTCAAAATCTTTACCACCAGGAAAATCCCATTGTCTGACACACTTATCCACCTGAGGAAGTCGGTTGTTGGAAGGTAACTGCAACTCCAGTGTGTATTCTGGATGTTAAAAAAAAAAAGGTAACTGCGACATTTTAATCTGTTTTTATCCTTGACTAAATGTTTCAGTCACTTGGTCTCACTCCTGTGATTGAGTAATCTCACCTGAGTCCTGAGAAGAGCACCCAAAGACATAGCTCCCATTCCTATTTCCTATTCAGGTTGGGTGTGGTGGTGGTGAGGGAAGGACTAGTTGTTACCATCAGAGAGCTCCATGGCCAAAAAGGGAAATGGTCTTTGCCTTTGGGAATCTCTCAACATGGGAATAAGGGTAGGATGGGAAGAAACAGTTCCCATCTGACTCAGGGAAAGAAAACACAAAGAAAACATAGGGCTAAATATAGTCAACTCTGGTTTTTTATCAGTGGCAGGAGCAGAAGTAAATATGATCCCAAGCAGCAAAAAATCCCCAATTATTTATATTTGACTTTGGAAGGCAGTCAAACATACCCATTCAGTCTGAGAGCTGTCACCACAGTCATCTCTCTAGGGCCCAGTCTGCCGTCAACACAGTGCCTTATTTGTAGCTGCAGGGGAAGGGGAGGTCAGAGATAATAAATCTTTCTTACATGTGTTAGAAGGACTTATCTCTTCTAAATGTTTCACCTGCTTTAGCACATATGACCTTGTGAAGTAGATAGGGAAGGGGACTTGAAGGAAACTGTACTAATAAAAAAAAAAAAAAATGATAGTGATACCCAGTTGCAGAGCTTGGACCAGAACTCACCTCTGGGTTTCTAATTCCCAGCCCTGTGTTTTCTTTCCCCACAGATATGCATGCAGAGGTTGAATGAACACTAATGAAGCAGGACCAGGGAAAAGTATGAAGGAATGAAGGTGCTGGCTTCTTTGGCCCTCTCGTTCTGTGGTTCAAAGCTTTAAGTAAGACACTTTGCCTTATATTAAAATGCAAACTGAGCAGTTTTGTTGTTGTTGTTTTGAGACAGAGCCCTGTTGCCAGGGCTAGCGTGCAGTGGCGTCAGCCTAGCTCACAGCAACCTCACACTCCTGAGTTCAAGTGATCCTCCTGCCTCAGCCTCCCCAGTAGCTGGGTCTACAGGCACGTGCCACGATGCCTGGCTAATTTTTCTATTTTTAGTAGAGACAGGGTCTTGCTCTTGCTCAGGCTGGTCTCCAACCCTTGAGCTCAAGCGATCTTTCTGCCTCGACCTTCCATAGTGCTAGGATTACAGGTGCAAACCACCGCGCCCAGCCACTGAGCAGTTTTTGTTCAGTGGAAAGCCTTTCTGGGACGTAGGCAAATAATATGGCTGTCATGACCAAGCTCAGAATGCAAGTACAAGTCCAAAGTTCTGGAATCCAGCACCTCTGAGAATTTCAGAGTTAGAAGGGAACTGAGAGGCACTTACTGAGGATTTTTCAAGTTAGAATCCTCACTTAGATTTTGCAAGATCCATATTTTTCTATAATAAGATTGAAATTGTATGTTTTTAAAAAGATATTGCATATCTGTATATGATCACCTTCTTAAAATGACCACTTGATAACTAAATATTGCCACATTTCATTTTGATGCTTAAGTTTACATTTGGGTTTAAAGTCACATTGATATGGAATGATTGCCCAAAGCAAAAGGATGTAGAGTTTCCTAAATTGGGTATACAGGTATTTTCTTGGGGTTCTAAGAGTTCTCCTATTTGCTCCATCACACTCCCCCATAAAAGAGAGCTTTCCATTTTCAGACAGCCGTAACTGGTAGAAAGTTGGCCAAGTTCTACCTTATAGAGTTATGCAGAAATATATTATCTCTTTCTACATTTTCTACGTTGTAGAAAATGTAACAACTATCTACCCTTTTAGATAGTTGTTACATTTTCTACAATTAGTATCTAGTTCCCTAAAATTCTTCTTTTTTCATTCCCAGCTTTCTGAGCTCCTCCTCACACTAGAATAGCAGGACTCTCCCATCTAGCTCCACTGGCTCTTCCTAGCCACCCATTCTACAGGAGCACCATATGAAGGTGGTGGGGCACAGCAGGGCCCAGAGGGTGACTGAGGATCACATCCATGAAGCTCTACAGATTCTGAAATTTGCTCCTAGTGTAGATACCTCCATCATCTCTTCATGGTTGTTACTGGAGGCAGTAGAATATAGTGAGTAAGAGGCTCCAGAGTATGATTCCCTGGGTTCTAAGTCCTGGCTCTGCCTCTGACTTAATGAATGACATTAGGCAAGTCACTTAACCTCTCTGTGCCTCTGTCCTCATCTGCAAAATGAGACGTGCATACATAGCACTTAATAAAATGTCCGGGAGAAAGTCAATACCCAATTAATTATTATTTCCCTTCCCAGGAAGTCACCATTACTACTATGATAACCAAAGGAAAACTTTCTCATTGTGTCCATCACAAATGTACTCCCAGCATATCAGAGATACCCTGTCTTCTAGTGGGCCTAGGAAGGCATAAGCCAGGTTGTGATTCACTTATTCACCACTTTGGAGTAATAACGGTGACATGTCAGGCTCTATGGCAGGAAATGGAGAATCAGGGATAGAACAACACCTTGTTCTATGAGGGCTGAGAACAGGTTGGATTTTCCTCATCCTGTATCCCTAATGCCAGCACATAATAGTCTTGTTGGATTAATTAACGTATGAGTGAGTAAATGAGTACATGGTGAGAAAGAAGACACAAGGTCTTCAGCGTGGAGAAATGTAACAAGCAAAGGGCAGAGGCAGGAACACATAGTATATTGAGTCCTTACGTTTGTGCAGTGCTTTATTGTTCACAAAATACACTAGCACACCATCTTGTTTAATCCCTACCATCAACTATCTTGTTTGACTCTGCCATGAGCAGGACAGCTGTTATTCCTGTTCTACAGTGAGAAAACAAAGTTCAGTGATTTGTCCAGTTTCATTGCTGCTTAGTATGGAGTTCAGACTCGAACCTGCATGTTTTAACACAAAGCCTAGTGCCATAACTAGCTTACATTCCTCCTTTCTCTTTCCCAAGGGGGAACATATGGTGAGATATATGTCTAGAGTGGTGATCTGGGCCAGGTCACAGAAGGCCTTAAGTTTCAGGCTCAGGAGTTTGGACGTCCAGCTGGTGAGGACTTGCCAGAGGGTGTTTTATGTTTGTTTGTTTTTTGGAATCTTTTAAATAAAGGATAAATATTAATGGTATTTGTGAAGTGTAGTGTAAATTGAATTGCATATTAATCTTTATTTAAAATAAATTTAAGAACCAGGAGTCAAAGGACTCATTTCTAATGGACTCAGAGGGTTGTTTGTCAAACAAAACTTGAAGCAGCACTATATTCCAGGCATCATGCTAGATGCTAAGGACACAAGTGACTGAGATGCAGGTCATGTCACGATGAAATGAGATCGAGTAAGCAGCTAGAGCTAGCTCAAAGTTTCTTATTGCTGTCCTGAATAATGAAGGATATTTGAGTTGAAAAAGCCCTTGATGGCATCTCATCAAAACTGCAAAGGCCAAGTCTCAGTACTGAGGAAGTCCCTGGTTGAAGCCCCTGCAGCAGCCCTTCAGCCTTTCCTCTGGGATCATCCCAGGGCATGGGTGCAGCTGCTGTTGGCAGATTGGACCACAAGGATACCTACTTAGAAGACAAGGCCCTCACTTGTACACCAGTAGTTACAATACTGTAAGGCAGAACCTGGGAAAAGTAGATCATTTGGAGGGGTTTCCTAACAATATGCCCCAGGATGATCCAGATAATTGGCGGGGAGGGGAAACAGGTAAAGGCCTGTTCCTGTCCTGTCACTGTCTTAGCCAGCCATGGTTACTGATGGGAGTCTGAGCATCCCTCTGATGTGTCAAGAGTAAAGAAAAGGTTGAGACCCACAGGACTAGGTTATCTGTAAGTTGTTAATACTGTTTGGATGTTTGTCCCTTCCAAATCTCATGTTGAAATTTGATCCCCAATGTTGGAGGAGGGAGGTGTTTGGGTCATGGAGGTGGGTCCCTCATGAACGGCTTGGTGCCCTCCCTGTGGTAATGAGTGAGTTCTAACTCTTATTAGTTCACCTTACAACTAGTTGTTTAAGAGTGTGGCACCACCCTCCCTGCTAGCGCTTTTGCTCACCACGTGACACACCTGCTTCCCTTTCACCTTGATTGGAAGTTCTCTGAAACCCTCACCAAAAGCAGATGCTGGCACCATGCTTCTTTGTACACCTTGCAGAACTGTGAGCCAAATAAACTTCTTTTCTTTATAAACTACCCAGTCTCAGTTACTCCTTTGTAGCAACACAAAAAGGGCTAACACAATTGTTTGATCAAAGAAGGGAACTGAGCTGGCTCTGTAGAATAGGAATTAGATTTGTCCTGCATGGCCACATGGCTTAGAACTAGGAGAAAGATTATCTAAGGAAGAACTTTCTAACTGCCAGGACTGGACTTCAAAAATAACAAACTGTCTAGAGAGGCAGTGAGTTCCCTGCGACTGGACATGTCCAAGTAAAGATGGCAGAGATGACGTTGAGATTCGGACACTGGCAGGGTGTTTGGATCAAATGGCCCTTGTGATCATAAGATGGAATCCTACTTATTGTAAGGTGATGGCAGTAGGTCTCCTTGACTGTTAAAGTCAAGGAGAAGCTTTTAGGGACTGAGCTGATCAGACAAAGATGTTAAACTACTTCATTCCCTAATATATTGAACCCCTACCGTGCCAGGCACTTGGTATTTGAGTCCTGTAGACAAGATTCCTACCTTAAAGGAAGTGGAGAACAGAGATGCACTTTAGGGAGAGGGAAGGGAGGCTGAGTCTAGAGTGAATTAAGGACCACCTACTATACGTGAGGCATAATTAGATGCTTTTTTGTATTTCTGATTCAACAACTCTGTATGGTAGTGATTATCCCCACTTTAAGAAAGGAGACAGGAAAAGAGGCTGACTTGCTAGGCTTGTATGGACAGAATGTGGTTTTACAGGCAAATGAGTTTATATGAAATGGCAAATGGATTAACCTCTAAACATAGTTTCCTGTTGTGTAAAATGGGGATGATGGCAAGTATCTACCTTAAGGGCGGTGAGGACCTGGCAGGTAGAATCGGCTCATGTAACTACTGTCGTTATCAGGGTCACCATTGCCAAGTGCACAAGTAGTAAGTGGCCGAGCCTGAATTTGAAGTTAGGACCCTGCAATTCCTCCCTCCTCCGTACCCCGAGCAATGGAAAAACTTGGGCTCCCGGGAAGCCCCGACCCACGCACCCCCCACGCTGTCCCACGCTCTTCCCCATCTACCTCCCGGGTCCCGCCCCTTCCGCCGGCCGGACGTCCGGTCCGCGTGCGCGCCCCCGAGGCCCCGCCTCGTCAACCGAGCGGGCCAGTAAGCGCCGCGGAGATTGGGCGAGCCGCGGTGGCCGAGGCCGGGTCAGAGGCGCCGGGTACGTAGCGCGCCGCGCGGGCGGGTGGGAACAGGCTGGCCCCGGGGAGGGGGCGGGCCGGGCGGCTGCTACGCGGGGTGCTTTGTTCCCGTCCAGCCTCCTGGAGCGGCTTCGCGCGCCCGAGCGCCCCACCTGTGTGCCTTGGGGTACGCGCCTTTTTAAAAGCCTGTATTACATTGTCTTGAGCACATACATACTCTGTAGCCGACCGTGGGGCAAGAGTTTTATTTCTATGCGTGGCTCATTGTCTTAACAGCAACCCTGCGAAGCAAGGTGCTATTTCCAGTTTTACAACTGTGGAGAAAGGTTTACAATTAGAAAAGGATGGAAATTGTGGATACAAACCCAGGTTCAGGCCAAAGCCACTGCTTTAGAACTGCGTGGGCAGACCTCCGTTTGATTTTTTGAATTTAGTCTCTGCCACTTCCAGTTGTGCGACCTTGGTACCTTTCCTACCCTGAGTTTGTTCGTCCGAAAAAATGGGAATGGTAATCTCATAGGGTGGATGTAAAGTGCTTTGCTGGGTAGCTGCTGTTTTGCTGAGTGATCATCTCCGATTTTCAGTCCTCTCTTCCCCGCTTCTATCTCCCCCGGAGGCTACACTGTCAAGTTTAGTGAAGACCCCCAGGACTGAGGGCGGCGTGGATCTCCCACCCATCCACAAGTAAAGAGGACTGTCAGACCACCTGCCTGTCTTCCCACCTTCCCAAAGGAGGCATTGGCATGTCTGGTGTTTGCTTATGGAGTTTTCAAAGATTATTCGCTCTCCCTTAGTTATGGAAAATTTATCACTGGAATGATCTTTGACATTAAGTCCTAGTTTTAAAAGTGAGGAAATGGAATCCTTTGAATATGTTTTATATTTTAAAGGTGTCTTTTGTTTGTTTTTGTGGGAGAGGGAGTGCTCATTTTACCTGAATAAATCAGATTGATTTGGCATGGCAGGGTGCAGGCATGGAGAAAGGGGTAAAATGCCAGAGAGATCTGGCTGATAAAATAGAAAGTGGACAGGCCGGTTGGGGTGGTTTTCCTCTTTGCAGGGCCCTAAATTCTCACCAAATCCTCTTCTATCTTGAGCAAGGCCTGAATCTGACCTCCTGGGGGATACATGTAAAGGGCTTCAGAGCCTCTCTTGGTGATTATGCCTTAGGGAGAAAAGATTAGGGCTGATAGCTTAAGTTAGGCAAGCAGTGAGTTTACTTTTGTTTTGGAAACTACTGCTGGCACGTTTTCAGATTGACAGCCAAAATTTTTTTTCTGAAAGTTTCAGTAGTTGCAAAGGATATGATTTCTGGCTAATTGTTGATATTTTAAAATAAAGCTGTTACATTACTAATTTAAATCTCTGCAATGGAATCCAAATACATACCATAGTGATTTGATTTTATTTCCCTCATCTTTTGAAAAATTATGAACCAGTGTTTATTTAACAGAAATTTCACATCATTCCTTTTTCTTTCTTGAATTCATATTTCCACTCTGTTTCCTCACAGAAGTTTTTTCTACAATAGATTTTATACCTGAAAGCCTTTGGTTTATCATCGTACTTCTCTTTTGTATGTAACAAAAATACATAAAAAACTAAAACATTTTAAATAATTGTGTTAATAGTATTAAACCTTTCTTTTGGTTTGAGGTTTTTGTTCTTTTGAGATTTTTTTCCATTCGATGGCTTATGCCTGTAATCCTAGCACTTTGGGAGGCTGAGGTGGAAAGATCACTTGAGACCAACAGTTTGAGACCAGCCTGGGCAACATAGTAAGACCCCGTCTCTACAAAAATTAAAAAAAGAAAACCATCCAGGCATGGTGGCATGGGCTTATAGTCCACTTGAGCCTAGGATTTTGAGGTTGCAATGAGCTCTGATCATGCCACTGCACTCCAGCCTGGGTGACAGAGCAAGAACCTGTCTCTTAAAAAAAAAAAAACTCACGCCTGTAATCCTAGCACTCTGGGAGGCTGAGGTGGGCAGATCGTTGGAGCTCAGGAGTTCGAGACCAGCCTGAGCAAGCCGAGACCCCATCTCTACTAAAAAAAAAAAATAGAAAGAAATTATCTGGCCAACTAAAAATATATATAGAAAAAATTGGCCGGGCATGGTGGCACATGCCTGTAGTCCCAGCTACTCAGGAGGCTGAGGCAGTAGGATCGTTTCAGCCCAGGAGTTTGAGGTTGCTGTGAGCTAGGCTGACGCCACGGCACTCACTCTAGCCTGGGCAACAGAGCGAGACTCTGTCTCAAAAAAAAAAAAAAAAAAAAATCACATAGTGATCTATCATCAGATCATTTGTTAATGATCTGTTAGTTGATAGCTCTTTTAGGTCCTCCTTTAACTTTGCTAAAGGCAAAGGTTTGGAAACCACCTGACTCAGGCAAGGATTTGTTACTTAGTCACATTCTCAGCTTTGACTCACCCCTTTGTGGTGCCCTGGGGATTGTTGCACTGTGGGACAATGCTCCTTAATAAGATTTGACATGGATGGCTAGTTATGCCTTTCTTTGAAACATGGGAGATGGGTGAGTATGAAGGGGGAGCTGCGTAGGAAAGCCGGTGGGAATTGAGGTAGAAATTTATTCCCCTTAAAATTCTGCTTTTGTGCCACTTGGAAAAAAATCTTCATGCATCCCCAAGGGATTCTCATTCCCCTGTGTGAAGACCACCTGCAACTACCTTGGGCAAATACCTAATTTCTTTTAACTTCCATTTTCTCACCTTTAGAAAGTGCTTGAACAGTGGATGTGTAGCTGTTTTCACACTCTAGTTCCTTTCTGCTGGGAAACTCATGTTCCTAGGCACTGTCTGCCTCAGTTTCCTCATCTTTGAGCCCAATATATTGTCAGACCAACAATAATGTGGGGGTGGGAAGTGATGTGGAAAGGTTTTGTGATTCTCATTGTAGGTTTTTTGGAACAAATATGTTCTTTTGGTTTTGTTTTGTTTTTTTTTTTTTTGAGACAAGAGTCTCTATCTGTTGCCCGAGTTAGAGTGCGGTGGCATCAGCGTAGCTCTCAACAACCTCAAACTCCTGGGATTAAGTGATCCTCCTGCCTCAGCCTCCTGAGTAGCTGGGAGTACAGGCACATGCCACCACGTCCAGCTAATCTTTTCTATGTTTAGTTGCCCAGCTAATTTTTTTTTTCTATTTTTATTTTTTTAGTAGAGACAGTATCTTGCTTTTGCTCAGGCTGGTCTCAAACTCCTGACCTCAAGCAATCCTCCCCCCTCGGCCTCCCAGAGTGCTAGGATTGTAGGCATGAGCCACAGTGCCCAGCCCAACAAATGTGTTCTTATTTTAAAATAGTTAATGTTGAGTTTCTGCTTATGCTTACCCATGAACTGGACATTTTGCTGCATGCTGTACATGTATTCATTCAACAAATGTCTTCTGAGGGCCTTCCACTTGTCAGGCCCTGTTTTAGGCACCTTGGATTTAGCAGTACCCAGATTCTAGGGAGAGAGGCAGATTACAGTAAAAAAACACATAGCCATATATGTTGATTAAGCACTGTGGAGTAAAGTGGACCAGTAAGGAGACTAGAAGGTGAGTGGGATGCTATTTTATATATCTCTGTAGTGTTCTTCAGTTCCCTGAACTTTCTTTCTGTGTCTTGACCATAGCTGCAGGTTTTTCCCAGCAGGCTTCAACCCAAACAAGGGCCTTGAGCATTCCCAGGCACTGATAAAGGTATCTAGGTTGTTGCCCAAAACACTGAAACAACCTGGCCCCAGCCCGGAGCCCATTCCTTAAGCCCTCATATAAACTGCATACCCTGACACCTCACTGTGGACATACATAGGTAGAATACCCCTTTTCTCTGTCTTGAGGATTGCTGCAGCCCTCTCTGCAAGTTCCCCTAATAAATATTGGAAACTGATCACCCTGGACCTTTAGTGCTTCTTTCTTTGGAATCCCAACTGCCCATCTCAGGACAGTCTAGGGCGCTCTCTTGTGTGGGAACTCCCTTGCTGCTGCTTTTGGGGCATTTCCTGCCCCAGGTTCAGCAGGATGAAACAGTCTCTGATAGGGGAACAATTGGGCAGAGAAGGGAGTGAGCTGTGCAGCCCCCTGGGGAAGAGCCTTGTATCAGATTGTGGGGACATTGGACATAGTCCCAAAATGGGAGTGTGCCAGGCATGGTGGAGGAGCAGTGAGGAGGCTGGTGTGTCTGGGGGGCAGTGACCTAGGGCGAGAGCTATGGTAGGAAATGCCTGGAGAAGACTTAGCCACATCAGTCAGGAGGCCCTCGTGGGACTCTCAGAGGACTTGGGTTGTGCTTATTGAGATGGGAGCTGTTGGAGGGTTTTGAGCAGAGGGCTGACATGATCTGATGCATTACAAAGGGTCACACTGGCTGCTTTGTTAGGAGGCAGAGGTACAGCAAGAAAGTCGCAGGGGGGCTCCTGCAGTGATCCAGGGTGAGATGATGGCAGCATGTGCACCAGGGGCATCTGGCCAGGCTGTGAGGGGCGGGGGATTGTGGGTTGAATGAAGGATGTGAGAGAGCAGCCAGGGGGATGCAAGGTTTTTGGTCTAAGCGAGTGGAAGGTAGGCGTGCTGTGTAGGGAAATGGAGTAGGCTGCAGTGGCTGTGACATGTCACACACTGAGTTGGCAAAGATGAGGTTACCGTGACCTGTGTCACCTCATTTAATCCTGACAAGACTCCTGTGAGTAGTCATTATTAATCCCATTTTATACTCAAGGAAAGAGAAGCTCAGAATGCTGAAATAAATTGCCCTAGGCCACACAGCTAGTTAAGGGACAGAGCTGAGATCGCAACCAAGGTCCCTCTGACTCCAAAGCCTCTGAGAGTGGGCATTCCCTGTGACACTTTCTGTATGAATGCCAGCAAAGTAGTCCAGTCCAAACAACCTCCTTGCCCACCCGTAAACGCTCCCTAGAGGGATGGTTTGTGCTTGGAGAGTGCCCAAGTAGAGGAGAGAGACCTGTTCCCTCCTTTGGTGCTGGCAAGGGGTGGAGGGAGAGGGAGGCTGCAGCCAGCACCCCATCTTGTGGCTCCCTCCAGGTTACTGGTAGCCTGGAGAGGGTGGTGGCTCAGTAGGCCTAGCAGACAAAGAGAACTTGGACTCAGGTTTAAACAGCAGCCTCTTACCAATAATGAAAGATTAGGAGTGGGGAAATCATATATAAAAATAGCACTTAATAGTTAACTAGAAAACAATATGTTTTTGCAACCACTGGTTCCACGGGAAAATAATTGGGTCCCATGTCAGGGAATGACTTGTTTTCAGGAATGATTATATTGATCATTGGAGCAAAATAGATGTCTCCCCTTCGGAAGCAGTTCAAAGGAGATGTGTCTGGCCAGTCAGGCGTACCCAGTGTGAAATCCCGAGAGGCCGTGGGAGGAGCCGGGAAGGAGCTGCAAGCTAATGAGGGAGCCAGGGCCTGGCCCGGTACACGCAGGTTTGGGTTGTCAATTGGAGGATGTGAATAGGACTTAAGTCCTGAGCTCTCCCAAGGGAAGAAAGTGAAAGTGTCCGTTCAAATATTGGTCCCTTATTATGTTTAACCCACTGGGTGTTTTATTTGTTTCCATTTTTTTCCCAGGAGAGATTGATTAGCAGCAAGCAGCATGTTCTAATGGAAAAAGGGACAGGCTGGTTCCAGCCTCCTTTTGCTACTAACAGGAGAATGTGACCCCAAGTATTTCCCTCTTCCCTGCACTGATACGTAGATCTGGTTATGGAGTCCTTTGGTCATTCATTCTATAAGAGTTGTCAAACACTCCCTCTAGTAACTAATAGGGGACATTGATTGAGTGCTTAGTGTGTGCCAGGCACTAAGCACTCTGTGTATTAACTCATTTACTTTTCACAGCAACTCAGAGAAGTACTTGCTGTTAGCTCCATTTTACAGATGAAGAAACTGAGTCAAAGAAAGGTTAAATAACTTGACCAATGTCACTCACCTGAGAAGTGACAGACAGCGGACACGATGTTAGATGCTGGAGACAGGTACAAACTAGATATGGCTTGTGGCTTCATGGAGGTTATTTTATCTAACATTTAAAACAGTCTCACATAGGAGTTGCTCTAAGCCTATTCTGGTTCAGGGGGCTGACAAGTGAAAATAAAAAAGTCATACAAACAGGCCAGGCATGGTGCCTCACGCCTGTAATTCCAGCACTTTGGGAGGCCTAGGTTGGAGGATCACTTGAGCCCAGGAGTCTGAGGCCAGTCTGGGCAACAAAGCAAGACCCTGTTTTCACAAAAAATAAAAAAATTAGCCGAGTGTAGCAGCTTTTGCCTGTAGTCCCAGCTACTCAAAGAGGCTGAAGCAGGAGGATTACTTGAGCCCAGCAGTTCAAGGCTGCAATGAGCTATGATGACGCCAGTGCACTCCAGCCTTGGAGGCAGAGTGAGACCCTGTCTCAAAAAAAAAAAAAAAAAAAAAAAAGAAGTCATACAAATGGAAATAAAAGTACAAATCGTGATGGGCACAGGGAGGGAAAGTAAGCAGGGTGGGAGCAATACCAGGGGCCTGACTTGTGCTGGGGGTTGGACAAGGCTGCTCAGAGAGGACTGTGACTTCCTTCCTGGCTGCTTTCAGGCCCTGGCTCAGAGACCTCCCTGGCCCCTCATTTATAGTGATGACCCCCCTTGCTCTTGCTACCCTTTGTCACTTTGCACCCCCACACGAACTGTGAGCTTATTGTTTATGCCCCTCCCCCCTCTCCATCCCTGCACTGGAGCGTCAGCTTCATGGGGCAGGCAGCTTGTGGAACAGTGCCTGGTATCTGATTGGGTGACAGGGTGAGGGCAGATAAATAAGGAGGAGCCAGCCATGAGGTGAGTGTGGGCAGAGGGAACAGCATGCTCGGAGGCTCTGAGATAGGAACAGCTTGCATGCTCAGGGACAGAAGGAAGGTCAGTGTGACAAGCAGAGGGCATGCACAGGGTGTGACTGAGGGGGTCACACAGGGGCTGGAGACCTTTGTGAAGGGCCAGCAGGAGGGGTAAGAAGGCAGTGAAGGTTTTAAGCAGGGAAGTGACATGATCAGGTGACCCCTTTAAGCCATGACCCTGGCTACCTTGGAGAGAAACAGGGCAGGGACTGAAGGGTTAGGTCTCGAGGCCACTACAGTGGTCTGGGCACAAGGTGCTGGTAGCTTAGGTAACAGTGTGAGCCTAGTGGAGTTAGAACTTGGTCAGACCTCACGAAGCAGTGGGGCTTTATGTCTGGAGGCCTGGAGCCCACTCTCATTTTTCCTTAAGAGAAATACTGCCAGAGGGGTTTCAAGGGAGACTGCTCTTCCCTGAAAGTACTTTGTCTTCTCTGGGCTATTGGGGCCCACGAGGTAAAAACTGAAAGGCAACGAGGCCGGGTGCAGTGGCTCATGCCTGTAATCCTAGCACTTTGAGAGGACGAGGCAGGAGGATCACTTGAGGCCAGGAGTTCAAGACCAGCTTGAGCAACATAGCGAGACCCCATCCCTACAAAAAAAATAAAAATGTGGCACACATGTGTAGTCCCAGCTACTCAGGAGGCTGAGGCAGGAGGATCACTTGAGCCCAGGAATTTGAGGTTGCAGTGAGTTGTAATGACACCACTACACTCTACCCCTGGCAACAGCGTGAGACCCTGTCTCAGAAAAAGAAAGAAAAAAAAACTGAAAGGCAATTTGCAGAAGTTCAATGAGAAGAGCTCATCATTTTTGGAGCACAATAGAATTTGAGCCTCAGTTCACAGCCTTTAGAGCTCACAACAGGTTTGGGGCGCAGATGCCACCTCTCTCACCTGTCCTTCCCTTTCCTTCACACCCTGAGGGCCTCCCACTGACATGGAGAAGGAGAGAAAAGGACTGGATGTGGCTTCCCTGGGATGCGAGTCCTGCTTTTCTTTCCGGTTGTACCTTGGCTGATGAATCCCCTGCCTGGGCTTAGTTCCAGAATCCAGCTTCCATTTCTCCTGCAGTGGGCATTAGCTCCTTCTCTGTTACCACGGGACTTGGTGTTGTCCCTCCTCCAGCCAAGCCAGCTCTGCGAACAGCTTTTGGTTTTGAGGAGGAAGATTGCCAGGCCACCAACAGTCAAGGCATCTTTGGTTCCGCAGGTGAGCATTTAGTGGCTGTTCCCGGAAGAGCGCTGCACCACGGACGGGGAGAAGGAAAGCACCAGCGTGCCTCAGCCTCTCCCGGGAACTGATGCCGTTGTTGGTGTTGGAAGTGCAGCCCCCCTCACTGACAGGTGTGGAGACTGAGGCCCAGAGGAGGGGAGGCATTCGGGCTCAGCTGTTCCTCATTTATGGAGTACATACCACCCTGGGCCAGGCTGGTGAGAAGGCGTCCTGCAGTGACACGGGGAGTTTTATGCAGTGCTCAGAGACTGGGGGTCAGGCCTCTCCATTTCCAGTCCACAGCCTTCCATTTGAGCCGTGGTTCTGGGCCTGGCTGGTTCAGATTCAGTAGGCCAGAGTACAGCCTGGCTTCCTGTCCCTTTTTTAAAGTTTGTCCGGGGATTCAGATCACTTGCTGTAAGGGACCTGCTACTTCTGCGTAAGTGGCAGTAGAATGACAGAAACAAGTGGATTCTGGAGAGTGATGACTTGAGCCGGAGCAGGAAGAGGGTCATGAACAGTGGTCGTCACTTGTCCATGTGTGCCTGGCGGGGGAGCTGCCGGGCAGGTCTAGGTGGGACGTGGAGGCCTCTGTTTCCTCCTTGCTGAGCCTTGAGAGGACAGTGGAGTCTCGCTTGCCGTAGCTTCCTCCCCCAGCAGGTCCGCAGATCCGTGAGCAGCAGGGTGAGTGGGAAGGTGCTCACACGCAGGCCCACCAGCAGCAGCCTGTTCATCTCAGCTGTTTTCATTTGTTACTGTCTGTCTCTTCCATTTTCCTGAAGGATGAGACCTGTTTTTTCCTTTAGTTACCCAAGAGGTCCCAGGCACTGTTGCCGCAAAGCACAGAGGAACGAGTTACAGAGGGGCTTGTTGGACAGGAACAGCTGTTATTTGTCCAGCCCTTGGAAGCCAGGGGCCCAGAGCCTCCCTGGGCATGTGTTCCTCCATCTCCTTGGCCTTCCTGATGGAGGCCAAGCAGCTGTGGGTCTGTGTCCACAGATGGTCATCCAAGACACTGAGCGGGGAAGATATTTATTAGGTTACCCCGGGAGCCTAGAATTGACTCTGTGCCCTGATTGCTCTTCACAAGCCTTCCATTCTGTAAGAAGAAAACAATATACTAATCAAGAAATCATTTCTCTTTGGCTCTGACTTGATTTGCCTACAGACAGATTTACCTTCCTTATTTTTTCTCATTAAAGGTAAATAAATTTTTCAGACCAGGTGCAGTGGCTCACGCCTGTAATCCTAGCACTTTGGGAGGCTAAGGCAGGAGGATCGCTTCAGGCTAGGAGTTCAAGACCAGCCTAAGCAAGAGCAGGACCCCCGCCTCTACAAAAAATAGAAAAATTAGCCAGGCATGGTGGTATGTACCTGTAGTCCCAGCTACTTGTGAGGCTGAGGCAGGAGGATCCTTCGAGCCCAGGAGTTTGAGGTTGTAGTGAGCTATGACAACCCACTGCACTCAAGTTTGGGTGATAGAGCAAGACTCTGTCTCAAAAAAAAAAAAAATCATTCCTTGAGTACATTAAAGGCAGGGATCTAGACTGGGGGTTACAAACCCTGAATTCCATCCGGCCTTTGCTAATAGAATGAGCTCCGGCAGATTTAAATTTCTGGATTCGTCCCCTGCTGCCCCAAGCCATGTACCTGCTCAGCCACATCCCAGTGGCTGCCTCTCCTGTCGCTTGGTGCATTCTCAGGGGAGGCAAACTCATTTCAGTATAAGCTCAAGCCAAGTGTAATTAGGACAGTAAATCTGCCATTTAACAAAAAAGGTCCTCTGACAGATTCCAAGGTTCTAGAGAAGTGACCTGAGGATGATGAAGGAAGGGTGAGAGACCTGGCTTTGATTTCATTGCTTCTAGCCTGGGAGCAAAGTCCAAGACATGGTAACCCCATTTACTACGGAAAATGCAACATGACCATTCTATTTCTTAGTCATCTGCCACTTACCGGGCAGTGTACCATGGGCTGTGTATACATTTTCTTTTTTTCTTTGTTTCGTTCTTTTTAATTTTTTAGAGATGGGGTCTTGCTCTGTCACCCAGGCTGGAGTGCAGTGGCACCATCATGGCTCACTGCAGCCTCCAACTCCTGGGCTCAAGTGACCCTCCTGCCTCAGCCTCCTGAGTTGCTGGGACTACAGGCGCACACCGCTGCGCCCAGCTCTGTGTGTGCATTTTCTCATTCAGTCTGCACAACAGCCCTGTGAGGCAGCCTCATGATCCATAAAACCTCATTTTATGGCTGAGAAAACAGGTCTAGAGAGGCAAGTAGCTTGCCCAGGGTTGCACAGCATATGAGTGGAAGAGCTGGATTGGAAGAGGTCATGCTTCTAGCCTTTGTGTTGTGCTACTGCTGCTTGGTCTGAGGGAGCCACAAGCCATGACACTGAGCTCAGAGTTACACTGCCACTACCACCCAGCCTGTCATCTTATTCCTTACATTCCTTCTTGGCTAGGCCTGTACTTCTCTAAACCTCAGGCTTAGTGGCCACCAAGACACTGCTTGCCACCACTGAGCTACCGTCTGGGCCACCTCTTGGCTAAGGAAAACAATTGTGCATGTCAGTCTAGACTAGCCACCCAGCTAGTCCTAGTGCCGGTGCTCAAGGTGCAGTGGGCAGTGGGACCTTCTGTGGGGAGGGGACTTTTGGGCAAAAGAGGGCCCAGACACCTGGACTCTATTTGTGGTCTCTCCTGCAACTCACTTGGGTGGCTGCAGGCAGGCCATTGCTTCCCCTGAGCCTCAGTGTTCCAGGCTAGAAAGTGGAGCCCGGGGCGGGGGCCTGTGGGAAACTGAAAAGTGCCTTGGGTTCCCCAGAGAGGGATAGGTGTCTGTCTCCTTTCCATACCTTTCCATAGGAAGTCTGCCTGCAGCGGGACACAGCCTCCTCCAGATAGCACCTGGCTTTGTTCTGCCTGGTCAGCATTTTCCTTGCTAAATTTATAGTGTTAGTTTGCCTTCTTTATGAATGTTTTTTAAAAAAAATACTGGATGCCGGCTGGGCGCGGTGGCTCACGCCTGTAATCCTAGCACTCTGGGAGGCCGAGGTGGGCGGATCGTTTGAGCTCAGGAGTTCGAGACCAGCCTGAGCAAGAGCGAGACCCCATCTCTACTAAAAATAGAAAGAAATTATATGGACAGCTAAAAATATATATAGAAAAAATTAGCCGGGCATGGTGGTGCATGCCTGTAGTCCCAACTACTCGGGAGGCTGAGACAGGAGGATCCCTTGAGCTCAGGAGTTTGAGGTTGCTGTGAGCTAGGCTGATGCCATGGCACTCACTCTAGCCTGGGCAACAAAGTGAGACTCTGTCTCAAAAAAAAAAAAAAAAAAATACTGGATGCCTTTCCTGAAGGGTTTCTCCTCTCCAGATGGCCGCAAAGCTCCTTAAACTCAGGGTATGACCCTGCCCCGCTGGGCTGTGGCTGCCTCTCTCCCAGTTGTTTTGGCCCAAACTAATCAGGCTCGCTCGCCTTCAACAGGCAGGTCCTGCTGGCTTTCTTCTGGTGACCATCCTGATCGGCTGAGCTTGCCCTACTCTGCAGTTGTTTCTCGGCTCTGGCCCCCGTAATCTCTCGGACCTCCCTCTTTCCTGGGAAGATGTTCCTGGTGGGCCTGACGGGGGGCATTGCCTCCGGCAAGAGCTCGGTGATCCAGGTGTTCCAGCAGCTGGGCTGTGCGGTGATTGACGTGGACATCATTGCCCGGCACGGTGAGTTGGAGGGGGCCGTTGGGAGCTGTACATGGCAGCTCCCCTGTGCTTCCTTTCTTCCGTTGCGCCTCCCTTTTTGTAAGTCTCAGAGGAGAGGAGGGCTCCTGTCGGCCCTGGTCTGACTTCCCATCCTGCCCCTGCCCTGCACTTGCCCACCCTGCCTGCTCTTTGCTCTTTCCTCTCTTTAGAAGCCCCACCCCCGCCCCATCTTGCCTTGTTACCTGTGCGCTGTTCTTTTCCTTAACTGCTTTCCTTCCCCTCATTTGTTTTTGCTTCACCTGAAAGAAGCACCCTGGGTTCCCATCATTTTGCCTCTACTCACTTGGGGTCCCCTGGCTGGCTGGAGGGCTCCAGAGAGTGACCCAGCTTCCTCTTTATACCACAGTCGTCCAGCCAGGATACCCCGCGCACCGGCGCATCGTGGAGGCCTTCGGCACTGAGGTCTTGCTGGAGAATGGTGACATCAATCGCAAGGTCCTGGGGGACATGATCTTTAACCAGCCTGACCGGCGGCAGCTGCTCAACGCCATCACTCACCCTGAGATCCAAAAGGAAATGATGAAGGAGACCTTCAAGTACTTCCTTAGGGGTAAGACCCAGGGACAGGGACAGGGGTGGGGGCAAAGCCCTCTCCTTCCAGGGCCAGGACCCCTCACCTCTGCAGAAAGTTTGGCCAGGGGAGGGAGCTGGTCATCCAGGCTGGTGAGTTCACACTGCTCATGGCAACCCCCTCCACGCAGAGCCCCGTGCCAGCCCCAGAGGAAAGAAGCACATGTCCCTCAACTCTTAAGGGGGTTGACAATTTAATGAGAAGAGACACATGAGGTTTTTGAGCCATGATCCCAGGAAGTAAGTTGGTTTTTCTAGCAGGGATGGGAGCAATAATAGCTGGGGAATAATGAAGTCAGAGACCTGCGTTCAAATCTTAACCCTGACATTTTCTAGCCTGTGACTTTGTCGAGGGATCCAACCCCACTTCTATGCTATGGGGATGATAATGCCAATGTGAAAATCTGTTAGGAGGACCGAGAGTCCACATCAGTGACAGTTGTTACACAATTATAAACTGCAGTCGGTCTGTTTTGGTGCTGGTTCAGCCACCTGGGAAAGCAAGTTTGTAGCCTGGAAGTTGCGGAGGGACCAAGATGGCCAAGGCAGGCAGAGGAGGGATTCCAAGTGGAGGATAATTCTCCAGGGCTAGAGCCCCAGGGAGAGGGTTAGCCTGGCAGGTGCAGGGACAGGCAGGTGATATGCCAAGACTGAAAGGAAGGAGAGTATTTGGAAAGCAGGGGTCTGGGGTCAGTTAGCAAGAACGTTCTCCCAAGCCATACGCCGTGGTTCAAGGCCTGTTCTTCAAGACGGTATTGAGCAGGGTGACCTGACTGGCCTGGATGGGTTGGTCACCAGGAGAAGTGGTAGGACATAGAGCAGTGTCTCAGGATCAGGCAGGAGGCTGGCCTAGGGCCCCTGGCGATCTGCCTGTCAGCCCTTGGCATACGTGGCCTCTAGCCTGAGCCTCCAAGTTGAAGGCCTGGCTGCCCGTCTCCCCACTGTCAGGCACGATGCTGAGACTTTCTTTCCTGGAGGATATGGGGGAGCCTTTTAGATTTTCCTTGGGCTTTTACACTGTGACCATGGACAAACCTCTCCCTTACTCTGTCATGCCTCAAGTGGGGAACCTCCCCCCACTCCTATTCCCCTCTGGCCAATGCCTCCCTCCAGAAGAGGGATGACTTGGCAGACATCCGTGATGGTGACCCTCCCCTTTCCCCTCCGGCCAGGGCTGGAGCTGGCTCCGGCATCCTCCCTGCTGGACCCACTTTGCTCTTCATCTCAGCACCTTGCCACAGGCCTCCTTCCCTCCCTCCACACTCACCAAGTCTCTGTCTCTTTCTGCCTTTGTCCTGCCTCCTGTGTCTGTGCCAGAACCCCTCCTGTCCCCCACCCAAGAGTGCAGCCTTCTGCCTTTCATTCCTGCCCTTTTGCATTCGCTCCCAGGCCGATGGCAAGTGCATCTGCAGGGCTTCAAGGCAGCAGCAGCTCTCCCCTTCTGAAATTAAGCATTGGATAATGTCACCCGCTCCAGAGCTCTCCCTCTGTGTCATCCACCCAGCCTCCCGCCTCCCCAACCACCACCACTTAAATAAAAGCCAGAAAGCGCTTTTCAGCTCGATAAGGTGAAAAATGGGGACGACAGCTGTGGCTTCCACAGTCCCAGTTTTCCCTGATGAGTATAACAAATACAACTGTCAAAGTTGGTATAATCAAACGTCAGATAAGATCACCAGCTGTTGGGGACTTCTCTGTGTAGGCAGGCGGATGTCTTAATAGAGTCAGGATGGTTTGCAGAGCTTATCAAGCAGGAGGGATGTGACAGCTGAATAGCCCTTTGCCGGTGACCCTGAGAGCTGGCCATGAGCTCCCAAGAGGGGCCTGAAAAAGGACAGTGATGGGAGAGGAGGCAGCGGGAGCGGAGCAGGAAAGGGAGATAAGAGTCCCGGAGAGGATCTGGTCTTAGCTCCTGCTCCAGGTTTGGGGGTAGGGGAGCTGGCCTCCCTCCTGTAGTAAAAGCCATCATTTAAGGTGCACTCAGGAGGGGCTGGGAGAGGGGTGCTGAGTAGTTTACATGCATTCAAAGCTTATTTCATCTTTACCCTCATCTGTGAAATAGATATTCTTTTTACTCATTTACAACGAGGTTTATTAAGGGGCACAAGGTCACATGGTGGGGAGGTGGGGGGCTGCCAACCAAGGCACACCATCAGAGCCATGCTCTAACCCCCTTGTTGAACTGCAGGCTTCTCTGGGCTTCCTGAGCAGCAGGTCCTGGGGACCAGGAAACCAAGCAGCTGGGGTTGTCACCCCCATTCCCTGCATCACCTTGAGTGCTGGTTTCCTGTGACATGCCTGGCATTGGTGTGATGTGTGTCTGCTTCTGTGGTTGGACGTGTTTGGAGTGGAACACTCCAGGGGTGCAGTCTCCTGTCCCTTACCCTCACTGCTCCCCCGGGCCCCTCCCAGCTTGGTACACACACAGGGGTCACTGATGTAAAGAGAACTAGGAGCATGTGGCCCACGGTGCTTCTGGGCAGCGCCTGTGGCTGTGCTCACTCACAGAGGGTGGGGGTGCTGCCTTTGGCCTTGGCTTACAGTGGGAGGGCCAGCCAGTGCCTTTGCCCCACTGGAGTGAGTTATGGAGGAGTAGTCGTGAGCACCCCCACTGCCTCCAGACCCAGGCCTTACAACTCCTGGCCGTAAGTCTGCCTCTGATAAGAGAGGCAGCCTCTTTCCTTTTAGGGCTGCTGCTGCCGCCACCCGAGTGAGCCTCTCATAGAGAGTTGGTAGAGCTAGCCAAACGTGACTCTTTACAGCAGGGGCCAGGCTTGGACCTGGCTCTGGGGGGAGAATCTATCCTTTTGGGGGTTTTTTTTTGAGCAAAAGTAGATGAAGTAGAGCTGAAAGGGCCCAGCTACTCCTGGAAACTCTCTCCAGTCTCCTACAACTCTGTGTCATTTCCCTGCTGAGAAATAACTCTTGGGTTCAAGATCAAGGTGAACTAAACCTTTTGTGCCTGCCCTGACCACCTCCTCAGCGTTGCCTCACACTGCCTGAGGCTTCTGCTTCAACCCGCACAGTAGAGCCTCCCAACTCCTTGTGCTTTGCAGGTCCTCCTTCCTGGAATGCTCGCCTCCACCTTCTCATTTTCTAGTATCAGAAGTCCTACCTACTTTCCAAGGCCAGCGTAAGTGCCAGCCCTACAAGGTCTTCCCTGATGAGCCAGCCTGACTGATTTCCTGCAGCATTCCGTGCTGAATGGCATTGGAACTGGCCAGTGTTCAGGGTCTGTCTGTCCTTGGAAGGTCTGCCCCTCTGCTGAGCCCCCTGGACAGTGGGAGCCAACAGTTTCATCTCTGTTCCCTCGCCCAGCACGTAATCACTTCTCAGTGTGCGCTTGCAGAATTGAACTTGTGGGTTCTCCAACCTCTGCGCAGGATACCGCTATGTGATTCTGGATATCCCCCTGCTGTTTGAGACCAAGAAGCTGCTCAAGTACATGAAGCACACAGTGGTGGTGTACTGGTGAGTGTGTAGCACGCTGAGGGTGGGAAGGAAGACCCCCCCAGGAAATGGCCCACATCACTTTTCACTTTGCCCTTTCCCCACGAGGCAGCCAGGAGGCACAGGGGTTTGGGCAGCACTGTCCAGAGTCTATGGAACCAACCTCTGCACCCAGATACTGCTGGGGGCAGGTGTGGGAAGCGATGGACCCCCAGGCTTCTCTAGCGTTTGGGGAGGGCTCCCCCTGCTGGCCGCTGGAGTCACTGCCAGCTGCCAGGCCGCACCCACGACCCTGTTGTTACCCAGTGGCTCCCTTCTCCCTCCTGCAGTGCTTCACAACTTTCCAAACAACTCCCGCACTTGTTACTTCACGCGGTTTACCTTTCAGCATGAGGCAGTCATTGTTATTGAAGATAAAATCAAAGGGGGGAGTTACGGAATTTGTGCAGGGTCACCCATTGGCAACACCTATGAACAGGAAGTTGCATGGAGGGGACTGTCAGAGCCCAGCTAAGAAAGGAGCTTTGTTCTCAGAGTCCCCCAGGATATGAAGCAAACCAGAATCCAGGTTTAGCAAACAGGAGGATCAAACCGTGGGAGAAAATGAGTCACAGCCCCAGTGGGTGAGAGAGTAGATGAGGCTACAGGGTGTCTTTGCCACCCAGAAACTTCCGGATGCCACCCACAAGTACAGCAGACACATAGGTGGGCACTGGCTTTGCAGGTATTTTGGGCACAGGGTAGCTCTCAAAAGATTCATGCGTTGGAGGCCCCTCTCCTCAGGTCCCCCATGGGCTGTCGTTGAAAGGCCAGTCTGAATCCCTTGAGCCTGGTCAGGGGGACTCCGGACGTCCTCTCAGCTCCCCTACTGGGTCATGTCTCCCTCTGTAAACCTGCTGCCTCTCTGCGTTCTTTGTTCCCTGTTTGTGAGACTATCCACTGAGGCCAAGTAGACCCCACAAAGACCTGGAATTCTCTTTGCCTTTGTAATACAATTGGAACTTTGTACCTAGGGATATAAATTTTTTTAAAAAGGATCTTAGGGCTTAGCGTGTAGGTGAGAAGACAGAATGGGGGCCGATTGCACCTGCAGTCACCAGTGCCCACCCCTGCCACCCTTCTCTTCCCGCACTTTCCTTTGAGGTCGGTCTGATTGCTGAGCAAAGAGATAGCTGTGGCTTCTGGTGGATGAGTGGGGCTGTGCTGGTCCTGCCTGCTCTCTGGGAGATCTGTAGCCCCACTCACTAGCCGGAGGAGCCTTGCTAGAATCCTGGGTGCCGTTCATGCCCCGCTTTCAGCACCTGTGGGTATACAAATGCCGAGAGATGCCAGAGAGAAGAGTAAGTGATTATTTGCTTTTCACCAAAGGGATCTATGCTTTACAAAGATAAGGATCCCCTCATGGATTTCTTTAACTGGCAAACTACTGGTGCATTTGGAATTATATAGGGCATTTCCCAAAGTGTGATTATACCAAAACATGATTACTCTTGTTTTTGAGGAATTTGTCAATTATAGAATAAGCATTTGGGTAAAAATCCCATTACCACGATAGCACCAAGCTTTAAACTAACTCTAATGGATCATTTCTCAGCCCTAGGAAGGGCTGTTCAAGGTGCTGTCTTCACATCCCAGGAGGCCCTGCGGTCTGGACCACACCTTCAGGAGGATGTGCACCCACAGGGACCCCCTAAGCCGTCTCCATTCTCTTAGCCCCTCCTGCTCTTGTTCCCATGGAGGGGCTGAGGAGTTCATTGAGGTAGGCAGGTGTCAGAGACGACCCCATGCCAGAGGACTGACTGGAGCCAGCCACGCCTGGCCGTTTCTGGGAAGCCAAAGGCAAGAAAAGGAGTTTCCTAAGGAAGGACCCAGATGGCAATATCAGGGTGGGTGAAGGAGGTGTTCTTTGAATTTCCCTTGGAGTGGGGAGACCAGGTGTTGTTCATCCTAATCTGCAATGCTTAATCATGTCCCAAGACTGAGGGGTCCAATTCTCGAGTCCTTGCTCCTCTTTGAAGCACCTTGGGCTCGCCCATCCCACGTCATCAGTGGCGTCAGGCACAGCAGCCCCTTTCTCAGCACCATCCTTCTGCTCTAGGTATGCAGGGGTGCAGGTGTAGAGGCAAGGAGAGGGGCTTTGTGGGGCCCAGAGAGCTATTTTTGATGTTGCAGGCCCAGGCCCCCAGGGGGACTGCAGGAAGCGTCTAGCTTGCAGGCACAGGCCTTTCAGTAAAGGTCACCCATCCAGGGATCCAGGATATAGCTAGTTCGGGTGATCAAATCCTCCCATCTTATGACTGGGAAATCTCAAGCCTAGTGGCAAAGCAGAGAGACCCCAAATGGCAAAAAACAACTACTGATCTTTCCTCTCCTTTTATAGTAAGGGGCTTAGGTGGCCCATAGAGCTATATGGTCCTCCCAAAGAGTGGAAGGACCTGGGAGCGAGCCAGTGAGCTTCCAGGCTTCCCTCCCTGGCTGTGGGACTCCAGCCCAGAGCAGGGTAGGATTCAAGGGAAGATCCAGACCCCAGGCTTTGTTCCTGGCTGGGCCTGACAGGGCTGCCCACCCCTGTGACTTGCTGGTGAGAGGTAGGTGGGGACCTACAGTGACCTTTTGCCCTGTCCTTAGTGACCAGGACACACAGCTGGTGCGGCTGATGCGGCGGAACAGCCTGAACCGTGAGGATGCAGAGGCCCGCATCAATGCACAGCTGCCCCTGACGGACAAGGCCCGCATGGCGCGCCACGTTCTAGACAACTCGGGCGAGTGGAGCATCACCAAACGCCAGATCATCCTCTTGCACGCTGAGCTGGAGCGCTCCCTGGAGTACCTGCCGCTGAGGCTCGGAGTCCTCACAGGTCTGGCTGGCATCGCCAGCCTCCTCTACATGCTCGTCCGCTACCTTTTGCCTTACCCCTAGCTGGGCACGCCAAGGTGGGAAGCCCCAGGCCTCCATCTCCTTGGAGGCCGAAGCCAGGTAACACATCCTGTTTCCTCCCAACCTCCTCAAAACACACACACACTTTCTCTCTCTCTCTCTCTCAATCTGGGCTGGGCCCCTGCGCTGGGCCGATCTTTCTTTGGAGCGCATCCTGTCTGAGGCAGAGAAACAGCCTGCTGGCAGTAGGCGCTCCTACCCACCTTTCCCAGGGCACCTTCCTGCTGTGGCACCACCCACAGAGCAGTGTCCATAACGGTGCATGAGAGCAGCGGTCAGAGGCTGCTGTGAATTTCTGTGGGCAGCTTGAGGAACACTGTCTCTCTGGCCCTCACCAGTGCTCACCAGAGCTGGGAGGCCAAGGGTTCCCTGGGCTTGAACCCCCTTTGAGGACGTGCCCAGTCATGGCCAAAACCTCCTTAGTGTGGACCATGGGAATCATTTTGGACCAAGGGTTTCTGCCGTTAAACAGGGTTCAACAGCGTCCTGCCCTAGGTTGGTGCCCTTGGCCAGGATGCAGTGAGGATTCCCTCGTGGGTGATGCTGGAGCCACCATCCCACCATGGGACTTCTCCAGTGCCACCCACCCCCTGCTCACTCCCTCCCACCACTCTGAACTCCTAGCCCTGAACTCTTGGTCCTCCTCACACACCACACTGTTTCTCACTTCTGTGCCTTTGCCCTGCTGCTCCCTTGCCTGGAATACCTTTTCTTTTCTTTTTTCCTACAACTGGCTAACTCCCAGCTCAGGTACCGTCTGAAGCCCCAGGCTGAGTTAGGTGCTTGGGATACCACCCCCATGTTTACTTTAATCCACGGTACCATCATCAGCCAAAAGCTGGTTGGTTTCTCCTAGTAGCCTGTAAGCCCTTTGAGGACAGGAGCAGTGTCGCATTCATCTCTGTGTTCCTAGTGCAGAGCCTGGCTCGCTGTTGGTGCTTAATAAAGTGCGTTGGTCTGAAATGCCCTGGACCAACCAAGGTTCCCAGACTTGGCTGATACCATTTGGGGTTACACTCGTCTTCTTCCCACACTGAGGCCTGGGCCCCTCACTTTCTGGGCCCCAGAAGGAACAGTAGTTGTCTGGCTTCTCCCTGGGCCCAAGGAAGACCCCAGCCAGGTCCTAGGACCATTTGTGGGAGGTGGGTGGAGGTGCCGGGCAGCATAACTCCCTCCTACCCCCCTGCTCCATCTGCCCTCCCCCACCCAATTAGACCAGTGCAGACATCAGCCTTCCCCTGCTGATGCGTTGATCCTGCAGCTTGCAGCCTATTAAGGCCAGAAGTGAGTGTGACAGATGCGAGTGCTGTGGTGGCCATATTTAGTGCCCCCTTTCCCAGAGCTGTTCGTACCTCAGAGATCAGCTCATTAACTTACTGCAGACTTTCAAGGGGCAAAGGAAGGGTTGGGCAAGGTGGTGGTGAGCTGGTGGGTGGGTGGCCAGACAAGATGAGAATGGCAGAAGCCTGCTGCTTCCTGGTTAGATGGGGCCTGGCAGGAGCGGGGAAAGGGGAGGGAAGGTATGGACCCCCACAGTGCTCTGTTACCCCAGTAATTGAGGAAATGGCTCTTCCTGAATGTCTGTGGTATGCCAAACGCTGCTGGGTGTGTAATACCCTAGAGAGTTAACAGCATCCATGATTCCCATCCTAGGCCTGGAGAGAGGGAGGGATTCGATCCAGTCAAGCCAGGCATCTGAACTTTGCCCCCTGTGCCCTGAGCCTCTTCTCAGGAGCAGGAGGCCTGAGACTGGGGCCTGGCCCTGTCTCCTGCTTGCTATGATACGACCTTCTGCGTTCAGCGTCTGTTCTCTAGTAGGCTTCGTGGTCCTGGTAAATGGACAAGATCAGTGGAGTACAGTGACAACTCCTTGCAAACTGCAACCTTCCCAAGAATTAACTTCGTCCCTGACCCAGTCTGCTGAGCTTGATGTGAGATTGTCAAGAGGATGGCCGCGCCGAAGGTGTGGAGAAGCCAGGAATCCAGTCCTGCCGTTGCCCTGGTGTCGCCACGGCCCCCACTCCCGCTCCTCCGGGCTCCCTTCCCAGGCGTGATGGTCAAGGCGGCCTTGAAAGAAGGCCTGTTTCCCTGCCCCTGGCGGACTCAGGGTCCCGGCCCGCCGGTTGAGTAAGCCCCCCGACCCCCCCACCGCCCGGGAGCCCAGCCCTGCCCGAGCGGGCGGCCTCCCCTCTGGCCGGCAGGTGGCAGCACCCGCCTGGCTCAGGGTCGGTCCTCCGCGGCGGCGCTCGCCCGGCGCTTCCTAACTTTCTCCCTCGGGGGCCGCGGCCGCCTCTGATCCCCGCCGAGCCGCTGCGGCGGGAGCGCTGCCTGGCCCCGGGCGCTAATTAAAAAGCTGCTTTGCTCGTCCGCGTCCTCTGCGCCCCAGCTCGCCTGGCGCCGCGGGGACTGAGGAATGTGTCCCCATCGCCATCTCATCCCCCGTGGGGGCTACGAGCTCGGGACCCCGGAGGCTCCAGCTCTCCACCCGCGCGCCGAGGGCCGGCGCTCCGTCCCCGCTTGGGGCCTTTCCACCCACAGCGAGGGCTGCACACGCGCCCGCCTTTTGGGCCCCTAAAACCATCCGCTCCCCAGGCCGGCCCGAGGGTAATTCGCAGTTTTAGTTTACAAAGCACATTCACGCGGTTATCTTCTGGAACTCTAGCTCTGTGAGGGAGACAGGGCCGGAATTTTACGGAGGCTCAGAGGTTGAGCCACGGGCCGGAGCTTCTCTCCCAGCACGGTGCTCCTCCCGCTACCTGCACTGCCTCCATTAATCACGCCTGGGCCCTCAGCTGGTAATTGACAACTCTTCTTCAGATGTGCAGTCTCCTGGGGGGGGGGCCGAGGGAGGGCCAGGGAGATTTGGGACACCCCATGATAAGCCTCCATGGCTAGAAATTGAATGGGAGAGGGACAGACCTGCTGAGTGTCCCTAGTTCTCCTAAAGGCACTTTGGGTCAGAAGGAAACAGCCCCACGGGCAGGAGAGGGAATGAGGTGGCAGAGATGATTTCAGGCCATGGGAGGCATATGGGGGTGGGCAAGGGAGACCCCTGGAGATGGCAGGGGAGAAGGAAGAAAATGAAGGTGTGCTGTGCTATGGGTTGTTTTCCTGCTCCTTCCAGGAAAGGAGAGACGTGGCTGGTGGCTCCTCCATCCCACCCACTGAGCTGAGGCTGCACCCAGCTGGGACCCAACGCTGCCTCTCTTTGCTCCCCGCCTTCCTCATCCCTCCCAGTCACTCAGATTCCAATACAATTTCCAGCTAACCAGCATGTCGATAGAACAAGTCGGGCGGCCGGATTGCTGGCCAATTACAGGAAATCATTCTGCTCCACAGCTCAGCGCTCAGGGAGAGGCGGGGAGGGAGGGCATTTTAGGAGCAGGCGCCTAGCTTGCAGGCTGGGAAGGGGCTTCAGGCAGAAGGCAGGAGCGCTGCCACCCTCAGAGGAGGGGGGTGGTGGATGGGAGGCTCCTGGGGGCAGTCCAGCCCCAGGCTCTTCCTCAGCCTCACACAGAGCTCTGGATCCAGCTTCCCTGTGATGGGGGGATTGGTGCCCCAAGCAAGAGAGAGAGAGAGAGAGAGAACGCGCGCACACACATGCCTGTGCTGGGGCCTGAGGGTGGATGAGGAGAGCCCAGGAGTCGAGGCATCTGGTTGAGATTGAATCAGATAGAAGCGGGCACGGTGAGACCAACCGCCCCCAGAGCCCTGTGCACTGAGGAGTGGGCATCTGAGTGTCCGGAAGCTGGGGCCCACACAGGCCAGACCTGTGCTGCCACAGCCAGCCGTGGACCCAGGGGCTCCTAGGGGTATGACAGGGCAGAGGGGAGAAAAGGGGCTACAGCCTGCAGCCTAGTGGACTAGCAGTACCTCACCCGGTGACGGGGTAAGTCTTCCATCCCAGTCATCTTTCCTCCCCAGGAGGTGGAGCAGAGAAACATGGGAGAGGCCTAGGGCCTCCTCTTCTCTGGCCCTCAAGAAACTTTCACTCAATTGAAAGGACCCCAGCTCCCCTCCACTTTGCATCGGTCTGAATCCACCCTGACCTTCTGGGCCTACCTGGAAGCCTCTTTGCCAGCCCCACCCCATCCCTCATCACATCTCTCCCAGAACTGTCTCCAGCCCTGCCCCAGGCTGTCCCACGGTGAGATACCCCACCCCCAGCACCAGTGATGAGCTCCCCTTCCCAGCCCCTTGAGTCTTCCCTCAAAGTACTGAAGATCCTTGAGAACCAGAAACTTCCCTAGGGACTCATTCCACCCAGGTGAGTGCTTGTTGCCATGTTTGTCTTGAACCCCAAAAGGAGGCAACTGTGACCCAATGATCTCCTCTGCTCCAGGCTCTAGCCACCTCCCCAGGCCCTCTCCCCAATTCCCCACGATCTCACTGCTCCCTCCCCCAGTTCCAAACCCTCTCCTCAGAATCATCCAGGGCTGGGGCCTGGGTTGGATTCACTCTCCGCTCTTTGCCCAACCCAACGGTAGACAGAGGGGCAGATATGGGAGAGGATATAGACCTTGGAGCCCAGTGCACCTGGCCCCCAGCGGCACTCAGGAAATTTGCTGAGTTAATGCTGTTGAATAGTAAGGCCATCTTCAAAGTTGGTGAGGTGCATGGAGAGAGCAGGGGCAGCGCCCTGGGATCCCTCCTTCCCTGGGGTCTCTGCCCAAATACATAGGCTGAGACATGCGGGGTGAAGGGGTCGGGGCTGGCCTGGTATGCGTCGCCAGCTTGGAGCATGGCGGGCGCCCGTCCGCTTGGCAGAGCTGAGATTAAGCCGCGGCTCTTGGGCTCCTAACGCCGCCTCCGCCGTCCCTCCCGCGGGTGCTGTCTCCCGCGGGCCGGGCGCCCGGTGCTCGGCGATCCGGAAGAGGGCGCGCGGCCGCGGTGCCCCCCGCCCAGCTTGCCGCGCTCGGCGCCCCCAGGCTCCGCGCCATCGATCGGGCCGCGGGGACCTGGGCGCGCCGCCTCCCTACCCCTCGCTTTTCGCTTTTAATTGAAGTTTGTTTGAGCAGAGCGCGGAGCGGGCAGAGGCAGAAACCAAATATTTAGTTGCTGCAAATTGGCACCTCAAGATCAATTACCCGGCCGGTGTCAGGGCCTGCGCCGCCCCCCGCGCCCCGCGGAATCTCAATGCCGCGCTGCCCACGCCCGAGCCACCCGCGCCGCCCGCCACCATTCCGCGGCACGTTTCTCATCAGCTCCAGTCATACATCACCCGTGGCCGCGAGGGAACAGATTTTCAATGGGAAAAGTTCCCTAGGAGGGTCCTCCTTGCTGATTCCCGCCGCGCCTTGCGCTGTCTGGCCCCTGCCCCCACAGGGCCTGTCTGATCCGGACAGCCTGGGAGTACGAGGGAGCTCCAAAGCAAGGACTTTGGGTCACACGGACCTGGCCCTAATCCCAGGAACTCTTCTGACCCGCTGGGTGACCTTGAGGAAGTTACTTATGCTCGCTGAGGCTCAGTTTCCCCCTCTGTAATATGGGGGCTCAACCTTCACCTTGCCGGGTCTACAACATGGAGGGACAGCCCCCTGCAAAGGGTCTGGCGCACAATGGCTTTCCATAGGTGTTAGTTCTCAGACCTGCTAGAGTGTAAAATAGGTTCTAGAATGAAGGGAGGGATACTGAGTGGGAGGCAACTCAATCAAGCCGCTGATAAATGACACATGGGAAAGCAGGGAGCAGCCAGCCCAGCATAGGCCTGACAGACCGCAGGGCCCTGGTCAACTTCCATCAAGGAGAGTTCTGACTCCTGGCCCAGGTGCATCTGGGCACAACTAGAAGGGGAGCTGCTTCTGCAGTACCGAGGTTGGAGAGTCGGGCCTGGAAGTGAGCTGAGAGACAGCCGTGACCCCAAGGCTGCAGCCAGGCAAGGAGGCAGAGGGCCGTGAAGAAGCTCCCTGAAGTCTCCAGACCTGCACCAAGCTGAGAACCAGGAAGCCATGCCTGTGGCAGGGGCGAGGAGGAATCAGGGCTGGTGGGCTCCAGCTGAGGCTTTGCCTTTTCCCAGCTGCATGAGGCTAGGTCAGTGACTTAACCTCAGTTTTCCCATGTGTAAAATAGGGCTGACCCTCTACCTCCCGGAGCATTTGTGAGGAGCAAAGGAGATGATGTACGTACGGGAGAGGGAGGGAAACACAACAGGAGTGAGGACGATGGTGCCAAGTCCATGGGTGAGTTCTCTTCCCATGGTCAACGTTGCTTCCCCTGATGGTGCTGGAGGCTGGGGGAATGCTGTGAGTCCCAGGCTTACACTCTGAGAGCCCTTCCTTAAAAGATGAGTCTCCCCAAACGGTCCTCTTCCTCCTGACTACTGCCACAACCACCTTTACTCCCCAGCCATCCCCCTTCTCCAGGGCAGGAGCCAGCCACACCTGGAGAAAAGTTCTTTTCCCATCAAACCCTGAGTCCAGGTGGAAAGATAAGCCTGATACAAAATCCAGAGCCCCAAATCCTGGCCAATGGGAAGCAAACTCACTCCTCAGCCTTGATTTTCCCAACTGTGAAATGGGACCACAGGTCATGGGCCACTGATTATGAGGTTCTGTTTGGACTGGTGGGCGACCTCTAGAGGCTACTGAATCCACTGTCCTGCCTTCCATGCTCTGCTCCTGCCCACTCCTACCCCCACCTGCCACAGGATTGTCACTGCTAAAAAAACAACCCTGCCAGCCTCTTTGGGAATGGCAGGCCACCGTTTGTCAAGTCAGGAAGTCCTTCTGACAGTCTACCTTAAATCTCTCACTACTTCCCTTCAGGGAAAATTGAAAGAACAAACCACAAAAAGATAAATGCATATGGATAGGCCATGCCACACTATTTTTAAAAAATACCCCCAAAGAGGGCAGGGGGTGGGAATTACCTTCAGACACAATGCTCTTTACACTAAACATCTTGGCGATAAATATAGCTGTGTAATTCTTTTTTTCTCCTTGGCAGAGAGAAAGGCTGAGGCTGGGCAGAAAGGCAGAGGGACCCGAAAATATAAATCAATATGTGACTTTAATATATGTGCTCTCGGTGTCTGTGTGTGCTGGGGGATTATTAGTAACCTTGATTCCAGCTCAGTGTCCATGTGAGGCGGGGAGATGTGCGGCCCCCAGGGAGGAGAAGAGAAATTAGGAAGCCAAATTCTTCTCCTGATTGACACCTGGGTAAACATTATCCCGGCAGAAGGGGAAGAAAAAAAGATCAATGCTGGGTATTTTTATCACGTTCCAGGGACGGACAGGGAGGGAAATTAAAGAAACAGTCCCCTAGCATCATTGACTATGCTCATTTCCAAGGAGGAGGCAGATGGGGTGGAACCCGGGCGGAGGGCCAAGCGGAGGAGCAAGGGTGGGAGAGGAAGTGAGCATGTCCCAGGGAGCAGTGGTCATTGTTTGTTTTGCCCTGAACCACGTGTGTGAGTGGCAGCAGGTACAAAGGAGCCACACCTTTCATGGCAGGGCAAAGGCACCAGCTTTGATGGGGAATCATAGGCCAGAGTCTAATGTGAGATCAGACTTTGGGTTCAATGGAGGCCCAAGAGGCATTAGTCTTAGTGCAGCTATCAGGGGGCTGTTGTTAGTGGAAGGTTCCAGAGCATGGGGAGGGTAGAGTGGCTTCAGCAGGGTCTGGGGGTAATGAGTGGTCCAGGCTGGGTCAAGGCCAGTGTGGAGGGAAAGGCGTCTCTCTGGATCATCTCAGAGTTAGAGTCAGGAAAGCCTGGGCTTCCCCCTCTGCCTGGCTGTATGACTTTGACTAAGTCATTTGACCTCACAGAGCCTCACCTTCCCCATCTGTAAAATGGAGGCAGGCAACCCCCAGCCCACTGGCCTCACAGAGGTTTTACAATGAGGTTACACAAAATGCTGGGCAGGGCTAAGGGGCTATTGCTGTCTGGAGCAGCACTGCCCAGTGGAAATATAATGCAAGCCACATATGTACTTTTAAATGTTCTAATAGCCACATTTAAAAAGTAAAAGGAAACTGTGAAATTAATTCAAATAATATTTTTTAACTTAACCCAATATATCTAAAATATTATCATTTCAGTATATGGCACTAGCCACATTCCAAGTGCCCAGTAGCCACATGTGACAAGTGGCTTCCATATTGGGCCAACACAAATCTGAACTGGGCTGACAGTGGTGGCTCATGCCTGTAATCCTAGCACTCCAGGAGGCCGATGGGGGAGGATCACTTGAGCTCAGGAGTTCAAGACCAGCTTGAGCAAGAGTAAGACCCCCATCTCTACAAAAAATAGAAAAATTAGCCAGGTGTAGTGGCATACACCTGTAGTCCCAGCAACTTGGGAGGCTGAGGCAGGAGGATCCGTTGAGCCCAGGAGTGTGAGGCTGCAATAGCTATGATCATGCCATTGCACTCTAGCCGGGGCAACAGAGCAAGACAAAACAAAACAAAACAACCCCCCAAAACCAAATCTGAACTGAGAGGTCCACAGGGCAGGGCTTCTGCCCCTGTGACAGTGGCGAGGGGCCTCTGGAGGCAGAGGGCAAAGTGAGCCCCTGAGAAATGCAAGGCAGAGTTTTCAGGCAGTGATGGCCTCCCCAAGAGAACATGCCTCTTGCAAAGCATCTCCTTCATCCCTCTCCAGAAGAGGAGAAGAGGAAACACAGGAAGAAGTGCCTGGTGCACAGCCCCAATTCCTACTTCACGGACGTGAAATGCCCGGGCTGCTATAAAATCACCACGCTGTTCAGCCATGCACAAACAGTAGTTTTGTGTGTTGGTTGCTCTACTGTCCTCTGCCAGTCTGGAGAAGGAAAAGCAAGGCTTGCAGAAGGATGTTCCTTCAGAAGGAAGCAGCACTAAAAGTCCCCTGCTTGAATGAATGGGAAACCATTCCAATAAACATTTTGGATAAAAAAAAGAAAAGCAAGGCAGAGCACCCCTTTTCGGGGAGGCAATATTGTAGCCTCTAAGTGACTACACTGCCCTAGCAGCGGGTCTGTGGGTGAGGCAGACTAATGGCAGTGGGCTTCCCTCAGTAGGGCTGCCTGAGGTCCCCAGTTAGCCCAGGCAGGACTTGGGGCTGGGTAGACACTGAGCTCCCCTTTCAGGCATCCCCTGGCACCTAGAGGAGCTGATATGGAGGGAAGAGCCTGGCAGCTGGACTTGGACATTTTTCCTTCCTGGTGCCTCTGTTCTGGCTGCAGGATCTAAGGCCAGGCCCCTCTCTGAGGCACACCATCTCTCAACTGGAAATGGTGTGATGAGCTCACTTCAATGGCAGTGGAAAGGCTTTGTATACAGAGAATGCATGTTTATGAGCCATGAACATGTGTGAGGAAAAGAGAAAGTGAGAGAAGGAGGGAGGGGGTCCTCTTCTAAGGTCGCCCCTTCCTTGGGTGGCTGTTGCTGACTTGTTCCCAGGGGCCACCCAACTTCTGAGGGAGGCAGGCTCTAGCTGGAGAGAGAGAGAGAGTAGGAGGGGAGGCCCGGGAAGGGTGTGATTCTCCGAGAGCCACACAGCAAACCCAGAAGTGGTCAGGCTGGAGCACCCTGGTTTGGGGCCAGGGCTATTTCAGGGCAATGTGAAGGGTGCCAAGTGCTGGCAGGGAGGCAGCCCTTTCAGGTCTTACCTGATATCTGGTCTGGGAGCCAGAGGAAGGGGCCTAGAAGCCTGGAGCTCTCACACCTGGCTGATCTTGCCCCAAATGGCCCCAACCCCTAATTCCCCACAGGTCTTCCCTGTCCTGGCTACAGATTTGCCCTGCCAGGGGATGGGAGTGGGGAGAGACACCAAGCTACCCAGGACCAAGAACCCCCAGCCCACCCGTTCTGTCCTGAGAGCCACTGTGAGCCCTCAGCTATATTTTTTGCAGGCCCTGCAGCTCAGGGGTAGATCTGGGATTTTAGGCGATCTAAACCCTAGGGGCTCCAGCAAATAGGCTTCAAGTCGATGAACACCCTGCCTGTCCCCCAACACCAAGACAAAACCTTGTAAGGGTGCACATTTTTTAAAGCTAAGGGTCTGAGCTCTTGTTAAGGCTTAGAAGGATCTGTGACCCCCTGCAAGGGTAGGAACCACTGCTCTAGACACACACAGACACACACTCTCCTATAGACAACACACACACACGAGTACACTGCAAGTGCCCACGTACGCACATATATACAAACACTCTCTTCTTATTTCAGGTCTCTTCCACCTTGGTTCCATCCTACACAGAACGGCGTCCACAGTCATCCTCTCTGCACAACTGCTAAAACTTATACTTCCTGGTTAGAGACTTTCTGATTCCCAGTGCCTGCCAAATTCCTTTTCAAACTGCTTGGGTTGGCATTCCAAGAGCCCTCCACCATAAAGCCCTTTCTTCCTGACACAAACAGGAATCTCCTTTCCAGCCGGACCTGCAGTGCTAATGAGACTCCACCTTTGCCTGAGCAGTTTCCTCCTCCTGCAGCGTTTTTCCTCCTCTCCACATCCCCTTCTACTTACTGACACCTCATCCGTCCTGCAAGGCCTGGCTCCAATGCCACTTCTTCTACGAACCCTTTCCTGGTCCCCTAATCAGAAATGCCTGCCCTCCTCTGATCCACCTCTCTCAGCCCCTTGCATGTCCCAGGCCCTCGGTCCTTACCCCTCACAGTCCCAGACTAGGGGTCGCCCTGCAGAAATGGTAAGCCCCTGGAGGTGTCTGTGAGTCCTCTCCGAGTCCATCTCCCACCAGCACACTTCCTGTCCTGCTTGCCCCCAAGGTAACATCAAGGTCAGATGTGAGAAAAAATAGATGAAACAACATTTTGCAAATCACAAAGAAAACTCGGCTCAGGTGCTCCCCTCCTCCCACTATTCTTACTGGACTCCCGCCTGCCCTTGGCTCTGGTCCCTCCGGCCCTTCCTCATCCTCCCAGTCCAGATGGCCAGAGCCTGAGGCTGTCCTGGAGAGACACTGTCTCCCCATCTCTGAGTCAGGGTCTCTGCGTTGCCAGCAGAGTCTCCCCCGTCAGAATGGGATCATCACTGGGAACGTGAGGCCCTACCTTTTTTGTCTTTTTTTCCCCTTTTCCCACACCATTCAATTAAGGATTTCAAACAGCTTTCAGAGACACACGTGACAAGATAAAAAATGAGAGAGGAAGCTAGAGGTGGGAGAGGTCCTGTTTCCTCCTCCCCAGGCTCCGTCTCTGGCACCCTGCAAAGGGCACCTTTCAGGGAGGCCCATCGCAGCTCTTTGCCGGGCCCATTCATCCTCCTTTCCGGTGACCTCAGGTGTGGACTGGGCCAGTGCCCTCCTCCCTTGCCGACCCGCCAGGCAGTGCTGCCAGCCCTGGCTGTGCCAGCCCCGCTCACTGACAGCCCCTCGTGCTCTGACTCTCCCGCTCCCACCCCCATCTGCAACCACGGCACATCTCAGCTGTCTGATTAACTCAATTGATTAATTAAGCTCTAATGAGAGCCATGGCTCACCCTGCAGCCGCTGACCAGGAGGCCAGCTGAGCCTGAAAGGGCACAGGGGCCACAGGCATGGTCTTCAGAGGGTCCAAGGGCAGGAAGACCCATGTTGGGTAAGGGAGGCATGAAGCTGGCCCTTGGCTAGGTCTCCATGGGGTGGTTCTACAGGGTTTGGAGGCGGTGGCTCCCTCAGCCACACACTTCCAGGATGCCACATCTGGCACCGACCCTGCTGAAGGCAAGGAGGGCAGAGCCGATATTGATTGGCCGAGAGGTGCAGGGAGGGGACTAGATTCCCTCCCAGTCCCACCTTGACTCCCAGGGCCTGGAGGGGCTCAAGGCCCAGAGGGTAGTGGAGGTGTGGAAGCTGGACACTGGCCAAAGGGGCCAGACTTAGCCCTGCCAGCCGCTGCCAGCTCCACGGTTTCTTCCACCCCCACGACTCCTAGCCGTGTGGTCAGACAATTCCCCCACCGGGCTGCCGGCTTTGCAGAGCAAGTCCCAAATTCCAGTTCCTACTTGCTCCAGCCTCCCTGACCAACCCTGACCTCTGACCCACCCCTCCCCCAGACTCTGTCCCTTGTCTGGTATGGAGGACAAATGCTCTCCATTAAAAATCGTCAGTTGAGTGGAATTTTCCATCTCACAAAGTAGCTCCGTGTCTCTTCTTCCATAGAATCCAGAGATGCAAGACAGCAGCGCAGGGAGACAATCTAGAGACCAGGAGATTGTGCCTCGACTTGCCCGAGATCACACCTGGCTCTTTTCTGCTCCCAGCCTTTGCATTCATCTTGGGAAAACACACCCCTCTTCAGCTTCAAGGCCCCGGCTTAGAGGTCACTTCAGCCAGGAAGACCCCTGTCTGCTCAGTGGCAGGCGAGGCCCTCAGATTGCGTTGTGGTTGTTCCCCTACTCGTGCCAGCACCCTGCTTGGGGCCCCGCGTTGCGTGCAGTAAGGACATGATGATTTACTAAGTGAAGGAAAGAAAGGAAAGAGGGAAGACTTGAATGAATCACCACAAGCGGCAGATATTTTGAGCCTCCGTCTAGTGCTGGGAGGACCGACATGGGAGAGGACCGGGCAGGGCCGCCCAGTCTGCGCATGTCAGCTGTTGATGTGCTGGTACCACTACACCTGTGGCCGTTGGTCCAGGGAATCCCTTCCCCTCCCCTCTGCGCAGAGGCTGTGGTGGGACCAGGCAGGGAATCATGGGAGATGGAGGTTGGGGGAGCTGGGTGGAGAAGGAAGGGGGAGAGGGTGCAATTCTGGGGCTTTAGGGCTTCCTTCAGGGACACAGGAAACCTGGGGTGGAAAGTCAGAGACCTGGGGTGGAGTCCTGGCTTTCTTGACCCTGTGGGCATCTGGCCTCCCCGGTCTGGCCTGTGACTTGAGGAGGTTTGATGGCGTGGGCTCTGGCCTGTGTCCCCTTGTGGTCTGGGAGTCCTGCAGCCCCAGAGACATCTGTGACCAGAGGAAGGGCATGAGATGGTGATGGACAGTAGGAGGGGGGCTGCAACACCCTCTACTGCCGGTGGTGGGAGGGGTGGTCACAGCCAGGAGCCTCTGAGCCCCACGGAGAGCCCCCGCCACTCTTCCCAGCTCCTCGGCTGCCTGCCGCTGCCCCTCAGATTCAATTACCGGCTCGGCTTTCAAATCGGGCTCCAGCCAGTAACTTTACTGGAGAAAATGATTATGTGATTATTTCAACCTTGCTCCAAACACTGTTTTAATTGGATCTGGGAAAAGGCGATTTGAGCATTGGAAGGGGCCTCGCGGTGGCGGGAACAGCATGGGAATATCCGGCAGGGCCCACAGATGGGGTTGCCCTGAGCTCCCCCTCCCTCAACGCCCCCCCATGTTCATCCTGGATCCAAGTGAGCCTCAGCAGGAAAGAGAAAACTGATGACAGGGGGAGGCGGGACGGGGTGGGGGGGCCTTCCCAGGCAAAGTGGTTTGGGGAGGGGGGGCTGGAGGGGACGGGAAGGAGTCCAGCAGCCTGTCTCCAGCCCCAAAGCAGCCCTCGGCCACTCACAAAATGACTTTTCTGCCCATCTCCCTTCTCTGCCCCCAGCCCCAGCCACCTAGAGTAAACTTTTGCTCAAACGCTAACCTGAGGAACCAGGGTTGCAAAGAACATCTGATTTTCCAGAATCCAGCAGAGCCTTTGAGAAGGGTTTGGGATTATCTGCTCTAGGGATCACCCTGCCAGCTTTCTCCCTACTAGACAGATCATTGGAGTTTGACCACAAGCTAACCTTTCTGAGCCTCAGTTTCCTCATCTGTCAAAGAGAGGGTTGGTCCTAGGTGTCCCCCAGGACCCCTCCCTGCAATGAAGGAAGCCATTGAGCTGACTCTCCGTGCGTCCTGGCTCTCCACCGGGCTGGAGCAGCCGGCACCGACTCCTTGGCACCCAATTCTGCGGGGGCCTGTGGGTTCTGAGCCTCGTAGAGCCCATCTGCCCACAGCTGGGGATGTCCCTCCCTGCCCCTGTGTCAGAGCTCAGCCAAGTGCCAGGTACAGAGAGTGGGACTGGGACTGAGGAGGAGGGCAGGGGTGGGTGCGCCCCAAAGGCTGAGGGGCCAGGTGGAAGGGCACGTCAAAGGCCCTACCTTTGACTCCATCTCTGTCATCTCAAGGTCTGGCTTCCCCGGACTCTCCCTAACTCCTTTTCTCATCGCCTTAACAAATGCCACGTCAATGCCTTTTTTAAAATTGCTTAGAAGGTGCCATTTTGGAGAATGTGCTCTGGGGAGCTACTCACAGCAGGAATGAATGTGTTTCCCTCGTCCCCTCCTGCTCCAAGATGTGGGCACTGGGACCCCAGGGAGGACTGGCCAGGCCTCAGCAGACCCCAGTGTCTGCAAGCATTTCCCAGGCACGTGGTAGATGTGGGTGGAGGGACAGTGAGGCCATTGCAAAGGGAATCAAAGGTGTTGGTCAAATTCATTCGCCAGTTACTGAGCACCTGCTGGGTGCCAGGCACAGGGCCAGTCCCACCTCAAAGAGAATGACAATCTGGTCTGGGAGACAGGGCACCCTTCTCCCAGGAATAACCTAGAACTCCGAGACTTAGCAGAAGAGATGGTTCAGAAATGAGGCCCCAAGCACTCAGGAGCCAGGCAGTCTCAACAGGACACAGCCTAGGCAGACTTCCTGGAGGAGCCGGCTTGGCCGAGGGGTGCTTGGTGGACATTCTGAAGGACCAAACAGCAGAGATGCACAGGAAAAAGAGTAAGGGAGGGAAAGAGAGAGGAAGCCATTATATGTTTGCCTTTTTGTGCCTGGAAACTTTCCCTAAAGGGGGCAAGGGCAGAATTAGAATTTCCATTGTATAGACTAGAGTTCTTAGGTGAAGACAGGCTCAGAAACTTGTCAGGGTCACACACAGCCAGCCAGCAGTGACTGCAAACAAAGTCTGCCTGTACCCTGACCCTGTCCTTTCCCGATTTCACCTGGCCTCTCCCCAAACCAGCCCAAGCCGGCCTCATGCTGAGGGCACCAGCAGGCAGAAACTAGGGGCTTTGTTGAGAATGAGGACGCCAGTTCCCGGGAATTTTCTGGGATCTACAAATAAGACCTGAGACAAACAGGACCCCAGCCCTCCGGGGAGTGCCTGCCTGAAAATGGGGGTTTCAAAGGCGTGGATCACAGGGGAAAATTACATTGTCAAAGAAGAAAACCAGTGCTGCCAGGCCTCCTTCACTCATTAATTTCTGGGGACGTATTAGCTGTCAGCAAGCAGCAGCCCTCCAATTCAAATTACAGAATTTGAATTCTTAATTTCTCCTAATCCATCAGTGAGCTGCCTTCCCGGGCTAATATTAGCAGCGTTGGTGAGGCTTGGAGAAGAGTCATCGATGTCTCCCGCCCTCAGAAAGGAACCCTAATCAATAGGGCGTGGGCCCCTCGGAGGCAGGGACCTCTTCCCACTTCCCAGCTGCCCCCAGTTCCTGGAGGAGAGTGCAGAGTTTGACAGAAGTCCCTGGAGAGCCGAAAAGCGGGAGACAAGAAAGAGCAAAGGAGAGGAGGGGAAGGTGGAATCAGAGCATGGGAGAGGCTGGGAGAGGCTGGGAACAAGGAAGGGAGGGAGGGAGAGGCCCAGAGAAAGACAAAATTAGTGTGACCAAGAGAGGTGGAAGGCAGACAGTGACAGAGACTGAGCCAGAGGCCCAAAGAGATGGATGGAGACTGAGCTGGAGAGGAGGGAAGGAGACTTCCAGAACCCAGAGTAAAACTGACCCACGAGCTGACTTTGTGCGGGGAGAAAAGACAGCAAAGGAAACCGAAAACCCCTGGGACTCCCACGGTATCACAGGGAGTGTGGTGGTCCCTGGAAAACGGGGTCCCCACACCACTGGGCCCACAAGGCCACTTTGCCTGTAGGTGTCCTGGAGTCGGGCACCTTGTCTCAAGTCATAGCTTGAAGGCCTCCTCTTCCAGGGAGCCCTCTTGCTTTCTCTCCAGCGGCACCATCTCTGTACCCTCAGGCTGTGACACTCTCCTAGTCAGCAACCTGGATCCTGATGACACCAACACCGTGCAGCTGCTTCTCTCTCCACACGGTGGGAAGAACATGGGCGCTGAGGCTGTAGGGACAGCGGCTAGGCACCATATGTGTATTTCTTATTTAATCTCTTCAACAAGGCCAAGAGGTAGAGACTGTTATTACCCCTCTACTGAACAGGTGAGGAAACAGGTATAGAGTTAAGCCACTTGCCCAAAGTCATGGAGCGATGACATAGGGACGTTGGGTTTTGAACCGCAGCAGGCTGACCCCAATGCAAAGTACATACCACCATGTCAGAGAATCTTGGGGGAACCCCCAGGTATATAATAGTTGTAAATGGCACAGCCCCTGTCCTTGTTGAACTACCAGAGGTTGAAGGACATGCCAGACCAGCCCATGACTTCCTCACATGCCAGTTCCGTCAGCCAGTGTTCTCACTAACATTCAGACAGCCTTGGCCCTTCGGCCCCCTCATCCAGCTCACACTGTCCCTTCTGCCTGCCTTTCCATCTCCCTGAATCTGACCCTTCATCTAGGCAGCCCCAGTTCAAGTCAGGCCTTCAGCTGGGAACCTTCCCCTACCGCATCCCTGACCCCCTATGGCCCCACCCCTCCCTGGCCCGGTCCTTGTCCTTTCTGTGAATATCCTGCCTCCTCAGCAAGTTGTGAGCCTCTCTGTGCACAGCCAGGTGTCCTCCGATGTCCTAGGACCTAGCTTTGTCCAAGGCGTGTGCTCAGTAAATATTTGTGGACTTACCAACTGATTGATTGGTAAAGTGAAGACAAGAAACCTGACACAAAGATGCCTGAGAACTGAGCAGTGTCCCTCTCGGCCTGGGCTCTGGGGAAGTGTCAGGGAGCCGGACATATGCAGATGGGGACTCCAGGGCTCAGCAGGTGTGAATGGCCAGGTGTGGGCAGTGCTGCATTCCCAGCTGTCCTCAGGTGACCGTGTCTCCCCAGGGTGGGAGGATTTGGTGACATGAGTGGAGAAGGGAGAATTGGGGCAGGGAGCACTGCAGTCACTCTGGAAGCTCCCCTGGCCCCCAGGCTCTGCCCAGGCACCCAGGGTGGGAGGCTGACTCCAGGGTCTTCCCCTGGGTAGAGGTGTCTGTCCCCACTCCCTTTGCTGCTCCTGCTCTTTCCCCCACCAACCCATTCCTACCCAAGAGGCTGGGCCTGAATAGAACTATTTTGGGCCAAACCTCTGAATTATGCATGGTCTGGATTATGCAGTCAGCCTGCCACTCCTGACCAGTGGCAATGGGGGTTGGGGTGTAGAGTGACCGCCGCATTTCACCTTCGGCGTAAGGATCTGATTTGTGCAGGTGGCAGGTGGAGTGTGATGGGGTGGCATGCATGTGCCTGTGCGGATTTTGTGACTGAGGGATTGTGGGTGTGCATGAGCAACTATGGGTCCACAGGTAGGAGTTGTGGGGTCCCAGAAACACCCCCTCTCTCTGAGGCTCCGGGATGGTGGACCCCTGGGCCACAGCTTCCCGAGGGGTAGTGACACAGGTCATTGTGCCCCATCCCGCCCCTTCCTTGGCTGCCTGTGGGATCCTCAGAAGTCAAATGGACAGAAAAGACACATCACCCTATCAGAGCCAGCTCCAGGAAAGGTGAAAGAGAGGCCATTAAGTGCCTGAAAATAATAGTAGTAATTGGCCACCGTGAGTTGAGGACCTCTTCTGGGTCCAGGCCCTTTACATACATTGAGTTAAATGTTACAACACCTCTATAGGGCAGGGACTATTAGCCCCATTTTACTGATGAGGAAACTAAAGGTCAGAAAGACTCAATAACTTGCTCAAGATTGCACAACATGGAACTAGTAGAATCAAGATTTAAACAGCTAAGGAAATACTAAGGCAAGCCATAGCCTGGGAGAAAGTATTTACAATACATAAATCTGACAAAGAACTTGTATCCAGTGAACTCTTACAACTCAATAATAAGAAGACAAACAATCCTATTTTAAAAGCAACCAAAGAAGTTACAGAATGGTCAATATGTACATGAAAAGATATTCAATATCATTCGTTATCAAGGAAATGCAAATTAAAACCACAATGAGATACCACCACTACACAGGCCATTGGAAGACTGACCATGCCAAGTGTTGGTGAGGTCGTAGAGTAACTGGAACGCTCATTCAGTGATGGCATTATAAAAATGCACAATGGCGCAACTATTTCAGTTTGTCAGTTTCTTATAAAGTTAAGCATACAATTACCCTAGGACCCAGTTAATCCCACTATTAGGGGTTTACCCAAGAAAAATGAAAATATATGTTCACTCAAAGACTTGTATATACATACATGTTAATAGTCACTTTATTCACAATAGCCAAAACCTAGAAACAACACAAATATCCATCAACTGGTGGCCAAATTGTCACACATTGCAGTGGGATACCACTGAGCAATAAAAATGTGTAAACTACTGACATAAAAACAAGGATGCATCCCACAAACATTATGCTCAGTAAAAGCAGCCAGACACCAAGAGTACACATTACATAATTCCATTTATATGAAACGCTAGAAAAGCAAATCTAATCTATAGTGACAGAAACCAGATCGGTGGTTGCCTAGGGCTGGGGGAAGGGTGGGGATTGACTGGGAAGGGGCACAAGGGAGCCTTTTAAAATGATGAAAATGTCCTATATCTTGATTGTAGTGGTAGTTATATGTGTGTATAAATTTGTCAAAACTCATCAAACTGAACACTTAAAATGTGTGCATTTTATTGTATGTAAATTATACTTCAATAAAGTTGCAAAAAGAAACCAAGCAAGCTGAGCTGAATCCCACACCTGTAACTGTTATGCCCTTTGTCTCTCTAGCTAGTAGAAGGTGAGTCATGGCCAGCTGGGGCCCCTTTGAAGAGAGGAAGGAAGGGCTATGTTTTTGCTGTTTGTTTGTTTGTTTGTTTGTGACAAAATCTTGCTCTGTTGCCTGGGCTAGAGTGCAGTGTTGCCCCGGCCCTTCATCTCACTTACTGTTATTATCAATCATTTATTGAAAACCTATTAAGTGCTGTTAAGCCTATTAAACCTTTGAGTTAAGATCCTAGGTTTCCTCTGTTAATCCTCCCGACAGAGGCTCAGTGAGGCTGGAGTCATTGCCCTCACTCCACAGGTGAGGATGCTGAGGCAGGAAGAAGGTCACACAGCCAGCAGGTGGAGGCAGCCTCACCGCAGCCATTCTTGCACCAGCACCATTGGAATCCCTTGGAGCATTTTTAAAAATACAGATTCCTAGGTCTTCACTTTGTCCTTATCTCCTCTGCACTCTCAGGGGTGTACCAGGTAGAGGATAAGCCCTGCCTCCTGCAGGGGCCTCTGGGCTGCGACTCCCCACTCCAGCCGGCCCACTTCTACACACTGGGCTCCACGTGGCAGGGCACAGCGCCAGCGAATCTGACCGAGCAGTGTGGGCAGGGCCAAACTTGGTCAGGACCAGCTAGGGTTGGGGGACCAGCAGAGAAATGAGATCTACAAATAGCAGCAAATTGCTCATTGATTTCCATCCTGTTCAAGGGAGCCCTGGGACTGGCAGGAACAGGATTGGGTTTGAACTGGAGAAGTGGGAAGGGCGGCTCAGTTTAGGGCAGGGGGGCAAAGTTGGGAGGCAGGACACCCAGGGGGCCTGTGCCTCACATAGGTACCAGGGCCTTGGCTGTGTCCTGTGGAAATGGTACACCTCCTCTACCTACTCCTGGGAATGCAGGTTCCCAGAGGATGGCCCCAAAACTTAACTTGTATGTCCTGCAAGTGGAGAAGGGGTGAGAAAATGCAAAAGAAAAAGGATCCATTGCCAAAAACAACTGCTTTTCCAAGATGCCCCATGTTTCAAACATCCAGCCCCATCAGGCCCTTAAGCACACACAACCAATCATGCCATAAGGGCAGCTGTGGGGACCAGAAAATAATCTTCATGCCTTGGAAGGACATTTGAGAGGTCCCCTAACCACCACCCTTCTTCGGTTCTTTCATATCCTGCCTGCACTCTCAGCTCCTTGAAGTTGGTTCCATGTTCCCACACTCACGCCTTTGCACAGGCTGTTCCCTCTGCCTGGAACGCCTTCTCTCTCTCCTCTCCACGAATCCACGTCCTGTGGAATCCTGAAGACCCACGCTAACTCCTGCCTCCTGCTGAAACCTTCCCGGCTGTCCGAAATCTCCTGTGTTCTTCCTTCATTCAAACCCTGTGGTCTGTACCACACTACCTTAATGTTTAAATTCTATACGTGGAGGCTCAGCGAACACTGTACTCCTGTGGTTTCTAGGGCAACAGGCCCATCTCCTCCACTGGATAGTAAGGGCCTGGCCATTGGGGGTCACATCTTAAACACCCTCTTTGTACCCCCGCAGTAGACACCACCGCATGCAGTTGCTGCCTGCTCAGCCTGAGGCTCATGGCCTTGGAGACTCCTGAGGCCGGAAGGAACCACGGGGGCATCTTGTCTCCTCCCCACCAACTCAGAAGGTTCTCATGATGGAAGACAGTCCTTGCATAGCTCTGGGAGTTTCTGCGCTATCATCTGGAGGTGGCTGCTGGAAGGAGTGACAGGTACATCCTCACTTCTGCTCTGCCTCCACCTCCTCCGCCTCCAATTCCTTCAGCTCCCCAAGCCCCTGGCACTTCCCCACCTGTCCTCTGTCCTGAGCCAGCAGCCCTGGGCAACTTTCCAGCTCCTGAGCCCAGCCTGCATCATACCATGGTGTGAGTGTCCCCAGTCCATCACCAGAGCAGGCAGTGACTCTCCCTGGGTCCCTAAGGTGGGGCTAGAGAACAGAAAAAGGGTCCAGAATCCAGGAGAAGTCATTGCCATCGTGCTCAGCCTTGTTTCAGCCCCAGACAAGTTACAGGGGCCTGTGGCAGTGCCCATGAGAGGAAGGGAGAGCCCAGAGATCACACCTCAGGGAAGCTGGGGGCAGCACCATTCCTTGAAGGAGGAACTGAGCCTCCTCATTGAATGATGGGGAAACTGAGTCTGGGGGAAGGGACATGACTTGACCATAGCATGTCAGAGTCAAATGCAGAAGCAGGTTTCTCACTGGGCATGTGGGGTCTCCTGGCCCAGCTCCAAGGTTGGCCACAGGCAGGGGCTCAAAGTCAGCACGAGCAGATCCCCAGACAGGCCCCACAGAGGATGGGGGTGGACAGACTGCCTCCCAACCCCGAGGCTAGGGCCAGCCAGAGCTTCCAGGGACACAGTGATTTCCTGTCACTTGGCCCCTGGGCCCAGAGCAGCTGCTCCCTTGTCTAATTAATGCCCCTGGTTCTCAGTCCTTGATGAAGGGGGATCATGAGCCATTGCTCTGCTCGAGACACCAAGTCTCTGTGGGGCTTTCCATTAAGCAGGGGCAGCCAGGAGGGGTCAGGAGGGTCCGCGGCAGTGCACAGGTCCGACGTGCTGACAACGGCACCCCCTTCCCACCTCTCATCCCCCTCTCTGCCCTGGCCAGTTCCTTGTTCCCCCCTCCCCTTGCCCCAGCCACTGCCCCTTCCCTGCCCCCCTCTGCCTCCTGGCTGTCCCCCACCCCACCCACCCTCTACCCCCTTCTCAGATTCTTCCCCTAAGTCCTTCACCTCCTGCCCAGCTGGCCCTGAGAGGGGAGCGGGCAGGGAGGTGCCCTTTTTACCTATAGCTCACATCAAGGGCAGAGATCTTGGGGCTTTCCCTGTGAGACCAGCCCAGCCCAGAGCCATAACCCTGCAGGGACTGTCACTCAGCAACTAACACCCTGGCTTGGGCGTGGGGACAGTCCATCATGGAAGTGATCAGTGAGCAGCAGTCAGGATTCTCGGAGGAGCCCGGGGGCAGTGAGGAAAACCCCTCCTACCCAACTCTAGTGCGGCTGTTGGTCCGTGCTGGCCGGTAGGAGTCGCAGGGGTCAGATGGACAGACTCAGGACTAGAGACCCAACAGCTCCACCATTGGCCAACGGGACAAGTCCTAAGAGCCGGAGAAAGTTCAAATTAGTCCCAGTCAGGGCCAGGGAAGGCCAGCTGTGACCAGTGCCATCTGAAAGGTTGCAGGTGAAGCACAGGGTCTGGCAGAAAGTGACAGGTGATGGCCATTGCAGGGGGCGGGGGAGGGGGTCCTTGTTGGATAGACGGTTAGTGAACAGTGGTTAGAGGTAGTTAATTTGGGGTGGTCAGTTTGGGGAGGTCTGCAGTGAGGGTCGTTACTGGATGCTGGCTGTAGAGATGGCAATGACGAGGGGTCATGTTGCGCAGCTGGTATTGGGAGGCCAGTGTTAAGAGGTTGTACTAGCATGTTACTGTTGGGCCGTCAGGGGTAGCTGGTCAGTGACAGATGGTTGGGTAGACATTGGACAGGTGCTTGGGCATGGGCCACCATGGTGTTGAGAAGTTGGGATGGGTCAATAGGTGGTCAGTACTTTGGGGGTTGGTTAGTCTCGGCTAGTCAGTGTTAAGAGGTAGATGCTGGGTGGTATTTGGAGGTTGGGAGAAGGTGGTCAGTCCCCACATCCCTAAGGCACGGCACCCCCTCTCCTACTCTGAATGGTGCCTGATAAGACTCAAGCAGCTCTGAGCTAAGCCCCAGTTCCCTGGCCCATGTCCTCCTCCAACCCCAGGCTATGCTCCTTGCTCAGCCAAAGCAAAGCTGTCCGGAGGCGGGAGTGGGGGCTTGGTTCCTGGGATCCTGGTGGGTGGGAAGGCAGGGCCAGGTCCCTAGAAGCGATGCTTGGGCGATGGGGGGTGGAGCGGGCAGGGAGCCGAAGTGTTTAGGGATGCAGCCAAGCTCCACAGGGGTGGGGGCTGCGAGGCCAGGATGCTCATTGATGAATCGATTCCCATTATTGATGCTGCTTGGAGAAGTTTTGAAAGCTGGAGCTGAGAGAGAGGACAGGGTTCTCTTGGAGAAAGCCATGGCACAGCCCGGCCACTCAGAATACAAATGAGACTGTCCGCTTGCCTGGCCCTCACAGCTGCCCCTGCAGTGCCGGTTGGAGGTGGGGGCCATGAGCTGCAGGCGTGCCATGAGCTGCAGAAGTGGGGGTCAGGGGTTCCACGGTAGGCAGCAAGCTACACCTCTTGAGTGGAGCACCCAGCACTGCATAAGTGGCAGACTTGCAGGCAGATGTGCAGGGAGCATCAGGTTTGCGCGACAGTCACAGGGAGACGGATTTTGGCTTCCTGTGAGAACAGTTTCTCCAGAAAGCAGGTCGTTCTCCACGAGATAGCTTCCTTGCTTCAAGAGCCAGAAGTGCCCTGTATTGGAAGTGTACAAGCAGAGCCTGGAAGACCCCCTCTCAAGAAAGGTGGCCTCTGAGGCACCCCCCATCCCACCAGCCCTGCCCCTATGTTGTCACAAGGGGACCCACTGATGGTGTGAGTGGTGGGAAACAGCCGTGCCTAGCCAGGGGCTTCTGCCTGCTTACATGAGGGCAAGGGGAGCAGCTGCTGTGATGACCATTGCTAAGGGGCCAGACAGAGGGAAGGGGTCCACTCGGGCGGAGCTGAACTCATCTGGTAGCAGGTCACTGCAAGGAAGCCTCATGGGTCCCCGGGTGGGAGCCAGGAAGGGACAGAGTAACTCACTCCTGTGAGGTGGGGATGGAGTTGGGGTGGAGGGAAGATTCCGGATGGACCCAGTGTGGAGCTGCGGTGACCACAGATCACAGGGGCAGAGGCAATCTGATGGAGGAGGCGTGATCTCTGCCGTAGGTGAATGTCTAGTCTGAAGGAGGAGGCTCAATCCCTGCCCTGGGAGACCCAGTGTGATGTGAGAGACACAGTCCTTGACTTGGGGAGCCCTCAAGTCTAAGGGGGGAGATGGTACCTGACCCGAGAGTGTCCACTGCTTGGGAGGAAAACAAGAGGCATGTTGTCCTGATGGGAGCAGACGTGCCGGGGAGACAGGATCTGAGATGGGAGGCAGGAGTGAAGAGGCCAGCTCAGTCCCAAGTCCACAGTGGAGGTGGGCTTAGACCACACTGACTTCCCAACTCCAGCATTCTAGTGCTGGCCTAAATTCACCCCTACTGGCTGTGACACTCAGGGCCCCCGCTAGGTCCCTGATCAATTATTGGAGATACTCAACCCAGCCGGAGGCCAGGGCTGCAGCTCCCTGGCAGAGGGGCCTCCTGCCACCGTGCACACTGCACACACCACGTGCGCTCCGGCTCCATGCCCTCCTTTTGAGCACCCACCTCACCACCCCTAGCCCAAGCACCATGCACAGGATATCTCCAAGGAGATTTAGGCTCAGAAGACAGACAACCCCCTCTCCATCAGGCCTGGATCCTCAGTCCAATTATAGCAACAACTTGCTGTGTGACTTTGGGCAAGTCCCTTTCCCTCTGTCCCTCTGGACAAGAGTGGGTTGGACCTAATAGCCTTCCAGGCCCCTGCCAGTGCTGACCCCCTCTGAGCAGGAGTGATTAAGAGCAGTCTCCGCTTGAGGCGCTACCATTTAGCAACACATGACCTCAGGCAATGCTTTAGCCTCCTCAAACCTCAGTTTCCTGTAAAACAGGCACAGAAAAAAAATAATGGTCACAAGAGCTGAACCTACCTCCTGGGATTGTTGAAAAGCTGCAATGAGACAAAGCCAGTACACTGCTTGATATAGTGCCCGGAACATGGTACAGGCTTGATGCATGCACTTACGGCCATTGCTATTATTATTAATATTATTAGCTTCTCTAGGCTACTACACCGCAACTGGTCTTCTGCCTCATTCTTGTCCCATACGGTCAGCCCCCACACAGCCCACTGCCCCATTTCTGCAAGTGCCACCTCCCCCAGACCCTCTTCCCAGAGACAATGCTGCACAGCCAGGCCCCTCCCTATACTCGCAACCACTCAGAGGCCCTCTCGGCCCCTCTCTCCTGCAATTATGTAGAGCAAACAAGAGCAGCTGATGGGAAAGGAGTTGCTATTAGCTTAACCTTTCGGGACTGGAGCTGCTGGGACGGGATGGGGAGGTCCGTGGGGAGGGGCTCCTGAGCAGGTGGGGCTGGGGGAGGGAGGCCGAGGAAGGAGGCCGAGGGGCCGCCTGCTCTGAGACACAAATGGGTATGATGCAGGCCCAGAAAAAGGCAAGAAAAAGGACAGAGAATGAAAGGAACTCACAGAAGTGGGGATTAAAGAACAAAGAAATAGGTTTGGAGGAAGCAGAAGGCTGAGACAAGGTTGGGAAGAAAACGCCCCAGGTAGCCCTACAGAGAGCCCCTTGACCTGTTCCTTACAGCCCCCCAACCCCTGGCGCCAGTAGAATAGGACAGTAAAGGCTGTAGACAGGCTTACTCCATCTGACACTGTGGAGAAGTGTAGAATGAGGATTGTCAGAGCTGCAAGAGACCTCAGATGCCACCTAGCCCAGCTCTCCCATTTTACAGATAGAGAAACTGAGGCCTAAAGAGGGCTTTGCCTTTCCCAACATAGCAGTGAGTGTTGGTAGAAACTGGGTGAACATTCAGGCCCTTGACTCCTGACCCTGAGCTCCTCCCTCTACATAACCTTCCAACCACCCATCTGTGACTCCACCCCCCCACCCCCTCCCGCGCCCCCCCCCCCCCATCCAGCCAATAGCTCTGGGCACTGAGTTCTGGCTCAGCTGGAGCTGGGAGGCCAGTTTCCTTGCCTGGGGAGCTCCAGTCTGGTGAAAGTGGCCCATGTAAACAGAGTAGCAAAGCACAGGGGGGACAGAGTCCCACAGAGAGACAAAGTTCCTACGGGGTATGACACAGGATTGCCTCTCCTCAGTAAATTTATTATTATTAAAGTGTGTCAGTACCTACAGAGAACAAATGTCTCCATCTGTGTGAATCAGGAAGGCTTCACGGAGGAGGTGACTTTGATCTGGTGCTTAAAGGATGAATTGGAGGAAACTGTGACAATTATAATTTTCCCAGCAGAGCCAGGCTGAGATGCTGGGAGAGCCGGGGGTTCAGAGAGGCTCAGAGTCTCCCTCCCCCTCCTCCTTTCTCCTCTTGAATTCTGGGAAGGAGGGAGGGTGAAGCAGGTGTGCAAGGAGGTGGTGAAAGGACCTTGGCTATGTGGAGGACTTTCCCCGCTTGAGCTGGGACGGGTGGTGGATGGGGTGGTCCTGGGAGCTGTGGAGGGGTTGCCAATGGTGGTCAGGCACCAGAGGGGGTTTCTGCCTTTCTTCTCCCATCCCCAGCTCAGGTGAGCTAGCCAGGGGAGGGGATGAGTGGGAGTCCGAGACCTTCGGCAAGCCTGGGTGATGCGTGGCCTGACCAAGCCTGGGCCAAGCACTGGGGCTCATTGTGCCCCTTTGTCCTCCGTCCCACTGAGGGGGCCAGGGAGGGGGAGGGGAGGCCTGACTCACACTTAGCCCACAGCCTCGGCGAGACAGCAAGGAATATTTTTAGGAGCTCATTAAACAGGGAAGAAAGGAAAGGAAGGGAAGGAAGGAAGACGAGGATTATGCATTATTTTTCATCCAAGTGACAGCTCTGAGCATCTCCACTGGAACTGTCATGCAAAAGAAATGGCATGTCTAATATTATTACGGAACCAGGGTGCGTGCGCGTGTATGTGTGTGCCTGTGTGAGCGTGTGTGGCACCGGTGTGCAGCTCTATATGGTGGGGGTCCCCGGGGGAGCCCCTGCATGTGACACTGGGCGAGGGTGCTTGTGTGCACCGCTGCGCGCAAGCACTGGAAGGCCGGGACGCAACCGTGGGAGAAACTGTGGCAGTGTGTGTAATGGGGCGTGCAGACTGTGGACAACTCTGTGTAATTGGGTGTGTGTAACCGGGGGTGCGTGAGCCAGCGCTGGAAAGCCTGTCTCCCCGGAGCTGGGGGGACATAGTCACAGGTGAGGGAAAGCCGGAGTGCGTGGCTGCGGGGGGATGCACACACGGGGTGCGGGGGCAGAGGCAGGGGTGCAGAAGGGACCCAGAGTCTCCCTAGGAGGGGGTGAAGGAGGCACTGGGCCCACCTGTCCTTGTCTGCACCCCCCCGGCCCCCGCGCGTGCACACGCACACACGCACACACGCGCACACACACACACAAGTCCCCTCGTCTACCTGGCTGACTGTGGGGTGGGAAGGACGCTACCCCACTGATGGGGGTTCAAAGTTCTCTTCAGTTGAGCTTTATTTGGTAGGAGATCAAATAGGAGATCACAGAGATGATCTCATTGAATTTCCAGAACACGCTGGTGATGTAGATACTATGATTATTCCCATTTTATGAGTAAGGCGAGCATGAGCTATCTGAGACTCAAGTTTCAAACTTTCCTAACATCGCGGAAGCCAGTCGGAAGCTGAGATTTGAATCTGAGTCTCCGGGTGGCTTCTCAGGGTTGGGCAAGCAGAGCACAGGAGGGGAGCTTGGCGAGGGAGGCTCGGGGGAGCCTTGCCAGGGATCCTGTGGGGGTCCGTGTAGGTGGCAGGTGCCCAGTGCATGGGGAGGAGAGGGAGAGGGCCCTGGAGAGCTGGCGGACGGCGTGGCCAGCTGGGCGGGTTGAGGAGATTCGCTTCTGTCAACGCTGAGCTGCGGTGCGGCCCTGCCGACTCGGTAACTAAAGCCAACCTCGTAAGTGGCTAATTGATTTCTGTTCCCTGATTAAATGTGCAGCACTTTACATGGCAGCAGAAGGAGGTCAGTGCTCCCCCCATTTTTCTAGCGCCGCGTGCAGAGAGACAAAGAAATTGATTTTCCAATCGATGCTCTGAGCAATGATTAAATGTTCTCTGCACAGCGGGCCTAATGAGTCCCCGAGGGGCGTGCCGGCCCTTTAATTAGAGACTCCCATGGGGTCCTGGGATAGAGGATGCCCTGGAGTGAGGGGTCCCACCAGGGAGGAGGACTCATCCCCAGGGATTGGTGGGCTGGGTCTCGGGAGAGCACCCTGAGAGATGCCATCCAGGGGCCCCTGGGCATAGAGACTGTGTGGAGGGGTCTCTGGGCAGAGTCTCCATAGACCGGTCCTCGGGCAGGGAGACCCTACAGAGGGGCTCCTGGGCTGAGAGGCCCCATGGAGGGGCCCCTGAGCTGAGCCCGAAAGGAAGGACCTCGGCCACAAGGGTTGGAGGCTGGAGGCCCCTGAGTGAACGCACAAACCCACCCATGTGGGCATGAGCCGGGCCCCCATGCTTTCCTGGGTGCTCAGACCCCAGGCCAAGCCCTCCTGGCCTCTGCCCCCAGCATCCAGGTAGCCAGCGATCCTCCCTTTGGTGAGTCCAGCTCCCCATCGGCGGAGACTGGACAGGAAATGAATCCCCTCTAAGCGGCTGCTGCGTTTTCATTACCCAGCTGCCCCATTGGAGGAGCCGACTAAAGACTTTAGAAATTCAAATGAGGCTCTCCGGGGAGAGCAAGGCTTAAACATTCCCCTGCGCAGGCGGCTTTATTGAAGGAATAAACTATATTTGCAAAGTAAGATATTGAGGCTGTCAGTTTCTCTTAGGGATATAATGAGATCCTGGGAGGGAGGGAGGCGGCAGGACTGAGCTCCCAAGGGCGGGAGCCCCAGCCGGGAGCTGGAGTGAGCTGCCCTGCCCCCTGCTGCCAACGCCACCAGGCAGAACCTGGCCCCTCCCCTGTGTCCCCATCCCACCTCCCCTGTCAGAGCTCCTGAGGGTGCAGGCCTGTGTGGAGGCAGGAAGATAGAGTGGCACTGCTGGGCCCAGGAACCCCAAGATAGTGGAGCCCCTGGAAGTCCTCCCACAGTGCTCCCCCCAAAGATAGAACTCCATCCAGGAAGGAGTAAGGGCAGGAGTGAGACTTTGGTGTGGGGCTGTGGTTGAGTCTAGGCTCTGCTATTTTGCAAACTGTGTGACCTTGGGCAAGTTACTTAACCAATCTGTGCTTCAGCTATCTCATCTCTAAAATAATATTAATAGCACCTACCTCATAGTGTTGTTGGGAAGAATAAATGAATTATTACATATTATTAGCATGTACCTATTTTGCAGGTGACAATAAATAGTAGCTATTATTAAAGAGTTGCGGGGGAGATGCAGAGGAAGATAGTGACCAGTCAACCTCCCTCCCTCCAGGAGTCCCTACCCTACTCTGACCATCCCAGAGCTACCAGTGCCACCTCTGTCATCACCAAGATCACCACTGCCACCATCACCATCAGCACCATCACATAACCAGTACCACCACCTCCATCTCCACTACCATCACCACCCTCACCACTACCATCACATAACCAGTATCACCACCTCCATCTCCACTACCATCACTACCCTCACCACCAGCATCTTCATCATCATCATCATCATCATGACTCAGACTTGGAGCCAAGCACAGGGCTTTGAGTTTGGAGGAAGGTGTAGAGAGGTCAGAGGCAGTGGAGAGGGTCCCAGAAGTCTTCCTGGAGGAGGAAGGCTGTGGACAATGTGCAGCCTGGGCACAATTCTTTCTGTCTCTTCCCTTTTTTCGGTAACTGCTAGTGGGTCAGGGTAGAGCTTCCCATTTTTTTTTTGAGCAGGAAACTAAGGTCCAAGACCTGAAAAGGACCAGGAGAGCAAGAGGATTGGATTGCCAGGCTCACCACCTCAGAGCTCAGCAAGGATGAGAGCATAGAGGGGTGCCAGCCCCTGTCCCTCCACCTCAGTGCCAGTCAGAGCTGCTGCAGCACGGTGCTCAAGCCAAGGGAGGCCCACCACAGTCGGATACGGGAGAGCAGGTGTGAGGTTGAATGGGTCAGGCAGCGCTGGGCTGTCTGTCACTCTCACTCTGAGGCTGGAGGGGAGATTGGAGTTGACAGTGTACAGGGTCAGGAGGACAGCAGATATAGAGCCTGCCCCAGGGGCCCAAGGAGGTCTGGGCTTCAGGCCTCTGTCAGGGCCATGAGGGGTAACATGCTGGCAGTCCTTCTGTCCTTCCCAGTGAGATCCCAGCCCCTGGTGCTGGAAAGGCTGCTGAGACCTAGGAGTGCAGAGAAAATGGCCAGGCTCTGCTTCTAACTACTGCATGACATTGGGGAAATCACTTGACCACCCTCGACCTCCATTTCCCCGACTGTGAAATGACAATAGCGTAGAGAAAGAACTTGGACTAGAAGTCAAAGGACCCAGGATTTAAATACCTCTTCATGCCTCTAGCCAGGTCACTTGATATCTCTGGTCTTAGTGTCTTTATCAAAAGGAGACAGTAATCTCAGGGCACTGCTGTGATAATAAAGTGAGGCCACAGGACCTGGAATATAGTAGACCCTCAGAGATTAACTGAAACTGAGCTCTCTTCTAGCTCTCAAAATCTGAGCATACGATCCTATTATTTTTATTTTTATTTTTTAGAGAGAGGGTCTTACTATGTTGCCCAGTCTGGTCTTGAACTCCTGGCCTCAAGTGATCCTCCCACCTCAGCCTTCTGAGTCCTGGGACTACAGGTACCTGCCAACGCACTAGGCTCATAGGATTCTGAAATGAGCTCCCACCACCGCCACCACCACCTCCATCACCATCTTCATCACCACCTCCCATACTACCACCATCACTACCTCACTACCATCACCACCACCTCCATCGCCACCTCCACCACCATCACCACCACCATCACCACCACCTCCATCATTACTCACGACCGTCACTACCACCACCACCATCACCACCTCCAATACTACCACCACCACTACTTCACCACCATCACTACCACCAACACCACCATCACCTCCATCACTACCACCGCCTCCATCATCACTACCACCACCTCCATCATCACTACCACCTACCACCATCACAGCTATCATCACCACCATCACCATTCCACAACCACCACACCCACCATATGCTTTTGTAAACTTGAAAGCCAGAGAGAGAATACACTGAGTGAAGAAAGGGACTTTCTCTCTGGAGTGTTCAGGTCATCCGGGAGGGAAATCCGGGCCTCTCCACCCTCGAATAAGAGGCTCCCCTTAGAACAGAATCAGACCACTTGGGAGGACAGCATGAAGCACAGATCCATGGTGCTGGGTCCTCCTGCACCTCCCAACACCTCCTAAGCCTCCCCTCAACAACCCTTGAGGAGATGCAGTGTATACCACTGGCAAAGGGGCAGGGAAAGGGGCCAGCATTAGCTGAGGCCCTACTATGTGCCAGATACCATCTTTGGTGCTTTATATACTTAATCTCCTTTGATGCTGACAGTACCTTAGTGACGGGTATTAGTTACTGTGCTTCACAGAGAAGGAAACTGACTTGCAGAGATGAAGTGATTTGCCTAAGGTCACCTGGCCAGTGAGTGTCCAAGCTGATTCATACTATTGCCCCCCTTACCAGATGGCCTGATTTTGTGGGAAAATGAACCTGCAGAGGCAGGAGATGGGTGGGAAGGAGATGTCAATCCTGGAATGGGAGAAGGACTCCGGGGCATTTTCAGGCATTCAGCTGGAAGAGCATAATGTCTGGGTCCCCAGGCTGGGCACTGGGACACTGCTCCCTGGCCCCCTGGGGGAAACACACTTTATTGCACATTTGTTTAGCTCTGACCAACTCTAAACACTGTGCAAGCAAGAACCTTGTCTGGCTTTTTCACTGGCTCCCAGGACACAGCACAGGGCCTGGCACTTGGATGAGTAACTGTTGCTGAGTAAATACATGAATGAACCTGGGAAAGCATGAATCAATCAAGACGTCAAACCTGGGTGGAAAGCTGCTCCGATGATTAAAAATCAGGAAAACAGAAGTCGATGCAACTTTCCCTGTTTTTTATTATTAGTCTTTTTTTGCCTTTCTGATTTTATAGAAATGGTTGTTCTCAGATTGCAGAGCACAAACTGACTGATTGATGCCCCAGAACTAATACCCCGAGACAGACCCGAGGCGAGAAGGACGATTATTTAACACAGCACCCAGGGGCACGGGATGTAGAAATAGCGTTCTTGTGCGTGGTAAAAGCATATGAAATTAAAAGTTTATGCTAAAAACACATCAAGTTCCTCATAATGGCTTTCCTCCCCAACCCCCTCCTCAAGCCCCTGTCTGGTGCACTGGTTCCTGTCCTGTCTGGTGGGTTCTGGGTGCCCGGGAGCAGAGTGTTGGCCCATGCTCCTGAGCCTGGCGGCAGGGTCCAGGGGCCTGGGCAAGTCTGGTTAGCACTGCCCACCTTTTGGGGAGGGGGATCAGTTGTTCCCCTCCCCCAACTGTGACAGTGGAAGGTAAGGGCAGCCAGTGGATCACTTGTTTCTTCTGGGTCCCTGTCGGGGATGAGATGGGCACTGACGGGTGAGTTGGCAGCTGGGCTGGAGTGGCATGGCCAGCCGCCCTGGGCACTGTCCTCCCTGCTTGTCACCACTCCTGCCTGCCCAAGCAGCAAAGCAAAGCCACAGTGACAAGATCCAGAGGGGAGAGGCTCCAGCTGGGGGTGGTGCTGGTCTCACAGGCCACTGGAGCAGCAATGTGACAGCTCCTCATCCGGGGGCCCTCTGTCTCCAGCTTCTGCCCCTTCTGCCTTGACCCTTGTCAGCCTGTGTTTCTTTGGCTTGTCTTTGTCTCTACCTTGTGTCCATTCCAGCGGGTGTCAGCTCTGAATGGCCCTTGGTCCAGGCCTCTCTCCATCTCTTCCTCTCTCTTCCTTAGGGACTATTCCCTCCTGCCCCCCACACTTATACTCAAACTCACACACATGCTCACACTCACAGCCCACATCAGTCAGGAAACTGGAGTTTCCCTCCCAGGACCTGTCTTAAGGCCTGTGGGGAGGGGCTGGGACCTGAGCCCACATCGGATCTGAGTGTGAGCTGGTGTGTGTGCAAAGGTGTGAGCCCATGAGCATGAGAGTGAGCATCAGTGTGGATGTGGGAGTTAGAAAGTGTGTGTGGACAGCAAAGTGTGGACAAGTGTTGAAACAGTATGTGTGGGTGGGGGCAGTGTGGCCTTGGCCGTGTGAGCTGCAGCCAGCATGGAGGGATGTGAGTGGCTCTGAGGGTGGAAGGTGAACCCAGAAGCGATGGACAAATGCATCCTTCGTGCTCATGTTCCCGGATGTGGAGGCTGCCAGCCCCACACCCTGCTTCATCACCCCTCTTTGCCATCCTAGGCTCCCTCAAACCAGGCCAGAGTGTGGGGAAGGGGGAGTGAAGTCGCTGAGCTCTGGGCAGGGCTCCTGCCCGCTCCCTGGGCCTGTCAGCCACTGATCTGTTCCATGTTCCTATAAATATTTACAAATCCCAGCTGCTGAGGAGCAAGACATCCTCCGCCAGCTGGGGCTCCCAGCCTGGAAGCCAGCAGGGAGGGAACTAGCAAGTGAGGAACATGGGGGAGGGGAGGAGGACTGCACTGTGGAGGCAGGCGTCAGGGACTCCTGAGTTCAGCTCCCAGTTCTGCCAAAGGCTAGCCTGGGTCCAGCATGTCCTCACCAGGAACCACGCAAGCCAGGAGCATCATCCACGCCTCTGTCCCACCCCTACCTGAGAAAGACAAGGGCTCCCCCTTTTCTGCTACCTCCTGCCTTCTATCCACAGCTCTCAATTAGGGGTAAAGGGAGGGGACGTCTTGCTTTTTAAATGACGCAGAAAATTCTTCCAGAGTCCCTGGAGCATATTATCTCTTTGAACTCAAAATCTTTCCCAGGACACCTTCAGGCCCTTCCTGGATTGGAGGCAGGAGGACATGGCAGCTCAGTGACCCCCATCACAAGAGCCCCCTCTGCAGCCCTTGAGGGGAGCCAAATCATTTTCACTTGGCCTCACCCCACCCCCAGCCACCCCGTCACTGCTGGAGCTGGGCTGGTTGTGAGAACCTGGAGGAGGTGGTCCAAGGGGAGGTGTGGGGAGGAAGCCCCAGTCCATCGACTCTGTGGCCCAGGCTGGTGGTCAGACTCCTGGTGAACCAGCCCAAGAGAGCTTCCCTTCTCAGGCAGAGACTGATTTTTGATTCTGGAGCCCCTATACCCAGTGCCCAGCACAGGGTCGGGCACACCACAGGCCCTTGGGCATTTGTGTGGCATCATGAGCCATATGCCTGGATCTCCAAGTCAAGCTTCCCCAGCAGCACTTGGCGGGAACTCCAACTCCTAGTCCCAGAAGGCATGTGCCTGAGGACAGCACCATAAGGCCTGGATGTCCTGGGCCTTCCGGCTCAGGCAAGGCCAGCACGGACACAGGAACCCCTGGCACTCACTGAGATGAGAGCTCTTCCCCTGTCTGGGCTAAAATTTCAGACTTATTAATGTTGAACCCTCCTGGCCCTCCACGGGACTCCCCTTGACCTTGCCCAGGTAGTGTCTATATCCTGGCCCAGGTTCTTCCAAGAAGCCAGACACCAGGAAGGATCTGGAATGGTAGGGAAAAAAGACAGAAGGAACCCCATGACATTGAGGGGCTCTGTGTGAGACACCCCGCTGGAAACTAGGCCCAGATGGAGCATCAAAGGCAGTCAGGACTGCAGCTTCCCATCTTACTCTCCAGGATCCAGGTCAGCTGCTTTCCCTAAGTGGGGGAGTCTAACCACTGCAATTCCATAATATGAGAAGGGCTGGGTCCACGCTCAGTCTGCCACCTCCCTTAGTCCAGAGCTATGTTGAGGTACAGGGAGAAGGCACAGGGCAGGACAAAGGCAGCTCGGGGGGCTTCAGCTTTCCTTGGTAAAAGTCCACACGCCCTACCACTGAGAAAACTCTGACCTTCTCAGCTGCCAGGGAGGAAGAGGGACTGGGGAGGGAGAAGCAGGGAGAGGGGATAGTCTGGCACTCTGTGCTTTGGAAGAGAAGTCTGATGAAGGCAGTGGCATGGGAAGGATTAACAATATTCCTAAAATAGCCAAGTGAGAGCCTAAGCCAGCCGGCTAGTGCCTCTCCCGGAGAGCAGATCTATAGCGGGAAAAGTCAGGCTGATGGTGCCCCACCGCCTGCTGTCTGGATCTGGCTGCTAATTAAGCCTCCCACTCCCTTTCCCCCACCAACCCCCAACCCCTCCTGTCCCAGGGGTGGGGGATGATCAGTGAGCAGAGGGGCCAAGTCTCCCCAAATGACAGGGAACTCTACCTGGGACGAGGAGTCCTGTGACCCAGAATCCCCCTCCATACATACTCCTGGCCTGGGCTGGGGAGGGGTACACAGAGGGACAGACAGGCAAAGTGCAGGCCTCATGGATGGGATCAAGGCCAACAGGACAGAGCAGCCAAGTTCCCCCAACCCCACACATGCATGGTTAGCTACTGTTATCAGGTGAGGACCCCCAAGAAGCTCATCAAATGCTAGTATCTCCTAGGTATGCATCTCCTTCCACTTGGGGGACCTTAGGGTGACGTTGGGGCATGGAGGGGTCAAGGGAGCCCCTTCAAGAACTAAGTACATCTCTGTTTCAGGAGCAGGACCAGCTACATAATTTGCAGGGCCCAGTGCTAACTGAAAATGTGGAGTCTGTTGTTTAAAAATTGTTATGATTTTCATCTTCTTTCTCTGATAAAAAGACTTAATAATAAAAAAGAGAGAAAAAAAACAAAAATTGTTATAACTACTTGGGAGGATTGGTTGAGCCCAGGAGCTCAAGGACACCCTGGGAAACATAGCAAGATCCCATCCCTAAATGAAAAAAAAAAAAAATGTTAAGAATGTCAAGGCAGGACCAGGCATGGTGGTAGCTTGAGCCTGTAATCCCAGCTACTCAGGAGGCAGGAAGATCACTTGAGGCCAGGAGTTCAAGACCAGCCTGGATGATATAGCAAGACCCTGTCTCAAAAAAAAAGAAAAAAAATTTCAAGGCGGTAAGAGCAGAGCATTGAACCAAGTTCAGGTCCCTTCTGGGTGCAAGGCCCCTGCCACCATGCCACTGCACAGGTTACATGTCCATGAAGCTGGGCCTGTGTGCGGGTTCAGTTTAATGAGCATTTACTAAGCACCCAACTGTTCAGCTGTACTGCTCTACTGGCTCTGCCTCCTCAAAGACCCCTCTCAGAACAAGGAAGGGTGGCTGGGCCATCTCCGACCCTGGCTAATTTGGGCTCTTCAAGGATACTGCTGCAGCCATGTTCTAACCCTCACACCCAGCTGTTAGACCTCCCTGACCCCACCTTCCATTACCCGGCACAGAGGCCAGCAGTCAGCCCCTCCTCCCTCAGCCTCTGATCTCTCACCTGGGGGATGCCGGAAAGACCCCCTGGATTCCCATCCTGCCTCTACCTTAGGTTGGCACTGTGACCTTGGGCAAGATGTTTCTCCTCTCCAGGCCTCAGCTTCCCTGTCTGTCAAAGGAGGGGTCTCTAAGACCTCTCTGGACCCTAAGTTCTATGGTCTTCTGAGGTGGGAATAAGAAAGTACATTTTTTCTAGAAGGGACAGGGCTTGCAGAGAGGAAGTCTTCCCGAGCCATCCTGGGGAGCAGCAGGCCTTCTCTCTGATGCCCCATCCTCAGACCCAGAACGCAGGAAAACCAGCTGCTCCCCTCTAGCCCCAGTTCTTCTTCCTCCCCACCCTTGCCTTCCCCCACCCTGCCTGGGAGCTGGGCCTGGGGGCTGGGGGCTGGGGGTCTGGAAGAGTCACAGCCTATGGGAGGGGGTGGGGAGCCCATGGACCACACTGGCCAGGCGGTGCCTTCTCTGCTGCCTGTGCAGGAGACTCGGCATAATTGCACTGCCTGTCACTCCTGCGTCCTGCTATCTGTCTCTCCAGCTGACCCGGCGCGCCCGCCATTATATTGGTTCCTGTTGGGCTGCAGAGACTCATCACTTATACATGCAGCTGGGAGACACAGGCTGGGCTGAGGGGAGGTGGCCCTTCCTATTAGGTCCCCCTCCCTCAGCCGGAGCCTTCTTGGGGCTGCTATGCTGAGTGGGTGGGAAGGATGCCCAGGCTGGGCAGGTCCCTGGAACACCCACGCATGAGTCCCAGAGTTCTTTAGTAAGAGAGGCATAAGAAAACCCGCCTATGACCAGGGTGCTTGGGTTCTGCCCCCACAATCCCACACTCTCCTCTTTAGGAGATAGTGCTGGGGGGAGGGGCTCCTGAAGAAGGTCCCCTCACCAACCTCTGATACCTGGCCAGGACTCAGAAGTTCTGTGACCAAGCCTGGCTCAGCCCACTGAGGTGTGCCCTGGCCTCCCCACCCCAAATCACAACTCGGCATCCATTCTCCCATATATTGTGACCAAATGCTCCCTCTCCAAAGGGGTGTTGAAATTATGGAGGGTTTTTCCAAGAAGGATCTAGAAGTGTCTGAATTAAAATGTCTTGGTGGGATTTAAAGTATTTTAACAGATGCCAATCACAGCCTCTGAGCTGCCCCAGACAATTACCCAGCCCAGATAAAGAAATGGAAGCCCTAAAATGTGATGAGGCAACACATGGCAAGTTGGTGGCCTAACTGGGCCTTGGGAGCAGGTCTCTGGCTCCTGGTGCCCAACTCTCCATTCCGTCCAAGCCGGGGCTGTAGGTTAGTGGCTTCAACAAGAAAACAAAAATATGGCTTTTATACTCCTGGGCCTTGACTCTAAAGTGCCTTTGTCTTCCCCACCAGGTGTGTGCCTGCTGGGCAGAGTGGGTGCTGACAAGCCCCCACCTGGGTCAAACAGATCTATGTCCCAACTCTGCCCTCTCTCGTACTAGCTGTGTGATCTCGGGCAAGCCATTTAACCTCTCTGAGCCTCAGCATCCTCATCTCCAACATGGACATAATGCTTATTCCTTAGACTTCTAGTGAGGGTTAAATGAAATTGAGTATCTAAAGCACCTGGCTTTATGTGCTTTACATCTCAGTACCCAAGTAACAGCAACAACATTCATCCCTTCTTCATTCAATAAACATTTCAAGATACTTCCAGAAACCTGAAAGTTTCCTGACCTCTAACCTGTCCAGTCCAATCTGTCTACAAGTTAGCCATTCCATCTCCTGCCTTCCCAAGTCAGGCCACGCTCAGCTCTCACCTGGGCCACTGCAACTGCCTCCTACTTAGTTTCCTTACCAATACTCTTACTCTATTTTAATCCTCCTCCCCGCAGTAACCAGAGTGATTGTTCTTCTCTGAAAAAATCTGATAATATCACCCACTTAACACACTTCAATAGTTTCTAACATCCTTTAGGGTAAATTATAAACTTCTTGTCACAGCCCACAAGACCCTGAAGCTCAGTCCTTAGCATATGCTGTTCCCTCTGCCTGGAATACTTTTCCCTCCCTCCTTCCTCCACTTCTGATGGCCATCTTCTCCACCTTGCTGACTCCTTTGTCAGAGCTTAACTTAAATATCACCTCCTCTAGGAAGCTTCCCATTATTCTCTGCCTCCAGATGAATTTAGGTGACACTGCTGAGTGTGCCTATAGGACACATTCCCAGGCAGTGCACTTATCAGGCTAGATAGCAATTGCTTGTTTGATTGTCCAGGTTCCAGAAATACAATGTAAACTACATGAGGTGAGAAGCCTTTCCCGCTCTTCATTGTGTCCTGTGATAACAAAAGTTATGATGGTCAGTCAATTAACATGGGTTTATAGAGTGAACGAAGGATGGATGAATGGAGGGACGAACATATAGATGGAGAAAATGACACCCTCTCTGTAGAGTCTTCCTGGACTCCTCTAGGCAGGGCATTCTGAGCTTCATAACACCTAATGCAAACCTCTACCCAAGCCTTAGATTCCTTGGCTATAAAATGGGGAAAATGGTATCTAGCTCATGGGGTTATTACTATTAAGTGATATAAGCCACATAATAGTTTCAAATCCATGGTAACAGGTTAAGTTTAAACGAGATAATCCACACAAAGTGCTTAGAACAGGATCTTGCATTTAGTAAGTGCTCAAAAAAAGTTAGTTACAATAATTATTACAGTATTTATGATTTTTTTTCTGCCTGTGTTGCCCCCCCAAATAGGGAGCTTCTCAGGGGCACTGCTTAGGTCTTACTCATCTTTGGCTATCCCACTGCTACCACCTCTCAGAATCCACCTAGGTGTTTTCAGGAAATGTATTATAAAAACAAGCGAATGCAGATTTGCCTGCTGATGAGTCAGGGCACAGCAACCCCCTTCATCACTCACAAACCCAGACACACACTAACACCGACAGTCTCTTACACATTCACACCCACTCACATTCATTCAAAGAACCCCAAAATACCACGGAACAGCCACTCAGTTTCCTAAAGTCAGCTATGCATAAGTAAACAGCCTTACCTACCGGCCTCCCAATACCCTCCACAATCCACTGCGATACCCAGCACCCCACCCCCTCCCCTGGAATGATGGGAGGGAAAGCAAAGCTGGACCTTCAGCCCCTAGCCCTGGCAGCATCCCAGCTACAGATGGTGCAGCCCTCCTTCCCTACTGTGGGTGCACTCCTTTCCCTTTCTGAAAACCCAGGTCCCTGGTGTTGGCAGGTGGTTGAAGAAGAGGCTTGGGAGCCAGAACTCCAGGGTTCCTTCCTCACTCATCTAGTCCCATCTCTGAGCCTGCAAGCATAGACCCACTGTCCCCCATGCGTAGCAATCTGTAGGAAGATGGCAGGACCCAAGAGAACCCAGGCCTAGGATGGTGCGAGGGCCTTCTTAGCCTTGAGGTGAAATAATTATATTAGCTACCCTGTAGCGGGTGCATAAGGGTCAAATACTAAGCCCAGAGCTTTACGCGCGTTATATCTCATTTAATCCTCACAACCACCTTGTTCCAGAAGAGGACACTTGGGGCGCTGCAGGTTAGGCGATTTTCCTAACATCAGCAGGTGGTATTGGCATGCAGGTCTTTAATTCCAGAATCCAGAAACTGCCAGGCTTTAGGGAATGTGTGGGCGAGGGGGGCCCTGAAGGGAGGCCTTCAGGTATTAGGCTAGGAGACAGCACCCGATCCCCGATCGCCAGGCCCTCATCTCCGGGGAAAAGGGGCGCTGAGCTCCTGGGGTGGGGGTTGCTTCTTTCGGGACCTGGGCGGGACTTGGCGAGCCCAAGGGAGGCACCGAACCAGTGGCCCCGGCTCACAAGCCAAGATGGCTGTTAATTAAAGTGCTGGCACCAGCTCCTCTCTGCAAAGTTTGAATCCGTTATTTTCCACTCCAGCGAAGCGGGGAGAATCCGGCTGGGCTGACGGAGACGCCACACCGCGCCAGGGGAGCGGGCGCTCTGTCGGGGCGGGAGGCGAGGGGCTGTGCAGCGGCCAACGAGCCTCTTGGACGCCCCGGCGAGCGCAGGGGTGGGTGCTCCTGTCACTTCCTCGGCCCGCCGGCGGCCAGCTGCAGTAGCGGCCAGCTGCGGTGTCCCCAGCGGGCTCCGAGAGGGCTGTGGGTGGCGGGCGAGCCCCAGCGCGGTAGCGGAGGAGGGGCCCGTGTACTTGCGTACCTGGGAGAGCCGGGTCCGTACAAATCATGTGCTAATGACCGCGCGCATGTCCCTCGGGTCACCAGCCCTGTCCCTCGTGGGGGGGGGGTTACCCTGAGGAGACCGCCGTGGGGGACCAGGAGGCCGGACTGGCTGACAGCAGACAGCTGAGGACTACTCAGCCTGGGGAGGTCCGGCTGCGCTGAGCCCCGCTTCCCCTGCACTTTGGGCAGTGAACAGCACCTGGAGACCCACTCTCACCGAAGTTGGAAGAGCTTGGACCCAGGCTGGGGGTTTGGATCCCTGCTCTACCAGTTATTAGTTGTGTGTCTTTGGGCAAATCTCCTAACTTTCCAGAGCCTCAGTTCTCCATCTGTAAAATGAAAATAATGATTGGCTTTACCTCTTTGGATTGACGTGAAGATCAAGTGTGATCACCTATGTAAACCATTCAACACAGGGCCTAGCACACAGTAAGCCCTGAGTAAATGCTATTTATTGATTTTTTTTTTAGCTCCCTCCTTCGAGGTGGTGGTCACTCTAACCTGGACTCAGCCATCAGTGCTTGGAAGGTTCTCTCTCACAGCCCCTCATTAGATGTCCCCATATCTCTTTCTTTGCAGTCCTGGACAGAGGTAAGCAATCTCAGCCTTGGGTAGGGAAGGCCAGAGATCATATGGCCAGTGGTGACAGGTCAGCAGCGACAGTGTGAGCTGGGAGGGGGCCTGTCAGGAGAGAAGAGGCTGGGGTGTCATTCTTTAGCAGTAGCCAGAGCTCTCTGAATGGAATGGCAGAGCCCTCCCTGGTGGGCTGGATGAAAGAGGGTGAAGGTGAAGCAGTGGGGCAGCACGAGCTGGGTCTCAAATAATGTGACAAATATTTTGATGGAAGCAGACACATTTCAGTTTATGCAACCTAAACACTATTGCACTTGAGGAAGAGGAGAGACACAATCTGATGGGGAGAAGAGTTAGGGGTCGCTGAGGAGGCTGGGGGTGAGGGTGGAACTGAGGGGCTGGGCGAGATCAACGCCTCCTCCAGGCAGCTGGAAAACGAGGCCGCTACCCTGGGATATATCTGTACCTGTCAGCGCAGAGAAGTAACGTGGGGGTGCCCACCTTCTTAGGATCCCCATTTCTCCCTGGCCTAGAGGCAGGGACAAGGGGATTGATCAGAGAAAGACGGAGGAAGGGAGCACCAGGAAAAAGCAGCCTGGGCGGAGCTCAGTGAGGAAGGGGCAGAGGCGAGGAAAGGCAAGGCGATGACCTGGCAGAAGGCAGGTCCCGGGAACAGTCAGAGCTAGAAAAGAGGCGGCGGCTCCTCAGTACTCGGGATCCGCCAGGCACGCTGACAGGTAGGTATTCGATCCTGGGATCTCCCAGACGGCGGCCTGAGTGCGGAATGGCCCCTCTCTGTCCTTCCTTTGCCTTCCCTCTTTTTCCCCCTTCATAACCCTCTTCTCATCCTACCTACCTTCCCGCTCCCCGCTCGGTCCTCCCCTGAATGCCCTCTTTGTCCCCGGCAGACCCGGCGCTACCCCCTCGCTTCCGCCCCCTACCGGTCGTGGCCCCTCGCGCCTCCCTCTGTCCCTCTCAAATTCCTCGTGACCGACCCTCGAGGCTTCTCTCCAGATCCCCTCCGCGCTCTCTATCTCTCCCTGTGGCCCTCTCTTCCGTTCGCTTCTTTGGTCCCTACTCTCCTCTTCCCTCGGAGAGCCTCTCCGATTTCTCTGACTCTAGCCCCCTCCCCATTTCCGATACTCAGTCTCCTGCTTTCTCGGTGCCCCCTTCCTCTCCCGGCTCTCGCCCTGGTCTCCGCGGCCCCGCCCCCTGCGGGCCCCGCCCCCTCGAGGCGCCGGCGGCCCAATTAGGCGCCGGCCCCGCCCGCAGCCCCACCCCTAGCGCTCCCGGAGCCGCGCGGAGCAGGCGGGGCGGGGCCCGGCCGAGGGGGCGGTGGCCCGAGCGCGGGGCCAGAGGAGCGAGTCGGGAGGCGGGAGCCAGGAGGCGGGAGGCAGCGGCCGCGGCGCTCAGTCCGGTCGCGCAGCGGGAGGGAGGCGCGAGGCAGGAGCCGGCGGCTGGGCTCCGCAGCGCAGCCAGCGCAGCCAGCGCAGCGCGGCGCCCGGGGCCCGGCCCTATGCCCGCAGCCCCGCCGGACCGCCCTTGAGCGCGGGCGTCTCGCCCGCGCCCCACGCCCGCCGGCACCATTGCCCCGACGGCGCGGCCGGGCGGCCCGGCGCTCCCCAGGTTCCGCGCTGGCCGGAAGACGCTGCTAGCGGCCGCCGCGGGCGTGGTGATGCTGCTGGTGCTGGTGGTGCTGATCCCCGTGCTGGTGAGCTCGGGTGGCCCGGACGGCCACTATGAGATGCTGGGCACCTGCCGCATGGTGTGCGACCCCTACCCCGCGCGGGGCCCCGGCGCCGGCGCGCGGCCCGACGGCGGCGATGCCCTGAGCGAGCAAAGCGGCGCGCCCCCGCCCTCCACGCTGGTGCAGGGCCCCCAGGGGAAGCCGGGCCGCACCGGCAAGCCAGGCCCCCCCGGGCCTCCCGGGGACCCGGGTCCTCCCGGCCCTGTGGGGCCACCCGGGGAGAAGGGTGAGCCAGGCAAGCCGGGCCCTCCGGGGCTACCGGGCGCAGGGGGCAGCGGCGCCATCAGCACGGCCACCTACACCACGGTGCCGCGCGTGGCCTTCTACGCCGGCCTCAAGAACCCCCACGAGGGTTACGAGGTGCTCAAGTTTGACGACGTGGTCACCAACCTAGGCAACAACTACGACGCGGCCAGCGGCAAGTTTACGTGCAACATTCCCGGCACCTACTTTTTCACCTACCATGTCCTCATGCGTGGCGGCGACGGGACCAGTATGTGGGCGGACCTCTGCAAGAACGGCCAGGTGGGCCAGGAGGGGACATAGGGCTGGCCTGGGGCCAGGGCACTCAGAAAGCCTGGGGCAAATGGGTACCCGATCAGAGTTGGCGGGCGCGCCAGGCAGACGCAGGTGGAGATCCCACAGCGGCCCCGCTTAGGCATCACAGGCGGGGCTGGTCGGAGCCAGCGAATGCCCCTGACTCCTCTCTTCCTGGGCCCTGGCTCCAAAACAGACGCTGCTGGGCACCAGCGGCATGGAAATGCGGCTGATAAAGCCAACTAGTCAGAGCGCAGGGCTCCGGGGCACGCGGACTTGCCCTTGGGGGCTTGGCCTTTGGGAGGCGGATTCAAGCTGATACCAACCGGCAATAAGGGGAGGGCAAGGATGGCTCTAGGGCACCGGGTAGGGAGACGCAGCCTGGGCGCCCACTGGCGCCTAGGCGCTTGGCTATGCGCGCATGCTGGAAGGCGGGCTGCAGGAAATGTTTGGGGCACAAAGGCAAAGGGAGCCCAGCGCTCAGAGCCCTAGCCGAAATACATCCCCTGCCCTCGGGAAGGGACCACTGAGCCGATCTGACACTCTTTGCAAAATCTGGGACTGGGGGCGGGGGCGAGGGGTGGGGGAGAGCTTCGCACTGTGTCAGAGCTACACTGCGCAAGAAGGCTGCCTTGGGGGTGAAAAGTTTTTCCTCTGAGGCAGGGCAGAGACAGAAACTACCCCTCTTCTTGGTCTCACAGCTCCACCCCTCCTGACTCCTGGAGTGTAGGGGGATCCTCTCTGTTCCCTGTCCCCATTCCAAACACTGGAGCTGGAAGGCACCCAGTGTGTGGGGAGTCAGGTATTGGGACCACGAGTGTGCCTAGCTCACCTTGGAATGGTCTCTCCAGGACCAACCTCCATCCAACCCTGCCCCAGGGTGACAACAGGGTTACTCAGGTCCCTTGATACCACCTCCTATCCCAGTGCTCCCAGCTCACTGAGGCCTGGGGGACTGGGGGCGTGGCCAGGCTGAGTATTCTCTTGAAAGAAGGGGACCCCTGGTCAGAACTAAAGCTCGGAATTGGGAAGAAATCTCCTGAGATTGAGACCCAAGACCTTGTTGGAACCCTTCCCACCACAGCACTACCCTGAGGCTCTGCTGGCCTGCTGGCAAGGCTTTTGGACAGGGGAAGGGGCAGGCAGGGGTGTCAGTAGACTGCCTACCAGGTGCTTGTAAGTCTGCCCCATTTTCTCTTTCCCCTGCCTGGCTGGTCCCCACCCTGTTTTCTGGTTTCTGCCTCTTCTCTTTCTCTCTTTTCTGTCTCTCTCCTGTGTCTGCCACTTCTGTCTGTCTCTGCCTGGGTTTCTGGCCTCTCTCCTCTGGGGCTAACCCCGCTCTTCTCTATTCCTTGTGTGTCTCTCTCCCTCTTGTGTCTATTGGGCTTCCCGATGTCTCTCCTCTTTGTCCTTGGTTTCTGACCAACTGGGAGGCCCCAGCATCCAGCAAGGGCTCCTTCTGCAGACAGCCCCAGGATTCCCTTATTAATCACCAATAAGGGATGAAGCAATGTCACCTTCGTCAACAGAGTTTCTTTCTTTACAAAAGAAGTTTGGGCTGGCACAAAGCAGAGTTTTCAGAGGATTGGGGCTTTGCCTGGATAGGGTGGCAGTCACCAGGCCAGCTGTGGGCCTAGGCCCTGCACTACCTCAGGAGGTCCCAGAAGGGCCCCAGAGATGAGGCAAGAGAGGCCCCAAAGATGCTGTGTGCCTGGGGCAGGGGCACTTGCTTTAGCCACTAGGAGGTGAAACTGTCTCAAAAGCCCCTTCTTTCCCCTTCAGGAGGGGAAGGGTGTTGGCAGAGTCAATGAAGGGTGCTCACTATAGGTGGTACCACAGGCTAATAGAAAAAAAGGAGGTGGCTTTAACTAGGGGTTTCAAAGACTCAGCACTTTGTTACTCAGACCATAGCCCCCAAAAAGCCCAAGACAAAGAGTGGGGCCTACAGCCCTCTCCCCTATATCCTTCATGATTTCTCCATCCAGATTGCCCAAGAGACTCATTTAATTGCGCTCATCATTCCACATATTAGTTTTGAGCCCCTACTAGGAGCCAGGTTTGGGGCTTGGTACCAGGGGTTCAGTCCACTTGCCCTCTAGGACCTCATGGCTTCTGTAGGGGGAACAGTAATAACCATACAATAACACACCCCAACAGTACTGTGTTAAAGGTGGGCTGGGAGCCCACTGGTGACTTCTGTCTCCAAATGTGTTGGCTGGGAGAGAGTGATTCAGAGGGGCCTATCATGGCTCCGACCAACCTGATGGGGGCAGAGACTGGTGAACCTGGGTCCCGAAGGTAAGGAGACACAGCTAGGGAGAAAATGAAAAGTCAAGTGAAGGGAAAGGCTGTCTCAGAGGTGGATGAGGACATTCAAGTAAGCAGAGAAAAAAATGACAAGACTGGGCAATGGACAGGAACAGGAGGGGAGCTTGTGTCTTCCATGCCTTCATAACTGGGGGTCACTCTGGGCTTTTCCTTCTTGGCTTCCTGCCTATAGAGAGGCTTCCAGAATTTCTTTGGGAAGGCAGAGCCTTGGCCCTTCCCCGGGCAAGATGGGGGTGGAGGGACACCACCTTCATGCCTGGTGCTGAGGTCCCCTCTGTCCTTGTCTGAGGTCCACTGGCCCCTGTCCTTAGTGATGGCTTTTAGTCAACACCCCTCAACCTGAAGGCATTGAGCCCTGGTTATTAGGACACGAAGAGCCTGAGGAAAGGACTCTAGGTTAGGGGTGGTGCCCAGGGTCAGGTGAGCTGCCTACAGTGGCCTCCAACATCCACAGTTCAGATGGGTCAGGGAGGATATAAAATTGATAAACTGGGCAGGGGGCTGTGTGAAGACCTGCCGGGGCCTATGGTCAGCATGATACTTGTCCAGGGTAGGAAGCTGTGGGGAGCTACTACAAATGGGCCAGGGCTTAGACAACAGTCTAGTTAAGGTGAGAGGTGGTGGTATATATAAATTGAGGGCTGCAGTATAAAAACCTAACTGGAAATCATCCTCTCACCTGGTGGTGAGAGGTGGTCCCCAGCCAGCCTATCTGGCCACTAATACCTTTCACAACACAGAGCACAGTGCCTGGCACAGTAGGGGCCCAATAAATGTATGAAAACACAGGTGTCCCCTATGGGCCAGGCTGACTGCCTGTGGGAGCCACATGTGCACATCCAAGACCCTAGCATTGATCTGGGGGCAGGGACATGTTTCCTGGATACCTCCTCACCCAGTTCTCCTGGTCAGACCACTGCCTCAGTTTCCCTTCCTGGCAGCCCATGAGGAGGTGGTTCTACAGTGCCCCCTGGTGACAAGGCCCAGACCTGCTTTCCTGCTTCCATGGCAACCTCAATTCCCAGACTTCTCTTTGGACCCCAGGAGGAGCTGGATGCCTCAATTGTTTTCAGTCAGGCAGAGAATTGGGACCCCTGGGTTCCATTCCTGGATTCCCCACCATCTACGGATGAAAGGGCATAAATTCTCCCTGCCTCCGTGGATAATTAGGATAATTACAGCAACAATCATGGTGATGAATAAATAATAAACATAAGCATAACAGTTCTGATGCCTGTCACATCACCGGGAGATTCCTGATGACAGATGACTGTATTCTAATGGATTTGGCTATTAAGGAGCACACTGTTTTAATGAGTTAAGGCTAAATTAATCTGGGTAATAAAAATAATTGTTATTAGTAGTAATTTATTAGCAAAGATAATGAAATGCATGTGTAATAATAAATACTAGCAAGATTAGGGCCCAGGGAACAATACAGGAGTTGGCTGCTTGCTTTCAGCTGTTCCCTAATAGCTCAAGATTTAAATTTTTTTTCTTCACCATCAAAAGGCTTTTACAAAGGTGGCAGTGGTGAGGCAAGGTCTTCTCATCCATTTTTCTAGACAGAGAAACTGAGCTCCTTGACAGACAGCATCGCTCTTATTTTATCCCCTCCCTTTAGCTGGACCAGGAGTTTTCCCAGTTAAGTGCCTATATAGTTCCTTCTTGGATTGGGGAAGAGACGTTGAGCGGGGAGAAGGGGCTGGGGGAATTTGGGCTTTAGATGGAGGACCGCATGCAAATATGTCGGGTCCTCTTCATTGCAGCATTGCGGCTGAGTCAGCAGCTTCTGCACAGCTGACCTGCAGTTCTGCCTCCAGCCCAGGAGAGAGGATGGGCCCCTCCCCTAATTTGGCTTGGTTCTGCCCAGACATCAGCCCTGGGGGGAGGGGGACAGTGAGCTGCCTTCAGGGAAGGGACAGGATAGAGGGACCTTTGAGAAGCCTGGCTGAGAGAACCCCCGCTCAGTGCAGCCTCTCCACACCACAGGCCACAATCCTGGAGATGGCTCTTCCCTTCCCATTCTCTACCCAGAGTCCTGGAGAGGCTCATATCTTCCTGCTCAGCCCTGTGTTGCCTCAGTCTGAGAGGCGTGTCTGGAGATCATTTTTCCACCATCACACAATAGCTACGATTAGTCAGAGTCCCCAAAGGTGACGGCAGGCTTCAAACTACAATACTGGTGCCCCCTTGACCCATCATCCTGCCTGTCCCTCCCTACCCCCATCAAGGCAAGGACCAGCAAGGATGTCAGATTAGACTGAGCATCACAGAGGGAAGTAAGGCCTGGATTCCCTTCCTCCTACCCAGTTCCTTTCTGCCACCCTGGGGTGAGAGAGGAGGAGCTAAGTGTCCTCTTTGGGTGGGGAAATAAGTCACAGGTATATAGCTACAGCTCCCTGGAAGCTGGTACCCAGCCCCAATCTAGGTCTTGGGAGGGTTAAGAGTTACCAGCCTTCCATTTCACTGCTGCAGTGTGGGAGACCCTGGCATGAACTTCAGACAAGGCATCCACAGACCCGCCCTGGTTCTGGGATGGTTGCTTACTAGCAGCCTGGCATTGGTCCAGACGCCTGACCTGTGGGGCCAAGGTGTGCCCTTGTGTCCATCCACTGACATGAGATCGGGTGGATGTGACTGAAATGTATGTAAGCACCATTATTATTAAAGCAGAGAGAAAGGAATGATGAGAGGAGGGAAAGCCTTCCATTCCTTGGGGGTCCAGAGAATTCCCCTCAGCAAGGAAGGACTTCCAGGCTTGGATGTCCTGGAGGCACTGAGGTTCTCCAAGGCCAGATGGGAGCACCTAGAGGAGTTAAGGAGGAAGACTCCACCTTGACTCCAAATTCAGGCCCAGATTAGACTTCCTGTAGAAATCCGGGGCTCCCCTGTGACCCTCTCCCAAAACCCGTCATGTATAATTGGAAGGGAGGTGGAGTGGGATGAAGAGAAAAGCAGAGGAAGAAACAGGCTGGGCTTTCGGGCCTCCAGATCCTCCCCCACGTGGCTGCCTCACCTCCCTACCCTCTCACATTCTCCCGTCTCCGCCCCCGACACCTGCCCCCTTAGGTGCGGGCCAGTGCCATCGCCCAGGACGCAGACCAGAACTACGACTACGCCAGCAACAGCGTGATCCTGCACCTGGACGCGGGCGACGAGGTCTTCATCAAGCTCGACGGAGGCAAAGCGCACGGCGGCAACAGCAACAAATACAGCACGTTCTCCGGCTTCATCATCTACTCCGATTGAGCTCCCAGCGTCTGCATCTCCTGTCCCTCACCCCCAGGGCTCCCTTCCGGGGCGGGGCAGGTGAAGACCCGTCCCCCGCCCACCTCCTCGTTGCCCGACCCGGCTATGAAGCCCTCGGCCCGCCCACACTACCGCCTGGGCCGCAGCTAGGCCCTCCCGCCGGCTCGCCGCAGAGCCGGGCCCAGCGCGCCCGCCCGGTCCCTGTCCCTGGGATGCAGTGTTTACCGCCCCAGCCCCAGCCCGCGCTGTATATTTGTACAATAGGACTGTTTACTGCCCAGCCACGCCTACCAGCCCTCCCCAGCCTAGGGGAGGGTCGGTGGGGCTGCTTCCTGCGCTCTAAGATGAGCTGCCCTCGGCTCCTCCGGGGTGGCACCGCCTGGGGGAGGGGTGAGCTGGGGGGCTGGATAGCTTCCCAGCACCCCCAGAGCCCTAGCCCGGCTGTGCCCCGTTTGACCAAAGCTATAATAAAAACATTTCCATCCTGCGGCGGTTTCAGTATGTGCCCTGGGGAGGGATGCAGGAGAGGACCGTGGACCTTGCTCTTCTCCAGAATGGGAAGGAGTCTAGTGGAAGCTTCTGCAGAAAACCAGGTGCCAGAGTCAGAGCTGTTCCAGGGAGATTGGCCAAAGGGTTCAACGTCCACCACAGCCCAAGTGGGCCTGAGAAGCTGGAACCGGAAGCAGCCCAGTTACATCATCATCTCACATGGTGGACAAGTTCCATTTTTGCATTGCTGAAAGTGGCTTCACATTCCAAAGGCACAGGCGATCCTTAAACTGGGAGACCTAGGTTCTCATCCCCGTGCCCTTCACTGTGTATGATCCTGGGCAAGTCACTCCTCTCAGACTCAATACTGGGTTACTGACAGCCATAGAAAGGAACAAGCTTTGCACTATTGATAAAAGTTGGCTGACCTTGGTCCAAACACTTCACCTCTGGGCCTCAATTTTCTCAGCAATACAATGTAGGTAAGGAGAGCTACTTCACTTGGCTGAGGATTAAAGAGGTATAATGTCTATGCTCAATAAACATAGCTTTTATTATTTATGCATAACTTTAAAGTTTGCAAAATGCTTTCAGGTATTTATCTCACTCAAGTTTTCCAAACGGCCCTGGGAGGTTGAATGAGCAGATTTTATTCTTCCAGGGAGGTGTGACAGTTGCTAAGTTCTATGATTGCACTTCAGTCTAAGACACACTAAGTCTCCTTGCCCTGCCACCACCTCCCTCACCTCCTGTAATTGGGGGCTGTGACAGTCACACAGGGCATTCCTAAATAATTATACCCAGTATTTAGAGAGCACCCACTATGTGTCAGATACTATGTAAGAACTTTATAAATATTATCTCATGGATATGTGTGTGGGGTGGAGAGTGGATTTGCAGGACAGCTCTCATGTACTTAAACATAGATGCTGTTATTTTATCCATTTTAGATAAAGAAACTGAGGCTCAGAGAGGTTAAGTAACTTGCCAAGATCACAGAGCTAGGAACAGGCAAATACTAGTATTTGAACCAAAGAACATGCTCTTACCCAGTACCCCATATTTCATAAAGAATTGAGATCTCCAAAGCAGAACTGAGGATGGCATTAGGGCAGCCTGAGTCCAGCCCTTCCATTCCCACCCTGGCCCTGCAGAGATCTGATGTATTTACAAGCATCTGCCCTGGGCAGCAGCCATGGGGTGAGCCTCTTGGAGAATCCCAAGGCTCTACATTGAGGAAAAGTCCCATCTGGCCTCCCCCCAAGTCTGGCTCAGCTGGAGAGACAGGAAGGAGGGGTGGCCTCCCTCCTGGCCAGGCCCCATGTATGGACCCTTGTCATGGCTGGTAGACTTGAATGACTTTCTTTATCTTCTCTTCTCTTCCCTACCTCCCCCACTGCCAGCTGTGGCCATTTAATAAAATTAGCTTAATGCTTGTTACTTCCCTGTGGGGTCTGGAGATTGAAATCTGCGGGTCCCCACAAACCCAATAAAACTCCTGGCAGGTCTGGCTGGATTGAGAGTCTCCGTTGAGAAGAGTGATTAGATTAGAAGGCACTCCTCCTGCCCCACCAGTGCTGCCCACAGCACCCTGTGATTCTTTAATGGCCACATTGGCCTGGAATTACCCAGGCACCACACCTGACGGGCTCCCCACCGCTCCACAGAGGCCACAGGGACTGGTCCAAGACCTCTGTTACAATGAAAAAGCATGTTCTTCATTTCTGTAGTGAGTGCTTGGCTGGCCAGCTGGCCTGCTTTCTTTCTGGTGACTTGACAATCCTTGTGTCATTTTGAGAGATTGTACTGAAATTTCCATTTTGCAGATGAGGAAATCATAGTCTGAAGAAAATTCGTGACTTGCCCATGATCATGCAGCAGGTTTGTGGCACAGCTGGGACTGGACTGAAGTCAAGGACTTTTTCTACCTTTGCAGGGCATGAGGAGTGTCCTGCAGCACCAGCTGCCAGCTGCTTGTCACTCAGGCAACATCCCAGCTGCAGGAGAACCTACTGGGGAAGTATCTCCCCCATCAAAGAGGGGCTCCCTAAGGGCAGTCTGTTTTTTCCCTCAGACTTTGGACACCCTAAGGCAAGAACTGTGTCTTTACCATCAGATTAGGAAGCTTCCTGAAGGCAAGACCTATGTCTCCTCCATCAGACTAGTGGGGCCTCAAAGATTGTACTTTCTCCTCAAATTGTCAGCTCCTTGAGGGCAAGGTATCTCTGCCAAGACCAGGGGGTTTCTCAATGCAGAGACGGTGGCTGCCATTAATTATGCTGAGGGTAGATACTGTGCTTTTTCTATTAAACCAGGCCTTTCTGAGAGCAGGGGACAGTTTCCATCCTTGGACTTCAGGGTTCCCTAAAGGAGAGACTCTGTCTGCTTATCCAACTAGGGCCTCTCTGAGAACAGAGGCTGTGTCTCCCCTTTGGACTGGGCATGTGTCTCCCCTCCTCCTCAGTCAGGGGCTTTTCTGACCCAGGAACATTCCAGGGGCAGGGCTGGGTGGATGGTGGAAATGAGGCTAGACAGGCAGAATGGCAGGTCTGCTCTGGAGGAAGGAAGCAACAAGCCTCCACAGGCTGCCTCTCCTTTAGAAAGATGTGTGATTAATTAGTGAATAATGTCCCTGCAAGGAGGGGTGTGAGGACAGAGGTGACCCTGGAGCTCACCCACATGGGAAATGCCAGGCCATCCTATGCCCAGGCAGCTGCCAGCCCTAGGGGCTGGTGCTATCTTGGTTTCAGGGTTTATGGGGACCAGAGAGGGCAGCAGGGCCCACCACTGGGGGCTGCCCTAATTGGATGACTTTGCAGGAAGGCCAGGCAGGTGTGCTTGGCTCTCCACTTCAGCTTGCTACAAACACATCTGCCGTGGAGAGGTCCAAGGGTTAATTGCCTCCTGCCTCACTCCTGGTAACCAATATTTCATTTACTGCTTAGAGGGGGAGCTGCCCAGAGAATCAATCCTGGACAAGCATCCAGGAGACAGGGGAGCTGGGGAGGCACAGGAGCCGTTTCCTGGAGGAGCTCTGAGCACCAGAGGAGGAGTAAAAGCACAGAGAAGGTGGCCAGTTGCTCAAAGCTATTCTGGGCTTCGCCTAAGTTCTGCTGAAACTGCTAACAGGACCCCCAAGGGCTATGAGAAAATTCCAGGGGTCCAGAGGCTGCACTACCCCAGCTAGCTGTGTTGTTTCCCATGTCCTGGTTCTTTCTGCATTTATTTATCTGGGTGCCCCCCTCCCAGATAAAGCTGTAGCAGGTTAGACTCTGTTAATAAGGTTATTTTCACAAGTGATGAAGGTATATTTGAAGAGTGGAATTGGAGGTGTGAGTTCCTCGCTCCTTTCCAAGTAACCTTAAAATCCCACAAATGAGGCGATAATAAAGTGGAAGTAAAAAGTCTACACATGTTTGGAACTGGAAGTGGGTGGAGGGGTTACTGAGAGGTGGCAGCTGGGGGCTGGAGGAGAAAGGGACCAGAGGGCTGCTGACCCCATGCTTTCCACATCCTTCTCACTTTGCCCCATCAGCCAAAATTGAGAATCAAAGCCACAGAATGGGCAACTCCCATTACGCAGCTGAAAAAACTAAGAACCAGAGAGGAGCCCAGGTTTGCTCAGGTTGGTTCAGGGCAGAGCTAGAACCAGAGACAGCAGGACCCAAGAGACATACAGGAAGTGGACACAGAAGAACTGGGTTCAAGTCCTGATCATACTCAGTGTTTCAGGAAAAGACACATCACCTCTCTGAGTCTGTTTCCCTGTCCACAAAATGGGGCTGAATAATAAAACTGGAAGGGCTGTTGTGAGGCAACAGATGACAACCTGTTTTGTAAGTTATAAAGCAAAATGCAAATGCACCCAGAGATTCAAGATACCTGCAGGGATCATAGAGATACATCCAAGACACAGTGGTATTAGAGGGCAGGGAAGGCTTCACGAACTGTTAGCAGGGGTTACCTCCAAGGGAGCTGTACTAAGTGGGGCTTACATCCTTTACTTGTATGTTTGGAAATGTTTTACAACAGCATATATTCCTCCAAAATCTAAGCCTCCATCCCTGGAGTTGTTGCTGAAGCTGCCCTTTGGGGGATGGCAGTGAGGGGTAGAACCCAGGCAGCTGGGGAATTTCTCTCCTCTTGTCCAAGGACTTGGGAAATATTGAAACTGGAGGAACAACATATACTCTCTCATCTCTCTGTCAACAGCAGTGTTATAACAGTAGCTTATATATCACGCATTGTTCTAAGAATTTTGCATTTATTCATTCATTTAAGCCTCACAATGATCCTGCAAGGTAGTTACTATCATCATCCCCATTTTTTTCTCTTTCTTTTTAGAGACAGGGGCTCACTCTGTTGCCCAGACTGGAGTGCAGTGGCACAATCACAACTCATGGCAACCTCCAACTCCTGGACTCAAGCAATCCTCCTGGCTCAGCCTCCCAAGGAGCTAGGACTATAGACAAACACCACCATGCCTGGCTAATTTTTTAATTTTTTTGTAGCAATGGGATATTGCTATTGTTGCCCAGGCTGGTCTCAAACTCCTGGCCTCAAGTGATGCTCCAATCTCGGCCTCCCAAAGTGCTGGGATTATAGGCATGAGCCACTGTGCCCGGCCTCATGCCCATTTTTTAGATGAGAAAACAGGCACAGAAAGGTGAATTAACTTGCCCAAGGTCACATGGCTAACCTTTTCTGGGCACAGATCTCTTGAATGGCCATTCCTTATTTCTGTCCCTCAAGGAAGGGAAGGGTTGAATTTCACACTCTGCCAGTCAGAGCTCTTTCCTCCCCTAAGTCACCCAGCACCCCTTGTCACAATGCCTGTTGCCTGGGCAGTTTATGCAGAGGGTGGGGGCTCCTGCCTCTTCGCAGATGGTGAATGGCTCCTTCCCAGGCCCTCAAGGCACAGGCCCCTTTGCTCCCAGAGTGAGGAGCACCAGCCTGGACTAGGAAAACTGCCTAGGCTGGGAGAGTTACAGACCTCTCCCTGCCTGACCAGAGCCATATGAACACCTGCTCATTAAAGTCCAGGCGTATTGCCTGCTCTTCCTTGAAGCCTTCCTGGACTCCCCCTGCAGGTATATGCCTGTCTCCAAGGCTGGACTGAGAGCATCTTCCAAGTAGGACAATGTCTCACTCAGTATGTAACACTGTGCCTGCCACATAATAACCATTCTACCATATAGCAGCTATTTCAAACAGCTCTCACTCTCCTTAAACTTTCACCTTTCCCTGCTGTGACGGACGCTGTGATGCACTGCCCAGGTCTCCTTTAGGACTGAAGGTTCCATTCCCCCAGCCGCTGGGAATGCTGCCAGCAGATGGCTCTCAGCTACCAGCCCCCATTCAGGGATTTCCTCTGCTGATATGAGCTGCCTTGCTCAATGTCCTGCCCCTTCTCAGGGCAGCCTTCTTCCCATGACTGATCAGCATGGGGGTTTAACTGCCTGGTCCCCCAGGCCCTACTCAAGACAATTCTGAAATGTTTTCCCAGCTTCAGAGCTCCCAGCTGAACTTCTCCTTCTTTCCAATCCTGCTTCCTTCCCTTCTCTTCCACAGGTGTTAATTCTAAGGGCACTCCCCAATAAAGTTCCTGTACACTGATCTCTTTCCCAGTCTGCTCCAGAGTACCCAGCCTGCAATGCCTGCAATATGTACCCACCATCTTACTTATTGATCCCTTTCAGCCAGTATTTTTTTTTTTTTTTTTTTTTTTTTTTTTTGAGACAGAGTCTCACTTTGTTACCCAGGCTAGAGTGAGTGCCGTGGCGTCAGTCTAGCTCACAGCAACCTCAAACTCCTGGGCTCAAGCGATCCTCCTGCCTCAGCCTCCCGAGTAGCTGGGACTACAGGCATGCGCCACTATGCCCGGCTAATTTTTCTATATATATATTAGTTGTCCATATAATGTCTTTCTATTTTTAGTAGAGACGGGGTCTCGCTCTTGCTCAGGCTGGTCTCGAACTCCTGACCTTGAGCGATCCACCCGCCTCGGCCTCCCAGAGTGCTAGGATTACAGGCGTGAGCCACCGCGCCCGGCCTCAGCCAGTATTTATTGAGTAACTCTTATGTGTCAGGCCCAGAGTAAGGACAGGAGATAAGAGTGTAAAGCTAATCGTCCAATGGGTGAGCACATTTCCTACCACACAGAGAAGCCAGAAGTCACAAGAGGGAGATTCTGTCAACTTTCCACCATAAAATTCATAAACTTCCCTGCCCGCTCTGTGCCCCTGTTTTCCTCCTCCTTTCTTGCCTGCATGGAAGATACTCCGCATCCTGTGCTCTCCCACCAGCGAGACCTACCTATCCTCGTTTGCTCAGGGCTGCCCCAGTTCTAAACTGAACATCTGTGAAACCCCTCAGTCCCAGCCAGGCACATTGGGATGGTTGATCACTCTACCTCCCACTATGATCACACCTCTCTATTAATCTTCAGCTGCTCACTCTAGGTCAGCTCCTTCCCATCATCATTTAAATCTCTCCTATCCTTAAAAATCCTCCTTTAACCGCTTACCCACTCCAGCTACTGCCTCATTTCTCTGCTCACTTTAGCACTCAGATGCCTTAAGAGTTGTCACTACTTCCTCGAGTCCCACTCTATCTAGCCTTGCCACTCCTGTCAAAGTCATACCTACTTATTGATAAACTAGTGGGCACTCTTCAGTCCTCATCATGTTTGACTTCTGTGCTAGGCCAGACCTTGAAGTTTGGCCTGGGTTTAAGATGGCAAGAATGATGTCTTGGACTTGATTCAAGGACCTTTTAAAATTGGTCTATATCTGAAGTAGCTAATGCCACACCTCAGTGCAAAGGATGTACAGTGATAAGGATGTGGGTGGGAGGATATGCCTCCCCTCTGCTTCCTTTGAGCACCTAGGGTCTTGGAAATCATAGATAGTGAGATGTTCACATGCCTCACAAGAGCACAGAGCCTGCTGTCTTTCACACCCCAACCACATCAGCCCAGAATCACCTTGTCTCCACACAAGGGAAAAGTTCTGCACCCATCCCTCAGGTCAGGATTCTAGGCCTTGACATTCTTTTTGGGCCAGTTCCAAACCAATCTACCCTTTTCAGCATCTGTGATGTAGTGCCCCCAAGTTTTCCATTTGTGTCCACTAAGGCAGGCCTGGTCAGGCCCTACTAAGGCCTCTCAGCATTATTCAGCAAGGTTGATGCTCTTACCTGTGAGATTCTCTTCCCTTGTCTTCTGAGATCCAAGGAACAGCCTCTTTGGCCAGGCTAGCTCCCAGTCCTCCTTCATACCTCAGCCAGCATCCCACTCTCTGGCCCCCAACCCCCTGCATGTTCTCATTATAGCCTGTATCTCGTGTAATTGTTCATACTTAATGGTCTAATTTCTCCCATAGACTGTAAGCTCCATGAGGGTAGGATGAGGGTGTTTGTCACTCACCACCCTATCCTCTGAGCCCACCTGTCTCATATCAATAAACAGTTGTTGAATGAGTGAGTATAAGAATACCCATTACCATTTCATTGAATGTCTGCAAGGTGCTTCACCTACATTATTTCTAGTCTTTGTAACAAGCTAAGTATTATTTTTTTCCCTATTTTATAACTTAGGAAACTGAAGCTCTGAGAGGCTAAGTGACTTGTCTCAGATTATCCAGCAAGTAAGTGCCCCCTTTCCACTGCCCACAGCAGGGCCTGCCTCTGCCCCTTGCTTCATTCTGACTCAGCCCACCTCCAGCTAATTAATTGTCTGCTCCAGAGCAGGACCAAGGCAAGACCTGGCTTATAGGACACAAGAGGCATCTGCTCCCCTGAGGGCTCCTGGGGAGCCCAAACCTCTGTTCAAATACACACCCCTGTAAGGGGGAGGGGACTCTTACTCTGTAAGCCATCCTTTAAGAGTTTTATTTCTCATGGTTAGTGGAGATGGCAAGAGTACCCTGGTTTTCTTGTAGTTTTACAACGACAGCACCTTTGCATAGTTTTTATGTTTTAACCTCACCAAACTGGCAGTGCTATTCTATTGTATAGAAGGCAATTGAAGTTCAGGGAGGTGGATAAAGAGTTTGGGCCAAGTCAGCCAGTTATTAAATAGTGACTCTATTAGCCTGACGGCTGGTCCAATGAGGGAATTTTGCCTTTCTCTGTCCTACATGCCCCAGATCTGCCCACAGTCCCAGTGTGGGGACAGATCAAGTTTACTGAAAGTGGGGAGCAACTGGCTCCTTGTGCATCCTTCACCGGCTTGGTCCTAAATCGAATTCATATAAAGCTATCTCCTTACCTATGCTGGAGCTTTGGAGGCTTTTATATCCATGCTGTCCTAGGTAAGTAGGAAGGGCAGGATATTTGCCCTATTTTATAGATGAGGAAACTGACACTCAGCTAAGGTGACTTCATAGTCTCAGCACTAGTGATTGGGCCAGGACTGGCAATTCTTGGACACCCACAACCTCCGGTGTTGGAGATCAACATGAGGTTGGCCCACCAGAATCCAAGCAGCAGGCCGCTGTTCAGGATGGAGGCAAGGCAGCCCATTGGTGGTACCGCATGGGGCCAACCCTCATATACGACATTCAGTCATGATGCTCCTGACACTGTGTAAGTCACGTGGATGGAATTGCCTCTCTCTCTGTCGCCAGACTAGAGTGCAGTGGCGTCCTGGTAGCTCACTGCAACCTCAAACTCCTCGACTCAAGTGATCCTCCCTCCTCGGCCTCCCACAGTGCTAGGATTACAGGCGTGAGCCACCGCACTCGGCCGGAATTGCCATTCTTGACGTCCGTCGGCTTTGCCACATCAAGGAGGTCCTTGAAGTTCATTCTTGGGATGGTCCCGGAGCAGGAAGAGACGCTGGACAGTGGCTCTTCCCTCAGATAAATAGACGCCGACTTAGCCCAAGAAAAAGCAGGCTTAAAAACCTGCTGGATATCTGGTTGCTGTAATTAACGATGAACCCAGCTCCAGGGACCACAGAGACGGGTCGTGGACTCGCTTATCCCAGCCCCGTACTGGTTTCTGCCGGCCACTCCGGTCTGTCTGCCTCGGAGACGCTGCCTCAGACCCGCCGGCATCCAGGAATGCGAAGTGCGCAAGCGCACTGTGAACAGCGCCCGCCACCTTGGCTTATTTTGTTACTCAGGAAACAGCCAATCAGCGATCCAGGCGCTGACCAATGGGAAGGGCGGACCAGCGGCCCGGCTAATTTGAACGCGTGGCGCCGGGTGGAGGTTGGCGCGGGCGGGGGAGGGTGTGCGGCGTGCGTTCCTGTGATCTGAGGCTCCTGTCTGTGGCGAAGGGACCTGCGAGCGAGCGGCGACACCAGCGGCGGGGAACCGACGAAGGGTAAGCTCTGGCCTACGGCGGAGCCGGCCCCGCGGACTCCTGCGCTCACGTCTCGGAAGCGCTGATGCAGTTGCTCAGGGCGGAAGCCTGAGCCAGGCCTTTTTTGTGCTAGACTTGAAGGTGCAGCGCGGAGATGGGGTAGGTTCTGGGTGGTCCTCTCTGAACTGGGTGAGAAGCTGGGCGCTTCCTTGCACATCTGTACAGGAGATCGGGACCCTCTGCTCATGCATGCAGGACCTAGACTGGGCCTGCACATCTGCACTGAGGCCTGGCCTTCTGTACATCGGCTCTGTGAAAGATCCTTCTCGCGCGTGAGGAAGAATTGGGTCCTCCTGAACACTAGAACTGGAGACCTGAGACCCTCTGCACATGACTATGGAGTAGCTAAGCCTCTCTCCACACATCTTTACAGAACTGATTGCAGAGCTGTACGAGCCTGTGGTTGTAACTTAATTACTGGGGCACTCAGTAAATATTTAATTGAATGAAAGAATTTCTTTATGATAGAAAACCAGGCCTCTGCTACTGTTCCTAAGATGCTTCTCCTCTTAGCTTTGACACTGTTGGGTACTGAAGTGACATGGAAAAGATAAAACCAGGTCTGTGCTTAGGGAATTTAATTGAAGACACTGGGTCTTCTGGCATCATGGGAAAATGCCATGTCATATAATTCTATTAGTGATGGCTACTAATTATTGAGCACTTCTCAAGTTTATATGGACTCACTTAATCTTCACAACCCTATGGGATAGTGCTAATATTATTTACAATTTACAGGTTGGGAAACTGAGGCACAGAGAAGCCTAGCTCAGAGGAGAACACCTACATTTTCCTGAATGAGCTTCTCCTCAATGTTACATTGCTTTCTCCAGTCTCCTGTTCTATTTCTTCTGCCATCACGGCTTCCTGTGCTTCTATAACTATAAAGGTATCCAGTCCTTCTCTGCCTGTTTCATTATTGCATTCCCCCATCCCCAGAGAGTTATTTTAAATGTTGGTCTTTATATTATCCAACCTAGATCCATTTATACCTTTTTTTTAAAAGTATATAACTATTAATAGCATATTTTTATAGGCATTTATAATTTTTTTGTTCTACCTGGCCACAAAGCAAATCTAAACAATTATCAGAGTATTATACAAACCATATTCTCTTTCCATAAGCAATTGAGTTACAAATACCAATGAAAAAGAAAATTAAAGCAAATCCACATTTGGAAAATTTTTAAAAATATACTTAGTCAAAGAGGAAATCATAATTGTAATTAAAAGATAATTAGCATGGAACAATGATAAAAATCTCATTTATAAAAGTTGTAGAATGCAGTTAAAGCAATACTTAGAGGGTAATTTATAAGCTTAAATGCTTATACCTAGCACTCTGGGAGGCCGAGGTGGGAGGATCGCTTGAGGTCAGGAGTTCGAGACCAGCCTGAGCAAGAGTGAGACCCCCGTCTCAACTAAAAATAAAAAGAAATGATTTGGACAGCTAAAAATCTATATAGAAAAAATTAGCCGGGCATGGTGGCGCATTCCTGTAGTCCCAGCTACTCAGGAGGCTGAGGCAGAAGGATTGCTTGAGCCCAGGAGTTTGAGGTTGCTGTGAGCTAGGCTGATCCCATGGCACTCTAGCCCAGACCACAGAGTAAGACTCTATCTCAAAAAAAAAAAAAAAAAAAAGAACATAACTTCTTCCTCTGCACAACCACACATAGGAAGAATCAGTGGTCCTGGGATGCTGTTCTTTTACAGGTACCAAGGGGAGGGGGAAGTGGTAAAGCCCAAGTGCAGGGCAGAACAGCCTAAGGATGGAGTAATGCCTCTGGTGATACAAGGTCAAGTTCTGGCCTTGCTACTTACCATCTGGGAGACAAGTTCATGTACCTCTTGTTTCCCTTATAGAGTAGGGATGTAATAATTCTTGTGAAAGTTAAACACCATTTGTAAAGCACTTAGCATAGTGTCTGATACATAGTAAGCACTCAGTAAATGTTAGCTATAATAATAATTATTTTTAGACTTTTAGATTTAGACTCTGCTCTTTCCTGGCCTTTATTCATTCACAGGACAAATTCACCATCTGCAGCATGCTGGGCCGTGTTCCCAGGCACCTAGGGTGCACAGACTATGTCAGAAGAGGGTCCTGCTCTCTTGGAGCTTAAGGACAAAATGCAAGTGTTTGAGGGCTGTGAGGGAGGGATGAAGGAGACTACAGCGACCCCTGTAAAAGTAGGACATCTGAGGGCTGGGCTTTTTCCCCCACCTTTCTCAGCTCCCAGTGTCTGCAGAGGGATCCTCTCGAGTCCTCTGAAATTCTTCTCCAGGGGCTTCTGAAGAGCTCAAGCTTCTTGGGCCTGTCCCTACGAGGGTGGGCAAAGGAGGCCATCCCCAAAACAACTGAATCTTGGCTTCTCAGCCCCCAGCTCAGCAGAGCACTAGCCTCTGGGTTTTTAATGAGCTGCCCTAGGTTAGAAACAGGACGTTACTGTGGCTGGCTGAAAAATCCCGAAGATCTTATTAAAGAATCATCTCCCTTGTACTTTGGGCTGAAATGCTCTTTCCAACCAAGGATCAAAGCAAACTTGACAAACGTTCTCTCATTAATCTCCTCATCCCTCTGGGGCAGGAGCAGAAATGTAGCTGTTTTTCTCTGGCTCTCAAAGGGGGAAGCTGACGTGACATCCACATGGTGTGACTGGTGGAAAGACTTTCCTCTCAGTCAGATGCAGAACAGGGACCAGGACCCAGACATCCTAGCAGCGGTCATGCCAAGGGTCACCCAAATCCTGCACCCGTGCCCCCAGCACTGGCTCAGAAAGAAGGAAAACATCTCATTAGGCAAACAGACTCAGCCTCACTGCCCTCAGGAGGCGGGGAGGAGAGAACTGTAAAGGTTATGCGCACTCCTTCGCCAGTGCCCTTTTTAATTTCCTGCTTAGATTGTTAGGCTGCTCTGTGGCTCCTCAGCTGGTGCCCTCCCCATGGGGAGCTGGGACTGCCAGGAAGGAGGCCCATGCAGACCCAGGCACTCCCTGCCTTCACTTCCCCAGCTCTAAAGGTGGGGTTTTCCGGGGGTAGGAATGCAAGGGTAGGAGATAAGAACTCTCTCTGTTGAAAATTAGGTACAGTCCATATATCTGAAAGTGTCTGCAGAATACATAATGCTAATTCCATAAAAGTGATTATAATTATTACACAAACATAAGGGACATTACAACAATTTGATCATCATAGCATAACATATAATATCATTATAAAGCAGTATAGCAGGCTCTGCAGTTAGACTACCTTGGTTGGAATGGAGCTCCATCACTCACTAGCTTTGGGACCTTGGGCAAATTGCTTAACCCTCTCTGTCTCAATTTCCCCATTGAAAAATGAGTATAATAACGGTATCTATCTTGTGGGATTGCAATGGGGATAAAAGGAGGTGATATGCGTAAGGTGCTTTGAAAGGTTTCTGACATAGTGAGCACGTAGCTAACATGTTTATTATGGCAATCTGATTGCTGGGACAGGAATAGAATTATACACATGTAAAAGGATTATCGTTGGTTGATATATTTTTCTTGTTTTGCATGGTGAAGAAGTGAAGAAGTTTAGGGGTAAGGAGACAGGAGTTTCAAATCAGCTCTATTTTGCCTGATTCCCCAAGGGAAACCTGAGCTGTTTGCTGGAGTATTAGGTAGAAACCCCACTTTTCTTTGCTGAATGACCTTGGTAATTGTGACCCATCAGTGGGACCTAGTCTTTACTGGGAAAACATTCATCTATTCGTATCCCCCAGGAAAAGCCCCTGTCCTTATCCTTGTTAATATATCCCCAGAGTTGGGTTGAACTTTTCCAGAATATCTGTGACTCATGCATTCCACAAATTCCATCCCTATCCTCAGTAAGCTGGCTCAAAAGAGAAATAAAAAATCAAGGAGAGAAGTCTGGGGGAAATACAAGATAGAATGGGAAAATAAGTGTTTGGGCTGGGCACAGTGGCTCCCACCTGTAGTCCCAGCTACATGGGAGGCTGAGGCAGGAGGATTGCACAAGCCCAGAAGTTCAAGGCCAAACTGGGCAATAGTGCGAGGCCACATCTCCAAAAACATTTTTAAAAAATGTTTGGAATTATTACCTGGTTAACATTAGGAAATCTGTTGTGCCACACCTTCTACATTAACAGAATAAAGGAGAAATACTGTTGTGATCATTTCAGCAAGTGCCAAAAAGCACTTGATAAAATTCAAAAGCCATTCCTACATTCCTAATGGGCAGTAGAGGTGGTGAACTAAATACAGAAGAGTTAAAAATAGAAGGTAACTGTCATTATTTGCAAACTATATTGTCATTTAATTGAAAGACCTAAAAGAATCAATGACAATCTATTAGAACCATAAGGGAGTTCAGCAGTGTAGCCAGATACAAGATCTGCATATATAAATGAGTAGCATTCATATATTCTGGCAAAAATGTAATTTTAAAAGGAGCCTATTCACAACATAACAAAGACTATATAATAACTAGTAATAAACCTATTAAGAAATATATAATACCCATGTGGGGAAAATTATAAAATTTTACTAAAGATTATAAAGTTGTGAATAAATGGAAAGAGGTATCAGTTCCTAGATGGGAAGACTTGATATTGTAAAGATGCTAATTCTCCACATATTAATCTATAAAGCCAAAATAATCCAAATTAAAATCCTAGCAGGATTTTCATAGAAATTTATAAGCTGATTCTAAAATCATATGCAAGACAAAATGCCAAAGAATAGTGAGGAAAAGGAGCAATGAGGGGATATATTATAGAACCATAGTATCTACAACAGTGAGGTGCTAGAAACGGAATGGACATATCCATGAAACTAAATGGAAAGTCCAGAAGCAAATTCATGTTTCTGTGAGAATTTACTTAGGTTAAATTTGGCATTTCAGGCTGGGTGTAGTGGCTCATACCTGTAATCCTAGCAATCTGGGAGGCTGAGGTGGGAGGATCACTTGGGTCAGGAGTTTGAGACCAGCCTGAACAAGAGCAAGACCCTGTCTCAAAAAAATAAAAATAAAAAAAAATTAGCATTTCAAATTGGTGGAGAAAGAATACACTATTCAATAAATGACCTCGAGATAACTGCTTATGAATTGTAAAGAAAAGACATTTAGAAAACTCTTCACGCAGTTCACAAAAAATACATTGCATCTTGAGGAAGACCTAAATGTAAGAAAGAAAAGTATTAGACAGAAATATAAGAAAATGTGTATTACCATGGGGAAGGAGTATCTTCTTAATTTATTTATTTTTGGTGGAGAGAGTCTCACTCTGTTGCCAAGGCTACAGTGCAATGGTATCATCATAGCTTACTATAACCTCAAACTCCTGGGCTCAAGTGATCCTAATTTTTCTGTAGAGATGGAGTCTCATTCTTTCTCAGACTGGTCTTGAACTCCTGAGCTCAAGCAATCCTCCTGCCTTGGCCTCTCAGAGTGCTAGGATTACAGGTGTGAACCACTATGCCCAATCATGAAAACTTCATTATGGCCAGGGTAGGATTTTTTCCAGGAATGCATGGTTGGTTTGATACCAGGAATGATATCAAATAACTTACCACATCAACAAAATAAGGGAGGAAAAAAACCCATAAACATATCTGGAGATACTGGACAAGCATTAGATAAAATTCTAGATTTTCCTAATAACAACTGTGACTAAAATAAGAATAGAAATTACTAATATGATAAAGACTATTTGTCCAAAACTAGTTTCTAAATACTGAAGCACTAAAGCCATTTCCTTTAAAATCAGGAGCAACACAGGGATGCCTATTATCATTATTATTCAACATCATTTTAGAAGTTCTAGAGACTGCAATAGACAAGAAATGAAATATTTGGTGTAAGTGTGAAAAAGAGAAGCTCATTTTTTTTCTCTTCTGATACATAGTTGTATACTTAGACAACCCAATAAGCCCTAATAAAAACAACTCAAATTAATAAGAGAGTTTGAGGGTGGTGGATATAGGACAAATATGTAAAAATCAATTATGTTTCTTCATACTAGCAATTACCAGCTGGAAATGAAAATGAGGGAAGACGTTCCATTCATAAGAGCAATTAAGTCCATAAAATACCTGGGAATTATATTAAAAGAACAATCATAGAACCTAAGTGAAGAGATAGAAAACTATAAAACCTTATTGAGAGACATAAAAAACATCTGAACAAATAGAAAGGCAATAGCCACAGTCTTGCCTGAAAAGTTTTAATATAATAAAATAAATATGTAAATTTGATGCAAGTCCAGTTGTAATCCCACTAGGGTTTTTTTGAGGGGAGAGGGGGCAATTGGGTTGGGGGTAGAATTGATATTAATAAAATGTTCTTAAAGTCAAATAATATAATCAATGCCTGAGAATAGCCAAGAAAGTTATGAGAAAGACAAGTGATGTGGTTCTTGCTTTACTAGCTGTAAAGTACACTGTAAAGTGCTACAGTGGAAACAGTGTGGTATTGGCACAAGAGTAGACAAATATATCAGAGGAACATGGTAGAAGGCACAGTAATATAGTCATCTGCATATGACAGAGGTATTTTAGGTGAGAAAGGAATATTTATTAGTAACTGGTGCTGGCACCAACATTCTTGCTGTCTTGAGGTATAAAATGGAGGTCAGCCCTTGGGAAGGGGCAGAGGTTTCCCTTGAATGCTGAGGGGGCAATTGGTCAGGCCCAGGGTCGGATTGGTCCTCATCTCCATCATGTCTCTGCCCAGGTGTTGCCATGGTGATGGCAGTGGAGGACAGCATGGTGCGGGTGGTGGTGCGGGTGCGGCCCCCCACCCCTCGGGAGCTGGACAGTCAACGTCGGCCGGTGGTTCAGGTGGTGGACGAGCGGGTGCTGGTCTTTAACCCTGAGGAGGCTGATGGAGGGTTCCCTGGCCTGAAATGGAGCGGCACCCAAGATGGCCCCAAAAGGAAGGGCAAAGACCTGACGTTTGTCTTTGACCGGGTCTTTGGCGAGGCAGCCACCCAACAGGATGTGTTCCAGCACACCACCCACGGCATCCTGGACGGCTTCCTCCAGGGCTACAACTGCTCAGGTGAGAACCTGCACCCTGTCTCGTAGTGGCCTTGCCTCCTGCCTCCTGCCTCCTCCTAAGGGGAGGGTTTCGTGTGTCTTCTGACATGTGCCCGCCTCCCCCCAGCTGGGCATGACTTGAGGAGAGCTCTGGCCCTTTCGTTCCCTGTGGGGCCCCCATTCACTCACTCTGCCCTGTGTGAGGCACTCTGCCCGGCCTGGGACACGGTAGCAAGTCAGACAGACCCTATGGGTCCTCCCTCTTGATGCTTCCCGTCTAGAGGGGGAGCAGACACGAATCACAAATCACAAGTGTGTAACCAGGTAAGTGACATGAGGGAAAGAATTCCGGGCCTTCAGCAGAGGAAGCTACCCAGACTGGAGAATGAGGGGCTGGCCCCAGCGTAACGGGGGTCCCATGGCCCCCAAACCCACAGGCCTGCGAGGAGCCAGGACAGACACGGAGAACGCAGAGCTGCAGTGGGAACACGGGATGTGGGTGGTAGAAGCGGCAGACAGGCGGACACGGAAGGCAAAGGAAAGGGGCCTGAGGGGGAAGAAAGGCTGAGCGGGGCGGAAGTGCAGGGGGGTTGGGGGGGCGCCACCCTGGGGAAGCGGATCTGGCCCTGCTGCCACCCTTCTCCCTACTCTGTCCTCTGCAGTGTTTGCCTACGGGGCCACTGGGGCCGGGAAGACACACACCATGCTGGGAAGGGAGGGGGACCCTGGCATCATGTACCTGACCACCGTGGAGCTGTACAGGCGTCTTGAGGCCCTCCAGGAGGAGAAGCGCTTCGAAGTGCTCATCAGCTATCAGGAGGTAAGGCTGTTCCTTCCCCTGGGCTGGTGGCCTCACCCCTCCTTCTCACAACCTGAGGGGGAAAGTGAGCAGGTTGGGGGGCAGTGGTGGCGGGGGCAGGAAATGGCGACCTGGGGCCCCAGATACAGCCCCATGAGAGACTGTGAGAGAACAGAACCGCCCACCCTGCTCTCATCACTAACATCGTCCCTCAAAGTGCCGCTGGTGGTCTGGTGTCTCCACATGCCCCCGACTCTAGAAAGAGAGGTTTCCTGGTGGGTCCTCTCCTTGAGGTCTCCTTCCCACTTCCTTTCTCTGCAGGTATACAATGAGCAGATCCACGACCTCCTGGAGCCCAAGGGGCCCCTTGCCATCCGTGAGGACCCCGACAAGGGGGTGGTGGTGCAAGGACTTTCTTTCCACCAGGTGTGGGGCTGGGCTCAGGTGGCATGAGAGCCCCGTTGGTCCTCTGGGGTTCCCTCAAAGACGTTCAGGGACACCCTGGACCCTGTGGTGGTGGCGGGGTGACAAGGAGGGGGTGACACTGGTTCTGAAGAGTGGCCCTTCCTGTCAGGGGAAAAGCCCTGGTTGGGAAGACCACAGCCCCCTTCCTGGGCATCTCCTCTGTAGCCAGCCTCAGCTGAGCAGCTGCTGGAGATGCTGACCAGGGGGAACCGGAACCGCACACAGCACCCTACTGATGCCAACGCTGCATCCTCCCGCTCCCACGCCATCTTCCAGGTGAGAGAGGCCATGGGTCAGAGCCTGAAGCCGGGGCTCCTGAGGCCTGGCTCCCTCTCACCCCTGCCACCTGCCCCAGATCTTCGTGAAGCAGCAGGACCGGGTTCCAGGACTGACCCAGGCCGTTCAGGTGGCCAAGATGAGCCTGATTGACCTGGCTGGCTCGGAGCGGGCGTCCAACACTGGCGCGAAGGGAGAGCGGCTGCGGGAGGGCGCCAACATCAACCGCTCTCTGCTGGCCCTCATCAATGTCCTCAACGCCCTGGCTGACGCAAAGGTAAAGCAAGGCTGACCAGTGTCCTCCCCAGGACAGCAACCAAGCACCTGAAACCGGGTGAAAGGCCACCAGGCCCCAGCCTGTGTCAGCCTTGTCCAGCTACTTCACCCCACATCTGCTCACTGCCCCCAGGGCCGCAAGACTCACGTACCCTACCGGGACAGCAAACTGACTCGCCTGCTCAAAGACTCCCTTGGGGGCAACTGCCGCACAGTGATGATTGCTGCTGTCAGCCCCTCCAGCCTGGCCTACGAGGACACATACAACACCCTCAAGTATGCCGACCGGGCCAAGGAGATCAGGCTCTCGGTGCGTGCCAGCTGGGGAGGGCCGGCCTAGGCATGGAGGGAGCTGCAGCCCAGGATCAGGAAGGGACAGATCCCCAAGGCAGAGGAAAGAAGTTCCCTTGGCTCTGTCTTCTGGGAGATTCTCTGTGATAGAAGCCACACAGTCCCCATCCTTGGGTGGGAAGACTCCAGCTGGGGAGAGACAGGATGGTCTTCAAAACTGACGGGAGCAACAAGGCAGGTAGCTGAGTGTTGGCCAGTAGAACAATTCAGGCTTGTTTTTAGCAGTAGGACCATATTTTCAGCAAAACAGACACGTGTTAACACAGATAACAGCAGAGTTGCTCTGGTTTCTGCCACATCTGCTTGGCCTCCCCCTCCCTGCTTCCTCCTCCTCCTTGGCTCTGCTGGGGCCGCTGCAGAAAAGCCCATGCCTGGCCAGAATGTCTTGTTTGAGGAGTCAGGGTTTTGGGTTCAAAGGCAACCGTCTGCCTCTTGCATTGGGGTCTCAGGCATGTTTCCCCACTTGCGAGGGCGCCTCACAGTAGCATGAGACACCCAGTGCAGAGCCTGGCCACTGGGGTGGTTGATAAAAGCTGCTTTGAATGAACAAACAAATCTCTCCCCTGTGCCCCATCTCAGCTGAAGAGCAACGTGATCAGCTTGGACTGTCACATCAGCCAGTATGCCACCATCTGCCAGCAGCTCCAGGCTGAGGTGAGGAACCCACCTGGGGAGCAGGCTCGGGGGCAGAGAGCGAGGGACAGGACCTTTGGGGGGTGCAGCCAGGGCTCTAGGCCCACCCCTCTGCTCCTGTGCTCAGCCGGGACTCTAAGGGGCTGGGCTGCTCCTGTTCCAGGTAGCTGCTCTGAGAAAGAAGCTCCAGATGTATGAGGCAGGAGCCCAGCCCCCACATCAGGACTTCCTAGGGTCCCCCAAGTTGGGCCCACCACAACAACAGTGAGTTCTACTGCCCGTGCCTGTCCCCACCATTCAACTTGGCCAGGATGGAGACCCAGCCCCCCTTCTCCAGCTTCTGCTCCAACACCTAGAGTCAGGGTTCCCACCCAGTGCCCAGCAACCAACTGTCACCTGGAATGCCCTGTGTCAAAGGCGCCAATGACACCACAGCCCACAGAGGCAGTATCTACTATTCCAGAGCAGGTGAACTCAGAGGTTGGGTGTCATTGTTTCTTAAACCAGAAAATCCCTGGCTCCTTCTCCCACCCTCAGCTACTGCCCATTTGTCACCCAAGCATCCGTCCCTTATGAAGTCTGTACCACCTGGGTGCCACAGAGATCCTGCCCCATATCCTGCTGCTCAGACTGTCACTTCCCCATTCAGCCTTCCCAGCTCTCCCTTACCACCTTGCCCTCCCAGACAGCCCTGCACCCCAAAGCTCCCCGCGGAGTCTGGAGCCCTTCAAGAGGAGAGCCTGGAGACAGAGGCCCAGGTAGAGAGGGTCGTGGAAGGGAACTCTTCAGACCAGGAGCAGTCCTCAGAGGACAAGGACAAAGGCCCAGCAAAGGAGGTAGGTCTTGAGGATGTGAGGCCTGGGCATTGGGAGGGCTTAGAGCTGGTGGAATAGTGGAGAAATGCCTCTTCCTGACTCAGGGGCCCCTCATTCCTGGCTCTCCACCTGGATGGCTCACACCTGTAATCCTAGCACTCTGGGAGGCCGAGGCAAGAGGATCACTTGAGCTCAGGAGTTCAAGTCCAGCCTGAGCAAGAGTGAGACCCCCATATCTACTAAAAATAGAAAAATTAGCCTGGCGTCATGGCACGCACCTGTAGTCCCAGCTACTCGGGAGGCTGAGGCAGGAGGATCGCTTGAGCCCAGGAGTTTGGGGTTGCAGTGAGCTACAATGACACCACTGCACTCTAGACAGGGTGACAGAGACTCTGTCTCAAAAAAAAAAAGGTGGGGGGGACGCGGGGGGGCTTTCAGATCCAGCACAGAAAGGAGAAATATTCTGTCAGATCCTTGTGTGTTTGGAAGTGTCCGGGAGGATGAAAACCTCCCTCAGGACCTGGGCATTCTAGGAGCTACCATTGCCATGCTTGGAGGAAGGAAAGATTTTAGGAGTTGCTTTCGTAGAGGCAGGGCAGCCACCCTGGCTCCTCCAGCTGTACCTCCTCCCTCCTCTTTAGGTTCCAATCCAGATGCTGGAGCAGAGCCTCAGGCATCCACTGCCAGGGCCCCCTGGCCCGACCCTGCAGCCCAAACCCATTGTGGGCCACCGCTCACCACAGAAGCTGGACAGGGACCGTCCTATGCAGTAGGTGTCTTCTCCTTCTACTATGGAGTCCAAGGGGGAAAGTGATGGGGTCAACCTCCTGGGGGTGGGATGGGTGTGAAATGCATCTCAAAAGCTCTGGTCTGTCCAATGTGGAGTCTAGTCTCTTTTCATCAACACTGTCCCTTATCTGCTTTCAACGCCTTGATATTATCACCTACTCTATTTACTTATCATCGTCATCTCTATTTATTCCTCCACATGGCCGGCAGCCCAGCAGGAGAGGGACGTGAGACACCAGATTCCATCCAGACAGCTGGCAGGCGTGGAGTTAGGGCAGGGCTGCTTAGGCTAGAGCTTTTCTTTCCAGTCTGAGGGCAAAGCGGCCCGTCCTCAACAAGGAGGGAACAGCCAAGAGGAGTTGAAATTAGGGACAGCCTTCCTGAGCCAGGTGTTTGTCATGTGTCTTCATCAACAGATTGACTGAGGCTATTTTTTCTCAGACGTAAATACAGACCACCACTCAAAGCCAACGAGAAACGGATTTTGGACCATTCTTTCTATGCTTAATAGAGAGATGCTACTAGTATTTTTTCCTTGGCCCCTAGCACATAAATCCCTTGCCACTTAGCTTTGCTACTGCCAACCCCACTATTCCCTCCCCAGCACGCTTCACGCTAGGCAGTGTATTTAAAGCTTCTGGACAGAAGGGCCTGTTTAATTTTATTTCTTGTTGGGGAGTGTCTGTTCCCGACTCAGCAAAAATGCTGCAGCCTGAATAATCAGCGGTTCATTATCTGTCTCCTGCTGCAGACTCCCCGGGGCCCTGGAGAGGCAGGGACGCACTGGTAGATGTCCCCCTGGCCACCAGGGAACACCACAGGCTTCCACTGATGATTCAGGGTCTCTCCGCTTGGTGTCCCTTGTCATGAGCAGAGAGGACACCGGGGTCCTCATTTCTGCTTCACTCCGGGTTTGTGGTCTCTGACAAGTTGCTTCAACCTTGGCTATAATCTGGGGATCATAGCCCTTAGTCTCCCTACTTCTTGAGGGTGAAGTACTAATAAAATGTGACAGAAGACCCCAAGCATCAGGGGTTGTAGGACATTCTAGATTGTTTCCATATTTGGAAACATCCTAACTACCAGACAATCAAAAATAATTTACCTTTGGCTTTAGAATTTAGAGTCTTGGACCACCAGGGCAATGAGTAGATCTTAGATTTTCCAGTTCAGTGGTTTGTCCAGAATTTTTTTTAACTGCAAAGTCCTTTCTTCGAATGAAATCCCGTGCTGAAATCTCATGCATAGAACAGACAAAACAGAGTTGCTCTGCCTGATGGATTTTTGAAACCTAATTTGAAAACCCCTGATTTAGACCAACTCCCCATTTGGCAGATGGGGTACTGAGGCCTTTACCCAGGGCAGGAAGGATGGGGCCAATGCATTTGCCCCGAACACCCCTCTTCTCCGTAGTCTAATCTTCCTTATGATGTGTGGCTCAGGCAGGTATAGAATGAGTCTGCTGTGTCCTTTTTAATTTACATCCTGCCTCTTTCAAAAAGGCCTTGAGGCTGCTTTATAAAAATGAGTTTTTGTTCCTGGAGCACACACTGACTGAGGGCAGCAGAGGGGGTTCAGAGATGTTCAGGCAGATAGAGCTACCTGAGGATAAATCATTTTCCACAAATAATCCCCACCGAGATAATTGTGTTTGTTCTTTTATCATAGGTATGCCTTACAGAAAGAAAATTTGCTTTATTAGAATCTAAATTTAGACCATCAATAATCACATTAGCCCCATAATTTCCTTTAAATGGCCCCCCAGTGCATGCAAAATATGCATTGGTTCACAGATACTTTTCCAGGATCCCAACCATTAAGTAGCAAGCACAGACTGGATGCACTTTTGAGAATCTTCTCAGAACCAAGATGAACACAGCCTATCTTATTTAATTTCCTCTTACCCTAACAAGGTAGATGGTGTTATTTTACAGAAAGTAATAGTTAGCTAAACTTACAGGGCTTACTATGTGCCAAGAATCCCAAACAGTTTGTATGTGAAATAACTCGTTTAATCTTTCCAACAGCCCTATGAAGTGGGTGCATTTTTTATCCCCATTCTAAGGTTGAGACCAAGGTTAACCAGTGCATCCAAGATCACATCACTGAGAGACGATGGAACCAGGATTTGAGCAGGAAGCTGGCAGTCTAACTTGAGCTGGGTTCCTAACTGCTCCCTTACATTGCCTCTAGGGTTAGATTAACTTGTGATCACTGTGCTAGCTAAGTGGCAGAGCTGAGCAGAAACTCAGACCTTCCCAGGCCAAGGCCACTTAGTTCCCTTTCACTACTTCCCAGGTCACTGTCATGGCACATGTTTAATGGTGACACCTCCCACCATTACCTGTGGCCATCTTGGCCAGCCTTGGCCTTCAGCAAGGGTAGGGCAGAACAGGAGCCATGGCTGGGAGGGTGGCGAGGGTGGCCAGCCAGTCTGGGGCAAAGCAGGAGGGAGCCAGGGCACCAGCCCAGTTATGCTCCTCAGCCACACCTGGAGCGACGGGGGCAGATGCACAGCACAGAGGATCCTGGTCAGGCCAGGTCTTAAGAGGGGTGGGGATCCCCTTCCCTCTGTTCCAGGTTGGCCCTGAAGGTGCTGTGCCTGGCCCAGCGGCAGTACTCCCTGCTCCAAGCAGCCAACCTCCTGACCCCCGACATGATCACAGAGTTTGAGACCCTGCAGCAGCTGGTGCAAGAGGAAAAAACGGAGCCTGAGGCAGAGGCCTCCAGGACTCCTGGGCTGGCCAGAGGGACACCTCTGGCTCAGGAGCTGTGTTCAGAGTCAAGTGAGTCTCACCCTGTTCTATTGCTGCCATCTCCAAGGCCCAGCTGGGGCAGAGTGCTGCTGGGGGTCTCAGTTGCTGGGTTATGCTGTGGTAGGAGGCTGGCCCCCTGGGATCGTGGACTTCTGTACACAGAGGCCCCCGACATCTGAGGAGTTAGGGGGTCCATCATGTCTCCAGTGTCTGGCTCAAGTTCTACAGACTCTCCTTCTTCTGGCCCGTCCCTGGTCCCCCTCAACACCCCCTTCTCTCTGCCCAGAGTCTCCAGCGTACTCTGGCCCCATGACCCGGACCATGGCAAGGCGACTGAGTGGCCCCATGCACACTCTGGGCATCCCACCTGGGCCCAAGTGCTCCCCGGCCCAGGCATCCCGATGGCTGATGGAGAAGAAGAGGAGGAGGAGACCAAGCCCCTCTGAGGCAGACAGTCCTTCGGCCCCAAAGCAGAGAAGCAAGCGCCAGCGCCAGTCCTTCCTGCCCTCCCTGAGGAGAGAGTCTTTGCCTGAGATCCAGCTGCCATTTGGGCCCAGGACCCCCAATGGGGGAAGGCCCTCCTCCCCCTGCCATTCCTCTCGCGTCTGCCCAGCCACAGTCATCAAAAGCCGGGTGCCCCTGGGCCCTTCGGCCATGCAGAACTGCTCCACCCCTCTGGCCCCACCCACTCGGGATCTCAATGCCACCTTTGATCTCTCCGAGGAAACCCCCTCAAAGCTCAGTTTCCGTGAAGGTGCCGGCTGGGAGAAAGTCCCCCAGGAGCTGAACAGGCTGGACCAGCCCTTCATGCCCAGGTGGGTCTCCGCTCCTGCCTTCCCCCACCCCTCCCAGCAGGGGGTCAGTGCCCAGCAAGGGACAGTGGTGCTCCCAAGCAGAGTGGAGACAGCCTGACTCTCGGAGCTGGATGTTTGCTGTCTGTTTCCCTTTGGTCATGATCAGCTTCCCTCCCTGGGCCCAGGAGAGCAGGATGTACAGTTGCCAGGGAGATAGGGCATCTCTTGGGGGCCCTTGCCTTGTCTGTCCATGCTGCAAAGCCACTAGCTCTGTGCTGGCTTGTGGCATGCTCATGGGTAGCTAATGGGACCCCAACTTGGGAATAGTGAGCAGAGAGCAGGCATGAGTGAGTGAGGGGAGGCCAATGCCATCTGCTCCTCTGCCTTGTGTGGGCCTTTTGGCCGGCCCTGTCCGAGTTTTGTCTTCCTCTGGGAAATACCTACTTCCGCCACTTCCACCCCCAGATTTTGCCCTCTAGCCCAGCATTTGGAATGGGGGGGTCCCCAGAAAACTTTATTCAGGGTTTTTCAGTGAGAAGATGAAGCTCTCACCCTTGCCTTCCACACACGTGGCAGGGTAGGGGAACAGCAGCCAGCTCAGGACAGTCCAAGGCCAAGAACAAGTGGTGGACTGACCTGGACGTGTGAGACAGAGGCCAGCAGCTGCCCGCCCGCATCCCCGCCCCTGCCACAGCCCGCAAACCAGCTCTCAGTAACAAGCTCAGAGCCGGGCAGGTGGAAGGGTGAAATTGTTTGAACTCCAGTTCCCGGGACACTCCAGAAACTGACATCTGGACGTCCTCCCAGAGCAGGCCTGTCACTCAGCTGTCAGCCTGGGCCAAGTGAGGCAGGGAGAGGAGTCCACCTTGTAGTGGGAAGAAACCTCAGAGGTCATCTCGTCCACCCACCCCCAGTTCCCTTCCCACCCCAGCTGGGGAGGTGGAGGGAGGAAGTGGCTGGCACCATTTCTGGTTCCCTGCCGATCCGCCTCCCTTCCCCTTCCTTCCTCCCCAGTGGACCCGTGCTGTTCACCATAAAGGGCCCCAAGCCAACATCTTCCCTCCCTGGGACCTCGGCCTGCAAGAAGAGGCACATTGTGAGGTGAGGTGTCCAGGGAGAGAAAGCTCTCACCAGGGCAGTGGACACCTGGGCCAGCTCTAGGCCCCCAGTGTGTCTCTGGACCCCCTGGAGCAGCAGCTGAGGCCTATGAGCAGGGCCAGGATCTAGTTTTCTGCCTGAGGTTCCCTTGGCCCTTGCTATTCCAGGATCTCCCTAGAGCTGAAGGTGGCCATAGGCCCCCTATCATCAAGGGAGACATTCAGCATTCATTGGTTAATCCAGTGAGTGGACTACCCACCCCATCACCGCTCCTTCCCTCTCATGTCCCGAACCCCACAAGCCTCTCCTCCCGCCACCGCCTCTCCCTCCCTCAGATCGGGCCCCAGAAGCTCCTGTTGGTGTTCAACCTCCCTGCTCTCAAGGCTTAGTGTTTAGCGCCTACCCCCATCCCCAGCACACACCTCCACAGCCCAGAGGTAACATCCCACCTTTCTTCCTTCCCTTCCGCAGTTCCTCAGTCTCCCGGGGCCGCAGCCGCATCGCCCGCCTCCCCAGCAGCACCTTGAAGAGGCCAGCTGGGCCCCTCGCAATCCCAGGTGACTGGCATTGGGGACAGGGATGGCCTGGGCCACGGTGGCCGATGAAGACAGGAAGTAGGAAGGGACAGGGTGGCCTGAGATCTGGGTAACAGGAGGGCCTGGGATGCTGCCAAGGATGTCAGGGACACTGATAAGACAGGTGGGAGATGAACTGGGGTACAAGGGGACAATGGGACGGAGCCTCACTTTCCTCCTTCCTCCCTACAGCCCCCCCATCCAACTGGCCTGTAGAGCTGTCCTTGAGTCCCCTCCACACTGGGGACAGGAGGAGCAGAAAGGAACTCACTGGGGTTGGGAGAGTGCTGTCAGCTGGGAACTGCATCGCCAAGGTGTCCTGACCCACCAGCCCCTCTAGGCCGGCCACCCCCACTTGGTCCCTGGAGCTGCCTACACCAGGAGCCCTGACCTGCCTTCCTTACCTCAGAGCAGTTAGTGCCCACACGCCTTTCCTTTATTAACACCCCTCCCCCAACCATCCATTCTGCTACTCGCTCTCTTTATTAATCTCTTATCATCACTCTCAGCTTCTCAGCGGGTACATATTCATTTGTGAGTGTTAACATGTTGCTATTTTAAAGGGCGCTGCCATGTTCTCTTCTCATTTATGATGCCCTCCAAGCAGGCAGGGGGCCCTTTTGGACTCTCTTCCTGGCCTGTGTCTAACACAGGGCCCTGCAGAGTCATGGCCACTGGCAGTGGAGGAGGAGAACGGAAGGGAGCATCCCTGCTTCCTGGTTTCTGAGAGAGGGGCATCTTCAGCCCCACTCCCCCCAGCCCAGAGCAGGAGCCCTAGTCTCTAGCCACAGTCCTGGTGATGATGTGGGTGATGGTGGTGCCTGGATTTCCAAATGAGGACAGCTTTACTGTTTTTGCCCTGTTGTGGACAAGATGCACATTCAGTGCAAAAGAAAATGTAAAGAAGAAAGGGGAACTCAGCCTAACGCTACCACCTGGATATAAATGCTAGTAATACTGATGTTTATAAGCCTCTGATACTTTATTTCTGCCTATATACGTATATATAAATATACATGTAGATATAGATATATTTTTTATAATAATTAATAAACCATCTCCATCCTTGGTATGTGTGGGTTTGGGATTTTTGGGTTTTTTTTTGAGACAGTCTCTCTCTGTCACCCTGGGTAGATTGCAGTGGCATCATCGTAGCTCACTGCAACCTTAAACTCCAGGGCTCAAGCGATCCTCCTGCCTCAGCCTCCTTAGTAGCTGGGACTACAGGCACCACTATCATACCTGGCTAATTTTTCTATTTTTAGTAGAGACGGGGGTCTCACTCTTGCTCAGGCTGGTCTCGAACTCCTGAGCTCAAGCGATCATCCCACCTTGGCCTCCCAGAGTGCTAGGATTACAGGTGTGAGCCACCACACCTGGCCCCTTGGTGTGTGTTTCTCTGTACATCTAGGAAGGATAGCAACACTTTCCCTGTCTCATCTTCCCACTCTTCAAGCCCTCGAGAAACTTCTGAGTATAGAAAACAATCCCCACTCTGCCTCCCCCAGGAGCCTTAGATCTGGGCCTGGGGCTGAGCCCTGCTCTTTCCTCCACAGCCCAATCCACCCTCTCCTCAGCAGGTTTCAAAGCAATTACACCTAGAGGTCTGTCCATCCTCCTGCAGCCTTGGGGGTGGTTGCTAGGAGTCCTGCTGTCAGGGAGAGCATTTTTAGTGGTCCCCAGGTCTTCGATGAGGCTCTGAGCTAAGCCCCCCCCAGCTTGAGCCTAGTGTAGTCTGGCCCTGCCCTCACGCCCTCCACCTGTTCGTGGTTTCCATCTCCACTCATTTGAATTGTGTGATAGTTCAACACAAGTTTACCTCTGCTCTCCCCATGAAGACACGGGTGGCTGAACGAATTAATAGTGTAAACAAAATTACAGGAGTCTGTATTTAACCTGATTTTGAAAACAAACATGTTAAAGGTATTTAGCACATTGTGAGCAGTGTATAAATAACGCTGCTAATTTCAAATGAGTCCCAGCTCTTCTGGGGGAGCAGCCTCCTCCCCCTCTGCCCGGTGAGCCCCTCCAAGCTCAGTCCTGAGCACGTGTTGGAGTGAGAAGAGAAGCATTGAGTTCCTCCTAGCTGCCAGGCCTCTTCACAAAGCTTCCTGACCTCGTGGGGTCGGTAATGAGGAGATAGACGGGAAAAGGACCCTGAAACTCTCCCAGAGTTAGACAGCAAGTGTTCAGGATCCAGGGGCTGGTTCTTTGCATTTCACCAAGCCGCTTCCCCTTGGAAGTGAACAGATCATTTCTTTTCGTGTGCCTGGGGTTCCCTCCTCTCCAATTAGTCTTAATGAGTTTTTCTGCCCCCTGTGTACCGCGATTTCCACAGAAGCAGTCACAGCTTCACATCATCTGTCGCCCCCAGCGGCCTGGCATGGTGCCTTGACCTCAGGAGGCCCTGCTGCATGTTGGTTGGATTCAAATTGAATAAGTCCTCCCATTTCCTGGAGCCCTCACATATATTATCTCATTTGATCACCACCGTCCCCCCTGCAAGTGCAGAGGCAGGAGGCACAGGGCAAGGCAGCTGGTAACTAGAGCCGGGAGGCCAACCTTCACACAGTAGGGTCCCTTGCATGTGGCAGAATTTGCTTGGGCTGGGGACAGCTTGCAAGTGGCAGGGGTCACTCCTGACAAGGATGCTCCTCAGCCAGCCATTCCCTCGGCAAACATTTGTGGCTCTGTGGTGCAAAATGTGCTCTAGGGTGATCCATTAAATGCACAAAGACTCTGTGCTGATAGAGTTAAGCATGTGTGGCTCCTGCCCTCAATCACAGGAGGTCAGGCTGAGAGCGCTCGCTGTGTGATGTCCCGCTTGCGGAGACGCAGCCTGGCTGGTCCGAGCTCCGCAGGGAGCTGACAGCCAGCTCCCAGCTGACCTCTGTGGGCGGCGGTGAGACTCTGACATTGGATTGTTCTTACACGAAGAGAGTCGACCACAAGATATCCACTGCGGGCCCACCCTGGTGTAATGCCCCCTCTCCCTGACTCGTCCTGCCTCTTCCACCTTGAAGGCCTGAACAGAGCCCCTCACTTCACTTCTCCCGGTTCAGAAGTCCTGTCTCCCCAGGCCCTGTACCCCCACTTCCTTGCTTGCCTTAATCCCCACAGCTCATGCCTGGACCCTCGCCCTGGGGTACAAATTCCTGCCCAGTTCACAGAACCAAGGTCAGTACCAGGGGCTGAAAACACAGAGAACAAGACATGGTCCCTGCATGCAGAGAGTCAGGATTGGCACCTGTCCCTGTCACCTGAGTGTAAGACCAAACCTCCATCAATGTTGGTATCTGTCAAGGAGAGAGCACTGGGTCTTCTTTTTGGGTCCCCTCCTATCTACAGCCATCAGCTCAGCCCCCAGGGGACTTCATCACCACCTAGGGAACCTCCTTGGCAGCTACTGACTCAGGAGTCCTGCCTCCCAGACCCCAGATTTCCCCAGGAATGTCCCTTTGGCTATGTTTGGGGGATCCTACTTGTCTTCCCTTCCTCCAAGGCTCTTCAGTGAAGAGGGATTCAGGAGGGCTTGGGATGAAGGTTGTGGAGGAAGGAGAGTCACCCCAAGGGGCTGGAGACCGTGGCTGTGTTTTCTAGCTCATCCCAAGGGCTCCCCCAGCTCACCTACAGCCCCCCTGTCCCTGTCTCCGTTCTCCATTCTCATCCTGTCTGTTGGGAGGACTGCTGGATTGGAAATAACAGGCCACCCGCCAGCCCCCTCCTCCCACCAGGGCCACATCTGGTCCCTGCCTTTTGTCCTCTAGAGGGACCCAATCAGGCAGGGAGACGAGGGGAGCAGGGAGCAGAGCAGATCAGGGAAAGCAATTAAAAAGCTGATCTCAGGGTTAGAGGCTGGGAGGTGGGGGGCAGGCTGGAGCGGGCCTGGCTGGGCTGGGGAAAAGCCAGTGAGAAAGGGCTTGTTAACCCCAAGGCAGCAGCCTGGCCCCGGGGGTCTGTGAAGGGGAGTGAGCTGATGCCCCCAACAAGCTGAGAGGGGCCAGAGAAGAGCAAGGGGAAGGAAGGGTCTGAGGTGCAGCCAGGGACCATTCTGCAGCCACAGGAGTCGGTTCCAACCCACAGAACCTGGTGGACCCAGGCTAAGGACAGGGAGAAGGGATGGTCCCTGCTCTGAGGCAGCCCCTGCAAGTGAATAGGGAGACGGCCCCTGCCCTCAAGGAATGTCCCTCTGACAGTGAACTGTGGGTTCTCACATTAGGGAGCTCCCATCCAGGGGGGAAGGATGGCTGCTGTCCTGTGGGTGCTTCAGTCTCGGGGGGCAGCCCTGTCCTTAGGGAGAATCCAGTTTATGGAAAGACATAGGTCCTAACATCAGGAAGTCCCCATCATGGTCCCTTCCTCAGGAAGCCTTAGATGAGACCCACACCCACAGGAGGTGGTGTTGGTTCCCCAAGAACTCAACCTGCGTGGACTGTGTGCTCAAGGTTGGGGGTGGGGAAGGGAAGGGGTGGAGGGAACAGAACCCATGGGGTCAGGGAAACAAAAAATCAGGTTGACAAACAGCCTCTACTCGAGTCTCCAGGGCAGTCGAACATTACTTGCACGTATCCCCTGGGAGACCTGAAGCCACCAACAACTAGCGGTCTGGGGGTGAATGGTGCTGACTCCCACCCTCCCTTCACTGGCTGCAGCCCCTCTGCCCTGTCCACACTGCCAGGTAACTGCCTTTGAGGGGGGTGCCCACCTATTCCCAGTGGAGTCAGGAGGACATGGCAGCCCTCCTAGAGGACCCAGCTCCCACTCCTCCAGGCCAACCCCATCGCAGATGTGCTAACGTTGGTAGGTAAGGCACGTGGGAGGTATTGTTAGGCGGAAGCTATGACTTGTCAAGCACCTGCCGTGTGCAGCTTCCAATGATTTCATCCTCACAACTGCCTTGCTTGGGAGTAGGAATGGCAAGTCCCCATTTTGTAGATGTGGAAATGGAGATTCAGAGAAGGTTCCTGAAGTCATCCAAGAGTTCACAGCTGCTGAGTGACAAGGCTTTGCTCTCTCTCCTAGAGGGCACTGCATAGCAGTCAGAGGCAAGGCTAGAGAATAAAGGGGTAATGCCTCTGGGTGTTACAAATTTGGGTTTTAGAGAACCCACCTACAGCTGTGAGACCAGCTCTCCCCGGCCTCTAAGCCGCTGTAGCTGGTGGCGGCTGGAACCTGGGCAGCTGAGCACCGCCATCTAGTGGCCACCGGGCTCAGTTCCCTTCCTCGGGCATGGACAGACAGACCTGTGGTCGCCAAGGGAGGGGTTGGTTGGCCAGAGAGACTCATGTTCTCTTCATCCCACCCAGTGTGGTGACCACCATGCTGTGCCAGGCACTGGGCGAGGAGCGGGGGCACAAGTGGCCAAACTGCCGCTTGAATTAGAGCCTGGTGTATTTGACAAACACCAGGTACGTTGTGTGGGGGTTGAGGCCGGATGTGGAGTTGGTCTGTCCTGGGAGGCATTTGGGCTTTGCCCTGTAGGCAGAAGGTTATCTGGCGGATTCTGACACAGGGGAGGGTCACAGGGAAGTCATCTTGTCCCCATATGGGCTTGAAGTGAGGCGTGGCTTGGCTGCAGGCTCCTTGAAGGAGTGTCTGGGCACCGCACTGCATGCCAGCAGCATCCGGCTGTGTAGTCTAGAAGTCAGTCTAGGGTTTGGCTTGCGGCTTTGGATGTCAGGGTCTTCCGCTTGGGGAGGCAAGAGAGGAGGCCCCCAGAGAATGGGGCCTGAGCCAGGCTAGAAGGGGTGGTGGCTGGGAGGGCCGAGGGCTGCTTGCCTGTCTCTGTTGGCTGTGTCTGCCTGGGGCAGATGTGAATCAGAGTGTGGTTTAGAACAGAGAGAGAGAGAGAGAGAGGCAGAACATACTGTCCAACGACAGGGCTTGGTTAAATGAATGCATATAGTGGAAAACCATGCAGCTGTTAAAACGATGATATAGATAAATATTTATTGATATGGAAAGATGTTCACAACATATTGTTGAGTGAGAAAAGCAAATTGCAAAATAATTTGTACAGCATGCATGCACTTTGAAAAAACTGAGTTTATATGTGTGGAAAAAGTCTGGTCGTGTTTATCTCCAGGTGGCAAAATTATGGCTAATTAAACTTTGTTGTATTGCTTATCTGTATTTTCTGTTTTTTCTACAATGCATGTATAACTTAAAAAATAATGAAAGTTTGGAAAACAACCATGACCAAGTCTGTCTGCCTCTGGTTCTCTGTGCCGACACCTTTAGGTGGTTAAGGGCTGAGTGTGGGGATGGGTCTGAGGGGCAGGGCTGGGGTTGAAGATGGAACTTGGGCCTGTGACAGGGCCCCAGGCAGGTGGCTGAGGGAAAAAGACTGGGAGACTTCATCTGCTGGTGCTGAAACCAACTAGTGTCTCACATACACAGGGACAACTCACTGAGCTTCGATGACAAGTGCCTCCTGCTCTTGTCACATCTTTTCTCTCCAGGACTGCTTTGCCCTCATTTCAATGAGATTTCACTTGAACAGAAAGGGAAGACTGTGACTTGCGGGGCAACGTGGAAGGGCGGGCACTGCTAGCCACAGGGATGAAAGTTAGGACAAGGGCTCGTCCCTAGTCTTGCTCTTCCCTGAAAGCTCCCTGTCCTTTCCCAGCTCCCCAACCCACAGCAGGATCAAAGGTCACTGGGCATCCCTTCCTCAAGATTGCCCTGCCCTGCTCAGGACAAGGGGCAAATGTGGCTAGAGGCTAAGGGGCTCTCACCTCCCTCTCTGCGCTGGACTCACGTGGGAAACCTTAGCAGGCAGCCCATGACGGACCCAAATGAAGAACATCCCCTGGTGTGGAGCGGGAGCTGTTGCTCCGACGGGGCTCGGGGGCCTGAGCTGGCTCTCTGAGTGCTGGGGAGGGCCGAGCAGCCGGCTTTGTCTGCAGGCAGAGACTTGGTAACGCTGGCTGGCCACCCCCCAGGGCCCTCTCCTCATGCCCACTGGATGACTCACCTTGGCACAGACACAATGGTCAGGGGTGGGCACACTGCCTGCTTCCCGCTGCACCCCGGCCCCCCTCAGTTGCATTCCGAGAAGCCCATTGAGCAGGGGGCTCGTGTCGCACCCCAGCCTGGCAGCCTGGCATCTTGGGATAAAAGCAGCATAGCCCCCTGGGGGCTGCCCTTGCTGTGTGGCGCCCTCACCGGCGGTGGAGAACAAGGCTCTATTCAGCAAGTGCCCAGGAAAAGGGATCAGAGGCCCAGGCATGGGCAGTGGGTGGCAGGGAGGCGGGGGGTGGGGATGGGGGTGGGGAGAAGAGGGGTGTCTGCTTCCCAGAAGTTTGAAGACACAGATGGGTGAGGGGCCTGGGTGGAGCTCTGTCCCTGTGGGACCAGAGTGGAGGGGTTGGACGGACTGTCTCAAGGGGCTCCCAGGTGGACCCAGTGGCTCATGAGTTCCCAAACCCACCCCTCCCCAGGGGTCTTTCCTGTCTTCTCAGGCTGATGTGTGGAAACTCAAAGGAGATAAATCTGCAGTGAGAGAGCGAAGGTGACCAGGGAAACAGGGTGCTGCTGGAACAAAGATTCAAGCCGGCACAGCCAGCTCATTCGTAACTGCTTTGTGGAGCTGTCAGAGCCCGGGCTCTGGGAGGGGGTGCAGGGAGGCCAGGTGACGGAGGGGTGTCCTGGTGGGACCGATGCGGGGGGCTAATGAGTAGCCCAGGGAGAGAGCTGGAGACTGTGCCCCTCTTGCCCTGTTAGGGCCTCCACATCCCTCTGCCATCCCTCTACTGCCAGATAGAGGCTGCGATCCCTCAGACCCTCAGACAAAGGGCTGGTGTCCAATCCCACCCCCCAGCCCCCAGAACTCCAGGGAGCCGGCAGAAAGCAGGAGTGTGGGATGTCAGTGTTCAGAGCAGAGGACTCCAGGAACCCGCTGGGAATGGGGCTCGATAGGAAACTATAACATAGGCTGTTCCTGGAGGGTAAGGACAGGTTGTTCTTCACCAAATTCCCAGCATCTAGAAAGAACTTAGAGGAGTGCTGAGTGGTGAGTGAGCCTGGGTTAGAAAACCTAAGAGTCAGAAGTCAGGTCAGGGGTCATCTGACCCAGCCCTTCCTTCCTTCTTCCTTCCTTCAGTGCTTCCTTTTTCATTTTTAATTGCTGCATAATAATTGTACATATTTATGTCCAACCAACCCTTTCTTGAGCCACCTTCCTAGGGTGAGGGTCTGCTTGCTCAATGATCAGGGACCCAGACCCAGCATCTGGCTGCAGGCACTGCCCTCCTCAGGAGGGGGCTGGCATGCCCAGAAAGCCCTCCCTCTGGGCACAATGACCTCGATGGGGTGAGAGGAGCTCTCCCCATGGCTGGGCTGCGGCCCAACCCCACCCCCTCAGGCTATGCCAGGGGGCGTAGCCAGGGGCAGCCAGGCAGCACCAGTCCAGCCCACTCCTCCATAAAGCTCTCACACCCCAGGAGCTAGCAGAGCCAGGCAGGATGGAGAGGAGACGCATCACCTCGGCTGCTCGCCGCGCCTACGTCTCATCCTCTGCGGAGATGGTGGGGGGCCTGGCTCCGGGCCGCCGCCTGGGTGCTGGCACCCGCCTCTCCCTGGCTCGAATGCCCCCTCCTCTCCCGGCCCGGGTGGACTTCTCCCTGGCCGGGGCACTCAACGCTGGCTTCAAGGAGACCCGGGTCAGTGAGAGAGCAGAGATGATGGAGCTCAATGACCGCTTTGCCAGCTACATCGAGAAGGTTCGCTTCCTGGAACAGCAAAACAAGGCACTGGCTGCTGAGCTGAACCAGCTGCGGGCCAAGGAGCCCACCAAGCTGGCCGACGTCTACCAGGCTGAGCTGCGTGAGTTGCGGCTGCGGCTCGACCACCTCACCGCCAACAGCGCCCGGCTGGAGGTCGAGAGGGACAACCTGGCACAGGACCTGGGCACCCTGAGGCAGAAGTGAGGAGCGGGACAGGGAAGAGGGCCCTCATGAGCAGAGAGGACCTGGAGGCGGGGAGAGGGAGGGCCTGCAGGCCCGCAGAGGCTGGGGCAGGAGATCTGCCTCCCTGCTTGCTGGGTCTCTCCATCTTGGGGGGCTCTCCTTTCTCCCCAACATGATGGGTGGGACAGGGAAGAGACCCAGGGCCTCAGGAATCTGACTCCCAGACACCTTCTGCCAGGGGGCTGGGGTCCTCTCAGCAACCCCCAACTGGGGAAAGCTGTGGGGAGCAGTCGGGACCCCAGCAGGCAGGGTCTTGATTTCATTCATAGCTGGGCCCTGTGACTGTGGGCAGGGGGCTCACCTACTCCGAGCCTAGCTCTGTATAAAGGAGGAGTCACGAGTAGAGAAGGCTGGTGTCCACGAGGCGGACTGGACTCCAGGGTAAAGGAAGTAGAGGTGCAGAACACAGGTTGACTGCCTGTCACCAGCTTATAACCCCAGCCAAGTCACTCTGACTTGCACAGCTGTGAAGTGGGATCATAATAAAATCCATTTCCAAGGTAGTTGCCTGGGACCAGAGGAATCCCTGAGGGGTGGTGCTTTGCTGAGCTGGCAGGGCACGTGTGTGCCCTCAAGTGTAGGACGTGTGTGCGCGCACGCAGCAGTGAGTATATGTTGTGGATGTGCCTGTGTGAGCAGGAGCAGGTGCACCAGCCCTGATAAGGCACCTTAGTAATGAGTTAAAGCAAAAGCCCTTGTCTGCTCACTCTCCCGCCAAGGCCTCTGTCTAAGGCCCCCCCGAACCCTCACTCCTCCTGCTGCTCTACTGGTCCTGGGGGGATCTCTGTGACAGCCACCTCCAGGGAGACTGGGGCCGGGATCCAAGTGTCCTCAAAAGAGCCTGGATCTAGGAATTTGTCCCCCCACCCCAGGCTCCAGGATGAAACCAACCTGAGGCTGGAGGCCGAGAACAACCTGGCCACCTTTCGACAGGTAATAGAGGTAGAGGGCAGGGGCAGGGGCAGGGGAAAGGGTTGATGGCAGCACTGCTCCCCCCTGCCCCAGAAGGAGGGGTAGGGCAAGGCTGGGGAATGGGGAGGACGAGTCAGGGGTCAGAGTGCCCCTTTGCCCCTCCCCACTCCAGGAGGCAGATGAAGCCACCCTGGCCCGTCTGGATCTGGAGAGGAAGATTGAGTCCCTGGAGGAAGAGATCCGGTTCTTGAGGAAGATCCATGACGAGGTGAGGCCAGGGCAGAGGGAGGAAAGCTCAACACAGAGATTGCAACTGAGAGACAGAGACAGAGAGGCTGAGACTGAGAGAGATACTCAGATAGAAAAGGAGAGAAACATATTGGCAGACAGAGAAAGAAAATGAGAGAGAGAGAGCGCAGGAGAGCATGCATTCCTAACCCCTGGTGAAATGCACACAGACACACGCTCCATTCACTGAGAAGCACAACAGGCCTTGCTGCCTCACAGCCCAGTGACACAGGAGCCCTCCCAGTACTCACCTCCTTTTCACAGAGGAGGACACCGAGGCCCAGAGAGGTTAAAGAATGTGCTAAGGTCACACAGTCTCTCTGACTCCACCCCCTCTGCCATCTGTCCCCATTAAAATGAGAGCCATTCATTAAAACAAAAACAAAAACAAAAACAAAACAAAAAAAAAGACCCTGCTGAGCTCTGACCTCAGACCCTGGGTTCAGAATCCATGGCCCCATGGAACCTGGGGACCCACAGCACACACCCCCATAGGGACGCAGTCACTCACCCATGAGAACACCAGTGCATTTTCAGCACCTGGCTCCTGCCTATCCAGCCCTTGGGGGAAGGATGCTGTGAGACCCTCAAACTACCCTCTGCCTCCTTTAGCCTGAGCAAATGCCACTTCTCCCAATAAGGGCTGCTGCGTTTCCCTTAGCCAATGCCCACGGCCGAGGGGCTGGCAGAACAGGGCATGACGCTGTGGGGAACCCCAGCTGTGGCCTGGGCTCTAAGCCCTGGTACCCCTTGTCTTCCTTCTGCCAGGAGGTTCGGGAACTCCAGGAGCAGCTGGCCCAACAGCAGGTCCACGTGGAGCTGGATGTGGCCAAGCCAGACCTCACAGCGGCTCTGAGAGAGATCCGCACGCAGTACGAGGCAGTGGCGTCCAGCAACATGCATGAGACAGAGGAGTGGTATCGGTCCAAGGTATTGGCCTGTGGGCCAACCCACCTCCTCCAGGAAGCCCTCCTTGCTCTACAAGAGAATAGGGAAAGGAGGGTAGAGGAAGCTGGGGGAATATCCTCTCCAGGTAACTGATTTTCACCAGAGACTTGAGATAACTCGTCCAGGGTCACACAGGCACTATGATTTCCAAAAGTATTCATTATTATTACTGCTACTATTACTATCATTATTATTGGCCAACTTTGTTATGTGCCAGGCCCTGTGTTTTGCATGGCTTGTTTTAGCATGAAGTGGGTACCATTCTTTGACAGATAAGAGAACTGAAGACAGAGAGGTTAACTAATTTGCTCAAAGTCACACAGCTCCTAAGTGGTAGAGTTGGATTTCCATCCCCAGCCTGTCTCACTTGGGAGCCTCTGCCAGCCTGTGTTCTGAGTTACTGAGCATCTACTGTACGCCGGGCACTTCCTGGGACACAGGGAGGTGTTCAACCGAGAAGACGTGATATGCACCCAAATATGGTGCCCACAGAGACCACCACAGCGTGGAGTTAATTGCAGTGTTGGAACCAGGGAAGATGTCACAGAAGGGGGCATTTGGGCTGGGCAGGGCAGGCAGGCTATGGACATGAAGAGGAGGGGGAAGGGGCATTCCCAGTGCAGGGCAGAGCCTGCGTAGAGGTCTGGAAGCAGAAAAGCAGAAAGCAGGGCCCAGAGATGCTGGCCCAGTGCGCCAAGCTGAGGAGCGTGGGCAGCAGATGCCACTGACGGTCTGAGTAGGGTTGAGGCCTGAGCAGCTGTGAGGGCCTCCCTGCAGGCTGGGGGGAGAAGGCGCTGTTAGAACCCACAGCTCTGCTTGCCAGAACCCACCGTCCACTGTGTGGGAGGACAGGGTTCAGTCCCACAGAGGGAGCTGCCAGTGCAGAAGGTTCTGGATTCTGTGGCACTGTTCATTCATTCGTTGACTGACCAGGCATCGTGCTAGGTGCTGGGTCACAGCTGCTAGGATTGATGCCAGCCAGGGCCAGTGCCCACCTCCCTGATTTCCTGGACAACGCCTGCCCACACAGCTCCCTCATACATACCCCCCCACCCCTGCAGCCCTGCGGCCCCAGGCTGCCCTTAGCCTAGGACCCTCTCCCCATCTAGTTTGCAGACCTGACAGACGCTGCTGCCCGTAACTCGGAGCTGCTCCGCCAGGCCAAGCACGAGGCCAACGACTACCGGCGCCAGCTGCAGGGCTTGACCTGCGACCTGGAGTCCTTGCGCGGCACGGTGAGCGTGGGCAGGGCTGGACAGAGCCGGCGGAGGATGGGGGGACCGGCCATCCCAGGAGATGCTGGGGAGAGGGCCCAGGCGAGGATCAGGCTGGGGGGTGAAGGCGGGCTCTGAAAAGTTACCCCGGGGCTAGAGGCGGGTCCTGGGGCCGGGGGCGGAGCCTCGAAGCCTCTGAGTCGTGGCGGTCCGAGCGCCGGGCTGGGCCCCGAGAGACCTGCGGGCTGGATTCCGCAGAACGAGTCCCTGGAGAGGCAGATGCGCGAGCAGGAGGAACGCCACGCGCGGGAGGCGGCGGGCTACCAGGACGCGCTGGCCCGGCTGGAGGAGGAGGGGCAGAGCCTCAAGGATGAGATGGCCCGCCACCTGCAGGAGTACCAGGACCTGCTCAACGTCAAGCTGGCCCTGGACATCGAGATCGCCACCTACAGAAAGCTGCTGGAGGGCGAGGAGAACCGGTGAGCCCTGGCCGCAGCCCTAGGGGATTCTCCCTGCTGCCTCTCCATAGAGTCCAGCGCGCTCCCTTCAGGGACTGAGTCGTATACAGCCTTGTGTCCAGCCCTCCTAGCACCGCAATGCCCAGCGCAGTGCATGCCCAACGCACAGTAGGTGTTCAATAAATGTTTGATGAGTGAATGAATGGATTCAACCAATATTAATTAGATCTCAGGGCCAAGGACTTGGGTCACCCTCCAAACTAAGAGGCTCACTCCCCACCCTCCAAACAAAGACTGGACTTCTTTTCACCTGACGCATCTCTTCTGCTCCTTGGAACTTTTTTCATCACTTTCCCCTCCGTCTGTCATCTTCCTTTGGATAGAGATGCGCCCCTTGCAGACAACACCCAAGCCCCTTGCAGACTTTTAGAGCTCTAGAGAGCATGTTGGCTGCTGGGGAAAGCTAGGAGAGGGAGTCAGACTTTCCTGGCAAGGAAAAGGGCCCTGAGGTTGTCATGATGACCCTGGACCAGGACCCAGCCTGGGAGTGTCACAGGGCAGCCTGGTCACCGGTTTCCCTCTGCTTTCTTTCAGCATCACCATTCCTGTGCAGACCTTCTCCAACCTGCAGATCCGAGGTCAGTAGAGCAGGGCCTTGTGGGAAGGGTGTTGGAGTCCTGCCCCCTCCCCAAGGCTGGTGGGCTGCTCTGGCCTGGGGCCAAGGACCAGGGCAAAGGGGTCCCGGCTCTCTTTGGGAGGCCTTCATGATTCACCACAGGGCTCCCAGCCAGAGCACACTATCCCAGGGCATTTCCAGGTGGGGCTTGCAGCCACCCCTGTCCTGCTGTTCCCTGTGCCCGACTCCCCCTCCCTGCACCCTCTACCCCTGCAGAACAGGGCGAGGCCTGTCTGCAGATCCCTGAGCAAGCTCTGCCCTTCTGAGTGTTTTATGTTTTTGTTTTTTTAACTGCTTGTCACTACAGGGGGCAAAAGCACCAATGAAGGGGAAGGTCACAAGGTCACAAGACATCTCAAAAGCCTCACAATACAAGTTATACCAATACAGGCTCAGCAGATTGTAAACGGAGCCCCGCCGGCTCTCGGTTAGCTCCCTGCCTCTCAGCTACTGCGCTGGTCTCAGCTTGACAGGGAGGGAGCCTCACTGGCCCCATTTTCCCCCGTCCTCTCGGGCCCCCTGCTCCCAAGCTTCCCCTAAAGGTCCAGGACTGTGTCATTTTTCCAGGAACCTCAGTGCCCAGCCCAAGACCTGGCACAGGGTAAATGTAGATTAAGATAGCAGAACTGGTGAGTGTTAAAGGTGGTGTGTCGTTGGGTGCTCAGATGAGATGCTCTGGGGACTGTGAGCAAACACCAACCTCTGTCTCACCTCTTCCCTGTCACTGGGAAGGCCCCTTGGGTCTCTCGGTGCCTGGTGGCCAGGCTCTCTGCTTGATCTGTTTGTCCCTGAGACTCCGCTGCTCAGCTCAGCGCTGATTCAGTCCAGAGGATTATTTCCCTCTGGGCCGCTGCTCTTGTAGTGAATAAAGCTTTATGTCCCCTGCTCTCAATTTTAAATATTAGCGAGTGTGACGTGTTATATTTTTCTCTCTGAGGGGGGGAAAAACTAAATTACTTTGTACTTGTATGTGGCCCGCAAATGGTTCTTAGCTAAGGAAAATAATTCTCTTCTTCTGGGCTAGAATATTTAGGAACACTAGATATACGCATCCCAGGGCTTAATTCCCATCAGAAGGGTTAACCGGGCTGACCAGGTACGAGTAATGCTGCCAAGTGCTAAACAGTCAAGGGTCACTTGGGTCCAGATAAGTGACAGAAGGAAGGGGAAGGGGGACAGGAAAGGGACCCATGTGTATTGAGCACTAACATGTGCCAGATGTTTAACACATGTTACTTGAGTTACTTGACTCCTCACTCCCATTTCTAGAAGTAGACACCATCATCCCCATTTTGCAGATGAGGAAATGAAAGCTGGAAGAGGTCAGTTAACTGGCCCACAGTCGTGTGGCTGGTTAGTGGCTGAGCTGGGACTCGAGCTCTGGTCTGCCTGATTTCAAAGCCCATGTGCTCCTTCCTTGGTACAGTGCTGGGTTGTCAGAAAACCAGGTGCCAGGCAAGAGCTTGTGTAGGGGCTGAAATGAAGCCAGGCCAGCAGACAGAGCAGCCGGGACCTGCCCAGCACTGTGGGGATCTGAGGGGTCTCCAGCCCCTTTGGAAGAGCCTAGGCTCTCCCTGCCTGGTTGGATAGGCTCTCGTACTCATCGGGGGTGTGATGGGGAAGCTGGGGGTGGGAGAGGATGTCTAGTACTCCCAGAGCCCATGGGAGGCCTCCTCTCCTCACGCCTGCAGAAACCAGCCTGGACACCAAGTCCGTGTCAGAAGGCCACCTCAAGAGGAACATTGTGGTGAAGACCGTGGAGATGCGGGATGGAGAGGTGAGGGGGACTCTGGGCCAGTCCGGCTTCAGCTGCCCCCAGGAATCCTCGAGGCCAGGCGGTGGAAGAAAGCCTGGAACTGGCACATAGAAGGTCCCCAATAACTCCCAGGAGCTGCCCAGGGAACTGTGGATGAGGGGAAGGAAGTTCTAAGGGGAGCCTGGGCCACTAGATGGGGTCCTAACTCAGGCTTTCTGCCTTGCCCACCCTCAGACTCAGGTGTTCCCAGTGTCAGGCCTCGGGGATGGGGGAAGATAATTAAAGTGAGCAGCTCTCACTCCCAACTCCAGCCAGGACAGCTGGGGAAAGGGAGGGCTTTCAATTTCCAGCTTAGTGAAAGGACCCTGCTGGGGGAATGAGAAGAAGGGATTTGGCATCTCCCCCTCGCCCTCACACCAGCAACAGTGACAGCTAACCTCACACCACCAGCTGACTCCGTACCAGGCATGGTGCTGAATGCTTTACAAGTGTATGTCACTACCCCCCTGACCACTGTGCGAGGTAGTTGCGATTACTATTAAAAAAAGAAAGACCCAGGAAGACTGGGGACTTGCCCGAGGTCACACAGCCTGGCGGTGGTGGACCTGCGGTCTGTGTGAGCTCCTAACTGTTGCACTGTGCACCTTCCCTGTGTCCTGCAGGTCATTAAGGAGTCCAAGCAGGAGCACAAGGACGTGATGTGAGGCAGGCCCCACCTGGTGGCCCCTGCCCCACAGTATGAGGAGCCTGCAGCAGGAGCAGGACAGTCGCCCCACTTCTAGTAGCTCATTTCTCCAGACCTGAGTTCCCACCCACCCAGCTGCTCCCCTCCCTCTGTCTCTACCCAGCTTGCTGCCCTAGGCTCTGTCAGCATTAGGCCTGTCGTTCAGCACCCACCCAGCACCCAGCAGTTCCAACTAACAGGGCGTTAACCCCAAAGGGGCAGTGTGGAAAGGCATGGCCAGCAGCTTGGGTTAGAATTGGGAAGAGGAGAGGCAGGGGACCTAATAAATCACCCTCGTATCCCCAATCCCTGTTGTTATGGCAACTGTTGCCAGAGCTGGAGGTCTCGGGCTTGTCTGGCACTGGGCCTTTGAGTTTCCTCAGGCTGCTGGAGGAAAAGTGAAACCCAGACAGGAAGGAGAAGTCCCCACAGGCAAGGGAGCCCTGGCCACAGGCTTGTTCTTCTAGACTGACTCTGACCAGTGTAAGAGTGGGTGGTGAGGTCCTGCCAGATCCCAGAGGGGCCTCCTGAGTAACGATCCAAGTGTCTCAGTCCCACTGAGCCACCATCCAGGGCCCCTGTCTGTGGGCATGCCATGGGCACGCAGGCACCTGATTCTCAGCACTTGGGGGATCTACAGTGTACGTGGAGAGGGAAGGGGTGCTGGGAGGGATCGAGGGGGGCTGCCTGGCCCCCAGATGTAGGTGCAGAGAGGTCAAGCCCTGGAGGACTCCCCCATGCAGGCTGGAGGGGTCACTAGCAGAGATGGTGCAGGTGGTGGTTGAGATGATGCTAGACATTACAGTCGGGGGTTGTGAGTGACCAGTTACACTTGGCCTCTGGGTTGTGGGAATCAAGGAAGTGATTCATCCTCTTGAAGATGCTGAAATAGGAGAGAGAGGGGCTGCTGCCCAGGGGGGCAGGACACAACTTTGTCCCAGTTCTAAAGGCCTCTTCCTTGCTGCACAATCCCATCCACCCAGGCCCCTGAGCCCTGGGACTGCTGACCCCTTGCCCCCATAATGACCAGCTGCTTTTCTCTCACCCAAGGGCCTCTTGTGATCCCTTCTTGCTCATACACGATATGTATCCAGTAATTTAGGTAGCACCCTACTTTACAATTCAGGAAATTGAGGCATGGACAGAGTGACAACATTGGCTTATGTTCCTGCAGCCTGGAGGCCAGCACTCGGGGCTGACACTTCTGCCCCTGAGCACCCCTCTGCTTTCCCTGGGCAGACTGGTGGGCAAGTGGTGGGTACCTGTGCCCAGAAATGGGGCCAAGAGGGCCCACCCCAGTGTCCTCCTCTCCCCTCTAAGGCTGAAAGGAGAGGTAGGGGTCCCTCCCTCTTCCTAAGACTTGGTGCCCTTTCCTCCGACTCCTTCCTGCCACCTTCCGCTGCTGCTGCTAACCTTCAGGGCACTGCTGCTGCCTTTAGTCACTGAGGAAAAATAAAGACAAATGCTGCGGCCTTCCCCAGAGTGGACTCTGATCTGTTCTCACGAGGGTGGGACTGGGGCCAAGACGTGGCTGTGGACAAAACCACTGCTCCTTACTGCCGGCCACCCTCATGGCCCAACCCTCATACCAGCAGCCACGTGTCAAATCCCACCCAACACTGCTCTGCCACAGTGGTGCCTGTGCCTGGCAGCCCCAGGCCTTTGCTCCCACCTTTCTTGTCACCCCCAGTCCCTAGCTTGGGTACACTGTCTCAGGAAAGTCCTGAATTTGAACTCTACTTTCCTCACCCGTTTCCCCTGTTCTCGTTTTTACCTTTATTCCCAAACCTGCTATTTCTACCTGCCAGTGGCAGAGCAAGGCTGGGGAGGAGGCCAAAGAGGACACACACTAGCTCCCGCCACTCTCTCCTTCTCCCCTCTCCCCGCTACCCTCAGTTTCACCCACTCGGCAATGCTCCAAGGCAAAAGCTAAAGCACCCCAAATGCTGTTCAGCACTGGATAGGCCATTTGATCACACTCAGCTCACTCCTTCGTTCTCTGACCTGGGAGTGAAGTCAGGACACGTGCGCTCTATTCCCTCCCAACCTCGCTCCCCAATCTCCCACCTGCCACAGGATCCCCCACTCCCAGATCAGGCCCCAGACCGGCCCACGAAAATGGGGAGCAGGCTGAAACTAACAGACTTGTCCATATCGTCTCAGTTCCAGCCCAGGGTGTCCACCCAAAGGCATCTGGTATCATTAACAAACACATGGAAGCACAACCGGTCTTCAGAGCTGGGCAAGAGAGCACCTAGCGGGAGAAGTTGGGACAGTAGCGAAATAAGTAACAGCAGCAACGACAGAGGTGAATGGTGACAAAGACTGCTGTGATGAGCAGGTAGCCTATCAGGGTGAGCACCACAGCGGAGTGAGTCTCCGGGTCGGAGAACGAGGCTGGGTAGTGCCCTCGAGATGTCACACCCAGCCGAAACCCAGCGACCCGCACCCCCTGCCGCCAGCAATAGTAGATGCCCCGGTCCTCCAGCTGGGTGAAGCGGATGTGGAGCTGGTTGCCGTGGTCGATGAACACCCTCATGGACCTGTTGACACCCTTGAGGTACTGTGTGCGGTAGAGGTACTGGCCGTCCTTGTCCCAGGCCACAGCGTGCTCTGGCCGGGCCTCGGGACAGGAGATGATGAGTCCGTGGCCCAGTCTCTGCTGGTGGAACTGAATGGGCACCTGGGGTACCCAGGGCCGGCTGCCCACTTTAGACACGTAGTTGAAGATGGCCAGCACACCCTCCCGGATTGTCATCTTCTTCTCACAGGGCACTACACAGCTCTGGACCAGCAGCTCGGGCATGTGGTCCCTGGCTCTGGTCCGCAGCTTCCTCGGCACAGCCCGAGAGCCACAGGACACCATGTCCGGCACTGTCCTGTGGTAGCGTGGGGAGAGGTCTGGGCTCTGCAGGTAGCAGAGGCCGATGCGCCACTGCTCCCCACGCACCCCGCAGCGGTCACAGGGCGTCCACTCCCAGAAGGTGGTGAAGACGCGGAGGTTCCCATGGTACTCGTCTGCAAAGGGCTCCTGGCCCTGGTCCTTGAAGGTAGCCACCATTCCCTCACTGCTCTGGATGTCTACATCGTAGGCATAAAAGTAGTCCCCTTTGCGAGTGCCACAAAAGTACAGGCCTGAGTCTTCGGGCTGGGCGCGGAAAACCAACAGGCTGAACATGCGGATGCTGAAGCGGACGAGCATGTCACTGCCCACGCGCACCTGAGCTGCCTCCGTCAGCACCCGCCCGTCGAAGTCCGTCAGCACTTTGGTGTGGCTGCTGCCTAGGTGCTTTTGGTAGAACCAGACCACAGCCGTCACCTCCTCGGGCTTGCAGTGGCAGGGAAGCTCGAAGCTCATGTCAGCCAGGTAGGCTGCATTGTCAAACATCAGGAAAGCGGGGCAGGGGGTCTTCTGAAAAATGTTCTCCTTCTCTACGATTTCAAAGGCCTGGAGACTCCCCCACACCCACAGGAGCACAGTGGTGTGGACCAGGCTCATGCCTGCAGGAGGGAGGGGACAGAGCGGTAAGGGAAAACCAAGGCACTAAAGGCCTATGGGGCTTCTAGAAATCTGCTGAGAGGAAGCCTCTATGTGAGAAAAGGATTAAGCAGCCAGGAAAAGAAGCAACGATCTGCAGCGGAAGCCGCCAAATGCAAGGCAATTTATTCCCAGCAGATGTACAAGATGCCCTTCTAATGTTCCAGACCTGATCTCAAGAGAAAATCATTCTAGAACCTGACCCTCACTTCCCTTTCTAGAACACTGGCACTTACCCAAGAATGGGCCAAGGGAAACCGGAATAAGAAGGGCCCAGGTGCTTAGGCAGGGAACTCTCTGCCTCACTGCTCCAGGCCCTGCCCTGCTGGCCTGGTGGAAAAGTCTTCCCTTTTATCAATCTGGGAGATGAAGGAAACCCACTTTCCTGCTCATCTGGCCATACAGGAGGCTGGCCAGACCTAAGCTGATGGCGCAGGGCATTCCTAGGCTCAACCCGCACAAGAACTCAGTGTCTAGGGAAAGAGTCTATACCTCAGATGGGGAAGCATTTGATCATTTGTTTATTAAATGTCCATTTATTGATTTTGGGTTATAAATATTCTTGTTAAGAGCTGTGGGGGCCAGGCACAGTGGCTCAGACCTGTAATCCTAGCACTCTGGGAGGCTAAGCGGGGAAAATGGCCTGAGGCGAGGAGCTTGAGACCAGCCTGGCAACATAGTGAAACCCAATCTCTACAAAATAATAAAAAAATCATCTGGGCATGTTGGGGCACACCTGTAGTCCCAGCTACTTTGAAGGCTGAGGCAGGAGGATCACTTGAGCCCAGGACTTCAAGGCTAGAGTTAGCTATGATCATGCCACTGCACTCAGGCCTGCGCAACAGGGCAAGACCCTGTCTCGAAAAAAAAGGAGAAAAAAGAAAAAGAAAAAAGAGCTATATAGATCAGTGTTTATTTACCATGGAAGATGAATGATTTTGCTTTTTCCGAGTGGAGGTTATAACTAGTATAGCCAGCATTTGGTTAAGCTCACCCCCATTTCTCAGAGTCAGTGGGCTAGAGGCTTGGTAGACTCTAAGGGTGAGAAGCAAAACTGCTTTCAACTTTCTGGGCCCTTGATTGTCCTGTGGATCCACATAGTTCAAAACACTGAGACATTGAGGGACTGGAGAAGTGGGGAAAACTCAATTCCTGCTTTTGCTCTGAAAATTCTAAGTTGAGAAGGGAATTAAGTGTAGGTTGCTCCTTACGGTCCTGCAGAAACCCCACAGCCACAACCAATAAAATGCCTCCAGTGCCCACTGGGGCGTCTGAGGGCAGCTGGTCCTATCAATCGAGCTGGTACAACCCTAGCAACTCCTGCAAGAGCCTCTCCTCCTCCTGGGAGCCACCAGACTGCTCCTCTAGATGCTGCTCCTCCTGGCTGAGCCCCTCCTTCATGGGTCTGGGGGCTCCCATGGCCTGCAGCTTCTGAAACAAGGCTCTGCAGCTCTCTCTCTCTGCTTGGCTCAGCAGGCTCAGGTTCAGGCTGAAGCGCCCGGTGCTGGCCAGGCTGCGCAGGATCCCCAGCACTGCCACCCGGTGGACCGGCCTCACGTGATCAGCCAGTACCACCAGCAGCTCCCCTAGAAGTCCAAACCCCACATCTGTCTGGAACAGGTGGCCCAGCTTGGGACCCCCGAGCTGCAGCAGGGCCTGGTAGCGCTCAGGCCCACTCCGCAAGTGTCGCCGCCAATCTCGGTAGAACTCTGCTGAGGTCTCAGGCTGGCAGTGTACTGTCTCCTGGATCACAAACGAGGGAAAGAGAGTCCTGAGCTCTTATGTCTGTCCTGTGACAGTAAGAGTGAGGGGAGCCTGTAGGTTTTCATCTTAGCTCTGATACTGCTCTCTGAGCACTGGAAAGGCTGCGGGCCTTGGGGGCATCATTTTCAGATGAGGGAAATGGGATGGGAGCAGGAGGGAGGGCAAGGAATCCAGGCCATGATTTGAGATTCTCATTTATACTGGGATTTTCCTAGTGATGAACGGGGACATAGCTCTGGTATTCAAGAGTAAGTTAAAGTTTACTCTCTGAGTTGGGTGGAGGGATTGACTGGGAATCTCAGGAAGAGAGAAAGGAGCCAAAAGTGAATGTCAAGGATCTGACAGGCTGGGTCTCTCTCTGAACACTGCCAGAGGATCATTATACCATGTATTATATAACCCAGAAGCAGAGCAACACAAATCTGATGAAAGTCAAAGGACTGATTGAAGGGGACCTGCCTAGCCTGCCTTTCTGACTCACTCTGCCCAGTTCAACCCAGCCTCAACATCTGCTGCTTGCTTTTCTTTCTGGGATTGGAGGCAGAAACCTATCTCTGTTGGCTTAACGTGACAAATAAGGAAGAGGTATGTGTTGTAAGAAGACAGGACTGGAGCTTTAGGGCAGAGAATCCTGCTGGGCTAAAGAAGCTGGGCCTCACCTACCTGGGAGATTTCAGTGGCCACATCCTGGAAAGTCCTTCCCTGAGTAGTGCAACAGTTCCAGGGCACAGTTCTCTTTCCTCCCATCTTGTCTTTCTGCTCCAGTGGCTTCAGATGTGATGCAAGGACAATACCCCTGTGAACAAAGGACAGAGATTAGGGGATGGACCTAATGCTGTGTCTGTGGGTGTCAGGCAGCTGGTATTTGCATGATATAGGCTGAACCTGTTGCAAGCCAACATGATAATAACAACAGCAGTGACAGCTGACCACTTTAAAGCACTTCACATGTGCCAGACACTGCTCAGAATCTTATAAGCAATAACTCATTTAATTATAACAAGTTAATCTCTTTTACAGATGAGGAGTTGAGGCTCAGAGAGGTTAAAGAAATTGCACAAGATCACACAAATAGCAGAGGGTGAGGCCAGGACTGAAGCCCAGAATGGTTTGATTCCAGAGGATTCACTGTTAACCACTATAATCTACCAAACAGGAGGGCCTAAGAAAAATGGCAGTAAGCCAACCTGAACTCCTCATAGGAAGCCACCCTCTGTTCCACTGCCCGTAACTTGGCAGCATTCTCCCGTTTGTACTTCTCATCAGCAGTGAGCGCAGCCTGCAGCTCTTTCTCCAGAGCCTTGAAGTCGATGATGTCATTCCTTTCCATGGCCTGGGAAGGCAAAGGGAATGCACATCAGTGCAGGGTCAGGATCAGGGGAAAGCGGGTGCCTCTGGATTCTTTGCCAGAACACAAAATAACCCTAAAGCACTCTGAATAGCGCGCCGCTTATTTGGGGGGGGGTGTTGCAAAAATCTAGTTTTCTACTTTACAGAGATAAGCAGAGTTGCGCAGTGAAGACTTAAACAAGACTTGTCACTGAAAATAGAGTCCTGGCTTCCAGTTTGGAGCCGTCTTAATTTTGCTCTCTGCTTCTAAAAATACTTTTAATTTTGATGCTCCAGCAGAGGAGGCATTTGGATCCCAGAATTCAGTCCCTTCCCTCTTCACACAAAAGCAGAACTCTTCAACCTGAAAAAGCTGATTGGAAAAAAAAAAAAAAGCAGAACTCTAAGCCCAGGGAAAAAATTTCATCCTTCATTAAATGTCTTTAATGGGGAAGGAAACATTCCATTAAACCAACCAGATACAATGCCTGTGCAGGAAATTCAGTAGAAGTGGCAGAGAAAGGAGTTTAATGATCTTCATCCATTAATTCACTCTGCCCAGCCCAGGGCTGGAGCACAGGTGCCCAAGTATCTGGGCAACGCCTTTAGTTTTACCACTCTACGTCTGCAGTCTCTGCGTATCTGAGGCTGATTGACTATTTCTACAGAGAGATTATCCATTAAAATATGGGTTGTAACCTTGGCTCTGGCATTTATTTGTGAGACCCCTCTCAACCTCAGACTCCTGGTGGGGAGTTGAGCTAGATTTTGTGGCAGAGTCATCATGAACAGCTCTAGGGTAGGGAAGCAGGAGATACACAACCAACCCCATTAGCCACCCCCACCCCAATGTGGGGAAGCTGAACACCAGAAGGGAGCTGAGCTGACCAGCGACTAGGGTGTTGTGGCTCCTGACCACTTCTCAGCCCTCCCCAGTCACTGAATAACTAGAACTAATCCTACCGTCCCCCTTACTCAGCTACCCAGACCTCCACCCCAGCAGCCCCGGCGTTGGTCCCCTTGCTTTCTTTGGGGATCCCCTGATATGCCAGAACAGGAAGGCAGCTCAGCGCAGACCAGGCACAGCAGCTGTGGTTGCCCAGCAACGGCTCCAACAGCCCGCCCACGTGATCTGGCCGAAGGCCCCCATTCAGGGTGGTCCGAGGCGCCTGATCAGATTCATGCGTCCTCAGGCGTAACTCTCTTTGTAGTAGCCCACGCCTTGGTTTGGGGACCCACAACTCCACCTTGTCGGTTCCTGTCTTTGCGGCCGGCATTCCTTGGAGCCGATCCTCAGGCAGAGGGCTGTCCTCCGGGGCAGAAACGCGACTTTGGCGTCTGCGGGGTCCTTCCTGGCGCTAGGCGCAGGTGTTGCTGTGGCGTGGGACGGAAGCGCGGTCTCCCGCGACGGCCTTGGCGCTCTTGGCTGAGCGAGCGGGAGGTGAGTGCGTGCGGGCCAACGGCGTGGGATGGTTGCTCCGGGTGGGATAGGAAATTAACGCCTAGAAGAGGCGTTATGTGCTATCTGCCCCTTTCGCTTTACAGATGGGTAAATTGAGGCCTGGAGCAGGAAAGGGAACGAAAGAGTCCCCCCGCCCCTAGGACACACTCACCCCGATTCTGGGGTTCCCTCGATATCCTCCATCCGTAAAATCTCGTCCCGAGGCAGGGACTGTCCAGTCCCCTCTCTCACTCCCTCTTCCGTGTGTGCCGGCTTCACCCCTTCTCTGCCAGCCTACCTCCGTCTTTATTCGGTATTCCCTTGAGAGCTTGCATTGTAGCGGGAAGTTGCAGTGAGGTTTGGTACCAAGAGTCACTAGTTTTATACAATTGTGGGCAAGTCAGCCATCTTCTCTGTGCCTTTTTGGAGTCATCCATTCATTCATTCAACAAGTATTTATTGAGGGCCTGTTTTATGCCAGGCACGGTTCTAAGTGAACAAAACAAAGTCCTTGCTTAAAATGTAGTTGGGGAAATGAACAGTTAAACAAATGACTAGGTATATGTCAGCTAGTGATAAATGTTAAGAATAACAAAACAGTGCAAGCGGGGGTTGGAGAGTGTATGGGGGTGTGTGTGTGTGTGTGTGTGTGTACGTATGTGTATATATAACTTTTAAATAGAAACGAGGTCTCTCTATTTGCCCAGGCTGTTCTCAAACTCCTGGCCTCAAGTTTTCCTCCCGCCTTGGCCTCCCAAAGTTCTGGGATTACAGGTGTGAACCACCGTGCCCAGCCTGGGGGACTTTTTCGAGTGATAGAGAAGGTGACATTTTAGTAGAAACTTGAGTGAAATAAAGGAACAAGGTATAGATACCAAAGGGAAGAGCAGTTTGGACAAAGAATGGCAAGTGCAGTGGCCCCGAGGCAGAAATGAGCTTGGCTTCTTCCATGGACAGCCTTCTACAAAAATTTCTGCAGTCACTTGATGGGCATCTTGGGGGAATGAAGTGAGCACAGAGCTCTTTGGAAGTAAAAAGAATCTATACCTATGAAACTTTCCTTAATAATTTACATTTAGTTGCAAGTCCTTGGAACTCTCTTACCCTCTATTTTATCTACATTCAGCACCCAGCAGGTGGCATTGAGGGAGGTAGAGGTATTAGCCTAACACAAGAAATATCAGCACCTCAAAATTAAACTTTCCATCCAGTTAACATTTATCCAGTTCCTCCTTATGCACGGTGCTGTCTTGGGCGTTGGTAGGTGGGCACAAGGAATACAGGATTTTTGTATTTGAGAATAGCCAGAAATAATGCTAGCTAACATTTATTGAAGTTGGGGCTGTGTTAAATCCTTTACACAGAGTATTTTCTTATGTGGGGTACCCATTGCCACAGCTGCTTTAGCCACTGCGGTCGGTCCTCTTGTGGTTATGGACTCTTTGTGGGATGAGCTGGCTCTGGCCTTCTCCTGCACGTAGGTCTGTGTTCCCCTTTTTTGACATCACCCATTATCTAGTGTCGGTGATGGCTCTGAAGCATCAGCAGGGAGCAGCGGCAGTGGCATGGAAGAATCCTCTTTCAAGCTGTTTTACAGCTCTGTTCCACTGCTGTGGTGGAGGAATTATATGCTGTGTATTGCTTGCAGAGCCTCCATTGAGGTTTCTTCAAACAACACTTATATGTTATGAGCATCTTCAATCAGGTATATTATATTTTTTTCCTCATGCAACCTAGTTTCCCAGTGCTAGTCATTCCTACCTGTTCAGCTCCTGGCTGCAACGAAGTGACCAGAACTCGGAAAATAGTAGATGGAGTCACACATGCTAATAACTGTTACAAAAATGGCTTGATAGTCATGATAGCTATTAGGTGGGCCTGAGGTACAGGTGGTACCATTATCACAAGTTTTGAGAGGTTAGTAAAAGGAGATTGGAAACCAGAAGGTCATGAATGACTGTAGATGTCCTACCCTTGTTATCTCCCCATTCCAGCACACCAATCATCTGGCAATATCAAAGCATAATCTTACGTTCCTTTACATCATCTTTATTGTGGCCACAAAGGCAACCATGATGAGTACACAGACTTCTATGACTTTTGCTCATTTTGAGGACACGTTGAATTGGATGCTGTTTGGCTAGCAGCAGCAGTTTTCATCATGCGAAGAGAAAAGCAAAATAATCTTCCAATGGCATTCGGTCATTGGCCTCCAAACCTGCAGATGACACTCAGATAAGGTTAAAAAGAAATGCAGGCCGGGTGTGGTGGCTCACGCCTGTAATCCTAGCACTCTGGGAGGCCGAGGCAGGAGGATTGCTCGAGGTCAGGAGTTCGAGACCAGCCTGAGCAAGAGTGAGACCCCCGTCTCTACTAAAAAATAGAAAGAAATTAGCTGGACAACTAAAAATATATATACAGAAAAAATTAGCTGGGCATGGTGGCGCATGCCTGTGGTCCCAGCTACTTGGGAGGCTGAGGCAGGAGGATTGCTTGAGCCTGGGAGTTTGAGGTTGCTGTGAGCTAGGCTGATGCCACAGCACTTTAGCCCTGGCAAAAAAGTGAGACTCTGTCTCAAAAAAAAAAAAAAAAAAGAAAAGAAAAGAAACGTAGAAGACAATACATTTACTTGATGAGCTCTAGAAGGGAAAAAAAAAAAAAGTTTTTCTTATCCACCTGTCAGATTGTGATAATATATCCATGTAAATGATGTGAAATAAAGATTATATATAAGGAATGGAGGTGACAAAAAGAAAGAAATTCTCTGTTTCAGGGAAACTACCTCTTTCTGGATGGTAATTGGTGTTAGGAGGATATCATGTGAATTTGTTTTTCTGATATAAAAGATTCTGTTGTGAGTATTTGAATAGTTTTATATTGATTATAGAAGGCTGGATTTTTTAAATGTTAGAAAAAGTAAACCTATCATTTCAAAATAACAAAAATATAAAACTTTTTAAAAATGTAGGTATTTTCATACATATTTTTTATTTGACTCTTTGAGCTTTAGTTCAGCAGAATTAAATTTTTACTTCACATTACCATTACAATTGCTAGGTATGGAAAATAATTCCTATTTAATTTTGAACACTGAAAACAGTAAACTTTTCTTAAAGTGTTTTATATTATAAATGAAAATAAATGTCTAAAATTTTTAAAAAAGAGTATTTTGTTTAATCCTCATAACCTTTTATGCAGTGAAGATTATTCCCTCCATTTTCCAGTTAGGAGAACAGGTTTGGAGAGGTGAAGTAACTTACCTGAAGTCACATAGTTGTTAGTGACAAAGGATTTGAGTCTAGATCTTCCAACTCCATGGTACTTAAGCCATGCTCTAGTCCTTTGTTTATTTCTTATAATCTGCAGAGTTGTTGGTGAGGGTAATTAGTATAGTTAACTATTAATACTATTCAAGATAGAATTAATACTGATACAGGTGCAAAAGGCTATAACAGGATAAGAAAATGAGAAATTGAGGATCTAGAAAGTTTGAAGGAGGTGGTATTTGAACTGTTTCTTTGAATAGAATTTCAATAACTAAAGAGAAAACCCACAAGTAGTACTTAATTACAGTGGAAAAATGAGTTGACTTTACAATGGAAAAGCCTGGCAGATACCACATGAATCAAGTGATCAAAGTTAACGTCACTACTAAGGTACAAACTGAAGTCATGTCTGCCTTGCTAGGAAATGCACCAAGAAGAACACAGTATCACTTCTGTGATATTTCTGCCAAAAATGCATAACCTGACTATCTTCATGAGGAAGCACCAGACAAACCCAAATTAAGGGACATCCTACAAAATCACTGGTTTATACTCTTCATTGTCAAGTCATGAAAGTCAAGGAAAGATTTAGGAACCTGCAGACATGTGATCCTGGATTAGATCCTTGGGTGCGCAGGATATTACTGGAACAATTTGTGAAACTTTAATGGGGTCTGTGGATTAGGTGGCAGTAATGTGTCAACATTAGTTTTCTGGTTTTGACGGTTGTATTACAGGTGAATGCCTTGTTTGTAGGAATCACACATGCTGAAGCAGGGGTTCACAAATTTTTTGTATTAAGGAACATATAATAAATATTTTAGACTTTTTGAGCCTTATGGTCTCAGTCCCAACTATTCAGCTCTGCTGTTATCGTGTGAAAGCAACTAAAGACAATATAAATGAATATGCATGGCTGTGTTCCAATGAAACTTTTTTTATAGACACTGACATTTGAATTCTGAATAATTAATTTTTATGTATCTGGAAATATTTTTCTTTTGACTGTTTTCCCAACTATTTAAAAATGTAGAAAGCATTCTTAGCTTGTGGGCCATGCAAATAGAAAAAACAGCCCTGGAGGGGCCAGATTTGGCCACAGGCCAGAGCTCGCCAACTCCTGCACTAAATGATTACAAAGTGATAAGGCATTGGATCAGCAGCTTACTCTCAAATGATTTAAGAAAAAGAAGATTATTTGTACTATTCTTGACACTTTTTGGTATGGAATTATGTTAAAATTAAGTTTTAGTGTTAAAAAACAAGTGGAGGGAATGGTATGCCAGTAGAGACAGTGAGCAGGGCAGAGAGGGGAAAGTACTGGGCTTTTGGGGGAGCATTCAGTAGGCTGACATAACTGGAGAGGAGGTGAGTGAAGAGTTGTGCTCAACCAGCAGACTAGAAAGATGGGGCCATGTCTTAGAGGCCTTGATTACCTTGCCAGAATCTAACTCTTCTCTTCTCCTTGAATTTTAGCATCATGGACACTGACTTGTATGATGAGTTTGGGAATTACATTGGACCAGAGCTCGATTCTGATGAAGATGATGATGAATTGGGCAGAGAAACCAAAGATCTTGATGAGGTAAAACAAATATATTATTCTTTTCATCACTCTTTTTATAAAAAAGCAATGAAGGACTGAATCCTCTGTGTTCTCATAATACCCCGTGTACCTCTCTAACATTGCCTTTTTTATAAAATGACCTAGTGGGGTCTTGTACTGCCCCCAAGAAAGCTTAGCTACTAAGGTTCCAAAAGGGAATATATAGTTTCGTTGATGAGGTGGCTTTGTAGTCTGATCTCTAGTTCATATGGTAGTAGCTCTGCTTCCATTTGCCTGAAGTGTCTTTTGACAATCATGAATAATTCCAACTTAGAAAAGATATTCAACTATTCCAGGTGCAGCTGCACTCGGAGCTTCCTCACAAGTTCAAGTTGTTTGTTTTTGGAGACAGAGTCACACTCCTGTAGCCCGGGTAGGATGCAGTGACATCTTAGCTCACTGCAACCTCAAACTCCTGGGCTCAAGCTATCCTGCCTCAGCCTCTCAAGTGGCTGGGACGACAGGCGTGCACCAGTATGCCTGGCTGATTTTTTCTATTTTTAGTAGAGACTGGATCTCACCCTTGCTTAGACTGGTCTCGAACTCCTGAGCTCAACCAGTCCTTCTGCCTTGGCCTCCCAGAGTGCTAGAATTATAGACCTGAGCCATCACACCTGGCCACAAGTTCAGGTTTTTAAAGATGCATAAAAACAATAGAAAGGGAAGGTACAGATCCGGTGACTCCCCTTCAGGAGGGCTATGGACGGTGAAGTCCAGAATGATCGGAGATTTGCAAAAGGTACGAAAGATGGCTTTTATGTTTTAGCATTGTTCAGAATAAGATGAACAAGAAGCATATAGTCCCACTGTTTAGCAGTGATTAGTCTGCGTATTAGTGATACTTGGCAATGGAGGTGTGATATTAATGGGACAGCTGGAAAGCAGAACAAAAGTCCTGGCTGCCATCTATCTTTTCCATCGGGGAAAACGGCCTTCAAACTAGAAAAAATAGAATAAACACTGGAAAAATAAAATTGAAGCCATGTAAGTAGGGTGAAAGAGCATCTTGCAGCTTTAAATGTGTTTAAGCCTCCAGGCCCAGATGAATTATGCCCCCTGGCTGGGGTGAGGCCCTTGCAAATCGAAGCTGAGAGCCACTGTAATCACCTTTAAGAAAATGTGGGGCGTGGCCATAGTGCTACAGAGGAAATCAAGCAACTAGTCCCAATTTTCAAAGATGTAGATAAGGTACTATATTTCAGAAATCACAGATTAGTAAGTGTTAATATGCATCCATGGTAAAATTATGGAAGGAATTTTTAAAACAAGTGACTGTTGCACACTTTAAGAAGCTAGTGTGAGTTTTATAAAAATAATTTTCTCTTGATAGGATTATTGGGTTGAGATACAGCTCAAGGTCTATGGCCATACCACCCTGAACGTGACTGATCTCATCTGATCTTGGAAGCTAAGCAGGGTCAGGCCTGGTTAGTACCTGGATGGGAGATACAGTTCAGGGGTATGCTGTGGACATGAATGATGTATCTAGATTTGGGCAAGATATTGGAAGTTTTTTATTGATGTCTTATAAACCACTTTTTAAAACAATATTGTGTTTTTTTTTCTTTTCTTTTTTTTAAAAGTTATGTTCTTTTTTTTTTTTTTTTTTTTTGAGACAGAGTCTCACTCTGTTGCCCAGACTAGAGTGAGTGCCGTGGCGTCAGCCTAGCTCACAGCAACCTCAAACTCCTGAGCTCAATCGATCCTCCTGTCTCAGCCTCCGGAGTAGCTGGGACTACAGGCATGCACCACCATGCCCGGCTAATTTTTTCTATATATATTTTTAGCTGTCCATATAATTTCTTTCTATTTTTAGTAGAGATGGGGTCTCGCTCTTGCTCAGGCTGGTCTCGAACTCCTGAGCTCAAACGATCCGTCCATCTCGGCCTCCCAGAGTGCTAGGATTACAGGCGTGAGCCACCGCGCCCGGCCAACAATATTGTTTTAAAGAGGTATTTTTTATTATGTAAGTAATTCACAAGTACATTCTCATTCAAACTATATGGATAGAAAAGTCTTCTTTCATCCATGTTCTAGTTCACTCCCCTTCCCAAGTTAACCTCTGTAACTCATGATGTCCTTGTGAAAATAACATGGCCTGAGTCATAATACAATTAGGGTAGGTCACAGCTCATTGAACAGTGGGGCCCAAAGAGTGTTGATTAATGGGTCACCACCAGAGCTCTTGTGATGTAACATGACATGCCCTAGGTATCTGTGCTTGGTCCTGAAAAGGCTCTTTTCTACCTTTTTGTCAATGACTTGGGTAAAGATAGAGAACAGAGGTTTATAAAATTTGCACATGACATAAAGCTTATATATTGGATAGCAGAATCTAAATTCAAAGTGATCCCAACAAATCTGAATTCTGGACTACAAACTCAGTAATTCATTCTTTCATTAAATATTTATAGGCCAGGTATGGTGGCTTATACCTGTAATCCCAGCACTATGGGAGGCCAAGGCGAGAGGATCGATTGAGGCCTGGAGTTCCAGACCAGCCTGGGCAACATAGCAATACCTCATCTCTACGAAAAAACAAGAAAAATTAGCCAGGTGTGGTGGTGGATGCCTGTAGTCCCACCTACTTGGGAGGCTGAGGCAGGACGATCACTTGAGCCCAGAAGTTTGAGGCTGCAGTGAGCTATGATTACACCACTACACTCTAGCCTGGGCAACAGAGTGAGACCCTGTCTCAAAAAAAAAAATATCTATAGAGCACTTACTATGTGCAGGGAAACTTGATACAGAGAGAGCTGAGGCACAGCCCCTGCCTTCTGGGAACCTACTGCTTATCAAGGAAGATGAGATACAGGTATTTATAATATGAAGCAGGGAAGGACAAGTGCCATTTAAGCGATATTAGCTTAGTGCTATAGGAATAGTATGTGAGGAGGAATCATTCCTGGCTGGGATGACCAAGAAAGTATCTGAGGAAGTGACATTAGAAGTGGACCCAAAGAATCGATGGGCATCTGTAGAGACAGAAAGTGGAATGATTGGTTGGGAAGTAGTAGCTGAAGGGTACACAGTTTCTTTTTGGGGTGATGAAAGTGATCTAAAAATTGTGGTGATGGTTGCACAATTCTGAATATACTAAAAACCATTAAATTGTGCACTTAAAATGGGTGAGTTGTATGGAATGTGAATTCTATCTCAATAAAGTTGTTAGCGAAATAATACCAAAAAAAAAAAAAAAAAGAGTGGTGAGGTGGTGTGTGAACGTTTTTACCTCATTAAAGGCAGTTGAGTTAATCATACTCTTTTAGTTCATGCTACTTTTTTTTTTTTTTTTTTTTTTTTGAGACAGAGTCGAACTCTGTTGCCTGGATTAGAGTGCTGTGGTGTCAGCCTGGCTCACAGCAACCTCAAACTCCTGGGCTTAAATGATCCTTCTGCCTCAGCCTCCTGAGTAGCTGGGACTACAGGCATGTGCCACCATGCCCGGCTAATTTTTTCTATATTTTTAGATGTCCAGCTAATTTCTTTCTATTTTTTAGTAGAGACGGGGTCTCGCTCTTGCTCAGGCTAGTCTCGAACTCCTGAGCTCAAATGATTCGCCCACTTCGGCCTCCCAGAGTGCTAGAATTACAGGCGTGAGCCACTGTGCCCGGCCTAGTTCATGCTACTTAGTATCATTGCCGTGCAAGGCTCTGTTATTATTTAATTAATTTATTTCCTATTTATCTCATTCCCATACCTGCCACCTTAGTAATCTTTCTTATTTTTGTATGTTTCTTTTTGTTTGTATGAGTTATGAAATGTGTATAGTTGCATTGTGGGAATGTATTTTAAATTTAAGTCAGTGGTATTTTATCTGCATCATTTTGTTCCCTTTCCCTCTCAGCGTCATGATGAGTGGTGCATCTTAGGGTCTGTCCCTATTGCTGTGTGTATGTCTCACCTGTGGCATCTGACTGCTGCTCAGTTCACCCTAGTGGCATCCCTCTCTTAGTCTTGGACACCCAGGTTACTGGCCCCCAGCCTTCCCTTGCCACAAATAATACTGTGATGAAATTTCTCAAATGTATTCCTTGATGGACCATGTGAAAATTTCTTTGAATTGTGTTCCTAAGAGCAGAGCTGCTGATTTGGGGAGTGTGCGTGTGTACTTACTGCGTTTATACTGAGTTAGTATATTTGTACTAAGGGCTTTCAGATTGCTCTTCAGAATGACTGCACTAGTCTATCTTCCTTCCAGCAGAATGAAGATTCTATATCTTCTTAGTCCACATGAGATGCATAGATTTATTTTTAAATATTTTATTGTGGTATATGAGAGTAAAGAGATGCATAGGATTTTGATAATGAAGACAGGAAAGAAGGTTGTCCATTCTACACAGAAGGGATGCAGTGAGCAGGGCCCAGAGGTTGTGTGTCAAGCAGGAATGATTTGTCCTCCAAATCCCCAAAGCACAGCCCCTGGAGGACAGCTGTGGGTGTGAAGCAGAGGCAGTGGGGCCACACAGTATAGGGATTTGAGTGGAGAGCTGAGAGTAAAGGCTGACATGGTCAAAACAAAATGCTGGGACCTTTGGGAGCTGGAATGTCCAGAGGAACACTGGTTATTTACACACAAAAGGCAATGATAAAAGGATGCTTGTTTAGTTTTATTTTAGACATGTTGAGTTTGAGCTACTGTCCGGATGCGCAGGTAGAGGTAATTACAGGCAGTCAGAAATTATTACATAAAATCCTGTAATTATTATCGGATTCATAATGTATTCAGCAGTATGGGGCAGAGAAAACTGGCTTGATAGCTATTTTGGAGCCACCACTAAGTGTATGATATATATGATTGCCAAAAGAGCTGATGTAATCTTAGGCCACTTTACTAGAAGTAGAGTGTAAAGATGGTAGGAGACAGCCAGTCTCACCACTGGAGGGTTTTGTGTTCTTTTTAAGGAAGAGGTTGGCATGCGGGAATTTGTGTGAAGGAAAACAAGTGCCCACCACTACATCTACCCACCTGCCTGCATCTGTACCCTTATACGATGCCTTCACTTCTGCTCTTATGGATGATTTGTTAATGTTTCTGTTTACTAGAAACAAGATCCCACATCTTCTCACCACTCAAGACCTTTACCCAGCAATTCTCCCCTCTCTCTCCTGCATCATCAGCTTTCCCTGTCTGCTGGATCAACCCCATCAGCGCCCAGACATGCTGTTATTTCATCTTAAACCCTCTCTTGACCACACCCCCTTTTAGTTACCTCCCATTTTCCCTGCTTCCCAGTGCAGCACATCTCCTAAGAGTTATTGATACTCACTGTCTCCAAATCCTCTCTTCCTATTTTCTCCCAAACTCACTTCCATCCTTTTGCCTCTCCCACTCCACACAGCCTGTTCTTACCAAGATCACCAGAGGCCACTGCCCCGCCAAATCCAAAGGTCGGTTCCCAGCTGTCATCTTACTTGCCCTGCCTGCGGCATCTGACCCAGCTGAGCATTCCCTCCTCTTTAAAAAACTCTTTCCTCAGCTTTCGGAGAACCCCCTGGCTTTCCTCGTCACTGGCCATCCCTTCTCAGCCTTTGCTGCTGGTTCCTCCTTCATTCCCTGACCTCCAAACGTCAACAGGCCCCAGGGCTCCATTCCTTATACCTCTTCTCTATGTACGTTTACTCCCATGGTGAGCTCATCCCGTCCATCAAATAACTTCTGTTCATGAGGATGCTCAGGTTCGTATCTCCAAGCTGGACCTTTCTTTCCAACCTCAGGTTTGTATGTCCAACTTCATGCATGGCATCTCTACTTGATGTCTAATAGGAAATCTCAAACTTAACTAAAACCTAACTACTGAGCTTCTCCCTGCCACCACCTACTCTTATAGTCTTCCTCATTCCTCGTCTCAGTGAAGACAGTGCCATTCTCCAGTTGCTCAGGTCAAACACCTTGCCTCTTCTTTTTCTTCTCACACCTTCTTTCAATTCATTAGAAAACACCTTCAAAATATTTCCAGAATTCACCCTTTCCTCACCACCTTCACAGATCCTACTCTGGTCCAAGCCACCACCACTGTCTTCTTTTTTCTGAATTATTAGCCTCCTAACTAATCTTCCTTCCAGTATATTCTCAGCATAGGGACCAGAGTTGTTCTTTTAAAACACAAGTCCAATCATATCACTCCTCTGCTCAAACCCCTGGTGCAGGGGTTTCTTGAGCGCTTGTTTGGAGGTTCTAGCAGGGGAGCGCAGCTACTCATATACCCTTGACTGAAGAACAGTCCTCCTCTATCGGGGAAGGTCGTCCTCTTCGACTGAGCCCGCAGCTTCAGGAGGGCACACATGGAGCAGTGAGGGAGGAAGGGCACACCCGCCTAGCTAGCCAGATCAGCCAAGTCAACCCTGGCGATCAGTGAGGTGACAGATGTCACAGCCAGATCGCCCTCACATCCAAAGTTTCTTAACTTTATCACCATTGACATTTGGGACCAGTTAATTCTCTTTGTTGGAGGTTCTGTGCATTGTAGGATGTTTAGCAGCATCCCTGGCCTCTACCTCCTGGATGCTAATGAGGGTAATGGCACAACTGCCCTGCCAAGTTGTGGCAACCAAAACTGTCTGCAGGCATTGTCAAATGTTCCTTGGGGGGCAAAATCACCCCTGGTTGAGAACCACTGCCCTAGAGTAAAAGTAGGAGGCAGGGCAGAGTGGCTCACGCCTGTAATCCTAGCGCTCTGGGAGGCTGAGGCGAGATCGCTTGAGGTCAGTAGTTTGAGACCAGCCTGAGCAAGAGCGAGACCCCATCTTTACAGAAAAAAACAGAAAAATTAGCTGGGTGTGGTGACATGCACCTGTAGTCCCAGCCACTTGGGAAGCTGAGGCCGGTGGATCACTTAAGCCTAGGAGTCTGAGGTCACAGTGAGCTATGAGGGCACCACTGCACTCTAGCCCAGGCAACGGAGCAAGACTCTGTCCCAAAAAAAAAAATAGTAAAGCCAGATGACTTAGCATGATCCAGAAGATCCTGTGTGTTTACCTCCCATGTGATCTCAGCTTACTGTTCTCCCCATCATTTGCTCCATTCTCACTGTGTTGGTCTCCTTGCTAGTTCTCAAAGTTGCTACATGCTCTTGGCTCTGGGCCTTTGCGTTTGTTTGCTGTGTTAGCCAACTAGAATGCTCTTCCCCAGGTACTTGTAGAGGTTTCTCTCTTCCTTCAGATTGTTACTCAAACGTCATTACCTTTTTTTTTTCATTGTTGTATTACCAACACCTAGAACAGTGCCTGGCACATAGTGCCATTTTTATCATCCCAAAAAGAAGCCCCCCACCCATTAACCATTGCCCTCCCACTGACCCTCACCTCCACCCTCCCACCCCCGCCCTAGGCAATCTGCTTTTCTGGACATTGTCTTTTCTGGACATTGTCATATAAATGGAATCATATAATAAGCGGCCTTTCGTGTCTGACTTATGTCACTTGGCATCATGTTTTCAAGGTTCATCTGTGTTGTAGCGTGTGTATACATACAGCGTATATATGTATTACGTTTCTTGTCATTGCCAGATAATATTTTGTTGTATGGATGCACCACATTTTATTTATCCATTCATCAGTTGATCGACATTTGGGTTGTTTCCACTCTTTGACTACTATAAATATTGCTGCCAATAACATTCATGTGCAAATTTTTGTGTAGCTTTAAGTTTTCGTTTGTCTTGGGTATATACTTAGGGGTGGACTCGATGGGTTATGTGTAACTCTGTGTTTAACATTTCCAGGAACTACCAAACTGTTTTCCAAAGCAGCTGCACCATTCTCCCACTAGCAATGTATAAAGTTCCAGTTTCTCCACATCCTCACCAACACCTGGTATTATCTGTCACACAAAAGTGTGAACTTTTTCGTGGTTCCTACCTCAGGCTCCTGCTTTTTACCCTTGGAGAAAGTTGTTTTTTTCCCCTAACGGGTGCGATGAGCCATTTGTTTTCTCCAGTCTCAATCCACTTGTAACCAGTGGTCACATCCAGGAAGGGGCAAGTTTGAGTCAGGAGAGCTGTCTGTAGCCTTGGCTTACAGTCGTCTGTTTGTGAAGGATCTTGCCCCATGGGCACAGAACTCAAAATAAGGTGCTGTCTAGCACGTGAAGTCAGTGCCCTTACTCATGTAAGGTAGTCAGTCATTAAGCAGAAGTGTGTGCCTCTTCATCCTCCTTTCCTCTCTTTCTTGCAGATGGATGATGATGACGACGATGATGACATAGGTGATCATGATGATGATCACCCTGGGATGGAAGTGGTGCTGCATGAGGACAAGAAGTACTACCCAACAGCCGAGGAGGTGTACGGTCCTGAGGTGGAGACCATAGTTCAGGAGGAAGACACACAGCCTCTCACAGGTAAGTCAGGATGAGCTAAGTTGTGACAGGTGAAATTGAAACCTGAAAACTTCATCCCATAGCCGTCAGCAGATGTTAAAAAAGTTCAGTGAAGCCAGGCGCAGTAGTATGCACCTGTGGTCCCAGCTACTCAGGAGACTGGGGCAGAAGGATCGCTTGAACCTGGGAGTTTGAGATTATAGTGAGCTATGATTGAGCCACTGCCCTCCAGTCTAGGCGACAGAGTGAGACCCTGTCTCTCAAAAAAAAAAACAAAAAACCCAGAAGTTTAGTGAATGAATAGATCAGTTTTCTTTTTTTTTTTTTTTTTGAGACAGAGTGTCGCTTTGTTGCCCTGGCTAGAGTGAGTGCCGTGGCGTCAGCCTAGCTCACAGCAACCTCAAACTCCTGGGCTCAAGCGATCCTACTGCCTCAGCCTCCTGAGTAGCTGGGACTACAGGCATGCACCACCATGCCCGGCTAATTTTTTCTACATATATTTTAGTTGGCCAGATAATTTCTTTCTATTTTTAGTAGAGATGGGGTCTCGCTATTGCTCAGGCTGGTCTCAAACTCCTGACCTTGAGCGATCCACCCGCCTCGGCCTCCCAGAGTGCTAGGATTACAGGTGTGAGCCACCACGCCCGGCCCAGATCAGTTTTCCTTTACTATTTTCAGGTGCCGTTTCTAGGTTGTAATTTAGTTAATCCTGTTTTGATATTCAATAAAGCTCCTATTACTAAGCAAATAAGTTATTACTTTATCTGTATCTGTTTAGGCACATGAAGATTGTTAGTAAGTTTTCCCTGTGGTCTGATAGGTTTTTCCGTCCAAATAATTCCTGCCCTTTTAACCAGTCCTTACAATGCTTATTGTCCGTTTCTTAATAGTTTTCATTGATCTTCTAGAAAGTAATTGCATCTTATAAATGCAAGGAGAGATTTTGAACTGACTTGATCTTAACCTATATCCATTCTCCCTCCCTTCCACCTTTCCACAAAATGAAGTTCAAATGCCTTGGTTCAGGTCAAGATCCTTCATGCCAAACAGTATTTCCAGAACTTTCTCAACATGAGTGATCCTTGAGAATAAAATAAATTGATGGCATGCATGATACATTCTGAAAGCTCAGTCTAATGGAATAGGGCTCTGTATTTTTGTTTTATACCTACCTACACATCACTTCCTTTTTTTTTTCCTTCTAGAACCCATTATTAAGCCAGTGAAAACGAAGAAATTCACTCTGATGGAGCAGACATTACCCGTCACAGTATATGAAATGGAGTAAGTTATAAGGTTTCTCAGCTTCTCTGCAGAGGTAGTGTGTGTGGGTTCATCTTTCCATGGAGGTAGGAAGTGGTTTGTAGTTGAAGTAGCTGGTGGATTGTGGCAGCAAAAATCTCTCCACAATTCCCCTTTATCGTATATGGCTGCTGGGATATTTAGGCTCTGTTGACTTGTCTCTTGGTGCTCATCCAGGTCTTAGCTGTTTTGTCTTCTTCCAGACCTTTAGTTTGGTATTGGAAGCCAGCCTTTGAGACAGAACTGGGTATTAATTATCAGTGTCAGGTCCACCAGAGCCTGTTTTGACTCAGGAAGACAGCTGAGTACCTTTAGGACCGTATCATCTCTTTATTTTGAAAAGGAGAGCACAAGTAGGTGGATATATGTATGGCATCATTTAGACTCTTCACACTGCAAACTGTTTTTGAAAACATTTTTACTGGCAAAATGCACTTGTGAGGCCCTCATGTATTAAAGTGCTTGTGACTCGTGATTAGATAACGAAACTTTTTTGTTTGTCTCTAAAACAAACCTCTTGTTGACCTCTTGTATGTCCAAAAGAGCAGGGTCCCTTCTGAAATGGTCAGCTCATCTGCCATCATTCAGACATTTTTTTGTTTGTTTGTTTGTTTTTATTTATTTATTTTTTGAGGCAGAGTCCCACTCTGTCACCCTGGCTAGAGTGCCGTGGCGTCAGCCTAGCTCACAGCAACCTCAAACTCCTGGGCTCAAGCAATCCTTCTGCCTCAGCCTCCCAGGTAGCTGGGACTACAGGCATGTGCCACCATGCCCAGCTAATTTTTTCTATATATTTTTAGTTGTCCAGCAGATTTCTTTCTATTTTTTAGTAGAGACGGGGTCTCGCTCTTGCTTAGGCTGGTTTCGAACTCCTGAGCTCAAATGATCTGCCCGCCTTGGCCTCCCAGAGTGCTAGGATTATAGGTGTGAGCCACCGCGCCCGGCCTGTTCAGACATTTTTGAAACAACTTTTCAGTTGTCTGTAGAATTTGCTTCATATTCCTTTGCGTTCTCAGTGGTGACTTTTGAAATCTCCAATCTTTGAGAGTGGACTTGATTTTTGTGAAGAGCCCGAGCTATCCAAGGGCTACCTGCCATAAGTAATGTGGCTGATGAGTGAGAAGGACAGTATTGGTTATTATCAAGATGGAAGTCCTCTAGACTCAATGTTGTTAACAAGATGGGGGTTTTCTTTTGCTTTGCTTTGCTTTTCTTCTTCTTCTTTTTTTTTTTTTTTTTTTTGAGACAGAGTCTTACTCTGTCGCCCTAGGTAGAGTGCAGTGGCATCATCGTAGGTCACTGCAACCTCAAACTCCTGGGCTCAAGCGATCTCCTGCTTCAGCCTCCCAAGTAGCTGCGACTATAGGCACGCACCACCACGCATGGCTAATTTTTGTATTTTTAGTAGAGATGGGGGTCTCACTCTTGCTCAGGCTGGTCTGGAACTCCTGAGCTCAAGCGATCTTCCTGCCTCAGCTTCCCAGAGTGCTAGGATTACAGGCATGAGCCACTGCGCCTAGCCGAGATGGGGTTTTCTTGAATGCCTTCAACAACAATTTCAACAGAAGCTCCCAAAGTGATTTTAAACCCCCTGGGCATCAATGGAATATAAGTACAGACTGAAGATTTTTAAAGGGATAGTACTCATGTATATGTGTTAGTTCACGTATTATGTTTTTTCTTTTCTTTTTTACTCCCATTATTTTACTCCCATGATATTTCATTCACATGGTTTCGTTACTTCATGGGTAAGTCTGTTCCATTCCCAAAGCCAGAGCTGTGTAGACACAGACATTCCTGTCTGTCTCTGAGCATTCTCCAGTTGGTCTGTTGTTCCTGGCTGAAAATACCCGAAATGCTTTTGAACCACTCCCCATTTGAAAGCTTTTGCCAAAGTCCCTTTTCTCTTTTCTTTTCTCCTTTCAGTTTCTTGGCGGACCTGATGGATAACTCGGAGCTCATCAGAAATGTGACCCTTTGTGGCCATCTCCACCATGGCAAGGTAAGAGAACTTTTGGCTACTTGGAACAGGAGTTCTCTTTGTTCCTGCTCATGTCTGGGACTCATGTTAAGAGTCACAGAAGTTGAGGTTTGAGATCGTAAGGCTAAACTTCCTGACTTCCTGACTCGGGGTGGGAGGGAGCCTCCATGCCTATTATAAAACCTTGCTGTGAAATTGTAGCTTTTCCTGAGCGACATGTGGAGGCTGTTTCTAAAGCCACTTGTATGCCTGAGCCTTGTGTCTACATCTGGACAGAAGAAGGGAAATTGAGCCTCACTCTGATTTTTATAAGTTTTCATTTCCTGGTGGATGCTTGTCCAAGAAAGATTTCATCTTTCATTTGAAAATAATCCTGTGGCTTCAGCGTTAATACTTTGCTGTCCCATCATCCTCCTTGCTCTCCTCTTCGTCTCCTTATTCCTAAATTACATGGTGCATTGGGAGCTGGGGGATGGGCACAGGAAATTTTCCTCTGTGGTTGGCAGGTCTTAACCATCTCTTCCCTTTCAGACGTGTTTTGTAGATTGTTTAATCGAGCAGACTCACCCAGAAATCAGAAAGCGCTATGACCAAGATGTGAGTAGAACTTCTGCTGAGGGTTTAGGAGGAACCATTCCTAATATGTAGGGATGTCTCTCTCCTTCCCCTTCCTTCACCATTCCCACTCTCTTTATAAATAATGACGCCTACAGAGTGAGGCTTTATGATTGTAATCTCTATTAATAGGCTGTAGGAAAATAATTTCAACTTTCTCAGAAGCATGAGAATATCAACCTGCAGTATTTTTGGATGATCTGTTTTGTGCTTGGGATCCCTCCTCTGTTATGAAATATCCTGACTTTTATTTTCTATTCTTTTCCCATCATAATATTAATAGCCTGCCCTATAAATATAATACAATTGTATCTTGTTTTCATGGTAAATTTAAATGCCCTTGAATGAGGCCAACTGTGGCTATAAGTCTCAGTGCAATAAATGTTCAATCTCTGCCAGATTGACTGTTTAGACATGTTGGCATGAAGGCTGGCATGTGTCTCCTTTTACCACTCTGAGAATTTGGTGCATTTGATAGGATTTAGCTCTCCAGCTCTACCTGGTCTTCATTGACCTTCCCCTGCTCCCCCCCCTCCAAAAAAACCCCAAACCTCTACACATCCAGGAGCATTTCCAGCTGGGAGGGTCTCATTGTCTGCAATTGTGTGGGGATACCCTGCTGTCTCTAATCTATTCTCCTGCTTAGACAGAAACCCTTGAGCTGGGAGGCGGTGAGGGAAAGTGATTGATGGTTCATTCGTGGGAGAGGAGTCTGAATTCAGGTGGTCATGACACTTCATTTTTTTCAGCTATGCTATACTGACATCCTCTTCACAGAGCAAGAGGTAAGTGTGCCTTGGGAAATCAGATTGTTGCCCACACCAGACCCACCAGTAATGGTTTTTTAGGGAATGTAGGGAAGCCTTTATGATAGCACTTTGGTCCATCTCCACCCCTCTGTACCCCACTGCCCCACACGCTTTATCTCCCAGCTTCTCCCAGTCATCCCAAGATTGTAACTCCAAAGAGAACTAGGTTGGCAAGGTGTAGGGGGAGAGGGCCCTCCTGTCCTTGACTGGATTTAATTTGGACAGATAGGGCAGATACCAAGAGGTGATGTCTACATTTATGCTGTAAGTAATACAGAAGCTCAGTATGGTTTTTAAAATGGCATCATCCTTAAAATCTGTAAGATGACTCCATCCATATGATGATCTCTTTCTAAGAATAGCTTCTCTTTGAGAATGGGTTCCTGTGTCTTTGTACTTCTCTTTGTCTTTCCCTTTGGAACTTTGGCCCTTCCTTCTGACCCCTGTCTTTCCCTTCTCTTCTTTAGTTCTTTTTTTTTTTTTTTTTTTTTTTTTGAGACAGGATCTAGCTCTGTTGCCCAGGCTAGAGTGCAGTGGCATCATCATAGCTCACTGCAACCTTCACCTCTCAAACTCCTAGGCTCAAGCAATCCTCCTGCCTCAGCCTCCCGAGTAGCTGGGACCACAGGCACCCACCACCATACCCACTAATTTTCTGTAGAAATGGGGCCTCTCTACTTTATTCAGGCTGGTCTCAAACTCCTGGCCTCCAGTAGTCCTCCTGCTTTGGCCTCCCAAAGTGCTAGAATTACAAGTGTGAGCCACCACACCTGGCCTGTCCTCTTTTTTTCTGTCCTTTTTTCCTAAATGACCACATGGAAGACTCAACTATATAAGTTTGGTCAACTGAAGGACCTTGGAACAGTGCTGGCATGTGATAGGCAATCAATGAATGTTAGCTAATATATTTCTATGTTTGTCTGGAGTTTTTTGTTTCGTTTTTGTGGGGTTTTTTTGGGGTGCGGGGGACAGGATCTTGCTCTGTCACCCAGGCTAGAGTGTGGTAATTTGATCATAGCTCACTGCCCTCAAACTGTTTGGAGTTTTTTAAATATTTATTTCCTATTATAGCTTTTACAGTATTTCTTTAAAATAAAATAAAATAAACCTAAAATGCCCCAGATTGTTTCTTTTTACTTTTAAAATGCTCAGCTTTTTTGTTTCCAACGTGTGAGGAGGATAAGATTCTAGGACCCTGGATTCTCTGTTAAGGTTTAATACTGCTTTGCTTGCTTGTTCATTTTAATTTTTTTACATTTGAACCAAAGCCCCCCCAAAATGCTGTCTGGCACCAAGATATTTCATGGTCATGATGGTTGAGGCCTAGATAAAAATCAACCCACTACAAGAAGAGGCATTAGTGTAATTTACTAGTAATTGGCAAGCCCCAAGAGCAGAATGAACCTCTCTTGCATAGGAACAAGTCTTGACCACTGTTTCTTTGTGCCTTTCAGAGAGGTGTTGGCATCAAAAGCACTCCTGTGACGGTGGTCTTGCCAGATACCAAAGGAAAATCTTACCTATTCAATATCATGGACACCCCAGGTAAGACATTCTTTGACTTTTTACTGTCAGAACCTTGTCCTGTTGGGTATTTGTGTTCCCACTTTCCAGAGCAGAAAGAGCAAAACAGACATCTTCATTTTTACATTTCCTTCACCTTCATTGAGACAGTTTTCATTTTTAACTCTATCCTTTGGTTAATTAGCAAGCAGCCATGCTCCAGGCCTCCTATTTACTTCTCTTTATTCTCCTTTAGAATATTTATATTTTAGGGAATCCTAATTCATTTATTCATTTCCCACCTGTGTCAGGCCCCGTGCTAGCTGCTGGGGAGATAAAGGTGGGTCAGACCTGGTCCCCGGCCTCAGTACGCTCAGGCCTTTGAAGGAGGCTCATGGACATGTAGATTACTGTGGGGACAGCACCTCTTGCCCTGTGGATGACTCTTTCTCTTACGAAAAGGACCGACTTGGGGCAGAATTTTTAAAAACTCTAGAAAATTTGGGATTTTGGCTGATTTTCCTTCATTGCACTATCAGATGCCCAGTGCCCTGATACCTCTCAGCCCCTGTCCCCCTTGGGCAGCACATGGTGTTCCAGGCCTGCCTTTGCCCCTTCTTCTGTCCCCAGCTTGTCTTATGTCCCATAGCACTCTGCTCACTGCTGATTAGACTAAGTGGTGTGTGAGTGCGAATTCAGTACGCCCTCCTGGGTAAAACACTTCCCTCTTTTTATGCATGGAGGCCTCCTGTATAAAAGTGTAATCCAAGGATGTGACTCTACTGAGGGGAATTTATACATTGCAAGGAGCTGTCGGAGGAAGGAAGGAAAGGGGATATTTGGGGGATATTTGGGCACAAGCTTTGTAGTGCCCCTCTGATCACTGTACAAGTTAGTTGTGCCTCACCTGCACCAAATGGCAACTTACTTTGCATCTGCTTTTCAGGACATGTGAATTTTTCTGATGAGGTCACAGCTGGCTTGCGTATCTCAGACGGAGTGGTCCTTTTCATCGATGCTGCTGAGGGGGTGAGTCAGACTCAACTCTTAGAACCTCTTCCACGGTTATGTTTGCCCCCCACCCCCCAATGCCCAGAGACTGAGATAGCTGGGAGCCAGAGAACATGAAAATCTGTGGGATTACGGCTCAGAATTGCTATGAAATTAGGGCAGTAAATGAAGTTCAAAATTAATTTTCATCGTGGGTCTCCTTGCTCCCTGCCCAGTGAAGCTCAAAATGATAGGACTCATTGTCATTCAGGAAACACAAAGATAAAATGAGAAGTGTAAATAAAAGGGAGGGAGGAGAGTATATTCATATAAATGGATTTTAAATGTTAATGAGTTTTTCTAAGAGATTGAAGTTAAAACGGTGTCTAATATTTCTCTATTGAAAGGTTGAGTTGGCTTACCTCACTCGTGTTGTCATTGGTGAGATGACCAGCAGAGGGAGCCAGAATTATTATTATTTTTTTTTTTAATTGACTCTTCATTTTGGAAAAATTTAAAACTTAGCTAAAAGTTGTAAGAACAGTACAAGGAACTTGCCCTCATTTGCTTTGTACTTTTCTCTCTGTACATGTGTGTGTGTGTTTTCCCCTTGAAGTGTTTGACAGTAAATATTTCCGAATGCATTTTCTAAGAATAAGGACATTAATTTTTATGACCACAGTAGTTACCAAAAATCAGGGAATTTAACATTAGTACAATACTACTGTAAAGAGCTTTTTCTACAGACCTTATTCAGTCTAATTGTACCAGTAATGTCCTTTATAGAATTTTTCCCCTAATCCAGAGTAATTTAGTTTTCATGACTCTCTGGTTTTCATTTCTCTTTGAATTGAAGCTGTTCTTAACCTTTCTGGATCTCTTATGACATTGGCACTTTTGAAGAGTACAAGGCATTTATTTTGTAGAATATCTTTCAATTTGGGTTTGGCTAACATTTCCTCATGATTATCTCAGGTTATTTTTGGCAGGAACACTACATAAGTAAAGTTGTGTGTTCTTACTATTCCATCCATCAGAAGATACATGATGCCACCTTATCCCATAATTTGTGATGTTAACTTTGATTACTTGTTTAAGGTGGGTCAGCCAGGTTTCTCCAGTATAAAGTTACCATTTTCCTCTTTGTGATAAATAATTTGTGGGGAGATACTTTGAATCTATATATATATATATATTCTGTTTTTTTATCTACCAGTTTTATCATCCATTGATGATTCTTGGCTTATTTCTGTGATAATTGCAAATGGCAATTTTTCTAACTCTTCTTATTTCTTCTGTATTTATTGGTTGGAATTCTATGGTAAAGAAGAGCTTTCCCTTCTCCCCCATTTGCTTATTTATTATCAGTGTGGACACATGGATATTTATTTTATTCAGTGGGTTATAATCCGTTACGATCCTTACATGTTGTGGGGCTCTAGTTATCCCAGATTTGGCTAGCAAGAGCTCCTTCGTCCTTTTGAGATGTCTCATCTTTGCATTTCCTTACTTTCAGGCACAAAATGTTCTGTACATATCTTTCCCTGCCCCAATCCTGGAATCAGCCATATCCTCAAGGAGCTCTGACTTCTGATAGTGGGGACTGGTATTTAGAAACAAAGATCTGAGAGTGCTCGTTGCTACTAGGGTTCGTTGCTTATAGGCCCTTTCGCTGAGCCCAGCTAGGTCATATTCATTCACACATATCTGTAACTATTCCTGCACTTGCATATTAAAAATCATTCGTTCATCCTAACAACCCCAATCCCATTTCAGCACCACAGGTCCTTCCTAGCCTTCCTAGTTCCTTCTCTAGCAGTGACAAACCTGACCCCCAGCATCATCATTCGTGTGTTTATTTCTCAGCCCTGCAAAGTGTCCTCTTAAAGTTCCTGCATCTGCCTTCAGACAAAGTGCTCTCTGCTTCCACCCAACAACATCTCCCCGGGTCCTCTTCCCCCTCAGCCTTCATATTTTAAAATACTGTCCTCTTTGGCTTTGCTCTGGACTTTCCGCATTCTTTGTTCTTATGACCACCTTCTGAGCCTTGTGTTTCTCAGGTGATGCTGAACACAGAGCGGCTGATCAAGCACGCGGTGCAGGAGAGGCTGGCGGTCACTGTGTGCATCAACAAGATTGACCGGCTGATCCTGGAGCTGAAGCTGCCTCCAACTGATGCTTATTACAAGCTGCGCCACATTGTGGATGAGGTCAATGGATTAATAAGGTATGAGGCCCCTGGGAGTAGATTTCCTGTCCTCAGAGACTCGTTTTTAATTTTAACCCTGAATACCTCTGGGAGTAACTGATTATTTCTTGGCATGTGTTGATAAGCTTGTTGGGCAAAGCTAGAGGAATATTCTGGATCTCTACAGGGATTGACTCCACAGACTTGGCCTCATTAACTCTGTGCTTTAACAACTTTTGCAACTTAACACATCTTCAGTTTAGTATTGTGCTCAATACCATGGGTTCTAGAATCAGTCTCATCTTCACCACATACCATCCAGGTAAGTTGGACAAATTACTTAAGCTCAGTTTCTGCTTCTGTAAAAAAATGAATTATAATAGTACTTGCCCAATGGGATGTTGCAAGAAATTAAATAGAGATTTGATGTAACACGCTTGGCTCTGTGTTTACCATAAGACAACTGATTTCTGAGGAATGTTGTCTATTATCTTACTATTGACACAGAATAAGGAAATTAAGAAACCGTTTACTGTGTTCCTGTGGATATACTTGCTTCTTAGCAAGATAGATTTAGGGCTCACATTAATGAGTGAGGGTTAGGATACCTTAGAATACAGTGTCAAAGTGGCTTTGAAGCAAAGGTGAAATATATCTTAAAGACAGTCTTGACCAGGTACAGTGGCTCACACCTGTATTCCCAGCACTTTAGGAGGCCGAGGTGGGAGGATTACTTGAGCCCAGGAGTTTGAGGCTGCAGTGAGCTATGATTGTGCCACTGCACTCTAACCTAGGTGACAAAGTGAGATGCTGTCTCTTAAAAAGATAAAAATTTTTAAAAAGTCTTATCTGCAGGCTGAAGGGTATATAGATGACTTCTTGAGGCCCTTACATGGACCTGGGAGGAGGCCATCCTACTAAAAGAATGCCTCTCCAGTTGAGGGTTCCTGTGTGGCTCGAGGCAGAGTTAACTTCAGGAGCCTCCCCAGTTTGTAGCACCAATTCTCAGTAGGAATGTCTTCACTCACATCATCTCTGGACGGACTGAGAATGACCAGAGCCCAACATGACATGAGTCCAAAAAATGAAATGATAAACTTATTTTTTTTAGAAACAAAAAAAGATACGGATTCGGCTAAATTTTACCTGATGTAACAAGAGGTCACATTTCAAACCTCTAAATAAGAAAAAGTAACATATACTTTGGGAGGCCAAGGCAGGGGGATCACTTAAGGCCAGGAGTTTGAGACCAGCCTGGGCAACATAGCAAGACCCTGTCTCTACAAAAAATTAAATTAAAATAAAATTGAAAAAAAAAAACGAGCCAGTCATGGTGGTACACAGCAACTATAGTCCCAGCTACTCAGGAGGCTGAGGCAGGAGGATTGCTTCACTTGAGCCCAGGAATTTGAGGCTGCAGTGAGCTATGATCGTGCCACCGCACTCCAGCCTGCATGATAGAGTGAGACTCTGTCTCTAAAAGAATAAAAAGCAACATAAGCATATTATTTAGAAATGTGGAGGTAAATATTAAGATAGTTGCCTCTACAGAAGCGTGACTTGGGGGTGGGGTGAGCTAGAGGACTGTCTTTATAAACCAATGTTTTTATTTCTAAATTAGGAAATTCCATAAAATAATGTACCAGTAAAGCTAGGGTTGTGGATTATTTGATCCCTGTTTGTAACTGGTTTTCTTATAAATGTTAGTGAACTAGGGATGCTTGTGGCTTCTGCATGGCTTCTTTTTTTTCTTTTTTTTAGACAGAGTCTCACTCTGTTGCCTGGGCTAGAGTGCAGTGGCATCATCATAGCTCACTGCAACCTCAAACTCTGGGCTCAAGTGATCCTCCTGCCTCAGCCTCCCAAGTAGCTGGGACTACAGGTGTGCACCACCACACCCAGCTAATTTTTCTATTTTTTGTAGAGATGGCAGGGGTTCTCGCTCTTGCTTAGGCTGCTCTTGAACTCCTGGCCTCTAGTGATCCTCCTGCTTCAGCCACCAAAATCTGCATGGCTTTTAAGATTCAACGTTTTAACATGAATTTGTAAAACAAAGCCAACCAAAGCAGAATAGGGCAGTGAGATGGAGAGCAGAGTTGCTTTCTTCTTTTTCTCTCTGTGGCTTTTTTCGTTTTAGTGGTGTTCATGTCTGTTTGTATTTGTGAAATTGAGATTTCTTTCCAGTGTATTTCTGTCTTATCAGATTCGATTCATTTCCTGTGTTCCAAGGTCTTTGTATCCTCCAGGTTTCCCCTTGTCTGTCTGGTACAGTTAACTTTTCCAAGATTGTGCAGAATGTTCCCAGCTCTGGGAAGTCAACTTGTTACTGGGAATTAGGGAACAACTCCATCATGTCACTTCCTTGGACCAGGCTGTTGGCAAAACTGAGTGTCTTATGCAAGCCCCTCCGGAGGGCTGGAGAGCGGCTGTGCCACTGAGTTCCTGCCCTCCCCGATGGCAGTGTGTCAGGGCTGCTGCACAGCCTGGCACTGTGCTCACCATGTCTCTGTTTCAGCATGTATTCCACTGATGAGAACCTGATCCTTTCCCCACTCCTGGGCAACGTCTGCTTCTCCAGCTCCCAGTACAGCATCTGCTTCACGCTGGGCTCCTTTGCCAAGATCTACGCCGACACCTTCGGTAAGCACTGGCTGGCGGCCTGTCTCGCCAGCCTCCCCAGAGTCGCGTGTGCCTTTCCGGCTGAATGGCTCTGAACTTGGCTTCGTGTCCGAGTACCCTGCTGGAGGAGCGCTTTATCACCTGTTATCACATTTGGGGCTCTTTTTGGCCTTTAGACCCTTGCTGCAGGCCAAGTGGTTTCTAAACAACAGGAAAATAAAAGTGACTAGAAGGAAATGGGAGAATAGGGAGCTCATTTTAGGAATAAAAATCTCTCCTGGAGTGAGACAGATTTCGTAAAATAGGAATTATTTGTGCCCACGGAGCACTTTTTCAGACATCCTCCTCAGAGGTGGGCTCTTTCACTGTTACCGCTCCTGGCCGTCTTTCCAGCCGCATCTGTGCACACGTAACTGTGACAGGCCTCACTGAGAACTCGTCTTGGACTTGCAGTCAGCACGCACAAGCCTCCGTTGGCATGCCCAGTGGAATGGTTTTATGGGTTCCTAGAGCCTCCACACCAGATCCCTAGGACCAGCCTCCCAACCCAAGGGGCTCCCTGGCTCTCCATCTCCCTGCCTCCCCAGTTACCTCGCATTCCAGCAGGAATAGTGTACTGAGAGTCGTGTGCGTGTCAAATGCTGCACTTAGAGGGGAGTCATTGTTACCCCCATTTTGGGGGCTGGGGAGACAGGCTATGTGAGAGGTCTCACGACTGGCAGGCACTGGAACGCCAGCATGTCTCTTCTTGCTGGTTGGTTGTCCTGCCGAACCCTTGGTGTGGATCCCTTTGCTCTTGTGAAAAACTGGGCAATTAAAACTCAGTCCTTTTTAAAAAATATTTTATACATGCTCATTTAGAAAAGTAGAAAATACAGTAAAATTTAAAAAGTCAAAATTCACCTGTAACTTCCATACCATAACCACTGGTCACATTTGGTGATAGTTCCCTCTTTTTCTGTTTGTTATATTACATAAATGAGATCATATTATATACATAAACACACACACACAATTGACCCTTGAATAACATGGGGGTTGGGGCACTGACCTCCCTTCACAGTTGAAAATCCACATATAACTTTAGTCTGCAAAAGCTTAACTACTGATAGCCTACTGTTGACCTGAAGCCCTTACTGATAACATAAATAGTTGATTAACACATTTTATATGTATTATATACTATATTCTTACAATAAAGTAAGCTAGAGAAAAGAAAATGTTACTAAGAAAATCATAAGGAAGGGAAAATATATTTACTGTTTATTAAGTGGAAGTAGATCACCATGAAGGTCTTCATCCTCATCATCTCCACATTGAGTAGGCTGAGGAGGAGGACCAAGAGGGCTGGTCTTGCTGTCTCAGGGGTGGCAGAGGCAGAAGAAAATTCATACATATGTGGACTCACACACTTCAAACCCATGTTGTTCAAGGGTCAACTATATATATATGTGTGTGTGTGTGTGTGTGTGTGTGTATGTATATGTATATTTCCTGTGTTTTTCACTCAGCCTTGAATCACTGACCATTTTCTTGTCATCAGATGCATATTTCAGTGTACATGGAATATATATATATATATATATATATATATACTGGGTAGATGTGAGTAGATGAACAATAAGTGAAACTCATTTGAACAGGGTTCCAGTAGAAGTTTATGTATTTTTCAGCGCCCTTTGTATCAGCATGTGAAGCAAAATCCAAGACCCTTTCTGTAATTGTAATATAAAGATGATTCAATTTCTGATTGAAAATGGCCCTCAGTCTTGGGAGATATTGTTAGTCATCCTTTGAACCCACTGTCAATTTATGAAGGAGCCAGGAGTGGGCTCCAACACCATTATCATGAAAAGCCATGTTTGGGCTTCTAGAAAGTCAGCACTGAAGGAAAGCATTGAGTCCTTCCCCTTCATTTTACCTATGGGGAAACTATGCCCATGGTCACAGAACTTACTGAGAGTTGGCACTAGAATCCATTTATACCATACTGCCAAAATTATATCATGTCCTCTTGCTAAGAATACAATACAAGTCATGATGAATAATCTCTGACTTCTAGGAACTTCATCCAGTGGGTGGGCAGAGTTGCACAGAGTGATGAATGGCAATGTAGGGTGGTAGTGTGAGCTGAGTGCCAGGTAGCTGCCATAGGCAGGTAGAGCTGAGAGAATTTGGAGGCAAGGGGTAGGTACAATGGCCTAAGGGTCGGGGAAGGCGATGGGGCTTAGGTAAGTGGAGAGTAGAGAGCCAGGAATTCCAGACTCGCAAGGTTGGAAGAGGAAGAATGGAGGCAGGTGGCATTAGTCATGGCCTGTTCAAGTAACAATAGACTCTTTCACCAAGGAGAAAAGTTCAAGTAAAAACTGCTGGTAGGTGGGCTAGGTTGGGACCACATTGAGGAGAGTTTGGCATGCCAGATTAAGGAATTTAAACCTTATTCTATAGGCAATTAGGAGCTTTTTAAGATTGGGGTAGGTGTTATCTGCAAACTAATGAAAGACCAGAGGGAGGATGGAATGCAGGAAGGGCCACCTGTTCAGACATTTTTGCAAATATTTAGATACAGCATTGTGAGTATTGGATTAGTATTACCTGTGGGATTGAAAAGAGGAGATGGATTTAAGAGATTCATTCATTCTTTCAGTAAGCATTTATCAAACCTCTCTAATGTGCTAGACCCCATTCTTGTGAGTCCAGAGAAGTTCAGTCCCAGGATTATAAGTCCAGTGATTAAACTGTGGTAAGTGCAGTAATAGAGGGGATAAAAGGTACCATGGTTCATAGAGAGAGGAAAGTTTCAGGAACTAATAATGGGGAAGAAAGGGAGAATTTGGTCATTAACAAAATGAGGAAGAAGATGATTTTGAGCTTGGATGAGATGCCAGTGGTAGCCTTACTGATGGAGACAGGAAAGGCTGAGGGGGACATGACTTTAGGGAAAGGGTGACGCATTCCCTTTTTTCTGGGTAGAAATATCTGGGAGGTAGTTGGTGATGTTAGTGTTCTAGCTGAATGTTACAGGAGCTCTTGACTTGGAAGATCTTGGATTTTAAAAGCCATAGTTGATTGGTTCAATCTGACTAGAATTAGCAGTTGCGGTCAACCTAGCTTCTCCTTTTGGCTCCAGCACAGCCTTGCCAGCCTTGCCAGCCTTGGGCTAATCCTTCTTTTGTGCCTCAGTGTCCCTGTCTGCCTGCTGGCTAGAAGAAAATGTCTGGGCCCTGGAATGGAAGGTGCTAGAATTCCTCAGCTATGAACCAGTTGTGGTACCTGAAACAGAATTTTGAACAACACTTTGCTAGGTAGCTTATAATTGTGTGGCTTCTCCTATAGGTGACATTAATTACCAGGAATTTGCTAAAAGACTCTGGGGTGACATCTACTTCAACCCTAAGACGTAAGTATAGAGTGTGGGACATGACTCCAGAGGGGTGATCCATTTTGCCAGTAAGCAAGGAGAGATGGGAAAAGAGTTCCTAAGATTAAAACTTACTTTTTCCTTAGACATAAACTACCATCTTTCCTCCCTTAAAAGGGTTGGTGTCCTAAGTTCAAATTGGGTGAGAGGCTATTTCTCCTGAGGTCTTCACAGCTCAGCTCAGGCATGCAGGAGGGTCATAACTATGTGTCCTCTCAGGAATCTGTGTTTGGAAACTTTACGATCGTGCTCACATTCCTCCCCCGGCTCCTGCTCAGATTCAGAATTTAAGCAACAGTCCCTTGGGGTCAGTGACACTGCCTTTTCCCTCCTGGGTCACTCAGAATTCTTCTTTTTCTCTTTAGGCGAAAGTTCACAAAAAAGGCCCCAACCAGCAGCTCTCAGAGGAGCTTCGTGGAGTTTATCTTGGAGCCACTTTATAAGATCCTTGCTCAGGTGAGTGTCAGGCCACTGGATTCAGATCTGCTCTTCTAAGCACACGTGTTAAAGCTGATGAACTCAGGCTTCCCTCTGCCCCTAAACCTATTCAGATTTACATTACGAAGTATGAGGGTGGTTGGTCACCAGTTGTTTATTAAGTAATCTTCTGGATCTCAAACACTACACTACTCCCAGTGCTGTTGAAATCTGAGGAAAGGGAGAAGGTACAAAAGAAGGAAAGAAAGAGAAGGCGTAACCTAGGGAAAGTTTGGGGACAGATATTGACTATTCAGAAGAATGTGACACTGTAGAGCTAGTCATATCAGTTGTGGGAATTTAACTTATAGATAAAATTGTGCAGTCATCCAGGTTATTTATATCAATAAAGATGTTTATTATAGCAATGTTTATAATAGGAAAAGAAAAAAACTGGAAATAAGTTAAATGTTAATTAATTATGTTCATCAATCTGCTTAAATGAATTATAGTACATCCCATAAAATGAAATATTTTGCAGCCATTAGAGGAATGACTATATGAACTGTTTTCATGACTGTTCTGGGCATGTGTGTACTGGAATGTGATGTGTGTCAGGTTGAAAGGACACATCGGGAAGTGGTAAGGATGCAGTTAAAGTTGTGGAATATTGTGAAGGAAAGAATGTAACTTTATGTTTATATAAATATGTGCTACCTAAAAAACAGGACTAGGACTAAAAGGGTAAAAATGTTGTCTGGGAATTTTCAGACCTTTCTTCCAAGACAGTAATAAAATATACAGGTGTTTAATAAGCACTGTATACAGTGGACACACATACACAAAATGTGTGTGGCCATTCCAGCTGACAAAACAGCAAAACATAGCAACAAGACAAAATAACGACTTAAATTTATTAGTGCTGAAAAATACTTAGTATCTCATGTCAGATTGGAATGGATTAATAAAAGAAATTTATAGAACCTGCCGCAGTAGAGACCTTGAGTCTGCTGAGGATGATTTAGCTTGGCCCTGTCCTGACAGGATGGTCTGCTAGGTGACCTTTTTTGGTTCCTTCCAGGGCAATGATCCTCTAAATCTGAGAAGTCTAATTACAGAGGGGTGAGGGATTTCCTCAGTGGGGTGAGATGCTACTTTTCAGACGCCAGGGGGCAGCACTGACAGCGATCAATCTGAGTGCTTGGTTTATTGGCTGGTATGGGGATTTAACCAAGTCAGCTTCTCCCGGGTTTGATTTGAAGGGTGGGTACCAAAGACACCACTGAAACTAAACTGTTGTCCTTGCCCAGAGCTCTCTCTGTGGAAAAGAACCTTGTGCAGGAGCTCTTCAAATTGCCCTTTGGCCTTCCCTTGTCCTCTGTAGCACCACAACTGGGGCTGTCACTACAGCTAAGTGGTGTCTGGTACCCTTACAGGTTGTAGGTGATGTGGACACCAGCCTCCCGAGGACCCTGGACGAACTTGGCATCCACCTGACCAAGGAGGAGCTGAAGTTGAATATCCGCCCCCTGCTCAGGCTGGTCTGCAAAAAGTTCTTTGGCGAGTTCACAGGTAATAAAAAGCTCATGGCCCCTTAACACTGTTTAGGAATTGTTCTAAGTAGATCTAGAAAGACAAGATGGGATGCTTATTTAGCTCAATGCAGGTGTTCAGTAAATGCTTGTATTCAACAAAAGTTCATGGATTGATGTATTTTAAGGCTTTTGTCAGCTGAGTTCCAAGGAATCACATACCACTGAGACCTGCTTATTGCTCTTTTCTGACATCAGTGTGACTCCAAGTCTTTTAGCAGCATACTCCCGGGAAACAGGCTATCACTTCCCCCTAGAATGATAGTGCCATAGCTTTTAGAGCTTAAAGATCGGTCCCCTCACTTTTAGCTTTCTGACCATCATGAGTGGATCAATAACTCCGGCTCACTTCTCCCTGTGAGCATACAGTAATGGCATTCTCTTCTCCCTCTACAGGCTTTGTGGACATGTGTGTGCAGCATATTCCTTCTCCAAAGGTGGGCGCCAAGCCCAAGATTGAGCACACCTACACTGGTGGAGTAGACTCTGACCTTGGCGAGGCCATGAGTGACTGTGACCCTGATGTAAGAGAATGTGGCCCCCTGGTTCTCTGAATTTTGTCCCCTCCTGCATAAGGATGCTGATATCTGGTCGAGGGAGTGATGCCTTCTTCCCTATCCTTGCACGTGAGCGTGGGCAGGGGAAGGCCTAAATTCACAACCTGATGTTGCCACTATTAGTGGTATGACCCTGGGAGCATTACTCGTGCTTTCTGAGTCTCAAGGTCTTGGTCAATAATATAAGGACAATAATATGTGAGTGGTTGTTTTGAGAATTAAAGAAGATTAAGGAAGTTTTATAGCCGGGCGCGGTGGCTCATGCCTGTAATCCTAGCACTCTGGGAGGCCAAGGAGAGAAGATCACTTAAGCTCAGGAATTCGAGACCAGCCTGAGCAAGAGTGAGACCCCATTGCTACTAAAAATAGAAAATATTAGCCAGGTGTCCTGGTGGGAGCCTATCATCCCAGCTAGTTAGGAGGCTGAGGAAAGAGGATCACCTGAGCCCAGGAGTTTGAGGTTGCAGTGAGCTGTGATGATGCCACTGCACTCTAGCCAGGGTGACAGAATGAAACTCTGTCTCAAAACAAATGAAAAAATTTTAAAAAAGAAAGTATTTTGGTTATATTTAGCATGTTGCCTGGCAGATAGTAAAGATTCAACAAATGGTAGCTAATCTTGTCAGTCCTGGCTTTTAAAAACATCTTTCCCAGCCATTCCTTAGGCAATCTAGTTTCTTGTTATAAACATACAGCCAGGTAGAATTATGAATTACATCTTCAGAGGAAATTTGGGGCAAGTAATCTTGTCAGCAGTGCCAATCTGCCATCCTAAACCTGTCTCTCTTCCCCAATGCCCTCATCCTTCCAGAAAAAGAGAATTTTTCTTGCTATGCCTGTGTTTCCTGTTAACCCTCCTTAGAGAGAAGGAGTAGGGCATGGTTTGGAATTTTTCCGTGGTACTGCCTCATCTTCCTCTAGCTTCTCATATAGCTCATGTCATTCTGTCAAAGGAGGTGGGGACAGTGGTACTTGCCCAGAGGGTAGATGTGGTTGAGATGTACTCTGTCCCCGCTCCAGGGTCCCCTGATGTGCCACACTACTAAGATGTACAGCACAGATGATGGAGTTCAATTTCATGCCTTTGGCCGGGTGCTGAGTGGCACCATCCATGCTGGGCAGCCTGTGAAGGTGCTAGGGGAGAACTACACCCTGGAGGATGAGGAAGACTCCCAGATATGCACCGTGGGCCGCCTTTGGATCTCTGTGGCCAGGTACTGCTAATCAGAGCCTTGCCCTCTGTCCTGGGTCTGCCCCCAAGGAGCTAGAAGTGGTGGTCCTCCTTGAAGACACAGTAGCTGCCTGGCTCTATGCAACAGAGGGTAATATGACCCTCCCTCAAGAAATCTTTTGACTTAATAGTTCTCACTATTCAAGGTTGCTAGGGGCCGGGCGCGGTGGCTCATGCCTGTAATCCTAGCACTCTGGGAGGCCGAGGTGGGCGGATCGTTTGAGCTCAGGAGTTCGAGACCAGCCTGAGCAAGAGCGAGACCCCATCTCTACTAAAAATAGAAAGAAATTATATGGACAGCTAAAAATATATATAGAAAAAATTAGCCGGGCATGGTGGTGCATGCCTGTAGTCCCAGCTACTCGGGAGGCTGAGACAGGAGGATCGCTTGAGCTCAGGAGTTTGAGGTTGCTGTGAGCTAGGCTGACGCCACAGCACTCACTCTAGCCTGGGCAACAGAGTGAGACTCTGTCTCAAAAAAAAAAAAAAGGTTGCTAGGGCCAAAAGGCAGCTACTATTGGGATAACGCCAAAGCTGTGCCTTTTCATTTTGGGTGGTTTGTATAAACTTTGATAGCAGGATTATCAGTTTTACTCATCTTACTCCTCTTTTCGTTTCTTCATCTGTGTTCTCTTTAAGTCTTAACCTTTGTGTTTCTTCCCAAAAGAAATTTCCCCACCTCTACTGTCTATTCTTTGACCAAAATAGAAGGCTTCGCTGGATCCCTTGTAGCAGAGTCAAACTTAACTTAGGTCCCAGGGCTGTGTGTCAGTTAGTTTATAAGTTTGGCATCTCAGTAGGCAAGTAAAACCAAGGCAGTCCTGTTCCCTAATGTGGCTGCTCTGCCTCAATGACGGCCCCTTTTCCCTCCTCCAGATCCACCCTGTTTGCTAAAAGGCAGAAGAATATTGAGGAGCTGGAAACTTGAAGTGTTTTCTGTGGTGCTTTTGCTCTCCCTAAGTTCCATTGCTGCTTTTTGGATGTTGCTGCAGGTACCACATTGAGGTGAACCGTGTTCCTGCCGGCAACTGGGTTCTGATTGAAGGTGTTGATCAACCAATTGTGAAGACAGCGACCATAACTGAACCCCGAGGCAATGAGGAGGTAGCGTTTCTGAAGAGGCCAACTGGTTTGACTGAAGCTAGAGGGTCACAAGGACACACAGGAGCAACAAGCAGCAGAACCCACAGAGGACTGTCCAGTCGCTGCCACTCCCTGGTTCCAGGCCCCAGCATGGGCTCAGCCTTCTGGATCTGACCCTGCTGAGTTCTCTCTGTGCTCAGCTCAGATGCTAGGAATTAGGAGGAGTGCCTCTTTTTCTTTTCTTTCCCTCTTCGTTCTGCGAGAATACATGGGAATAAATGGCCCTTCAGGCTGCCCCCACATGGCACCACAACTCCTGGTTAGGGAATCCAGTAGTCTGATCTCAGCAGGCCCCCAGCTCCTCTCTTACCTCTGCACCTTCTGTGACTGCTCATGCCAAATGCCCTCACTCCTCTGCGTTTTGGATCTCAGGCTCAGATTTTCCGGCCCTTGAAGTTCAATACTACATCTGTTATCAAGATTGCTGTGGAGCCAGTCAACCCCTCAGAGCTGCCCAAGATGCTCGATGGTCTGCGCAAAGTCAACAAGAGCTATCCATCCCTCACCACCAAGGTATGCCCGTGACCTGCAGAAGCTGCCAGGTGAAACACCCAATAAGAAGTAAGCTGCCTACTTGCCCCAGCTAACTGGTCCGTGCCCCATGCCACTTCGTGTCCCTCAGGCATCCCTGATGTGCGGTTTCCGGCAACCTGTGTCAGCAGCAGTCCCAGCCTGTTGCTATCATTTGAAGGCAGGACAAAACCTGTGCTTGTGTGTGTATGTGTTTTTCCCAAATATATTTGGATAGGAAAAGTGTATTTCTTGGAGAGTGCACTTTGAGTTGATTTTCCAGAAAAGAAAGAAGGAAAAGTGAGTTACTCTGATACTTATACACTCTTAAGCCTGCCAGCATACCTTTCTGAGTAGCTGGCCAGGAGGGCTAAGAGTTATCTTGTGTCCATGGACATAGGGCCAGTTTTTCCCCCCAAATGGCTAAGATGGGAATTAAATCCTTCACCTCACCCAGTGGTCCTGGTGTCTTGAGAACTGACTCACAGGTAGATGCTCCCCACTGAAACTTCTTGAAGAGGCTAGAACAGATGCTAAGCAGTAGCTATTTCTGATAGGCACCTTCTCTTGGGTTCTGGCCTTGATTTTGTTTGTATCTGCTGTTGCTGGCAAAAGAGTCTAAGATGTGATCACCAGGGCTGTTGTGTTTCAGGTGGAAGAGTCTGGTGAGCATGTGATCCTGGGTACCGGGGAGCTCTACCTGGACTGTGTGATGCACGATTTGCGGAAGATGTACTCGGAGATAGACATCAAGGTAGAGCATTACCTGGACGGGAGCTGGGTGCTCAGCTCCAGACCGATTTACATGTGGCCAAACCCTTGATGCCCCTGGAGGTTCCATGGGAAGAGAGGGTACACTAGAGGAGATATGTTTGTAAAAAGCATGATCTGTCGCTCTTTGTATGGGAAGGTTTTCCCCATTCTGCCTGGGTTATTTTCAATGTCATATGTTTAAACTCAAGGCTCCCAAGGCAAAGTTATTCTTGGTCCTTTGTTAGGAAAATAATTGCACAGTTAACCCATCTGTGGTGATTAGGGCTCAGAGTGGATATATTCAAGGAGAGAGTGAGGGCCGGGCATGGTGGCTCACGCCTGTAATCCTAGCACTCTGGTAGGCTGAGGAGGGAGGGTTGCTTGAGCTCAGGAGTTTGAGACCAGCCTGAACAAGAGCGAGACCCTGTCTCTACCAAAAATAGAAAAATTAGCCAGGCATGATGGTGTGCCTGTAGTCCCAGCTACTGAGGAGGCTGAGGCAGGAGGATTGCTTGAGCCCAGGAGTTTGAGGTTGCAGTGAGCTATGATGATGCCCGTGGACTCTGGCCTGAGCGCGACAGAGCAAGACTACCTCTCAAAAATTAAACAAAAAGGTGGTACTGGCTCTCCTGGATTCATTGTCAAGCCTTGATGTAGTTAAACCATGCGTTGCTTGGCCTCCATGTCTCAGTTGAGGCGCACATTTTCTTCAGGGCCCTGTGGCGCTGGGACAAGTGCCTTCAATACAAGACTGTCCTACTGATGTGCCCAGGACTGGTGCTGGAGAAAGCACTGGGTTTCCCTGGCAGCAGGCCGTGTGGGGGCGTCAGGGAGGAGCTGCACCCCCAGGCATTAGGGGTTGAGAATGGAACAGGTGCTTGCTTCCCGGGCTGTGGCGCCAGCTCTGTCCGAGCCACGGGAGTTGTGCCAGGAATGGTGGTGGACAGTTGGACGCGTGGTGAAGGCTACCTTAGAAGACTATAATTAAGGCCCTAATTTGATACCACACTTACTCTTGGCTCAGGAATATAATTTCTTTACTACGCTAAGTTTTCTCAGTCTTTTTAGTGACAGTATGGACAGCTCTTTTAACCTGCTGCTGCATTTGTCACTTCTGCTGATTAAGGCAGATGGGGTTTTCACAGAGGTAGTGTCCGGGGAGCTTCAGAATTCCCTTAGGTAGAAGGTTGTCCTTCCAACAAAATTAGACCTCGCTTCAGCAATTTATTAATATTTTCTGTTTCCCAGGTGGCTGACCCAGTTGTCACATTTTGTGAGACGGTGGTGGAAACATCCTCTCTCAAGTGCTTTGCTGAAACACCCAATAAGAAGTAAGCTGGGAGCACAGTGTCCCTGGGGCTAACAGCCTCAAGGACACTCCCCCCATTCCCCAACTCCACCCCAACCACAGCACTGTGGAAAAAGAGACCTCTAAGTCCAAACCTTACTTTTTAAAGACTGGTCGATTCAAATGAAAGGAGACAGAAGATGACCCCTTTTTGCTCTACCCTGCCCCTGTGGCTTTCCCTGCTGTCACTGGCTCAGCTGTCCACTGTGTTACCCTTTCCTTAGGATGTCCCTTCTGCTAGTCCTGTTAACCCTCATCATCACCCATTTCCATTCTGACTAGGAACAAGATCACCATGATTGCTGAGCCTCTTGAGAAGGGCCTCGCCGAGGACATAGAGAACGAGGTGGTCCAGATCACGTGGAACAGGTGAGAACATGGCTCTGATGCCAGGGCTGAAGGAAGGTGGCGATGGCGTGGCTTTCCTACTGGCTCTCTAATACCACACATCCCTGGAAAGCGTTTGTGTCTCCCCACGTTGGTGTCCCAGGCACAGTGTGGGTAGGATGAGGTGACTGTCCTCCAGGAAGGGAGGGTCTGTGGTCCCAGGAGCCAGCAATCACAGAGCAGTGTGCTACCTCCATTTTCCCCTCCTTTCCCCAGGAAGAAGCTGGGAGAGTTCTTCCAGACCAAGTACGACTGGGATCTGCTGGCTGCCCGTTCCATTTGGGCTTTTGGCCCAGATGCCACTGGCCCCAACATCCTGGTGGATGATACTCTGCCCTCTGAGGTATAGAGGAACTGATGGGAACCATGTGGCAGTGTCCTAGCTCTCGAGTGGAAGAAACTATAGAGTGTTCTTCTTTTCCCAGAAGTCCTCTGGTGAAGAGTATCCCTTTACAGGTGTTCTGTCTTCTCCTTCCTCTAAACTCTTCCACTGTTGTCAGAGTGACTGCTAAGGAGGCCTCATGTTTTCTGTGCAGGTGGATAAGGCCCTTCTTGGCTCAGTGAAAGACAGCATCGTTCAAGGTTTCCAGTGGGGAACCAGGGAGGGGCCCCTCTGTGATGAGTGTAAGTCCACCAGCACCTCCCCCAGCCCGGTCCTTGAGGGTCCCTGCACCTGGGCTTGTGGGGTGGGGTGGGCTCACTGTCTTTGGGACAGGAGATTCTCACAGGAGAATCAGCATGGGCCGTACGGGGCCGTCCCATGACCTGGGCCAGCTTCCCATCTCTTTCCCTGTCGTGGTACCTCTGTTTGGTACATCCAGGAAATGTAAGTCATTTCTAGGCTGGCATTTGCTCCTCATTCCTGAGAAGGATCTGGCTTTGGGTGTGTTTGAGGAAGGATATCAAGAGGATGATGAGATTGGAATAGTTTATAGGCCCTGATTGGATTTCATGGGACTAAATGTGCAATTCCTAGAATTCCTACACCGAGAAAATTTAATGATCTGCAGAAGATGCACATAAACTTCTAGGAAAGCTCTACATGTCTGAGTGTGGTCTGAAGCAACACTAAAAACATATGCTTAACTTCTGGCCTCAATGCCCCAGGCCTGCCTTATTAGATTTAGAACAGCCACCTCCAGTGTAAACTTGTACCGTGTCTCTTGGGGCTGCAAGACAGCTACAGTGAGCAGGAGACTCTGCTCTGCCATGGCCCGGTGACGAGCCCCAGCACCTTTCCTCAGCCAGCTGCCCCATCTCCTTTGCAGTGATTCGGAACGTCAAGTTTAAGATCCTGGATGCAGTGGTTGCCCAGGAGCCCCTGCACCGGGGCGGGGGCCAAATCATCCCCACGGCCAGGAGAGTCGTCTACTCTGCCTTCCTTATGGTAAGAGTGGGGCTACAGGGGACTCTGCCTCTCTGGACAGGGAGCAAAGTAGAAGACAAATTTTGGGGGCCTCAAGACTACAGTCCCCCAGCCTTCCCTCCATCGAGGGTCTTGCTCCTCCACCTTCCCCCACTGAGGAGCCCTTTCTTCCTGCTCTGTTGCAGGCCACTCCCCGTCTCATGGAGCCTTACTACTTTGTAGAGGTCCAGGCCCCTGCAGATTGTGTCTCTGCGGTTTACACTGTCCTGGCCAGGCGCAGGTGAGTAGTCACAGGCATGTTGGGGACAGTGGTGCGAGTAGCTTGGCGAGAAGCACCTCGCTCCTGCCAGCAGGAGAGATTGGCCTCCCCCACCCTCTCCACACCAGAAACTCAGTGAGCTGGTTTTCCAGAAGGAAGTAGGAAGGGAATGAGGCAATCCCCAGCTTTTGCACAGATTAAAATTTGAGATTTCTTCCTGGGTCCCCTCCTCAGAGAGCTGCTGTGGGAAGTGCTGAGGCAGGTCGGTGGTGGGAATGTCTGCAGGCCTTGTCCCATCACTGTTTGTGCTCCTGTCATCTGCCCAGAGCTCGCTCCCCTTGACTTCACAGGGAATTGTGCTGAGAGCTCCAAGCCTTTTCTGCTGTCTGTAGGGCATTCTTAAGTTATTCTTTCTTTAATGGTAACTCTGGGCTGGGATGCATTTGGGGACAGCAAAAGCCATATTGCCACTTGGCTTTTGGCCTCTGTATGACTAGGGACTCAGCCTTTGTTTTTCTGTCTCAGGGGACACGTGACTCAGGACGCACCCATCCCAGGCTCCCCCCTCTACACCATCAAAGCTTTCATCCCAGCCATCGACTCTTTTGGCTTTGAGACTGATCTCCGGACTCATACCCAGGGACAAGCCTTTTCCTTGTCTGTCTTCCACCATTGGCAGGTGAGCAAAGAGTGCAGGCCGAGCCCCTCTGGCCTGTTGCCCTTCCAAGCCACCAGTGAGACATGCAGCATCCTGGAGAAGAGCCCTGCTTCTGGGCCTCAGTCCTCTGGGAAGCTGCCTGGGCCATCCGAAATCCCTTTGCCTTTCAGATTGTACCTGGTGATCCTCTGGACAAGAGCATTGTCATTCGTCCCTTGGAGCCACAGCCCGCTCCTCACCTGGCCCGGGAATTCATGATCAAAACCCGTCGTAGGAAGGTATGTGTCCCTCAGACCTGTTGCCGTCCCTCAACCCCCAGGGCTCTCAACAGGAGCTGGAGCTCCCTTTACTTCTTCCCAAGGGACCCTTTTCCAATGTAGAGATTTGCTGTCTGTACACTCTGGGCAGCCAGACCTGGGGCCCACTCTGGCTGGGGAAGGAAGGCCTTCTCCTCCAATGTGATGACACCCTAAAGGCAGGCTCCTGAAACGGCCCCACGTAAGCTCCAGCCACCACCAGCCTCCCCCTTGAACACAGGTCTTGGATGCCCCGCCACCCCTCCAGCTCAGCCAGCCACCAACCAGATAGGGCTCACTCTTGCATGTGCTCCCCTTCTCTGCAGGGCCTCAGTGAAGACGTGAGCATCAGCAAGTTCTTCGACGATCCTATGTTGCTGGAGCTCGCCAAACAAGACGTTGTGCTCAATTACCCCATGTGAGTGAGCGACTCCCGGCAGCTCCTGCTCCCTACAGTGGACTGCAGTTCTTGGACTTGAAACTGAGACCTGGTGGGACTCAGCCTTCCTGTTGTCAGAGAGTATCTGGGAGTTGCTGTTGCCATCTTGAACAACCTGCAAACCTCCAGCCCAGAACCCCAGTGAGGGAGGAGCATTTGGCCTCCTGCTTCTTTCTGTGGCCTCTGCCTGGCTCCATTCCCAGGGAACAGAGTGGAGCTTGGGCTCAGGGAAAGGGAAGGAGATGAAACAAAACCCCAAGGGGTCCTGTCTTTGGGATTTACATGGAATTTTATTTTTTACATGTTTGACCTTAGCCATGGTTTGTAAGTGAACAGAACATTCTGACTTCTGCCTTGCTCTGCTTCTTTCATCCCCCTTGCCCTGTCTAGTCCTAGCGCTTACATTCTGAATATATGTCACCTCCCAGGAGGCTTTATTGCCTCTGCTCCCAGCTGCGGCCTGCTTCCTGCCTAGGTCCCCAGGGAAGCAGCCTGTGGTAGGAGGAACACATGCAGCATTCCCATGAGCATCGAGGCCCTTCTCCTGCCCTCATCCTCCCACTCCCACTCCACGCTGCTGCTGCGTGGGACCTGAGGTAGCCTTGTGGGGTTCCTGGGATCAGAGGTCTACACGCCACCTCCTTGGGAGACCACTGCCCCTTATGAGTCGCCCTTGCCCTGAAGTTAGGGGCCAGAGCACTGATTTCCAGCTGTTTGCTCCAAGTCTTCTCCCCAGCCACCACCAGTCCCTTACTCTGTTCTCCCCCCATGAAGAAGAGCCTGTTGATTTTCCTAAAAACTACTTTATTAGGAGCATTCCAGGGACTGGTTTAGGGGGCATCTGACTGCCTCAGATCCTATAGGAGACCTACTTCTCTCCAGCATCCTGTCCTGTCCTCTTGACATAATCTTTGTACATTGTGTACACAGCACCTGTGTGAGGGAAAAGAGAAAAACGCCCCTTGGCATTGAGCCCTTCACCCCTCCCTGGCTCTCCCAGGTGTCCACCTCCAGCTGCTCCCTCGAGACTCCCGCTTCCCCGCTCATCCTTCTGCCCCAGGTCCCAGCAGCTGCTCCAAGCATCTGACCACACAGCCTGGGGAGCAACCCATCTGACAGTTCATGAAGCACATTCATGTACGTTATACATCCGTGAGAAACCTCACAGCAACCTGTGAAGTAGGCCAGCTAGGGGCGGTTATCGTCATGTCACACACAAGGAAACCGAGGCTTGATGAGAGGGCTTTGTCTACTGTCACACAGCACGTGGCTGGCTGCTTTTTGATCCAGAGGGGAAGAGAAGTTCAGTATCTGTTCTGCTGCTCGATTTTTCTCACCTCTAGAGCAAACTGTCATGAAACACTGGGCACATCCCCCCAGGCCTGGGACAGGAGATGAAACAGGGAACCCTAAAAATGTCTCAGTATCGGGGCTTCACCAAGGACTTGATGTAGACCCTAGCATAGGGAACAGGGACTGAAGTCATGGTCCTTTTATCTGGCAGAAGTCAAAGCCAGACTGACTTTGCCAGATCTGTGTTGCCCTCGTTCTCTGACCCCATCAGGCTACTCACCGAGCATGATCGCGCCCACAGCACAGGCCTGCGCTGCCACGCGGGTGTGAATCAGGTGTATGGACATCTTGGTGGGGCCCCGAGCCTTCAGCCGGTAAATCCTGTATGCTGCTACCACCAAGCAGCCTCCCAAGCCTGTGGTCAGAGAACATGACCCCTGGGCCACAGCCACCAAGCACAGTGCTCCCCTGATGAGCGATTCCTCACTAGTCAGGCAGGGCACCTGGATAAACAGCTGCTTTCCTGCATCTTTGTGGGACAGTGAGGGGGGAGGGTGTTGGAATAGTGGGTTGTTTCCCTTCAGTGTCATTTTTAAAGTGACTGCCTCCTCCAATGATGCCCCTCCCCCATATACAAATAGCCCATCCTGATGCCTGCCCCCACCTCAGCTCTGCTCTGGGCCCTACTCCAGCCGCTGCTGGCTCCGGATCCTGGTACGGCTGTTCTCCTACTTTCCCAGGGCCTGGAAGAAGGAAGTCCTGGAGGACCCCAAACTGTCCCTCTGACCCTTCCCATCCTGGCTCTGGCATTGGTGCCCCAAGTCTCCCCATATCCCAGGTACTCAGTGGGCCACACGTCCACTCATCCAAACTCATTTCGTTGTAAGGGTTCGTCCCTTGGCACTTTCTCTACTGGTTCCCTTATTCAGTGGGCAGGACCGCTTGAGTTCTCTGACCTCTGCTTCATTCTCCTTTGAAAGCACCAGGAGACATGATGTCTCAGGCCTCCTCCCCACCCGTTGTTCCATTCTCCACTCACCTATAGGCACCAGCGGAGATTCCCGGGTCTTCCTCAGGAACTTCTCAGACACGCTGTCCTCGCCCTCAGATGGCACCCACCAGCCTTTGTTAGCAGACATAATCCTGGGCCCAGATGTTAATAGCTGGGGCTCCTCAGCTTCTGCCTAGTCCTAGTAGGAGGCACCCTACAGTTAAGAACTGTGATTCTCAGTCTGGCGTGGAAAGGAGGGGGTTACCTGCTAAGACCCTCCCTTACCATGCCAAGCACAGCCTCTTCTTGAAAAGCTGTCCTTCCCAGCTGTCCTGTCTCGGGGCTGGACCACTAGTGCCATTTCTCCATCTCATCTTCCTAACATCTGCCACCTCCCCAGCCCATTTCGACTTCACTGTCTCCTCTGCTTCCCCTTCCCCCATCTGCATCCTTGTGGGTGTGATCCTTGGGCCAAGAAAAACAGCTGGAAAAATCCACATATGAGGATGGGAGAAACAGTCCTTAAGCCTTGTGGCCTTGGGTCTGTGAAGGTTGCTCCCGAGGGAGCCAGAACCATCCCAGACTGCGTTACAGCACTGACTACCAAGTCACCAGAGCCAGAGATTTGAATGATCTGACATGGGTTTGTGTATAGCTTAGCCTATATTTTGCACATTAATGCTAAAGGAACAAATTCTGTTTCCTGAGCTGCTACCCTGTTTGCAGGTCCCTCTTTTTCCAGGTTCTTCACAATTACCAACCTGCTAACTCTATCCCTGGGCTGGAAACCGTATCGCTCCACTTGCTAACCCCTGTAAATGTCTGTCACAAACTAGACAGAGTCCCAGAGTCCCAGTCCTCAGACCAAGGGTTCTGCCAGTGGGATGCCTTCTAAGTCTGACCATGAGACAAACAATCCCTGCTTGAGACAACTTCTATTCCTAGTTGGCCCTCCTCCTCTGCTGGGGGAGCAATGACGGGTAGCCCCACCGGCCCTTGGCATGCTGGTGCTTACCCTAGGAGATGACTAGAAAGTAGAGAGCGAGTGGCCGGGCCAGGGCTCAGCGTCTGCTGTTTTGCACTGGCTAAGAGCTGTTGATGGAGCTGCCACTATGGGGTCAGGGAAGCAGTGACTTGGGCTTTATGGCGACTTTGAAGTCAGAGACAGAGAGGGGAGGAGATAGGACAGGGCATCAGTCTTAACCCCCCATCTGCTGAGTTCCAGGCCAGAGCTCCAGGAGCTAGAAAGTAATGAAAGGCCAGATGGAGGGGAGCCCCTAACTAGATTTAGTCTTCTAGTTCCCACGGACATGGACATAAGTGGCTGGGTCAGAGACAGGCTTGATGTGGAGAACTGAGATAGAGATATTGAAGCAAGGATGGGCAGAGACCCTGGGTTCTCCCCCAAGTTACACTACCTTGCATACATTTTTTTGGGGGGTGGGAGAGACCAGGCCTCTGTTGCCCAGGCTGGAGTGCAGGTCCCAATCATAGTTCACTGCAGGCTCAAGTGGTCCTCCTGCCTCAATCTCCCAAGCAGCTGGGACTACAGGCATGTGCCACCACACTCAGCTTTTTAGAAAATTTTTTGTAGAAGCCAGGTGTGGTGGCTCACACCTGTAATCCTAGCATTCTGGGAGGCCACGGCAGGAGGATTGCTTGAGCCCAGGAGTTTGAGACCAGCCTGAGCAAGAGCGAGACCCCATCTCTACTAAAAATAGAAAAATTATCCGGGCAACATGGTGCGGGCCTGTAGTCCCAACTACTGGGAGTGCTGAGGCAGGAGGATTGCTTGAGCCCAGGAGTTTGAGGTTGCAGTGAGCTATAATGACACCACTGGACTCTACCCAGGGTGACAGAGTGAAACTCTGTCTCAAAAAAAAAAAAAAAAAAAAGAAAAAAGAAATTGAACCCCCCTCCAATAAAATTTTTTTTTTTTTTTTTAAGAGATGGGATCTTATTATGTTGCCCAGGCTAGTCTTAAATTCCTGGCCTCAAGCAATTCTCCCACCTTGGCCTCCCAAAGTGCTGGGATTACAGGTGTGAACCACCCTGCCTGGCCCAAATACTCTTATGAACAATGTGGGATATAAACAAAATACCCTGGTTGTGAGAGACAGGCTCCTTGGTCTTAGTCTTGATCTCTTCAAAGATGCTTTCCAGACCAGGGAGATTTATCCAGGAGTTTAAAACAAAACAGGACTGACTTTCCTCATGTCTCCAGAGCTCTGTATACCATCTGTGGAGCTGATGCTCACTCAGGTTGCAGGGATGACAATGACTGGGATTAGCACTATTCTGTACTCAAGATTTATATTTCAGACCTCTCAACTATTCTATATGGTAAGTGGCAGTTTGTTCACAAAGGAACTGACCTTCAAAGAAGCTAAATGGCTTGTCTGAGTATACACAGCTAATAAGTGGCAGTTTCATAATCTGAACCCAGGTCTGGCTGGCTCCAGTTTGCACTCTTGACAGCAATACCAACCTCCAGGGAGTCAGCCAGACTGAAACCCTCCTCACCGGACTCTTGATTAGAAGAAAAAGTACTTGCTAAGCAAATGGGAAAAGATAGGGTGCACCAGTGAGAGTCCCACTCCATTCCAAGCCTTTGTTCCTTCCCTAGATGACTCAGCCCCATATATCTGTCCTAGAGGGGTTTTTTCAGCACTGGAAATTTATCCAGCAGCTGAAGTCCCTCTTCTCTCCCCAACACTCACTGCTCTAGGAAGAAACCCAGGGTCACGGCAACTCCCCAGGGCCTTCCCATATCCCCAACGTCCATGGGAACTCTCCTCCCAGCCTTTCACACACGCCCTCCTGTGCTGCCTTTCCAGGTCCCAACAGTGGCCTGAATTCTCAAGAGATGGATTGTATATGCCCTCACTGGTCTGGGCCACAGTAGGGGGACAAAAATGTCTGCATGAGGCGGCAGGAATCAGGATCAACTCCAAGTCCTTTGAAGAACAGGGACCAAGCTATGGAGAGTGAAGTTCAGCTTCTTCATTCTTCATGCTGGCACAGCCTGCCAGCCCCAAACTGAGAAATGATAATGATTGCTCTGATTTACTGAGTACCTTCCATGGGCTAATTGCTTTATATAGATAGTGCTCCTTACCATAACCATGAGGTAGGTACTATTATTATCCCCATTTTACAGATAAAAAACCGAGGTTCTATTTAATGTCTTGCCCAAGGTCAGTAAGCAACAGAAAAAGGTCCAGAATTCTAACCACTCCTAAAATTAAATCTCACTGCTCTGGACTAACCTGGGAGAAGTTGTGTAAAGTGGAGGGGAAGTCTTGAAATAGAAAAAATATAAGCCGAGTCAGGGGCTCCTGCCTGTAATCCCAGCTACTCAGGAGGGTCGTTTGAGCCCAGGAGTTCCAGGCTGTAGTGAGCTATGATCATTGCCACTGCTGCACTCCAGCCTGGGTGACAGCAAGACCCCATCTCTAAGAAAAAAGTTGCTTTATTTCAAAAACCTCTGAGAACATACAGTAACTAAAACTTCAAGGAACAGATTTCTGTGGAGTCGTGCTTTAGTAAACAGATAAGATAAAATTATGATAGCACCATTTTTGTTAAGAAGCCAAGTCTTCTAATTGTTTTCCATTTAAGCATTTCTGCATTAGTAATTTGCTTAATAAACGTCTTTTTCTTCCAAATCAGGTCACACCAATAGAAATCCTGATTTAGAGGAGTCTAAACGAATGATGCAGACAGACTTAGTGCAGGCAGAGTCAACCCTGGGATGAATTAGCCCATACGCTGACTAAGTATTTGGTTATGCCACTCCATCCCTTTGAGTCTATGACCTTGGCTATAAGATTGAGGTAACATCTACCCATAGGATTATTGTAAGGATTCGACAGGATGATTGCTAGAATTCCCCTGTATACTGCTGCTCCTCTTCCTCTGGATGGAGCAAGTGGCAGGGAATGGGTAGCAGCAGGCTGGGGAGAAATGGAAAGTCTCTGACAACAGATGGCAGGGTTGCCATATTCTGTGTGGTCCCTTTCTCATCCCCTCCCCCAGATCCCCCATCCTCTTGGGCTTCCTCAGCCTAACTGTGTTGGAGGGGAAGGGATGGGGGCAGGGGGGACTAAGCCTGGAAGCTCTCAATACTCTAAGGCACAGCTGTGCTATATATAGCCCAACAGAGCTGAGTGACCAAACAGGGGAGGAGAGTGACATGTAGCTTTTGCCTTGAGCTAATGAGAGCTGTGAGTGAGGGGATGATGAAGAATGAACTAGACAAGGAACAGATCCTTCCAGTTGGGTTTGAAATGAGAAGAACCCGGGTAGAAGGGCTGGGGGGATCATGGGGGAGAAAACATTAGGCCATATAGTGGTGTCTGGGGGACTGGAGGGGTAAGGAGTGGGGTAACAGGAAGAGGCAGTGGAAGTTTCCAGATAATGTGGCTAGGTGGAGGCAGGCTTCTGGGGGGGGGTTGGTAATACCCCTCTCCTTTTGAAAATAGGTGGTGGTTTCTTGCCTGATGGTAAAAAATAAAAATAAAAAATATGTTTTCCGGCGTTCAAGACGTCAAAGCGAGGACATGGTGGGTCCTCTGGTGCGAAATTCCAGATTTCCCTGGGTCTTCCGGCAGGAGCCGTGATCTGTGCTGACAACACAGGAGCCAAAAATCTGTGTATCATCTCTCTGAAGGGGACCAAGGGACGACTGAACAGACTTCCCGCTGCTGGTGTGGGTGACATGGTGATGGCCACAGTTAAGAAAGGCAAACAAGAGCTCAGAAAAAAGGTACACCCAGCAGCGGTAATTCGACAACGAAAGTCAAACCGGAGAAAAGATGATGTGTTTCTTTATTTTGAAGATAATGCTAAAGGGACTAATGTCTTGAGAACCCACAAGGTTTAGACAATTTTCATATTTTATTTAATCTTCACAATCACCCCAACAGGTAGATGTCATATTTTACAGATGAGGAAGCCAAGGCTCAGAGAGGTTGTTACTTATTCAGATCACACAGCAAGTAAATGGCTAAGACTGAGCTATCCAACCAATAGTGATAACCACTACAAACCACTTTACAATAGAAAATTAGCATATAACAATGTATAATGTGACTTAATATACATTTCATCATCTCATTCTCACAACCATCTTAAAATACAAGTAAACATGCCATCTGCCTTCCCATGGAGGAGAAAAATACAAATAAACAAGAGTGCAAACAGCTGGGCAGAATGGACTTTCGAACTCAGGGCTTCCAGACATTCAAGGACTACACACTTCTCAACAAGACAGGGTCAGTCCTGGGCCAGTGCACTGTGTTCAGGGTTGTCCAGAAGTCCCTGCCTGGTGGGTGGTACCACAGCAGGTCTCCTTAACTCTCCCCAACCCGTACCTCCACATTCTGAACATACTATTAAGGAACATACAATTCAGGAAATTGACCTTAATTTACATTCAGCATTAATACACAAGAAACTGCTAACAGGGCCCCCAGGAGATACCTGGTGGGAGGTGGTTTTACGTTCTTTCTTTGCTACTTGTATTACCTATTCGAGAATGTTTTTTGACAACAACAAAAAAAATCTGCTTCAGCCAACATCCTTGTGGGCCAGGGTGGGGAGAAGCAGTATAATGTGTCCCACAGGTTAACCGAAACTGCTAGGGATTAGTGGAGAGGGAGGGCAGGGAGGGCAGTTTGTGCTACTAATACCTCTCTCCCATTAGCAGGAGTCATCAAGAACTTCTTTAACAATTCTTCCTCACTATCCAGCCAGCCTGGGGCAGGCAGGACTCCCTCTTGCCAACAAGGAGTGTTCTCAAAACCTACTTCTTTGGGCCTCTATTTCTATCCTCCAAGACAGAGGAATCTGCTCTGAGTTTGCCAGGCAAGTGGGGACCCTGGAAAGTGTGTAATGGAAATAGTGACACACTGTAGCCTTCACGTTGACCCTACTGTTCCCAAACCACAGAGCCCCAGGGTGACTCTCAAGTTCTCAAATTGGGTTTTGATCTTTTCCTGCCTGGGCCCCATGTGAATTAAAAGTGACTGGTTCTCACAGCACCCGGCTGCACCACTCCCTGCTGGAGTTGGATGGAAACCAGACCCACTTCCCTGTTGGAAACTTGGGGCTTTTTCCCCCTTCCTTCCAGTAGCCTGTCTTTTTTGTCCTAGGAATGGTGAGCCTTCATTCACTCCGCATATACTTCCTAGTACCTACTATGTGCGAGCTGTTCTAGGAGCTGAGACACAGTGCCCCTGCCTCAAGGGAACTCACATTCTATTGGACAACCTGGTTTCCTCCTGATCTTGGTGAATGTTTGGGCCCAACAGTCTCTGGCCTAGCTTTCTGACCTAAGTTTCCCCACCTGTAATGGGATTTAACGATGTCACTAGCTGGCAAGGTGACAGAAGAGAGAAAGAAGAGTCCCGACTAGGAAGAAAAGAGCCTTAGGTTATCTTTCTGATTTTTAAACTACCTACAGGTAGAACAACTTAGTTTCTTTGGGTCTAATTTTTACAATCTTTAAAAGCTGCAGGCTTGGTAGTAAAGCAACAGATTTACTAAGTGAGTGTATCGTTCCCAATCTCCACGAAGAATGGGCAATAACAAAAGATGGGAAGCCTTCCCTGGTAAGTTCATTCATGAATTTATAGGAAGATAATACCTAATGAACATCTGCATAGATATAAAAATTATACATATTTATTTGTATATCTTTATTATTTATATATTATAATCAATGCTTTCATACAATTTTAAAGGGTTTTAAGGAAGTCTTAATATGCCACAGAAAAGTACACTATCAAAAGAATACAGGTCAATGTATCACCTGAACACACCTGTGTATTCAGCATCCCAATCAAGAACAGAACAGGACCAGTCCCCCAAAAGCCCCCTCATGCTTCCTTCTAGTAACTGTCCTACCATTATCCTTACTTCTAACAGCATGGATTAGTTTTTGCCTGTTTTTTTTTTCTAGATATGTAGTCAGGATTTATTTTGCCTGTTTTTGAACTTTATACAAATGGAAACTTTTGTGAGATTCATCTATCTTGTGTGTAATTATAGATTGTTCATTCTCATTGCTGCATAATGTGCCATTTTGTGAATATAACACAATTTATCCCTTCTATGGTTGATGGGCATTTTGGGTAGTTTCCAGTTTTTTGGCTGTTATAAATAGTGCTGCTATGAATACTCTGATGTGAGTATTTTGGTGAACATTTGTACACATCTCTGTGAAATTTCCATAGAATTTCAAAGTCACAGTGTATTCATTCATAGGTCAGCTTTAGTAGGGTAGAGGCCGAAAGGTGTGATACCTTTCCTCACCTATCATAAGGGTCACAGTGGACACGCCTGTAACAAAAGCTATATTAACAAAAGAAAAACATAACAAATTTACGTAAGGTTTTATGCAACACAAGAGCCTTCAGAAATGAAGACTCAATGACCCAAGGAACATTATCTGTCTGTATGCTTAGTTTCGATGAAGAATGGACAGCTAGCTGTGTAGAAATGTAACTGGACAAAAAAGGGTATGATCTAATGGTAATAGACTGAACCGGGGAACCTAGCAAGGCCTGTGTGTTCAGATTCTTTTTGTCCTCTCCGCATAGCATTCCTTCCTCCCAGGTATGGGGTACAATCCTTCTGGAATGATGGTCTTCAAGGGGGAAGGGAGAAAGGGAAGAGTGATGTGACTTTTCTACATTTTATGGCTTGCTTTTAAGGAGGAGAGTTCTAGTTTTTATGACCAGCCTTTGGGAAGAGAAATTTTTGTTTCTGTGATTCCCTTCAGGGGAGAAAGAGGGTGGGAGAGACTTCTGAGGCCTTCCAATCTCCCTTAGCTCAAAGTACCCGGCATGCCAAAGCGCCCTATTTGGGGTATCATTTCTGAGCCCTGACAGTAGATATTGCCAAACAGTTTTCCAAAGTGATTTTCACCAATTTACACTTGCACTTACTAGCAGGCTGTTGAGATTTTTCATATTTTAGTCAACACGTGCAATGGTGTTGCCTCCTGCGTTATTTTAGTTAACATGTCCTTTATTAACATTTCCAGGGTCTTCGCACTCATCATTTTAAATACATCTGTAGAGAGTTAATGTGATAAGGGGCGGGGGGGGGGGGGGGCCGGACTGGGGTAAGGCAAGCACAGGGAGAAGTACTTAAATATTCAGAGGCCAAGCAGGTAATTAATGATTCAAGCAGCTGGGTGGGGACGGTGCCTGCCCTGGATAAAAAAAGGTCCCTCAGAAGTAGTTGCCACGTGAAAATAGAGGCTCAAAGTGAGCACCTTTTTTGACTTTTTAGACAGAAGCCACAAGTGCGGATTTTAAACTTTTGGCAATTAATTCATAATTTTGGAAAACACCATCAGGCCAAACAAAACCTGTCAGTGGGTTAGATGCCTGGCCCTCAAATTTTCAACCCTTAAACTAGCCCTTGCATTTGGGTGGGAGTGTTTGACCTGCAGCAAGTAACCACACTTCTTAGACGTTAATTTCCTCTCTGGTTAAAGGGGCAAAATAAAAGCCTGTCCATTTGTATTGTGATGCTCAAATGAGACAATTCAGGAACACAAAAACTGTTAAGACACTATACACGGTAAAGTACTCTCCCATCTCTTCAGAAAACCTTCCTTTGTTACCCAAAGTCTCACTCTACTTAAAGCAGTTGGGGAATTTTCAGTTTCTTGCCAGGCAGTTTAAAACTGGAGATTACTATGCAAGCAGTTGTTTAGCAAGTCCTTTGAATGGGATCTTGCTGGGATGCAAGCAGTTAAGAGGAAATGGCCTATTAGGGTCTTGCTAATCCAAGAAGTTCAGGACCTGAAAAGTATCTAGAATGCCTCTAAAAGCCACTATTCAAAGCAGCTAGGATGGCTGACCCACCGAGGGCCCGTGGGATACTCGCCGAGTAACTGTAGAGCAGAACCTAGAACCGGGCATCAGCACCGTGTGGCACCCGACCAAGGCCTCGGCCCAGCGCACCGAGGACAACCCCGGGGCCCGTTGAACCAAGCCAGGATACCCAGGTAAGGCGAGTCCTCACGGCACCGTTAGTAGCCCGCTCAAACTGAGGCACGGCTGGCGGGGGACTCCTGTCCCGAGAATCAAGCTGGAGGAATGAATTGCCGGGAGCGAAGTCTGCGCCCACCTTGGGTCGGGACTCCTGGTGGGTGGGTCCTACACTCTCCGCGCCTCCGCCGCGTCTGAGACCGCCCGGGAGCGCGCGCGGACCCGACCGCAGAAAGTTGGCGCTCGCGCCGCCGCCCGCGCGCTCCGGGGCACCCCCTCCCACCCCAGCGCCACGTGCCACGCGCCCCCTGCTCCCAGGCCGCTGCGGGACGCCCCCGCCCCCACCGCCGCGCGTAGTGCGCAGGCGCCTCCCCGCGGGTCCCGGCGGCGGGAGCGAGAGCGGGAGGCGGTGGCGGCGGGAGCAGCTGGAGCGGCTTCAGCCTCTCCTGGAGACTGAGGCGAAGGCGGCGGCGGCGAAGGAGGTGAAGGAGCGGCGAGGGTGGCGGCGAAGGCGATGGCGACGCGGGGCACATGAAGCGGCGGCCGGCGGGACGGGCCGAGGCCCGGCGGAGAAGGCGGCTCCGGGGGAACCCGCCGCCGGGTGAGGGGCGGCCGCAGGGCCGGGTGAGGAGAAGTGGGCCAGGGGCGGGACCCCAGGGGGAGACAGGAGAACTCGTGGGGAGCCCGGAGCGGGGCTGAGGAGAGCCGGGGTCTGGGGAGGAGCGCGACCGGGGCTGGGAGGAGGGAGAGGGGCGCCTCCGAGGGGTTCCCGCCGAGCCTGGAGGGGCGTCGCCTCCTGCGTCCCGCCGCTGCCCCCAGCGCACCCTCCCTCTTTGTCCCCAGGCGTGTGGTTTCCAAATTGGGAGGGAAACGGCCTGGGGGTGGGCCCGGGCCGCGGCGGCGGCGGAGCGGGGGCCGGGGGCCGGAGGGGGAGCCGGGGCAGCGGCGGCGCGCACTTGGCGCTCAGGCGGGGCTCCCAACTCCTCCGGGCGGTTAGGGGCGCAGAGTGCGCTGGGGCCGCCCCTCGCCGCTCGGGCGCTTCGCGGGCTGGTCTTTGTCTGCGCGACCTGGGCCCCTGCTGTCTCTCCGTGCGGCGTGCGGGTTCGTTTGACTCTTTTCTGACATCTTCCCGCCGGGACTCCTGCCTAGGGGAGGTTTAGTTCGAGGGCTGGCAGCGGGAAAGAGGGGGGCGGAAGAACTGGGTTAATCACCTCTTGATTAACTCGTTTTGTTTACTTAAAATGACTTTTTCCCCCACTTCGTGAAACTTTGGAGGACTGTTCGGTTTTTTTTGTTTTGTTTTGTTTTTGTTTTTCCTTGAGCCTCCAGCTTCAAAATTAAGAGAAGGCGCTAACGCTGTGATTGTGGGCAGTTGTGTGATTGGCGGCAGTTGGGTGATTGGCGGCTGCGTTTGGACCTTTGAATTGAAAAGATTTACTTGAATCTGTGGTTTAGATTCTTTTCTCTCTATTGCGATTGTTTGATTGGGATTACTTTTCTTTTGCGAAGTGGGCAAGTTTGGTTTTATCATTTGAAGGAATTTTTGTTCATTGAGAGTTGGCAGTGGTACAGATTTCATTGTGCTCACGGTTTATTTTCTCAGCATCAAGACTATGTGAAATCGAGTAAATCAAGTTTGAGTGAGTTCTGGATAAGGGTTATCTTGTATGCCTGATAAGTCTAAAATTATGTTTGTGTTGTGTACACGTTCAAGTGAATATATGTGAAAGCGCTATACAAATCAAACTATAAATGAAAGGGAGTTCTGTAAGCAGAAAACAGCGTATTTCGAGTACATTACTATCTGCACAAAAAAGAATTAATAATGTCACCTAGGAACGAAATCCTTTTCCCCCTAAAGAGGGTTTAAGTATTATTCAGAATAAGGATGCAAAAAGAAACCCCCAAGAAACCCAAAACCTTTAATTCCAGAGCTCCTGACTAAAAATATTGTGAATTGTGTTTGGTGATTTTTTTTTTTTAATGTAGCATAGAGTTGTATCATCGCATTTGCTTTGGATTTCTTAAGAGCTATGTAATGGCAGAATTAATGAAACACGAATTGACTCTTCTCTGTAAAAGATAAAAAGTTCTGGTAAACAGATAGTGTCTTAGTTTTCACTAGATCTTTGTGCCCAGTGTGCTGTAGGCAAAGAGCATTTTGAAGAGAATTCATAGAAGTTAAATGGAAGTTCTGTTAATATTTGTGTTGATGTGTAATGGCTTAATATTATTGACTGCTTGTGTTAGACTGTTGTGCTTTTTTCCAAAGCATTTCAAACATCCTTTTCAAAGGTCATTACTTCTAACTTTTTTAGGTTGTATGACTTCAAAATTGGTTTTCTACTTGCTCTAGGTAGCCAACACAATTCTCTTAAAAAGGAGCAAAGGACCCAGTCATTTTCTCTAATCAGTTCATGAAGGTAAAATTGAGTTTTAGCCTTTACTCCAAAGGATTTAAGAACTTAAACACATCTCCACATAAGAATTTTACTTATAAGTGCTGTTATCCTTTGTTAATTTTTCTTCTTATATTTGTATAAATCAGCTAAAGAAGGAATCCAGGGCTCTGTCTCTGATTAGCCACCTAGCCCCCAGCTCCAGGCTTGCTTATCAATTCAGTAATTGGACCTTAGAATACAAGATATGTACTTAAAATCTAGAGCATCATTCTCGTAACAAATATATAGTGTTTGTTCTATACCTAATTCAGGGCAAAGTGGTGAGTTCCAAAAAACTATTTACTTTATTTGAAGTTTGTTCACATTTCAAAATTGAGATGTGTTCCCTTCGATAGATGAGTGCAACCGGGGCTATAATAACTTATTTCGGAATTCATGCTTTTCTTGTACTATAGAAACAGGTGGTTCCTATTCAAAATATTTGATAAAGATTTAGGCACAGAAAGGGTAGAATTATTCTTTCTGTAAGACCATACCTTTGAGAATAGGTTTGAGAAGATAGATTTTGGCTGCTATCATTAACCTGAAATTGAGGCATAGAAAACAATTCTGAACTGTTAGTATCAGCTAAGTGCCAATAGTTTTCAGACATACTACTACAGCTGATGAGTTTGCTTGTGTGGAAGTAAGGACCTATTAAAATGTGTTGTTTAACTTACTCTGTTAGAGCATTGCTATTTTTTACAGCATTCAAGAATGAATGACTACATCGTTAGTACTGGCTGTCACATGGTAGTAATCTTGAATTTTGCAGGGACTGTATGCAGTTGGCTGACTGTACTCCTTGATAATAAAGGTTTATATTATCTTTCAGACTTGTGGAACCTGTTGCCCAAAGGGTTTTCCTAAAACAAGGATAAGATCTCTTTGCAGATAGCATTTTACAATACTTCTAGAGAAATGAAGTGTTGTGAGGGATGAATGAAGAATGAATGAGCTCTCAGTAAAACTTGTTCTTTGAGGCTATGTTGCTGTAGCACCAACATAGTTTGGACAAAAGTGTTCTGGTGCCTATTCATTTATTCAGTGACCTATTTTTTTTTTTTTTTAATCAAGTGCTTATATGTCTGGCACTGAGCTAGATGCTGAAGATACAAAGATGAACACTACATGTTTTTTGCTCTCAATGCATTTTAACATGCTAAAAGGCTTAGCCATCTGGAAGTTATCTAAAATCTTTGAAACATAAGAAATGTATAGGATTTCAAAGTAAGTTTTGATGTTTTTTCTCTACAGAAGTGGGATAAACTTCATATACCCCATTCTTATCCTCTAATCTCTCTAAATTACATTCAACTCTCAAATAATTATAAAGATGATTTTCATCCACATGTTTGTAAGATTTATCAGTTTTGGCTGAATTTATTGTTGCTTAAGTAATGAGTTGGAATGTTCAGAGTAAATTGGAGCTGGGCTCTATTTTTAGGGAATTCCCTTTGACTCATTCTTGGACCGGGAATTCCTAATTGCCTTTCTGGAGTAGGTGTTTATTTGGACTCAAAATTTTCCTTCCTGAAGTCAACTCTCTTCTCTTGGATTCTAATATCCCTTCCTCCTTTCTTCCCACCAGCCTTTTTTTCTACCAGATCTTTAATTTGTGGTCTTTCACAAGTCTTGGTCCTTAGTCTTCCTCTTTTCTCACTTTAATCTTGTCTACTCTATGTCTTCAGTTACCATATATATTTTGAATACTCCCAAATTTTTATCTGTAGCCCAGACCCCTTTTTTGATCCTGGCTGTGCCTGCCCGTTCAAAGTCCCTGCTGAGATACTCAGAGGTAATTTGAATTGAGTTGTCCAAACTAACCACCGTGTCCCCCACCCCCCCAAACTAAGCTCTTGGTCTTGACTCCAAACTTACACCTTTTTCAGTGTATCCTGTTTCATTAATTGGCTCTATCAACAATTTACTGAGGCCACACTCTGAAGATTACTCCAGTAACCTCTACTCTCCCTGTCCTAGTCCAGGCAACCCTTTCCTAAGACTGTTATAGTCATTTTAAATGATCTTTCTTCATTCACTCTTACTTTTAAAAATGTAATATGAAATATTTAAGACAGAAGTAATAAGTAATATGACAATGAATACTTAGGTACCTGTCAGCTTAAAAAATAAAATACTACTGTTATTGTTCTCTGATTTTCTATTGTACCTCTCCTCCCATTATAGGCCTCTTTGACAGAGGTAATCACCAACTTGATTTTATTATACCCTTGCATTTCTTTATTGCTTTTACTACATATATATAAAAATATCCCTAAGCGGTATACCCTCATCTACTCTTCTCACAGTGGCTAAAATTGTCTTATAAAACAAATTTAATCAAGTCACTTATCAGGAAATGTCTATTATTTTCCCTTTAAAGCCTTGAATCTTTTGCTTTTTAAAGAGATGATGTCTTTTTATGTTGCCCAGGCTGCCCTCAAACTCCTAGGCTCAAGTGATCTTCCAAGTAGCTGAGACTACAGGCATGAGGTGTGTGCCAGTGCCCCTGGCTTTGGATCTTTAACAAGGTGTGATCTGGCCTTGCTTACTTCCCCAGCGTCATTTGTTTTCACATTCTTTCTTATTCTGTATGATGTAGCCATACTGATCTTTTTTTATGCCTATTCCCTGAAAGTTCAAAGCTCACCCAAGGGCCTTGCACTTCTATAGGTAATATCTCTGTGTGGGAGGCAGCTCCTTATTCTTTAGAACCTATTTAAAATATCACTCTGGGCCGGGCGAGGTGGCTCACGCCTGTAATCCTAGCACTCTGGGAGGCCGAGGCAGGTGGATCGCTGGAGGTCAGGAGTTCGAGACCAGCCTGAGCAAGAGCAAGACCTCGTCTCTACTAAAAATAGAAAGAAATTATATGGACAGCTAAAAAATATATATAGAAAAAAATAGCCGGGCATGGTGGCGCATGCCTGTAGTCCCAGCTACTCGGGAGGCTGAGACAGGAGGATCGCTTGAGCCCAGGAGTTTGAGGTTGCTATGAGCTAGGCTGACGCCATGGCACTCACTCTAGCCCGGGCAACAGAGCGAGACTCTGTCTCAAAAAAAAAAAAAAAAAAAAAAAAAAAAAATCACTTCTGCAGAGAAAACTTTCTGATCATCCTATATTAGGTTAGGGAGCCCTATAATATACTCTTCTAGCACCCCATATTTCTCTTGTAGGCTTTATCACAGTTTTAATTTAATTCTTTGTATAATGCCTGTTTCATCATTTGACTATACAGTATATTCTGTAAAGTCAAGAGTAATATCTATCTTAGCCTAGTATCCTCAGCACCTGGTTCATAGTTCATTTATGTATTCAAGAATTATTTGGGTGCCTACTATTTTTTATTTATTAATTGCTGGTTGTAGTGAAGTATTTCTGACAAAGCTTTTGTGCTTTTAAGTAGAAGCCTTGTTATTGTATGCTTTTTTTCTGCATTATTTGTCTTATATACATACTGATACAGTGCTAGATCCTTAGTGAATACTTACTGATATAAACTTGTTAATAGCCATGTCCAGATCCATCTTCAGCAGGTGTTTAGACAGAATCTTGCTTTGTTGCTTGGGCTAGAGTGAGTGATGTGGCATTGGCCTAGCTCACAGCAACCTCAAACTTCTGGGCTCAAATGATCCTCCTGCCTCAGCCTCCTGAGTAGCTGGGACTACAGGTGTTTGCCACCGCACCTGGCTAATTTTTCATTTCTATTTTTAGTTGCTTGGCTAATTTTTAATATTTTTAGTAGAGACTAGATCTCACTGTGTTGCCTGTGCTAGAGTGCCGTGGCATCAGCCTAGCTCACAGCAACCTCAAACTCCTGGGCTCAAGCAATCCTCCTGCCTCAGCCTCCCGAGTAACTGGGACTACAGGCATGCGCCACCATGCCTGGCTAATTTTTTCTAATTCTTTGTAGAGACAGGTCTTGCTCTTGCTCAGGCTGGTTTTGAAAACAGATGGGGTGATGATTATTCATACAATACTATGAAAACAATTATACCAATGAACTGTATATTTAAAAATGGTTAAAATGGGCTGGATGTTGTGACTCACGCCTGTAATCCTAGCACTCTGGGAGGCCGAGGTGGGAGGATTGCTTGAGCTCAAGGAGTTCAAAACCTGAGCAAGAGCGAGAGAGACCCCATCTCTACCAAAAAGAAAAAATTAGCCGGGCAACTAAAAATAGAAAAAGTTAGCCGAGTGTGGTGGCACACACCTGTAGTCCCAGCTACTCAGGAGGCTTAGGCAAGGAGGATCGCTTGAGCCCAGGAGTTGGAGGTTGCTGTGAGCTAGGCTGATGCCATGGCACTCTAGCCCAGGCAACACAGACTCTGTCTCAAAAAAACAAACAAACAAACAAAATATATATATATATATATATAAAAGAAAGTTTATTTACAAGTGGTTTTTATTTATTCTGCCTTCCTGGTTTCAAGTGACATGCATGTCAACCCAGTTTCTTGAGATAGATAAGAAAATGGAAATAAGAAATCAGTGCTCAGAGTTCGAGACCAGCCTGAGCAAGAGCGAGACCCCATCTCTACTAAAAATAGAAATAAATTAGCTGGACCACTAAAAATATATATAGAAAAAATGAGCCGGGCATGGTGGCGCGTGCCTGTAGTCCCAGCTACTCAGGAGGCTGAGGCAAGAAGGATCACTTGAGCCCAGGAGTTTGAGGTTGCTGTGACCTAGGCTGACACCACGGCACTCTAGCCTGGGCAACAGACCAAGACTCTGTCTTAAAAAACAAAAGAGAAAAGAAATCAGTTCTCAGAATAATGGCCTGAATTTCAGTATAGCTAATCTTCAAAGCTTTAAAATAATAGATTATTTTGGTTTAAAAAATCCATCTAGGGCTATACATAATATTTAATATATTACTCTAGGAAGACAGATATATTGAGTTCGTCCTGAGTCTCATGGGCATATTCTTATCCCAACAGAAGAACCCTTGATATGAAGTATAGAAAATGAAACAAAGTGATTAAGGCAGGAAGTATGAGTTTTGCAATATTTTCATTTGTCAAGTAAACATTTAGTAGAACTCACTTGTACTGGAGACTGGTAAGCTTTTGGTGGCTGTTTTAGTAATTAATTTATCAAATAAAAGTAACTCCTTCCAAATATTCAATACCATATAGTAACCAGCAGGCTATAATGCAACAACTGTGTATTTCAAGAGAATATATATATTTTTTAAATCCCTTTCCTGAAATAATGCAAGCATCAAGAGAATATTGGATATAATTTTCTTTGTTCATTGTATAGTAGATCTCTAAAGGAACGAGAAGAGCAGCATTGTGATACTAACCTGCTATAAGACCACTATCCTTTGGTCCTTGTGAATTAAGAATTACCTTCTGTACTCACCATCCTATATTTTACTCTGGAATTTTTTTTTAAATGTATTTTCTTTGGAATTTTAAAATTGCTCTTTATTTTGAGCATCTGGGTGCAGGTGAGTGGAGGCCGAAAAAGGCATCCACCTCTGGAGTGGAATTTTATATAAATTCTATCTTGAATCTCTATATCCGAGGGGGTGTAGTAATTGTAGTGAAGGTTCTATGAGATAGTTTTATGGTACGAATGCTTGGGTATAATATTTGTACTCTTCTGTGATATATCCATTACTTAGGTCTTTATGAATGTATAAAAATACTTTGAAACTTGTACCCTAATCTGTTTTTAAAATTTCTCTCAGGGCTTTTGTTGCATAGTAAAGCTTTGCTAACTCCATTATCACGTGTTTATTGTAGAAAATACTGAAAAGTATATAGAAGAGAAATCATTCAGAGGCCACTGTTAATGTTGTTGTATTTTCATTCAGACGTATTATGCTGTTGGTGCTTTTGTTTTGTTTTGTTTTTTTCTCTTTTAAGAGATGAGCCTGTTGCCTAGGCTGGAGTACAGAGGCATAATCATAGCTCATTGCAGGCTGGAATTCCTGGGCTTAAGCAATCCTCCTGACTCAGTTTTCCGAGGAGCTGGGACTATAGGCGAGTGCTACCATGCCCAGCTAATTTTTATTTATTTACTTGTGTGTGTGTGTATGTATGTGTGTATATGTATATATATGTATAATTTTTTTGTTTTTATTTTTTGGTAGAAACAGAGTCTTGCCATGTTGCCCAGGCTGGTCTCAAAGTCCTGGCCTCATGGCCTCAAGTTACCCTCCTGCCTCAGCCTCCTGGGATTGTAGGCATGAGCCACTGCATCTGGCTATTTTGTTGTTTGTTTGGAGGAGGGGTTATGGTTTTTCTTGTCTTTTTACTACATATGAATAGTTTCCTATGTAATGAAATTTTCTTTTAAAACAGGTCTTTGGCAAGGCTTATTCAGCTCATGAGATATTTTGCTCAGTATTATTTTTTTTTGTTTTAGTTGCCAACATAAAAAAGAGAGACAGGTAGGAGTGTAAGTTGATACAACCCCTTTGGAAAATTACTAATATAGTAAAACTGACCTGTGTACTCTATAACTAGCAATTCTGCTTCTAGATAGTCAACAGAAATACATACAGATGAAGGCAGAGATAATGAACAGACTAGAACTAAGTAAGTGCAGCAAGATTGGTGACTCTCAAATGATGTTGAGCAAAAGAAGTCAGACACAAAAGAGCATATTCTTTATGAAAGTCTATTCTGTGTGATTCCTTTTATAAAAGTTCAAAAACATGTTAAACTAGTGGCTCTCAGTGGGGGATAGTATTTTATCCTAAAGTACATTTGGCAATATCTGGAGACATTTTTGGTTGTCACAACTAGAAGAAGCCAGGGATGCTGCAAAATATCCTACAATATACAGTTAGCACCCCACAACAAATAATTATCCAGAATGTTGATAGAGCCAAGACTGGCCCTGGATTAAACTAATCTATGTTGTTAGAAGTCAGGGTAGTGGTTTCCCTTAGGTAGTAAGGAATTAGTAGCTTTGGGTGGCTGGCAATGTTTTGTTCTTAATCTCCATGCTGGTTATATGGGTGTGTTCAGTTTGTGAAAATTCACTGAGTAGTCACTTACTTTTTGGAACTTTTTGTAGGTATTTTATACTTGAATTTAAAGTTTACCAAGAAATCAGATTTCACATAAAAATCCAGGTTGAAGTGTTCCTTTGAAAGATGCAACAGTCTGGTAATTCCCACAGCTAATAAACAGACAATAAAAGTAGCCCTCTTTATTTTTTATTTTATTTATTTTTTCTTGAGACAGAGTGTTGCTTTGTTGCCCTGGCTAGAGTGAGTGCCGTGGCGTCAGCCTAGCTCACAGCAACCTCAAACTCCTGGGCTTAAGCAATCCTACTGCCTCAGCCTCCCGAGTAGCTGGGACTACAGGCATGCGCCACCATGCCCGGCTAATTTTTTCTCTATATATTGTAGTTGGCCAGATAATTTCTTTCTATTTTTAGTAAAGACAGGGTCTCGCTCTTGCTCAGGCTGGTCTCAAACTCCTGACCTTGAGCGATCCACCTGCCTCGGCCTCCCAGAGTGCTAGGATTACAGGCGTGAGCCACCTCGCCCGGCCAAAGTAGCCCTCTTTAGATGGCGCTTGTGTTCTCCATTTCCCTCAGGCCCTGTTTTTCTATTTCAGTTATTTGAATAACTTTACTCATATGTAGACAGTAAAATTGCTTTTAAAACAGCTCTTTTGAGGTAGAATTTACACACCTTATAGTTTACCCATTTAAAGTGCATAATTCAGTGTTTTTAGTATATTCTCTATGGTGATGGTTATGTAGCCATCACCGTAATCTGATTTTAGAATATTTTTTGTCCCCCCCACCAAAGAAACCCTCATACCCATTAGCATTTCCTCCCCATTTTCCCCCATTCCTCCCAGGCCCATGCAGCCACTAATCTACTTCCTGTCTATATGATTATAGGCATTTGGATTTTGTCAGTGTGTGTGTATATACTTTTTTTTTTGAGACAGAGTCTCACTCTGTTGTCCGGGCTAGAGTTGCGTGGTGTCAGCCTAGCTCACAGCAACCTCAGACTGCTGGGCTCCAACAATTCTTCTGCCTCAGCCTCCCAAGTAGCTGGGACTACAGGCATGTGCCACCATGCCCAGCTAATTGTGTCGGTATAATTTTGAATTTTGTCTGTATAATTATAAACATTTGAATTTTGTGATCTCTGTTCTGGTGTAGGTTTTGTTTTTTTTTTAAGAGACAAGATCTCGCTTTCATGCCCAGGCTGAAGTACAGTGAGTGGTATGATCATAGCTCACTGCAGCCTTGAACTCCTGGGCTCAGGTGATCCCCCTGCCTCAGCCTCCCGAGTAACTGGCCCTCGAGTAGCAGGCCACCACACTCGACTCATGATGTCTGTTCTAAAACAAAATTTATGTCGCTGTCCAATAGTCATTATAGAGCTTATACCATAAATTATATAAAATTCTTATGTCCATTTATTTAGGGTAAATTACTGAATGTGGAATTATTGACAAAGGGGATATAAGCATTTTAAAATTCTTGATAAATATTGCTGAGATGCCTTTCGAAAAGGTTGTACCAGACTACACTTACCATCAGTGTATGATGATGTTTATTAGAAATTTTGTATTATAAACCTGTTCTTCTTGGAAATACCATACGTTTATTTTTATTTTGTCTTAGACATTCATTTTCTTAGACTGAGCATCATTCAGAACAATTGGTTTGACCTAAGGTTAGGATGTTTTGGACAAATGTACCAATACTGTCCTTTTTGTATGAAGATGGTCCCACTTATGATGTGTTATGAATGAATGAATTATCCCTATCCCAGGTTCCCCATACTTCTCCAGCTGGTTCCTGAAGGTTCTTACATTCAAGTAGAATGGCTTTTTGCCAGTGAAAATTGGCACTTCAACCGACAATAGCGTGTTTTGTTTCTTCATTGGTTAATAGAGCCAAAATTTGAAACTACTCTCTCTTCATGTTGATTCACAACAAATTATATTTGTGTTTTTCAAATATTGTCTGTAGCCAGGAGCTCTTTTGAAAACAAATTGTTTTCATGTTTATAATACATAGATTACTGTTTGCTAGTTAGCTGCCATAGTGCTTTTGCTTCGAAATTGTCACTAGCTAGTTATTAAACATCTATTATCACTCATGTGGAATTAACTTCCACTTAAAACGTTCCAGTTAGATAAAACTTCATTGTATACTCTTTAATTGATTCTTTGTCTCTGCAATAAAGCAGTCTCATTTAGGGATGTGAGTCACTAGCATGATTCTTAGTGGATTGCTCTGCTCATAATTTGAGATGCTCAAATAGTTAATACTTATTTTGGAATCATGGTGACTCAGTATTGAAATTTTTTAGTTTAGTCCAACCGCAAATTTTCTGGGGTGATTGTTTGGGAAAAGCCTTTTTGAAAATTTGACATCTTGCTATTGTTTAATTTCACTGCTGTTACTTTGCTTTTTTTCTGTTCCTAGAGTTCTGAATTCCATGTGATTTGTCAGTTGTTTTATGAATTTTACTCTGCCTGAGAAAGTTTTCATCAAATGTTAATGGAAGGGACCTTAGAAATCAGCTAACTTTATATTCTCCATTTACTTCACAAGTGAAAATATGGAAAGGACTTATTCCTGAAGTCCTGGATCATATTCCAGTATTGGAATTTCTTCCTAGTCCAGAACTTGCTTTGTCTCAGTTTCACAAAATTCAAGGTTAAGAATCTCTTTTCGGCCGGGCGCGGTGGCTCACGCCTGTAATCCTAGCACTCTGGGAGGCCGAGGTGGGCGGATCGTTTGAGCTCAGGAGTTCGAGACCAGCCTGAGCAAGAGCGAGACCCCACCTCTACTAAAAATAGAAAGAAATTATATGGACAGCTAAAAATATATATAGAAAAAATTAGCCGGGCATGGTGGCGCATGCCTGTAGTCCCAGCTACTCGGGAGGCTGAGACAGGAGGATCGCTTGAGCTCAGGAGTTTGAGGTTGCTGTGAGCTAGGCTGATGCCACGGCACTCACTCTAGCCTGGGCAACAGAGTGAGACTCTGTCTCAAAAAAAAAAAAAAAAAAAAGAATCTCTTTTCTAGAATGTTAATTTTAATTCATCCAGAATTTTGTTTTTGTTTAGAAAAGAAGTTAAGATTTTAAAATATAGGCTACCTGTTATGAGTGAGGGTTTTTTCCTTTTTTTAAAGGAGATTAACACTTTGATCCATCTGTATTTGGTTGTTGCTTTGTAAAGCATTTAGAACAGTACTACTTATTTAAAATTTTTTAATTACCTCATTTTTATAGTTTAGTAAGCGCTAAAAATTGACAGGAAGATTCTGAGAAGATGGCAGAGTAGAAAGCACCAGGAATCTGTCTCCCTCCCTGGACAGGAATTGTACTAGCAGAATCTATCTGATGTAACTATTTTGGAACTCTGGAGCTTTCAACTTCCACCAGAAGGCTTGGAAGCTAAAGTGCAGTTAATTTCTTTCAATCAGTGTCAGCTCTTAACACAGTAGCAGCTAACCATCTTCCATCACAGTGGCAGACAGCTGTGTACTGCATTTCTACAGTAGCTTGCACACAGCTTGCAGAAGCCAGGTTGGGCAAAAAGCACCCTGTCCTCCAAATAGCAGGGATCTTTGCTCAGAACGCTAATTGCTGCTTCTGATCACAGAGGAGTAGACAAAGAGGTAGGTGGTCATTGTTGTCACATTTCCTCCCATTTGTTGCAGGCTTCTCCCTTCTGGCTGAAGTGACTTCCAGGGGATTTAAAGGACTGGTATACTCCCCTCTCCCGGCTTCATTTTTCTCTTTTTTTCCTGTTTGGGAACCAGGCATTAATTAAAGCCTAGGACATTCAGAAAGAACTTCATATACAGGGTAAATTAGAAAGGGACCTCGCATGCCCAGGAAAAGGGTACAGGCTCAGAAAGGACCTGAGAAGACCTTCAGTATATACTTCAGGCTGATTCTTGGCGGAGATACTCTAAAACAATTTTTTTTTTAAAAAGCAAGCCAATAAACAAGAACAATAACTAACCCCCCCAGCAAACTCTAGGGAAACAGGAGAATTTGATTTCCAGAGTTTATTAGATTCAAATGTCCAGTTTTCAACAACATAAAAAAAAAAAAATCACAAGCCATATGAAGAAACAGGAAAGTATGGCTCATTCAAAGGAAAAACCTGTTCTTGAAAAAGGCTTGATAGCACATCTACTAGACAAAGACTTTAAAACAGCTATTTTAAAGATGCTCAAAGAACTACAGGAAGATGTGGAGAAAATCAAGAAAATGTTACAGGAACAAAATGGAAATAGAGATGGAAAACCAAAAAAGAAACCAAAAAAATTCTGGAACTAGAAAACAAAGCAACTGAAATAAATTCACTAAAGGGTTCAGAAGCAGATTTGAGCAAGCAGAACAATCAGGTGAACTTGGACATGGGACAATGAAAGTTATCACAAGTCTGAGTAACAGAAAGAAAAAATGATTGAAGAGAAGTGAACAGAGCCTAAGGGACATGTAGGATGTCATGAAGCAGACCAATATAAGTATTGTGGGAGTTCCAAAGAAGAGAGGAGAAAGGGGCAGAGAATACTTGAAGAAATAATGGCTGAAAAGTTCCCAAATCTGATGAAAGACATGAATATAAACATCCAAGAAGCTCAGAAACTCCAAATGAGATCAACTTAAAGAAACCCGCAGCAAGACACATTATAATCAAACTTTCAAAATGCAAAGAGACAATCTTAAACATCAAGAGAGAAGTGACTCTTCACATATGAGAGAACCACAATGAGATTTTCTCAGCAGATGTCTTAGAAACTGGAGGGCAGAAGGCAGTGGTGGGTTGATACATTTAAAAGGAGTTGGGGGCTGGGGGGGGACTGTCAGCCAAGAATCCTATATCTCACAAAACTGTCCTTCAAAAATGAGGGAGAAATTAAGACATTGACTCATAAACAAAGGCTCAGGGAGTTCCTTACCACCAGACCTGCCCTCAAGAAATGCTTAAGGGAGTTCTGCAAAATGAAATGAAAGGACAATAGACAGTAAATCGAAACTATATGAAGAAATAAAGATCTTAATAAAGGTAAGTACATGGGCAATTTAAAAAGCTAGTATTGTAACAGTGGTTTGTAACTCTTTTTGTTTTCTAAAAAGTCTTTTCTATGGAAGACTAATACATCAAAAGAAACAGTTATTAGTCTAAAATCTTATTGCCTGAAGTGGCCCATGCCTGTAGTCCCAGCTACTTGTGAGGCTGAGGTGGATGGATCGCTTGAGCCCAGGAGTTTGAGGCTGTATTGTACTATTATTGCACCTGTGTACAGGCACTGTACTCCAGCCTGGGCAACATAGTGAGCCCTGGTCTCTAAAAAATAAATTAAAAAAATGTCTGTAATGCAAATATTATTGTAACTTTGGTTTATAACTCCACATTTTGTCTTCTACATAATTTTAAGAGACTAATGCATTTTGAAGACTTATTTATAAAGATGTTATTTTGTGCTATCAACAAATTAAAAGGGCGGGGACAGCTGTAAAGGAGCAGTTTCTATATGTTATTGAAGTTAAACTGTAATAAGTTTTAATTAGAGGGTTATATAACTTTGGATGTTAAAGCTAATCTTAATGGTGACAAAGAAAATAGCTGCAAAATGTATATAAAATGTCAAATAAATACAAAACAAGACCAGTAATGTAGGAAATGAGAGATCAAAAAAGCTATATGACATATAGAAAACAAATAGTAAAAAGACAGAAGTAAGTCTTTCCTTATCAGTAATTACTTCAGATGTAATGAAGTAAACCCTCCAGTCAAAAGACAGAGATAGGCAGAATGGATAAAAACACATGATCCAACTATATGCTAGGTTGAAAGTGAAGGTGTGGAAAAGATATTACATAGAATTGATAACCAAAAGAGAACTGACATGACTATACTAGTATCAGACAAAATAGACTTTAAATCAAAAAAGGTTATAAGAGACAAAAAAGGACATATTTCAGGATAGACTATGTATCAGGCCACAAACTAAGTCTCAGCAGATTTAAAAGGATGTATATCATGCAAAGTATCTGACTGCAGTGAGATAAAATTAGAAATCAATAGCAAAAGTAAACCTTGAAAATTCACAAATTTGTAGAAATTTACACATTCTTAAACAACCAATGGATCAAAGAAGAAAATAAGGGAAATTAGAAAATGCTTAGAGACAAATGCAAATGAAAACACAATCTACTGGAACTTATGGAACACAGCAAAAGCAGTGTTAGGGGGTAATTTTATAGCTATAAATGCTTACATCAAAAAAGTTTTAAATCAATAACCTAGCTTTAAAACTTAAGGAATTAGAAAAAGAACAAATTAAACCCAAAGCTAGCAGAAGGAAGTGAATAGTAAAGGCTAGGAATAGATAAAGAAAATAGAGAATAGAAAAACAATAGAGAAAATCTGGCTGGGTGTGGTGGCTCACTCCTGTAATCCTAGCACTCTGGGAGGCCGAGGTGGGAGGATCGCTTGAGGTCAGGAGTTCAAGACCAACCTGAGCAAGAGTGAAACCTCCGTCTCTACTAAAAATAGAAAGAAATTAGCTGGACAACTAAAAATATGTAGAAAAAATTAGCCTGGCGTGGTGGCGCATGGCTGTAGTCCCAGCATGAGAGGCTGAGGCAAGAGGATTGCTTGAGCCCAGGAGTTTGAGGTTGCTGTGAGCTAGGCTGACGCCACGACGCTGTAGCCGGGGCAACAGAGCGAGACTCTGTCTCCAAAAAAAAAAAAAAAACAATAATATTGACAAACCTTTAGGTACATGGACTAAGTAAAAAAGAGAAAAGACTAAAATTAGAAATATAATGGGAACATTACTGATTCTACAGAAATAAAAAGGATTATAAGAGAGTACTATGAACAGTTATGTCAACAAATTCAGTAACCCAGATGAAATGGACAATTTCTTAGAAAAAAAACCTTCCAAGACTGAATAGTGAAGAAATAGAAAATCTGAATAGACCTATAAGTACTAAAGAGATTGAGTTGGTAATCAAAATCTTCCAACGTGTGGGTGAGGTGGCATGTACCTGTAGTCCCAGATATACTCAGGAGGCTGATACGGCAAAATCACTTGAGATTAGGAGTTTGAGGGTGCAGTGTGCTATGATTGTACATGTGAATAGCCACTGCACTTCAGTCTGGGCAGCATAGCAAAACATCCCATCTCTAAAAACAAACAAACATCAGCAGAAACTTTGCGGCCAGGAAAAAAATTTTTAAAAACAAAAAAAAAAAATCCGCACAAAGAAAATTCCTGGACCTGATGGCTTCACTGCTGAATTCTACCAAATGTTTACAGAACTAATAATACCAATCCTTCTCAAACTGTTTCCAAAAAATTGAAGAGGAAAGAACAATTTTTAATTCATTCTGTGAGGCACGTGTTACCCTGATACCAAGGTAAGACAAAGACACTACAAGAAAACTAGAGAAGTATCTTTTTATGAACACTGATGTAAAAATTCTCAGCAAGATACTAGCAGTCTGAATTCAGCAGCATATTAAAGGAGTAATATGCCATGACCAAGTGATATTTATCTCTGGAATGTAAGATGGTTCAACATACTAAATTTATACCACATTAACAAAATAAAGGGGGGAAACCACATGATCATCTCAATTGATGCAGAATAAACATCTGACAAAACTCAACACACCCTCATAATAAAAACTCTCAACCGATTGGGAAAAGAAAGAAACTACCTCAACGTAATAAAAGCCATATATGAAAAAACCCAGAGTAAACATTATACTTAATAGTGAAAGACTAAAAGCTTTTCCTCTAAGATCAGGAACAAGGCAGGGGTGCCTGCTTTTATCTATTCACTGTACTACTGGAAGACCTAGCTAGAGCAGTTAGGCAAGAAAAATAAAATTTGAAAAGAAGCAGCAAAATTATTTTTGTTCACAGATGATGTGATCTTTTTTTCTTTTTTAGTTTCCAACCATTTCCTGCATGGGATGATACGATCTTGTAGGCAGAAAACGTTAGAGAGTCCACCACAGAAACATATTAGAACAATAGAATTCAGAAAAGTTGCAGGATACAAAGTCAACATATAGAAATCATATACTAAGAACAAATGAGGCCGGGCGTGGTGGCTCACGCCTGTAATCCTAGCACTCTGGGAGGCCGAGGCGAGTGGATTGCTCGAGGTCAGGAGTTTGAGACCAGCCTGAGCAAGAGCGAGACCCCGTCTCTACTAAAAATAGAAAGAAATTATATGGACAACTAAAAATCTATATATAGAAAAAATTAGCCGGGCATAGTGGCGCATGCCTGTAGTCCCAGCTACTTGGGAGGCTGAGGCAGTAGGATTGCTTAAGCCGAGGAGTCTGAGGTTGCTGTGAGCTAAGCTGACGCCACGGCACTCACTCTAGCCTGGGCAACAAAGTGAGACTCTGTCTCAACAAAAAAAAAAAAAAAAAAGAACAAATGACCTAAAAAGGAAATTACAAAGGCAATTCCATTACAATAGCATCAAAAAGAATAAAATACGAATTAACCAAGAAGGTAAAAGATTTATACAATGAAAACTACAAAATATTGCTGAATGTAATTAAAAGTGATATAACTAAGTGGAAACACATCCCATGTTCATGGATTGGAAGACTTAAGATACCAGTGCTACCCAAAGTGATCTACAGACTGAGTAGCCAAAACAATCTTCAAAAAATAGGCAAGGGCTTTGAATAGACATTTTTTCAAAGAAGATATACAAATGGTCAGATGCTTACCATCACTAATCATTAGAGAAATGCAAATCTAAACTACTATCCTCACCCACTAGGATAGCTACTATCAAACAAAAAGAAAATAACAAATGTTGGTTGGGGTGTGGAGAAAATGGAACCCTTGTGCACTATTAGTGGGGCTGTAAAATGGTATAGCTGCTATGGAAAACAGGATAGCAGTTCCTCAACAAATTAAAAGTGAAATTACCATATTATGCAGCAATTTCACTTCAGGATATACAACCGAAAGAATTGAAAGCAGGGACTTGAAGAACGATTTGTACACTCATGTTCATGGCAGCATTATTCACTGCAGCCAGAAAGTGGAAGCAACGCAAGTGTAAACAAAATGTGGCACATGCATACAATGGAATATTATTCAGCCTCAAAAAGGAAGGACAGTCTGACACATGCTGAGGCTTGACAACATTATGGCTTAACAGTGAAATAAGCCAGACACAAAAAGACAAATATTGTATGATTCCACTTAGGTGAGGTAATTAAGTAGTCAAAATCATAGAGACAGAAAGTAGAGTGATGATTGCCAGGGGCTGGGGGAATGGGAGTTATTGTTTATAACTCCCTGTTATAACTCCCTGTTATAAACAGTAACTTCCCATTCAGTTTTACAAGATCAAAAAAGTTCTGGAAATGCTTGAAAATGGATGAGACAGTAAATTTTATGTGTATTTTAACACAATAAAAAATTGGAAAAATGATTTCACAGACCACAAATTATGGGTTTTTTAGTACTTCATTTGAAAACCTTGGGCTGGGAACGGTGGTTCACGCCTGTACTCCTTGCACTTTGGGAGGCTGAGGTGGGAGGATCGCTTGAGGTCAGGAATTTGACACCAGCCTGAACAAGAGTGAGACCCTGTCTCTACAAAAAAATAGAAAAATTAGCTGGGCGTGGTGGTGTGTGGGCCTGTGGTCCCAGCTACTCGGGAGGCTGAGGCAGGAGAATTGCTTGAGCCCAGGAGTTTGAGGTTGTAGTGAGCTATGATGCCACCACTGTGTACTCTACCCAATACAGCGGAGGCCTTGTCTTTAAAAACAACAAAAAAAGAAAAAAACTTGAGAGCTTTTTTTCTTTTTTAACACAAGTTTATTAGAAGGACTTTTCCAAATATATGTATGAAAGTGTTATTTTTGGATTAGTAGTGGTTTTGGTGGCCTACGTTATAGCAGAGAGATTGTAATGGAAAAAATGAATCAGATAAATTGGAAAGTAAAGCATTTCCCTGTGGAGTCACTACACTGTAAAATATCTCATATTTAAACTTTAGCAGATGATTCCAGTTAACCTTCCTCTACTCCTCTTTTGCATAGCATATATAACTACATTAAAGACCTTGTGAATATAACTATAGTTTTTAAAAAGTGTATGTAACTTTACTATAAAGTGCTAAGTTGCAAGCTTCTTAATGGCAGGTAAATATTGCATGAATAAATTTTAGTCTAAAATTTTTTGGGGTTTTTTGCATTTTTATTATGGTAAAACATACATATAACTTTTTTAAAGATGGGGTCCTGCTCTGCCACCCGGTCAGTGCAGTGGCACAATAGCATGTTGCAGCCTTGAACTCTTGGGCTCAGGTGATCTTCCCATCTTAGCCTCCCAAGTAGCTAGGACTACTGGCATGCAGCACCATGCCTGGCTAATTTTTTTCATTGTTTGGAGGGATGGAGTCTCACTATGTTGCCTAGGCTTGTTTCAAACTCCTGGCCTCAAGCCATCCTCCCATCCTGACCTCTCAAAGTGCTGGAATTACAGGTGCTGGAATTGCAGCCACATGCCCAGCCATAACTATTTTTTTAAGTGTCTAATTCTGTGGCATTCCTGGAACCATTACCATCAATCCATCTTCAGAACTCTTTTTTTCTTCCCAATTTAAACTCTGTATCTATTAAATAATATTTCCTTATTCCCCCCCATCCCTGTCAATCACCATTTTACTTTCTGTCTCTATGAATTTGACTACTCCAGATGTATAAGTGAGATCATACAATATTTATCCTTTTGTGACTGGCTTATTTCACTTAGCACATGTTCAATGTCCATCCGTGTTGTAACTGTGTCAGAATTTCCTTCCTTTTTGAGGCTGAATAATACTCCATTGTATGTATGTACCACATTTTGTTTGTGTATTCATCTTTTGATGGACGTTTGGGTTGTTTCTGGTTGTTATGAGTAATGCTCCTATGAACGTGAGTGTACACATGTCTGTTCAAGTCCATGCCTTCATTTCTTTTGGTTATATATCCAGAAGGGAAACTGTTGCATTGTATGGGAATTTTATATTTAATACTTTGAGGAATTGCCCTACTGTTTTCCACAGCAGCTGTCCCATTTTACATTCCTACCAGTAATGCACAAGGGTTCCAGTTTCTCTGTATTTTTGCCACCACTTATTCACTTATTTTCTGTTTGTTTTTCTATTAGCCATCCAGTTGGGTACAAAATCTCATTGTTTTTATATATATATATATATATATTTTTTTTTTTTTTTTTTTTGAGATAGTGTTTTGCTGTGCTACCCAGGCTGGAGTGCAGTGGTATGGTCATAGCTTACTGTAGGCTGGAACTCGTAGGCTCAGGTGATCTTCCTGCCTCAGTCTCCCAAGTAGCTAGGACTACAGGTGCCCACCATCATGCCTGGCAAATTTTTAAATTTTTTTGTAGAGACAGAGTCTTGCTGTGTTGCCCAGGCTGGTCTCAAACTCCTGATTTCAAGTGATCCCAGCCTCCCAAAGTGCTGGGATTACAGGTGTGACCCACCACGCCTGGCCTTATTTTTTTATTTTTTTTTTGCATTTTCTTAATAATCAGTGTTAGTCTAAAACTTACTAAAGTTTAAATGCCAATTAACCCTTGCCTTCTTTCTTAAGAAATAAAGTCATTGGTGAGGCAGTGAGGATAACAACATTCTCATACTCTGCCAGTGGAAATACAAATAGGTACCAACCTTTTGGAATTTGTAACACATATGAAAAGTTTTAGAATTTTTGGAGAGATAATTGACAAAGAAGTTGACCTTTTCTTATACACAAAAAAAATTAGCAATTCATACAACTGTTGACCCAACAATTCTTTTAGAAATTTATATCTGTAATTGGGGATGTATACAAAGATACAAGTATAATAAACTGTTGTAGACAACTTAAATGTTTAACCATAGAAGACTAGTTAAATTTTGATTTAATAGGCTAGGAGTGAGAGTTGGGTAGCTATAACATGGGAATCAGCATTTTCTACAGGCACTCTGGATAATTCTGATGAAGGTGATCTATGGGCAACATTTGAGGAACATTTATTTACCATTACTTTCATTAATTTCAGGTTCCACAGTGTGCTAAGGTCCTCTGCAAACTGGTCTTTTAACTTCTCTGTTCAGCCTTCTCTCCAACTACTTCCCAAACATCCTCCATCATGTTCCAGTCCAAGAGACTTCTTGTGCAACTTTTCCCTCACACCATTTTCTCCATCTGCCTGGCTGGCCTCTACTTCCCACCCCAGCTCTGCCTGGTGAAACCATACCCATCTTTCAAAGACCCACTTGCTTTGTGCAGTAAGCCTATATACCTTTTGATTCATAGGAGTTAGTCTCTTTCCTTTCTCTGTGTATCTTTATGTTTTGTACCGTTATTCCATTCGTTGTAGTCTTTGCTGTAATACCACTGTATTGATGAACATATTTCTTATTTTCTACTTCTCACAAATACATTCAGATCTTAAGTTCAATACAGCACATGTGTATTTATTGACTTTTGTGTCCTGCCAGCATATTAGGTACTAAGGACGTACAGAATTAAAAACAAGGACTATACCCTCAAAAAAACTCATAATTCCAGCAGAAGAAACTGATACCGCTAACATTGATTTAATAGAACAAGTGTCGATATTAATGAAACGGAAAAATTATGGGCTTTCTGGGGAGGAAATTAATTGAGGATGTCAAGGAAGTTTGAAGAGACCTTTCAGCTAGTTACTAAAGGATGAAAGTTTTTCTAGGTAGGACATTGTGGAAAGGCAATTTTAAAGTAGAAGAAAAACTATGAGTAAAGATTCAAATTTATTAAATCACTCAGCGAAGAGTTATTGAACACCTGTTGAGGTGCTCATTGTTGTAGGTGCCAGGGATACAAGAACAAAGTACTTGCTTTTAAATTCTGTTGGGGGTAACAGATAATGAACAAATTAGGAGATAAAAGATACATGACCAGGCACGGTGGTTCCCACCTGTAATCCTAGCACTATGGGAGACCTTAGGCAAGAGGATCACTTGAGTCCAGGAGTTCAAGACCAGTCTAGGCAATATGTGAAGACCCTGTCTCTACAAAAACGTTTTAGAAATTAGCCTGGCATGGTGGCGTGGGGCTGTACTTCCAGCTACTCAGGAGGCTAAGGTGGAAGGATTGCTTGAGCCCAGGAATTGGAGGTTGCAATGAACTATGATAAGGACATTGCACTCCAGCCTGTGTGACAAAGTGAGACCCTGTCTCAAAAAAATAAAATAAAAAATGTGGTTAGGCAGTATGAAGTGAACTGAAGGAAAAAGGCAAAGTGAAGGCAGGACATAGAGAGTGATAGAGTGATATTATTGTAGGTAGGTGGTCAGGGAAGGCCTCACCAGGGGAGGTGGCATCTGAAGAGAAGCATAATGAGTGGGAGCAAACTAGGAGGATGTCCAGGGGAAGAGGATTTCAGAGGAAAACAAGAAATACATATGTGAAAATGTGTAGTATAAGATGCAAATATGATTTTTTAAAATTTGAAGTAGAACAGATTAAAAAAGATTATAAAACAAGAATTTTTAAATGTTTTAAAAAATATAAACCAAAGTTTTAAAAAATATTAAGCAGGCTTTTTTCTCTAGGGCAGTGGGATGCCTTTAGGGCTATTTTCTTTAGAAAGGCAGTATATTTATTTGGTTCAAAAAACAAGACCATATAAAAAGGTACATAATCAAAAATATGGATCCCACCCCATCTTCCTTTATCCCCTCCCCAACTTTTATTAAGTTTCTTAAAAAATGTATCCTGTTTCTTTACAGAAATATAAGTGGAAAACATTTTTCTCCTTTCTTATATAAAAGATGCAGTTTATATACATTTATATACTCTCAATGTTTTTACTTAATTAAATGTCTTAGATTTCTTTCTATACAATGAAAGCATTCCTCTTTATTTTTTTACAGCTATATTGTATTGTATTATATATTAAATAGATACAGTGCATTTAACCGTTCCCCTGACAGTGGACATATCATTGTTTATACCATATTAATTAACCTTGTACTTGTGCAGATATTTATTGATGCAGTTTCCAAAGGTCAGATTGCTGGATTAAAGGGTAGATGCATTTGTAATTTTGTTAGATATTGCCAAATTGCCATCAGAAGTTGTACCACTCCTGTCAACAATGTATGAGCATGTCTGCTGCTCCATAGCTTCCCTAACTTTTGAATTTTTGCCATTGTGATAAGAGAAAAATTGCATCTCAAAGTAGGTTTTTAAAATATTTTTTTTTTTTTTTTTTTTTTTTTGTTGAGACAGAGTCTCACTTTGTTGCCCAGGCTAGAGTGAGTGCCGTGGCGTCAGCTTAGCTCACAGCAACCTCAAACTCCCGGGCTTAAGCGATCCTCCTGCCTCAGCCTCCCGAGTAGCTGGGACTACAGGCATGCGCCACTATGCCCGGCTAATTTTTTCTATATAGATTTTTAGTTGTCCATATAATTTCTTTCTATTTTTAGTAGAGACGGGGGTCTCGCTCTTGCTCAGGCTGGTCTCGAACTCCTGACCTCAAGCGATCCACCCGCCTCGGCCTCCCAGAGAGCTAGGATTACAGGCGTGAGCCACCACGCCCGGCCGGTTTTTAAAATATTAAGACATCATTCACATGCCTTAACAGTCACCCTTTAAAGTGTACAATTCACTTATTTTTTAATATATTCACAAGTGTGTTACCATTACCACTAATTTCAGAATATTTTCATCATCCCCATACCCATTAGTAGTCACTCTCCATTCCCTCCAGTCCCTGGCAGCTGTTCATCTATTAATACTTTCTGTCTATATAGATTTGCATCTCCTGGACATTTCATATAAATGACATTATACAGTATGTGGGTATTTTGTGTCTGGTTTCTTTCACTTAGCGTTGTGTTTTTAAGATTCAACCATGTTGTACATTGTGTTTAAGGGAAATTTGTGTTTCTCATTTGTGCAATGTCTGTTCATGTCCCTTGACCACTTTCTATTGTTTTGTTGGCTGTTTTGTAGTTTTTCTTGTAGATTTATTGGAGCTCTTTATATATTAGGGAGATCAGCTTTTTGCCTGTAAAAGTTACCAAAAACTTTTCCCCAAATTCATTATTTGTTTTTTAATATTTGTTTATGGCATGTGTTTTAAAACCACAGAGATGGTTTCATTTTTTTGTACTCATATTTATTTAAAAATAGTTGGCGGGGGCCTCTTCCATTTCCCAGAGTTATAAGAAATATCAACCATGTTTTTTATAATACTTTTATGGTTTCCATTTTTATATTTAAATACTTATTTGGGTTTTATCCAAATGTCTGATGTTAGGTATGAATTCTCCTTTTATCTTTTTTTCTAGGTGATTATCCTGTTGCCCAAACACCATTAATTAAAAATTCCATCTTTGCCCCCACTGATGTGAGGAGCCACCTACATTAGTAGCTTTTCAGCAGAGAAGTAACACATCTGTTTTAGAGAGAGAATTCTGGTGGAGATGTAGAAGACAGACTGAAGAAGAGAGAAAGTAGAGCAGGTATTGATTGGTTTATAGCCTTTCAGGATTTTTGTTTTATTTTTTTAGGGTTTTTTAATGCATAAATTTTGTTTTCACAAAATTGGGATAATTCTATAAATGTGTGAATTTATTGAACAGGTATTTATTGAGAACCCATCATCATTTTCGTGGCCCTGGGGTTTCAGATAACTGGGGATAAAAGAACAGAGTCCTTGCTATCAGGGAGTTTCTATTCTAGTGGAGGAACTAGGCAAGCAAATAAAAAAATAACTTATATACATATATATAAATAGGCTGGATGAGGTGGCTTACACCTGTAATCCTAGCACTCTGGGAGGCTAAGGCAGGAGGATCACTTGAGGTCAGGAGTTTGAGGTTGCAGTGAGCTATGATGATGCCACTGTACTCTTGCCAGGGCAACAGAGCAAGACTGTCTAAAAAATATATATATATCCACACACACAGAGATACACACACATAATGTGTGGATTAGGTGCTGTAAAGAAAATTATAGCTAAGAAAAAAAGGCTGGAGAATGATAGTAACTGTTAGAAGTTGTCTAGGGAAAGTCTTACTAAAGAAGGTGACATTTGAGCAAAGCCTTGAATGAAGTAAGAGAGAGTCCTGCCAGTATCAATGAAGAGTTGTTGTAATCAGTGAAAATAGCAAGTGCAAAGATTCTAAGGCAAAAGCATGGCATGTTTGTCATGGTTTGAGGAACAAAGAGGATGCAGGTAGATATTCCTGAAGCAGAATGAGGAAGAAGGAGAATGAGCAGGGATGAGATCAGAAAGTGAGCTGATAAAGGACATTGTAAACCATGGAAAGATTTTGGATTTTATTCCAAGTGTTATGGGAAGCTACTACTAGAGAGTTTTGATCAGAAAAGAAAATTGTCTAACCTACCTTCTAAAATCTTTACTCTGGTTGCTGTTGGAGAGAGGATAAGAGCATAAGCTAAGGCAGTGCAGTGGTCTCCAACATTTTTTGGCACCAGGAATGGGTTTCATGGAAGATAATTTTTCCGTGGCCATTGGGGGGCGGGGCGGGGCGGGGCGGGGAGGTAGAGTTCAGGTGGTGATGAGGAGTTGCTGTAAATACAGATGGATCTTCCCTGGCCTTCCACTGACCTCCTACAGTGCGGCCCTGTTCCGAACAGGCCACGGACTAATACCAGTTCTTTGGCCGGGGATGGGGGTGTTGGGGATCACAGGGCTAAAGGACCAGTTAAAGGGGTTGTTTTTACAGTGGTCTTGGTGACAGATGAAAGTGGCTTGGATTAGAGTGATAGCAGTGGAGGTGGTAAGAGTGATTAAATTGTGAATATATTTTGAAGATAGAACTGACAGGATTTGCTGATAGTTTGGTGGTGGAGAGAGAAAAAGGAGCAAGATTGACTTTTCCTACCCCTCACTGCACTCCACCTCCAACCTATCAATATAGACAACTACTGATCTGCTTTCTATCACTAAAGATTAGTTTGTATTTTCTAGAATGTTACATAAATGGAATCATACTGTATGTATTATTTTTTGCCTTCTGTCATTCAACCTAGTTATTACTGTTTTGAGATTGATCTATGCTGAATGTATCAGTAGTTTATTTTTTTTTATTCTTGTAGTATTCCATTATGTGAATATACAACAGTCCATTCTGTGAGCATTTGTATTGTTTCTAGGTTTTCGCTAATACAAATGAAACTTAACATTCATGTGCTAGTGTTTTTATTGAGATAGAATTTCACCTCTCAAGTAATGCTTAGGAGCAGAATGGCTGGATCATATAGTGGGTACTTAATTTGTTTTTGTCTTTCTCTCTTTGTGATTGTTTTCCTTTCTTCTGCTTTCCTATAGCTGTGATTTTGCTGGGTAGAGAATTCTGGGGGCGTTTTTCTGGATTTTAAATGTGTTGCTCCACTATCTTTTGGCTTTCATTGAGAATTCTGTCATTTTAATTTTTTTTTTGTTTATATAGTATCTTTTTTCCTAGCTGCTTTTAATATATTTCTTTATTGGTTTTAAGCAATTTGGTTATAATGGTATGGAGTTCCCTTCTTATTCCTTGTTCTAGTGATGGCTTCCACCCATGTCTTCATTACCACTTCTACACCATTTTCCACTTGTAGATGGAATATTTTTATTTCTTCATGTGAGCCATTCACAGGTGAATTGCACACTCTCACCCCCTACACCATAACCAAGTCTGTTTGCAGAAGCAGAGAAGTCAACAAAGAAGACTGTGTCCTGAATCTTAGGCACCTGAGAACTGAGCAAAACACTAGTTCAGAGGAAAAGGAAGTTTAGTGCAGTAAGAACACACTTTCCTCCACAGTGAGACCACACTTGGCAGTGATACATACTGCTTTAGAAATGTTAACTCCAGAACCTGCCATTCTACTTATTCTGTTTTTCTTTTTGAAGTGATTTGATTTTATTCTCTCTGGTGGAGTAGTGTACTCTATGACATTGTAAGCCATTTTTAATGTTTTAATGCTGGGCTGGGCATGGTGGCTCATGCCTGTAATGCAAGCACTCGGGGAGGCCGAGAGGCTCGCTTGAGCTCAGGAGTTTAAGACCAGCCTGAACAAGAGTGAGACCCCCATCTCTACCAAAAATAGAAAAATTAGCCAGGCGTGGTGGTGTGTGCCTGTAATCCCAGCTACTCAGGAGGCTGAGGCAGGAGGATCGCTTGAGCCCAGGAGTTTGAGGTTGCAGTGTGCCATAATGATGCCACTGCACTCTACCCACGGTGACAGAGTGGGGGGAAAAAAAAAAGTATAGTAATGCATATCTGTGGGATAGTAGGGCTTGCCTAGAGAATGAGTGACCCATTACAAAAATGACTAACATTTTCTTCTTCTTTCTTTTCTTTTTTTTTTTTTTTTTTTGAGACAGAGTCTCACTCTGTTGCCTGAGCTAAGCTAGAGTGCAGTGGCATCGTCATAACTCACTGCAACCTCAAATTCCTAAGTTGAAGTGATCCTCCTGCCTCGGCCTCCTGAAGATGGGAATACAGGTGCTGCATGCCACCACACTGCCTAAAGAACTAACATTTTCAGAATATTTCCCAGACCGTACACTCATTACCCAGGGATTATTTGATTTGACATGCTACTAAGAGCAAGAGTGGGTACTTAGAAAGAGAGGGATTTGGAAAGGGGAAATAATCAAAGAAAAACCTACCATAGGTCAAAACAGTGGTCATGCTGCCATTCATTTTAGGAAGCCCATGGTTCTTTATTTTAGAACGAAATTGCACAAAGACAAGTTCATTTTTACTACTAGACCCTTTTGCAAATTAGGACTTTGTAAATTAGTGTCGTTTACACTTGGTGTATTGATATGAATTCATATGGACAAAGACTAGAAGGAAGTATGGAAAACTAAAACATTTTTATGTAGCTATGATTGTGGCTTTTTGCATTCTTTTAATGTTACAGGTTTTTTTTCCCGCCACAGTAAAATTATGTTAAGAGAAGCAAAGTGGGCCGGGCGCGGTGGCTCACGCCTGTAATCCTAGCACTCTGGGAGGCCGAGGCGGGTGAATCGCTGGAGGTCAGGAGTTCGAGACCAGCCTGAGCAAGAGCGAGACCCCGTCTCTACTAAAAATAGAAAGAAATTATATGGACAACTAAAAATATATATAGAAAAAATTAGCTGGGCATGGTGGCGCATGCCTGTAGTCCCAGCTACTTGGGAGGCTGAGGCAGTAGGATCGCTTAAGCCCAGGTGTTTGAGGTTGCTGTGAGCTAGGCTGACGCCACGGCACTCACTCTAGCCCGGGCAACAGAGCGAGACTCTGTCTCAAAAAAAAAAAAAAAAAAAAGAGAAGCAAAGTGAATTAATCTGGGTATATCCAGTATACAGAAGACCAAGTATCCAGACCCCCCACCTTCTACCCCTCATGGGCATTTTGTGGCTAAGAGCATTAACTATGGATATACCCATTCCAAAGACTTTTCAGGGTATAGGTGTGGGGTGCTATGGCTCTTATGAATGCCCATGGAAAACCAGGCTCTAAGGGTTCAGCATTTTCTGGGCCTACAGCTTAACCAGTACAGAATCATACTTCTGGGTGTGTAAAATGGCTGCTTTGTAACTTATATAAGCTTCAAAGGGTTTATCACCAATTCCTCCCACCAAAGAAAAAGTTATTGTGTGAGATTCTGAACTATTGAGAAATTCTTACATAGCAATAATTATTTTAAAAGATACCCATTTATCTTTGATATGGATGGAAGTATAGAGGATGAGTTTTCTGACTAATTAACAACTGTATTTTCATTACTTTGGCTTATTGGAACAAATAGAATTTCAGGCTTTAGGGGAAATCTGAGCCTGCAGGGAACTCTGTTATGGAGTTCTGTGTCAGGAATCTGGCTTACATCACCATTTAAAAATTACATATTATTTACTTCTTGTTTTGTGGTTTTATAACTTGAATGTTTAGTGAGAGGAGGAAAAGTGAGCTCAGTTGGAAAACAGGGCTAGAAATGGGAGTTACAAGTCCTGTGATGAGATCTTTATATGTAAATCTTGATGCCTGCACTTCATTTTTTTTCTTGCTTCATTGGTCTTTTGGAAATTGTTCCAGTTTTTTTTTTCCCCCTCCTGTATCTAAAACAAGAAAAGCCTTTTTAATTAAGTTACTATGAACACATAACACTCAGGGATTGTTTTAAATTTGTTAAATGATAGTAATAAACAACGTTGGACCTTATGGATGACTTTCGGCCATTGCTATTGAGAGTTGGCAGAACTTGATAATGAGCAATAATTCATCTTGGAATTTGCCTCCAGAACTGTGAGAATCATCTTGGAATTTGTTTTGATTTTTACTCCAGTACAGATGCAGGTGTTTTCTTTCTGTGACTGTTTGTGAGCAGTTGAATCTGTAAATCACCTCCTGTGGAGCCGGGTGTCCCAGTGGCTGAGAGCCAGCTGTTGGGTGTTTTAGCTAAACAGCTTGCTCTTAGTTGGCTGCTCAAATCCCCGTGAGATGTGTATTGGCTACTCCAGGGAATAGAGCACGCAGGGTGAAGATTTTTGCAAGGCCTTTAGTGACCTGCTTTTAATTTGCTGGGATTCTTCTGCTTTGGCTTTTTCCAGTAGGTGCCAGAGTTCATTTGCTTTGGATTTCCACAAATGATTCATCTTCCTGTCATATTTTCTTAGAATACAATGACTTAAGAATCTTTGGGTCACTGTCACATAGTTTCTCCTACTACATGTATGGGAGGAGAAAACAGTGGTATTCAAACTCAGGCCTGTTTCCATCTCATTCTGATTGATTCCTTTGATACATAGAAAACTTTGTTTCTTGGCCAGGTGTGGTGCCCCACGCCTGTAATCCTAGCATTCTGGGAGACTGAGGCGGGTGGATCGTTTGAGCTCAGGGGTTCGAGACCCCGTCTCTACTAAAAATAGAAATAAATTAGGTGGACAACTAAAAATATATATAGAAAAAATTAGCCAGTCATGGTGGCGCATGCCTGTAGTCCCAGCTACTCGGGAGGCTGAGGCAGTAGGATTGCTTAAGTCCAGGAGTTTGAGGTTGCTGTGAGCTAGGCTGACGCCACCGCACTCACTCTAGCCCAGGCAACAGAGTGAGCCTCTGTCTCAAAAAAAAAAAAAAAAGAAAACTTTGTTTCTTCCTGAAAATGGCGTTTTAGTGATTCATTGTTTTCTGTGGGAGGAAGCTTATGACCTGCTCTTTTCTTTTTTTTCTTCCAAAGGGAATCTGGAAAAGTTGCAGGCAAGACATCATTTCTTTAAGAATAGTTTGGGTAACAGAAGTTCTGGAAAACAGGTAAAGTGTATTTAAACTTCTCTGGTAATGTGACAGATGCCCTGTAATCTGCAGAAGTAAACTGGGAAAAGGAGGAGGAGAAGCGGAAAGCTAGGTGTACTTTGTGCCAGGGGCTCTATTAAGGATTTTACATATATTATCTCATTTAGATGGTTTTTACCTGTAAAAATCTCAGAATAAAACTGTCTCTGAAAATGTTGTTTTACTATCTACCATAAACAAGATACAGACATGTAATCTATAAATTTTGTTATGTAGTAAAGGGCTAGTTATATTTGTTGCAAGACCACTCACTAAGTAAAACCAGAATCTGCTATGCTATGCAGCCTAGCTAGGTAGTGTCTTCCTAGTTCCTTTCTGTCTTTTATTTCAGTTCTCGATCATTGCCTGTAGTTTGTAGCTATACCATCTCTTTAATTCCTTTTAACACTTTGTTACCTGGTCCTCAATTTAAGTTTCCTAATAAGCCACCTCTTCACAGTGGTGTCCAGCCCAGGTGTCCCCTTTATGTTCTCAGTGGTGGTCTTTCTGTGACTGGATTGAATAGCTACACCTATGTGTTGTTTTCTTCTCTATATCTCACAAAGTTCTGAAGGTCTCGTGAAATAACAATATATGCAGCTCACCCGCCCACCCTCCACTCTTCACACACACACACACGAAAACAACAATATATGTAAAGAACCCAGTATACTGCATCTGAGAAATACATCTCAATAAATAACTGTAATTTTATTTAATATTTTTAAGTTTTTTTTTTTTTTTTTTTTTTTTTTTTTTTTTTTTGAGGCAGAGTCTCACTGTTGCCCGGATGAATGCCGTGGCGTCAGCTTAGCTCACAGCACCTCAAACTCCTGGGCTCAAGCCATCCTCCTGCCTCAGCCTCCTAAGTAGCTGGGACTACAGGCACACACCAAGATGCCCAGCTAATTTTTCTATCTTTAGTGGAGACAGGGTCTTGTTCTTGCTCAGGCTGGTCTTGAACTCCTAGGCTCAAGTGATCCTCCCGCCTCTGCCTCCCAGAGTGCTAGGATTACAGGTGTGAGCCACTGCACCTGGCCAGGTAGGACTATTCACTTCAGTGTATGAGCACTTGTTTGGGCCTACAGGGTCCTAGAAAGTCTGGTTTGCTTTCATATCTTCCCTGGTTTAAAAAGTAGAATTGTGGTAGATGTGGTGGATCACACCTATAATCCAGCACGTTGGGAAGCTCAAGTGGGATGATTACTTGAGGCCAGGAGTTCAAGACCAGTCTAGGCAACATAGCAAGACCCCATCTCTAAGAAATTAAAAAAAAAAAAAAAATTAGCTGAGTGTGGCAGCATGCATCTGTAGTCTTAAGCTACTCAGGAGGTTGAGGCAAGAGGATTGCTTGAACCCAGGAGTTTGAGGTTGCAGTGCGCTGTAATCATCCCACTGCATTCTAGCCTGGGCAACAGAGCAAGAAAAACTGTCTCTAAAAAAAAAATAAATAGGCCGAGCGCAGTGGTTACAAAATAGTTCTACCTAAGGGTCGCAGAGAGTAAGATGCTATTTAGTTTAACATTTGTCTCAGTATAAGACTTGAAGTTAGATTTCAAGTATGTAAAGTAGTAGTTCCTAGAGATATCACAAGTTAAAAATTAAATTGTTAAGATTTTAATATTTGTTGGTTTTCCTTTGGTATTTTTCCACTTTTATCAGGGCAAACCAATTCAGTCACCATGAGTTGGAGCTTCCTGACTCGCCTGCTGGAGGAGATTCACAACCATTCCACATTTGTGGGGAAGATCTGGCTCACTGTGTTGATTGTCTTCCGGATTGTCCTTACAGCTGTAGGAGGAGAGTCTATCTATTATGATGAACAGAGCAAATTTGTGTGCAACACAGAGCAGCCGGGCTGTGAGAATGTTTGCTATGATGCCTTTGCACCCCTCTCCCATGTGCGCTTCTGGGTTTTCCAGATCATCCTGGTGGCTACTCCTTCGGTGATGTACCTGGGCTATGCCATTCATAAGATTGCCAAAATGGAGCATGGTGAAGCAGACAAGAAGGCAGCTCGGAGCAAACCCTACGCAATGCGTTGGAAACAACACCGGGCTCTGGAAGAAACAGAAGAGGACCATGAAGAGGATCCCATGATGTATCCAGAAATGGAATTAGAAAGTGAAAAGGAAAATAAAGAGCAGAGCCCACCTAAACCCAAGCATGATGGCCGACGACGGATTCGGGAGGATGGGCTCATGAAAATCTATGTGCTGCAGTTGCTGGCAAGGACCGTATTTGAGGTGGGTTTTCTGATAGGGCAGTATTTTCTGTATGGCTTCCAAGTCCACCCATTTTACGTGTGCAGCAGACTTCCTTGCCCTCATAAGATAGACTGCTTTATTTCTAGGCCCACTGAAAAGACCATCTTCCTTCTGATAATGTATGGTGTTACGGGCCTTTGCCTATTGCTTAACATTTGGGAGATGCTTCATTTAGGGTTTGGGACCATTCGAGACTCACTAAACAGTAAAAGGAGGGAACTTGAAGATCCGGGTGCTTATAATTATCCTTTCACTTGGAATACACCATCTGCTCCCCCTGGCTATAACATTGCTGTCAAACCAGATCAAATCCAGTACACCGAATTGTCTAATGCTAAGATTGCCTACAAGCAAAACAAGGCCAACATCGCCCAGGAACAACAGTATGGCAGCCATGAGGAGAACCTCCCAGCTGACCTGGAGACACTGCAGCGGGAGATCAGAATGGCTCAGGAACGCTTAGATCTAGCAATCCAGGCCTACAGTCACCAAAACAATCCCCATGGTCCCAGGGAAAAAAAGGCCAAAATAGGGTCCAAAGCTGGGTCCAACAAAAGCAGTGCTAGTAGCAAATCAGGGGATGGGAAGACCTCCGTCTGGATTTAATCTTGGCTGGGCTTAGAACTTAACGCTTTTCATAGTTTATGGTAAGCAACAGCTCACTGAATAATGACTTCCATTGAATAAACATTTGGCTCTGGTTATCTTCAGGGATGCTGTTGGCTCTTGATCCAAGCTCAGGGGACTCTGAAGGCGGGGCTGGGATGAGGGTGAAAAGAGGAAAACACGGTGTTCCTGGGCACATGTTCTCAGCAATAATACAGTTGCAGAACTTTACATTTTTGTCTTCCAGATCTGGAAAAGAACAGATATATTTAAATCATTCTCATTGAACAGTTTTTGTATGTACAGTATTATGGTACATTTTTTTTAGTATGAGAACTTTTTTTGTATTTGTACATTGGACTGCTGTAGTTATACTTTTATATTAAAGGAAAGAAGTCCTTCTAAGTAATGCCTATTAGGCCAGTGTTATTACTTCATTCAGCAAATTCTACCCTGCCTTTAGAGTTTTAATAGATGCTACACCTAATAAAAGTGCCTCTCATATTGCAGGAAAGATTTCAGATATGGAAGGAGACTGAGGAGGAAGTATAATTTTTCAGTCTTGGAAAGAAATCCACAGTAGAAGGAGGTTGAGATCTTTCTTTTACATGAGAAATCTTGAATCTCATTCATGTGACCAGAGTTGTGGTCAATTTTGAAAACCTGTTCATATTTTCAAAGGAGGTAAATGATTAACTGCAGGATTCCTTTAAATACCAAGCATTGCCAGAATACGCTTTGATAATGTGTATATAATTTAAATTTTTTCAAAAGTCTAATAAAAGTATCCCCAGTCTGGTAGCAATGTGGAGAACCTGGCTAGAGTTGATGCTAAGCTGCATCTCTCTGAAAGCAAAGCCATGCCTGGAAAATGAGCCCTAGTAGGATGTAGTTGTGAACCTGTTTGATTTGCCTTAAGCCTCTATCCAAAAACCTGCCTCTCTCTGTGATTTCTTAAGAAGCCAGTGATGGATATTTTGTTTGTTACCATTAGAAATACAAAAGTCCCCTTGCAGACTAAGAATACTCAAAAATACTTGTACTGCAAATGGCAGGAGGCCAAAATCCAAATTCCTTATTTTTTATGATTTATCGTGGAACTTCTATGATTTACTTACTTCTGCCAGGGTACGATTCTGCCTGAAAGGTCATTCTGACCTGGGATTCTGTCTGTAAATAGACCTAAAGAGAAGTTCCGTATTTATTCCCTGTAGGCATATGTATTTGTAAATGGCAAGCATTAATGTTCATCACACTAATTATAATTTGCAATATTGCCATTTTCAACCTTATGTTGAAGAGAGCTTTGCTCTCTTGTGTTCACATTGTTTAAGTTTTGTGAGCTGCTCAGTAAGAGCTTGACAAAGGTTTAAAGGGGCCTTTGCTCCACCAGGGAGCATTTTGAGTATCTCACTCTTTTCTAACAGAAAGCTATTGCAGGCCACCTCTTTGAAATTCCAAAAGCATTATTTTTTATGTCTTAAATTTGAAATGCCAGTTCTCCACGATTTAGAAGTATAGTAGAATAGCACCCTTTGTGCAGTTTTTTTCCCTTTGTTATTTTTCTATTACATTCCTTCTCTCACCCCCAAAAAAGAAACTTAGTAGAAATTGTAACCTTACCATCTAGCCACTCATTTACTTTTATTTTGTTTTTTTTTTTAAGCCTTTAAATTTTAGCCTAGAGGAAGCTCCTCAGGATCTCTAAACATCTTAAGTAAAAAGTAAACTCAGGTGAGACTGAAGGGGAAATTTCAGAAAATGATTATACGTGTATGTATCATGGATAATTAATAGACATACACAGTTTCCTTCAAACCAAATGCTTAATGAGGAAATTCATGTAATTCCAAAAAAACAGGCAAGATTTTAAACACCTAAGCCTAGCTAAGACAAAGAACTACCAATTCTTATATTGCTGGAGCTTCAAGCAGATTTCTTAATTGAAGAACAGAAAATGCCCATGCATATATGTACGTCTATCCAGAACCTGAAGGAGAACAGTGGCTTCGCCAGCAGAAAGGTTGGGGATTTGAGAGTGATGGAGAGGGAAGGAGTCGAGCAGAAATGCCAGGAAGAACCAGGCAAAGACACTTGGCGCCAGAAGCATCCGCTCAGTTTCTACAGACAGTGCCCATGGTGTTTCATCTTGGCCTGTTCTGATGTGAATGTTACCTGTTGTGTCTGGATAACTCTTCAACTTCTTGAAGTATATGGAAAGATATTCCGTCACCTCCCCACATGCACACATTTTTTAAATCTATTTTTATTCTCTTGCTGAAGTTTTAATTATAACAAGAATTTCCCATCTCTCACTGCCTTCTTAGTACATTCCTTTGAGCCTTTGAACCATATAAATTTGCCAAAGCCATTTTCTCCTAATGACATGTTATGGACTTAAATTAAGAAAATGACACTATCAATGTCTAGCTTGACCCATTAGTTGGGTCTGCATTGAATCTGTAAAAATATTTTTCTTGAACATGCAGGTATTTTTATTAAACTCATTAGTTTTTTCCTTTTCCTATCAAAATCGTACTGTTTTGAATTGCTATAAAGACATGCTCTGTCGTGACATTTGCTTAAATAGAAATTGAGTGCTTAGTTCTTCACATGCTACAATCGGGATGTGATTAACATCGTTATGTTCCTTAAAGTACTATTGGATTTATTCAAATGTGGTGTGTCCTTTGCTCTTTGTTAAAATCTATTCAGAAGAGATTGTAAAAGGAACAGGCTAGCTTTCTTAATTCAAACTTGAGGGGAGAATTAGATAACATTTTCCCCTAAAGAAATGTTAAGGTTCATTTTGTGGCTTTATCTTTGCTTTATGACTTAGTTTTACCCATTTCTATATTTGTCCATTTAAAACCGTATGTTACATCATTTTCTGGGGATTTTCCTTGACGTCTATAGAATTATTTACTCTTTAAAAATGATCTTTGCCATTTGAAATGGTTCTGACAGTTTAGGACTCCCACATGTCTGTCTTTTTAGAAGGCCACCTGTATCTTTAAATGGAAAAAAATCAGTATTAATTACCTTAACTCTGTGATTTCTTCATGGTATAAAATTAGGCAGATCACTTTACTTTGCCAAGTTTCAAGAGCCACTTACTCTCAGAAGTGTTAGGAAGTAGTTAGAGCCTCTGGTAAAAGGTGTTAAAAGACCAGCTATTATATTATTGGTCACTTGTCTGAGCTTGGAGCTTCAAAAAAAAAAGTTAAACTATGCGGTGGTAGTAAAATGTGTTTCAGTGCTCTTATCACAGGCATCAGTGATGGTTTGAAACACGGACTTTAAGCAGTTTATACCAAGAATGGACTTAAATGTTATTCTTATTAGTCATATGTATGATTTACCCGTTCAGCTTCTAGATGTCCATGCTTTATGCTTTCTGTCTCATTTAAGAGACAGTTCACTTCTAAAAATAACATCTATAGTTGATAAATTTTTGGCCAGCCAGCTTTCTGTAAAAGGAAAGGATGTTATACTTGAATCTATTTCAAGAAATGCCTTTTTATAAATCAAAGGTCTTTCCTGCCTGTGAAGAAAATACCTGAGGTCAAACACAGTTGCTGGTTATTTTGATTGGAAGGTTCCAGGTATTCGATTAATTTTATCTTTATAAAATCATGTAATCTCATAAAGAGTCACCACCTAAAAGTAATAAAGCCCCTGTACCTATACAGGGCACTTTGGAAACAAAATTTCAACTCATATGTTATAAATCTGTAATAATTCAGTCACCATCGAATGTTAGAATCGTTAGGTTGAATTGCATACTTGTCCTCATTCTTACCACACATCATGAAGAGCTTAAACATTTTTATTTGCTATTGTCTCGAATGTAGTTCTGTTGTTTTTAATAATGATATTAAGTGGATTTGGTTTACACACATTCCACGTTAACAATCATACTTTTTAAAGAAGCAATCCATAGCGTTCCAAAATCCAGGAGTCCAAATAAAAGATCTACTCCAGTGTAAAATCTCTACAGAGATAAAAAGAATTCTGCATTTCAGAGTTGGCTTGTTGAACCAGGTGAAGACATTTGGCTATATGCTTCCAAGATTGAAAATGGTTTTCTTTATTGTACTCTCAATTGTGTTTTCTTAAATCTCTTACAGCAGTCTCTACCTCAGGCACTAAGTGTTATGATAAGGTTAGCATATTGATGCGAAAAAGTTAGCTAGGACTTCCAACTTTTTAAGATAATTTAAATGTAAAATTCAACTGTTATCCAGCAATCTGATGTAATGTGGTGTGCAGTTTGGATATTGCATGAACATCTAAGGAATTACCTGTTCTAGTGCCAAAGATCACTTGTTGCTGATTTTGTTCTGTACAGTGTATGTAAAACTTTCCTGGTGGAGACAGACTTTGTGCTCAGGGCCTTGTCTCTAGGAAGATTTTGTCATTTCCAAGCATTTTATCAGTTCCAAATACAGTTTAGAAGATTCATTTGTGGTCTGTGCATCCTTTCCCAAAACTCGAAACCCATTGAAAACTGGGCTGTCAGGAAATGTCATATTGGGGATTTTGTCCCATTCTTTATATAAAATAGTACCCAAAAGTTTACCACACAGGAAACCTGATATGAAAATCTCTTCATACATTTATCTGTAAATTGGTCTTGGTGGGAATACGTGAACAGAGAAATTTCCAACTAAAGTTTGGGCTCAAAAGATGTCCTTTTTCACAGCTGGGTTGGAGCTCTTCTAGGACCGCTGTGGCTACATGGATGGGCGTATTTGTGGAGTCACAGTCTGGGAAGCGTAGGTAGCCTGGTGGGGAGGCTCTGGTGTAAACTTGGAGGCAGGGAGCCCACCCTTGGCTCCCTTTCCTCCAGGAGTGCCTTCTGAGAGGGACACTCCACAACAGCAGAGACAGCATTGTCGCTGGAATGCCTAATCCACCTCCTGAGAAGGGAAGAGTGTGGGAGGGGGTGGATGAGAGGGGAGCATTTATCACACAATGCCCTCTGTTCCCACAGACTTGGGAGAGCTGACTGGTAGGACACGCACGGAGCCCACCCTCAGCAGCACAGATTGTACACTGGTCAGTTAACTATATTTGGTAATAAACTTGTGAGCTGTTTGAAAGCTGTTGGAACTGTTAAATCACTCCAATTCTGTTAGGGTTTTTGTTTGGGGTTTTTTTTTTTTAGTTTTCTTGTTTTTTGAGACAGGAACTTGCTCTGTCGCCTGGGCTAGAGTGCAATGGTGTCATCATAGCTCACTGCAGCCTCAAACTCCTGGGCTCCAGTGAACTTCCTGCCTCAGCCTCCTGAGTAACTGGGACTACAGGCTCGAGCCACCACACCCAGCTGATTTTTCTATTTATAGAGATGGAGTGTTGCTCTTACTTAGGCTGGTGTTGAACTCCTGGCCTCAAGCAGTCCTGCCTTGGCCTCCCAGAGTGCTAGGATTACAGGAGTGAGCCACCGCACCAGGCCTGTTAGTTTTGGAAATGGAATCTTTGACAGATTTGCCAACAGAACAGCGACTAATACTTGAAAAACGTACTGTGACATCACGTGTTCAATCTGTTTTCTTTGCTACATAAAGTTTAAAAACTATTTTTAAGGTTGTAAGGGCTTGTGTTACTATGCAAGGGTTTGCCTCCTGTAGACAGGGCACATTGGAAGCAGGTTATACAGGAGCATGAAGAACATGGAGGTGGACGCAAAGCTGAGAAGGAATCCAGGTCTGCGTGGGCCAGTGTCACTTTGCTCTTCCAAGAGGATTGTCCAGAAGCAGTTGCTAGTGGGGCCTTTTTAGTGCATAGGTTATAAATGCATACAGTTAAGTAATCACCACAACAAGGTACAGAATAGTTGCATCACCCAAAAATTCTCTCTAGGTGGTTCTTAACGTATATTACAGTTTGAAAACCACTCATCTTAGAAAACAATAATTTTTCAAAAGGGCCAGAATAAAAGGGGAAAGGGTTGTTTGGAATTATCTCTGCAAGGTTTAGACCTGGCATAGCATGTGAGTTTCATCTTGTCTGCCAGCTCGGAACTGGTGGCTGCTGCGAGGGAGGACTACGGAGAGGGCCCAGAGGCTCATCTGGGTTCAATCAAATAATCTATAAGTGATTTGAGGACGGGGCAGGGGGGCTGGCAAGAGCATGCCATCTTAACTAGATGTTGATGAGTTTTCAAACATAAAATAGGGATTCAGGACTTCTGGCTCATGGCTATGACTAGACCCATGTGAAAATAACCATCCCACCTTCTATGTAAATGAGAGTTGGTGTCATTACCAAGAAATGTACTTAGAAATTTCTCCATCCTGTGTTTAATGACATCTTTGAGGAAAATAGGAATAGGAAGTGACTCAGGATTGGAAAACACCCAAGGGAAAAGCGATGACATGGTGACAAGCATTCTTTGTCAGTTGATTTTCTCTCCTGCCCCCTCAATCGTGAAGAAACGGCACAGCATTTCCTTGCCCTGTCCTTGACACACACTGCCAGCTCTAAACTAGATTAGGGAATTGTGAAAGAAAACCTAAGGAAGCCCACTGCTAGCGCCTGGAGGAGAAAACTGACGACTCCCTCCACCCTAGGCCAGACCTTCCGGAGTATCCCTGTCTGCCTGGCTCTCCTGGGGCCCTGGCGGAGGCGGGAGGCTGACAGCCTTAAACTCCAGGCAAGGCAGAACCAAGCAACTGTTCATAACCGATTTCAGTGAATGGCCAGTGACCTGAATGGGACCTGATCATGGGGAAAAATGATACAGAACTAGATAGCTTTTTTAAAATTTTATTTTTAGTTCATGTACTCCTGTGAAAGTGTAATTTTATCTTTGCACTGAGAACATCGAAAAACATTGACAGGGAGCTCCTTTGGCCTGGCCCATTTTTCTGAAAGCAGTTGCAGCTGTGGCTTCTGCCCAGCAGGCAGACAGTGATGTTAGATCCTGTACCCAGCTGCTGTTCAGAGCTGGGACAGCCTCAGCCTCTGACTGCAGAGTGATCTGCAGGAGGATTGGGGCACCTTAAGACATTTTTAACCACAGAAACCCCAGAAACAGTGCAGGTTGTTGATGGATTGTTTACTTCACATTCAGATTGGGAAATGATCAAGATTTAGGAAACAGACAAGAAGGATCTGCAAGGTCTGGGCCAGATTATAGACCGGTTTGTAATTACGCTGGTTTGCTCCAGTGGTCGGCCTTTGGGGATTTTGACCTAGAAAGAGACATGATGTGTGATGAGGACTTACTCGTTTACAGTCTTGCAATGCTTAACAACAGGGATACGTTCTGAGAAATGCATCATTTGGCAATTCCGTCGTGTGGATATCAGAATGTGCTTGCACAGACCTGAACGGTGTGGCCCACTGCTCCTAAGCTGCAAACCTGTACTGCCTGTTCCTGTACTGAATACTGAAGACAACTGTAACACAATGGCAAGTATTTGTGTATCTAAGCACATCTAAACATAGAAAAGGTACAGCAAAAATACAGTATGAAAGATAAAATATGGTACACATATACAGGGCACTTGCCATGAATGGAGCTTACAGGACTAGAAGTTTATCTGGGTGAGTAAGTGGTGAGTGAATGTGAAGGTCTAGGACATTGCTGTACACTACTGTGGATTTTATAAACACTGTACACTTAGGCTACACTAAAGTTATTTAAGATTTTTTTTCCTTCAATAATAAATTAATCTTAGCTTACTGTTACTTTTTTACTTTATAAGCTTCTCTATTTTTAAAATTTTTTATTTTTTACTTTTTTTTTTTTTTTGAGACAGAGTGTCACTTTGTTGCCCGGGCTAGAGTGCCGTGGTGTCAGCCTAACTCACAGCAACCTCAAACTCCTGAGCTTAAGCGATCCTCCTGCCTCAGCCTCCCGAGTAGCTGGGATTACAGGCATGTGCCACCATGCCCGGCTAATTTTATATATATGTGTATATATATATTTTTTTTTAGTTGTCCAGCTAATTTCTTTGTATTTTTTTTTAGTAGAGACTGGGTCTCGCTCTTGCTCAGGCTGGTCATGAACTCCTGGCCTCAAGTAATCCTCCCACCTCGGCCTCCCAATAGCCTTGTCTTTTTAAAAGCACACATGGGCAGGGTGTGGTGGCTCATGCCTGTAAATCTAACACTTTGGGAGGCCAAGGTGATTGAATCACTTCAATGAGGCTAGGAGTTTGAGACCAGCCTGGGCAAAATAGTGAGATCCTGTCTCTATAAAAAATAAAAAATTAGCCAGATGTGGTGGCATATACCTGTAGTCCCAGCTACTTGGGAGATTGAGCTAGGAGGATCACCTGAGCCTGGGAGTTGGAGGTTATAGTGAGCTGTGATTGTGCCATTGTACTCCAGCCTGGGCAACAGTGAGACCTTGTCTCAAAAAAATAAAAAATCAAAGCACACACACATATCTTTAAACACAGAAAAGTATGAAGGAAATAATTTTGAGTGTCTTCATGTAATAAATTCTTTGAACAAGGATTGATATGTAGTTTTTCACCTTCCTAAAAACTAAAACCATATTAAATTTAGCCCACATAACTTTCTCAGATTTAGTATCTACAGATTAAGGCCAAATCAGGGTAAGACGAAGGCCAATAAATACACATTCTTGATGTGGTCTGATCAGAGCACAGTTGCTGCTTCCCTAGAAATAAGATACCCTCATCAAGGGAGCGAGCTGGCCCACTGTGCTCTGGCTCTACCGGGCAGAACGCACTGGGTTTTGCTCTTTATTTCTGCTCCACGTGCTTTAGGAGGAGCCGTGGCTAGGTTGGGTCGGGGCCTGTGGGGCGGGGGGTGCGGACAGCAGTCAAGGCATCGGAAAGGATGTTTAGCCTGGTGAAGAACAGACTTGCATTGGGGACACAGCAGTCTTACAGACATAAAGCAGGGTCTTAGGACAAAGGCACTAGTGGGTAGAAATCGCAGGGAGCCAGAACTTGATTACAGTTTGAGTTTTTTGATAGAGAATACTTGGTTTTTTGAGGTGGTGAGCTTCCCATCATTTTAGGGATTTCCACAAAGGCCAAGTGCAGAATAGTTTCTTAGGTCCCTCCGTCTTCAGATTCTGTCTGGAGAACAGGGTTGTAATCTCCACCCCCTTTACAACAACACTGATTATTAGGATTTTTTTTTTACATCTTTCATTCTTTCCCCTGAAGTGCCCAGAAATGGTGGGCAAGTATTTCAGTAGGTAAACACTATAAATCTTTGACATTTATGAAATACTCAGGGACGGGAAGAACCATAAAAGTCCTTGGAGCTGCAGGACTTTCCTACCTCAGCTCTGTTTCCACGCCAGCATCCTAACAAGGACGTGTTAGGTGGCCCTGGGGAAAGGCTCTGGGGAAGACGCAGAGACGTAAAACGAGACCCAAGAGGTGGCTTTACAAGAGTTGCAGAAAATAGGACTTTAAAAATAAAAGTAACAGTGCCCAACAAGCGTTACAGGCAGCGGAAAGGGTGATCTCAAGGGGCTGTGTCCTCAGGCTGGTTTCGCGTTCTGTGGAGCGGGGACAGTGAGAGCCCCCGCCGTGCTCAGGGTCGCCTGAGATGCCCGTGCTGGTACTGGGAAGAATGATGTTTCCACTGATGAATCTAGAAAGGCTGGGAGGGAAGCTGGTCGGGGGAGAGGGTGGGATTGGGAACGTGATCCCGATTCTTTACAGCAACAGATCAGTTATTCCTTTTGTCACGCAACGGGAGAGAAATGTCCACGGTGGTGCTCACATGAAACTGTTTTGCTTCCATATCCCAGAGATCACTCAGATTCCAGAGTAAACTCCAGTTACACAGAACAGCTGGGAGTCTGGACTGTCAGGTCCCATTTTATACTGCCTCTTTGCTCCAGCCCAGCATCCAGCCACCAGCCTGCTTTAGTGGTGGCCCCGATTGTTTGCGCCGTGAGCATTTATTAAGCACTGCCAAGGTTGCGGGCCCCAGATTACATGCTGGGAATGTGACCCTGCAAAAGGCAGACCCCATCCCACACTCCAGGGACCAGTACTGCCGGGGGGAGCAGACTGGCTGTCAGGATTCGGATCTAGGAGGAAGTGCTCCAGGAACACGGGGCAAAGGCACCTAACCCGGCTCGGCTTTGGGGAGCAGCGGGAGATAAGACCTAACAGATGAGTAAGAGTCAGATAAAGTAGGGGGAAGTCATAAGAGGAAAGTCCAAGGCTGAGAACTTTCAAGGAACTGAAAGAAATTTCCAAGGTTGCAGCCTACAAGGGAAGATGGGCTGAAATGCACTGCAGAGGCCGGTAGGAAAACAGGCAAGCCAGAGCTCCCGGAGGAAGAGGAGGAGGAGGAAGAGGCAGAGGAGGGGGAGGAGGGAGGAGGAGGAGAGCGGCCTGAGGCAGCCCAAGATGAGCCAGGGTGGCCCTGAGCCAGGACAGAGCTGGAGGTGGGTTTGGAGTTGGCAGCCTGTGTTTGCTGCAAGGACTGGGTGGGTGGTGGGAACTGTGGGCAGTTCTAAGGTGCAGGCTCTGGGCCGGGGTGGTTTGGGGGGGATGTATTGGTTTTTTTAAGGACGGAAGGGGCTGGGTTAAGTGGCTCACGCCTGTGATCCTAGCACTCTGGGAGGCCAAGGTGAGAGGATCGCTTGAGGTCAGGAGTTCGAGACCAGCCTGAGCAAGAGCGAGACCCCATCTCTATTAAAAACAGAAAAAGCCAGGCGTGGAGGCATGCACCTCTAATCTCAGCTACTTGGGAGGCTGAGGCAGGAGAATCATTTGAACCAGGAGTTTGAGGTTACTGTGAGCTATGCTGATGCCACAGCACTCTAGCTGGGGAGAGACAGCAAGACTCTGTCTCAGAAAAAAAGACGGACCGGAATGGGCTTGGATTATGGGAAAGAGTAGAAGTGATGGGGAGGGTTGGTAGGTAAATGGCGAATGATGCCCTAAGGTGGTAGGAGGCCTTTCAGCCTGGGGTGGGAGGGGAGAGGTCATCTAGGTGAGAAGGGGTGACTTCTGTAGAGAGCAAAGGAGGTGAAATGAGATGGTGGGGGAGAGGGAGCAGAGCCCTCCTGGCTCCTGGGCACGGTGGGTGTGAAGGGCCGCAGCGCATGTGCCCAGCTGAGGCTGCAGGCTGGTTCTGTGGTGCCGCCCACCTGAGCCATGCTGGGGTCTCTCTCCCCCTAAGAGCAGCCCCGTCTCCCACCATCCACTCCTGCACTTAAATCCTCCATCCAGGAGTGACCCTCAGGGTGGAGAGGTGACAGGTCCCCCATAACAAAACAGAGTTTCCTGGGATGAGCTTCCTATGGTGTGTCCTCGGTGGAGACATGGGAACATCTTCCTCACAGTAGCCTCTGAAATGCCAGTGACACCTTGTTTTCGGAGGCAGCCGGAATCAGGCTCCACATGGAAGAAGTTGCTGGGATTAGGCTGGAGGAAAGGCAGATAGCGAGTTTATTTTTAAACCCAAGTGGGCACTACAGCTGCCAGCAAGAAGCAGACGGCTCTTGGGGAAATGGAGATTGGCAGCCGGTCAGACACTTGTCAGGAAGCCTGGAGGCTGCCAAGTGGGCAGGGGTTCAGGTGGCTGAAGGCCAGGACTGAGTGTGAGGGTCTGCGGGGAAGGACGGGGACAGCAGTTAACCCTTTGGAGCCCGACGCCAGCATGGCCAGAGGAGGCGGCCGCGGGGGGCTGGGGGACTGAGCAGGGAGGATGGGCAGATCTCAACTAGGCTGGGCTGACCCCTGGGGTGACAGGAGCTAGTGAGAGTAACTGTCCTGTCCCTTCACCAGAGGTGGGTCAGGATTTGTCTCCACCTGTGGTCCAACGGACCGTGTGGATAACTTTGTGCAAAAGGAAAGGGCAGTCAGGAGTCTGCTAGGGCCCTTGCAGCTCTCCGTGCACTGAAGGCCCCTAAAACCCCCTTGCATTTGGGGTGTTCTGTCGGCATTTAGGGGAGCCAAATGGCACTAGTGCCAAGAGCTGACCTGGAATGCAGCCTGTGACCAAGTGGCAGCCCCTCGCCCACACTCTGCATGGAAAACCACCAACCTCGTGAGGGGTGGCCACAGGTTCGGGTGGCGACGGGTCCCCCGAGGACTCCTGTGCAGTGGAGGGCTGCCAGGGCACATTTCAGCAGCTGTCACCATGGGTGGTCTTTAGGTTTTAACAGTTCAGGCTTCTTAGAGGACACAGCAACAACAGTCTGAGTCATAGCACTGACCAGTGTTTATCTCTTTCCTTTACTGTCAACACCAGAAGGCCGGAGGAGCCCCGGCCAGCAGGCGCGCAGTTTCTGGGAATGGCTGGAGGCTTACGGGAGTCTTCCTCAGCGCCAAGCCTCCGAGCTGGGCTGCTTCTCTCTCCGCTGACATTCTGGAAAGGTTGATAGAAATCTCATTTTACCTACAGCAAGTTCCCAGGGGCCAGAGCCCCTTTTGGGGCAAGACAAATCTACACCCTCACTCTAGATTAAGTTAAAATTCCCCAGTCCTGCTGACATGCTGACTCCTCTCTTGCCTTCTAGAAAGGACTGTACACACAGGTTCCCTCCAGCCTTTGAGGAGGCAGTCTCCACTGTCCCTGTCCACGTCTTGCCTGCTGCAATTGTCTGTTCCCTCTTCTGTCCTTGCTGTATTTCAGAGCTTCCTGGGCTTAAATGTTGCTACATAATAGCATCAGTTATAGCCACATGGAGCTGCTGAGCACCTGAAATGAGGCTGGTTCAAACCCAGGTGTGCTTTAAGTGCAAAATACACCCCTGATTTCAAAGACTGGATGCAAAAAAAAAATGTAACATCTCATTCATTATTTTATGTTGATTATACATGGAAATGAGAATATTTTGGATATATTGGATTTAATAAAATATATCTAAATTATCTTTACTTGTTTTTTAATTTTTAATACGGCCACTAGAAAGTTTAAAAATGCACATGTGGCTTTTGTGCCCTGCATTCTATTCCATTGGGTGTCACCGGTCTAGATGCTGGATGAGCCATAATGCACTTCTCATCATTCCTTCAATCCAGCAAGCCGACTGTGAGCACCTGCAGGGTGACCCCAGCTCTCCGTCTGGGCCACCTTGAACTCAGGAGAGAGGGCACCACAGGTGCCACACATCAGCCTGACAAGCACGGCTGGGAATTGAACTCTGTAGCCACGATCCCCGCAGAAATCCTCACCAGGGGAGCTCTGGTTTAAGGAGGGGGACCCACAGGCTGGAGTGCTGATCTCATAAAAGGATTTTCTACTTTTGAAAAAAAAAAGTGTACCTGGGAATTCCTTGCAATAGGTGACCTTGCAGCAAATTTCAAACTCCTGGCTGAACTCGGCACCGTTTAGGAGCCGCTCTGCCTGCACAGCGTTCCGGAGCCAGACTCGGTCCTTCCAGTCGTCCCGTTTGGGCCGGACCTGATGCTGGAGTAAAGCCCACGGAGACGGATCGCCTCCTGGCCAGCGGGAGGAGGTGTGCTGGCGTCATCGGGCAGGCAAGACGGGCAGAGGGCTCGGCGCCTCCCTGGCATCCCCTCGCTGTGCTCAGAACCCTCCCACACCTGTGCGCGCCCACACAGGCGCCACCTGGAGCTCCAGGGGCCGGCCCGAGGCTGAGAGCTGTCCAGTGATTGCGTGGACCTTTAGGAGCCTCACCTGTGTCCCCTGTGCCTGCCCCTCTGCCATTGGTCGGCCAGAAGACACCCATTTCACTACCTGAAGGGTCAGCTGAAGGACACATCAGCCTGGGACAGACTGGGAACTGGGGACTGAGAAGGGTTAAGCATCAGGACGGAGAGGTTGAGAGGCAGGAGCAATGGAGACAGTTAAAAATAGCATTATTCAGCCCGGAGCAAGGAAGACAAGAGCACAGCTAGACTTCGGCTCATGACGGACTGGCTGGAGAATGAGTCTTGCTTTTTCACCCCGCACTCTGAATGGGAAGAGGCTGACCTTCTGCCAGGAGAGACTGAAGTTAGATGTCACCCAGTGTCCTGGGGGGATGGAGATGTCAGAATAGGGTGGGGATCAGGAATCAAAGCTGAATGTGGCTCTGTGTCCTGCTCTTTCTGCTTGTGAGCCCAGGTTGTCCCTGGGGTCCTGCCTGTCTGGGACTGGGGCTGTGAACCCAGAACTTCTAGCTGCCACCCCCAGCTTGGGACTGCTATGTCTTGCTCCATTCTGTCTGTCCTTCCCTTCCCTGCCACCACCTCCTTCCTCCTGTCTTGTCCTGAGCAAACAGAGCTTCCAGAGCCGATCCTCCAGTTCATGGCACGGTGGAGGGAAAGCCGGGAATGACGTTTCCTGGCTCAAACGCCGGCCCCAGCCAGGGGAGGGAAGAGGTAGAAGAGCAGATTCTCAGCTGGCAGGGAGCCCAGTGCCCTGGGACCGGACAGGATAATGGTTTTGTCCAGTGTTTTGGAATTTCTTGGAAGGTGAGGAGAGGCTTCTCTGGCTTCAACCATAAAAGGAAAGTTGGGTCTCCTGCCTTTGGTCAAATGCTCTCCTACTTACTCACCTTCTATTTTGCCGAAGCCAGGGGAGGGCACAGCTGTCTTTGTTGGGAGAGCTGAGAGCGGAAGGGCCGGGCCTCCGCCCCACCGGGCCGTTTCCTCACTGGGAGTGGAAATGACGCCCCTTCCTCCCAGCCTCCCAGCGCCGTCCTGGGTGCTCACTGCCCACTACAGCACTCCCGTCTCATGCTCCCTCCAGGGCCAGAGTGGACAGGCAGGGGACACGAACCACAGTACAGTCATTCACAAAGGAAAGACACAAGGGTGGTGTGAGCTCCGTGGAAGCCCCAGGATGTGGTCTTTAATTGATGCTCCTGGACCTGCCTCCCCACCCCCTAAGCCGGATGACATATGTACAGGATGCCGTTGGAGCCAGGCCCAGCCCAGGCGATGCAGCCCCCCTCCCTGGGCACCACCAAGGCAGGCACTTGCCAGGGCGGGGATGCAGACAGCTGGGAGCCAGGGTGGTCTGGTCACAGGAAGTCTTACATCCTCCACGTCCCCACCCCCACATATGCAGGCACACACAGACACACCCATGTGCACACAGGTGCTCACACTGTGCAGTCGTGGATTGAAATGCTTGTCCCTAGATGCAGTGCCACCTGTGCACATGTGTACCACCAAAGGATGGATGCTTTAAGGTACTGCAGCAGTAGTGCAAAACCCAGCCCCTGCCCCTCTCAGCAGGTGGGGCTGGTGCAGCCCTCACTTGGGCAGTGCCACCTGGGGCTCAGGGAGAGGCCCACTGTTGCTGGGTGCATCCAGCCACCAAGAAGGACCAGTGGGTCCCAGGCCCCAGCCTGACCCTGAGGGTGATGTGGATAAACAGGGAGCCATTTCCTCCATAACGCTCCTCAAAAATGCCCCAGAAACAAAGCGACTCAAACAGGCAGCTCCAAGGCCCTGGGGTGTTCAGAACCCCCTGCGGAGTCTCAGCGGGGTCTCCCTGGGGACATCCATTTGTGGCTTTCATCCATAAGGTAGCTGGTCCCCCACCTGGCTCCTGCCAGCTAGCTTGTAGGGTCAAGGAGCCAGAGCTCCTCCATCCCAAGCACAGGTCATGAGGGAAGGCCCTGGGCACCACTTTCCATGGGAGGACTGAGGGATTCTGCCAGCCCAGCCTCTCAGGCTCGGCTAGAGCAGGGACCAGAGGACGACATAATGTGGGAAACATCTGTAAACTTACTACTTGGCCCTGGAATGGGGGTAGGGAGTGGAATGGGTTTGATGGGGCCTTGAGGATTTTTCTAGAAGCCTAGGAGACCTGCCCTTTCCTACCTCCTCTTGCACATCCCAGGCAGAGCCCCTAACCCTCCAGGCACTGGGCCACCTCCGGCCTTCTCTACCTGGGAGAGTCCTCCCTGGAAAGATGGCCCAGCCTGGGACCTCTAGGCCACACCAGGGGGCACCTAAACCCTGAGTCAGCCCCAGAATCACCCTTCTTGAAAGGGGGAAGGTGCCATTGTATTTCAGGGACTATATTTTTCTAGACCCCCCCCCCCCCCGCCCCAAATACATGCATCCTGGCAGGGACAGCAGGACAGTCATTTTGGAATTGAAGACAATCTGGGACGTGGTTGCTGTGCCCATAACCTAGGCCTTGGGCACGGCACAGGCAGCTTTGGTTTTGAATCAGCACTCGCATCTCCTCTGGGCTCAGTGGGGCTGGGTGGAAGGAGCAAGTGGGGATGCCCAGCCCCTGCCTGTGCTTAGTGACAGGACTCCAGGTGTGGTCATCCCGGGGCGGGGGGCAGGGCACCCAGGGGATGGCCACATCTCAGCATCTCTGGGCCCTCCTGCAAATGTCACAACATCCCCACAACTGTCCTGGCCCCAGCACCCCCAAGGTTACATTCATCAGTTAAGATTCAGTTAAAAAAATGTGGATGTCAGCCCCTTCCCCCTAGGTCCCAGAGAGCAAGGACCCTGGTCCAGCTGCCTGGTTTTGAGGAGGGGCCATCCCAGGCCGTGTCCGCTGGTGGCTGCCTGGGGGCGTTCCTCCAGGCCCCCCAGCTTGAGTGTGGCAATCTGTGATGATGGAAGCTACATTCACACAGGGAGAGTAGGTGTGCAAGGCCAGAGCCGCATGAGGTGGGTGAGGGACCAGGGAGGGAGTGCCCTCCAGGCTTGGTCCACCCCGGTGGTGTGAAGGGCAGGGCCACAGCCCCCACCCAAACCCCTGTGGAGCAGGAGTTGAAGGGTTTGGACCTGGAAGACATTTGCTTGGCGCCTCCCTCCGTGGCTGGACGGGGGCAGCCTCGTGGGTCAGGGCCGAGACGGTGGGTGCCAGGCTCGGAGGGAGGGCGTGGCACTTAGGCCCCTCCGGATCTGGAAGGGAGAGGGGGCATCAGAGGAGGACACACGAGGCAGGGCCAGAGGGAGAGCCCTCCAGCGGGGCCCCGGGGGGGTCAGTGCTGGGCCCTGGAGGCAGCAAGTCACAGGCTGGCCAAGGAGGGGATCTGGCGGAAGGTCAGACAGTGGCGACATGGAAGACAAAACAGATGGGACGCAGAGGGAGGCTCCCTCCCCAGGGGACGGGGACTTCAGGGGCACAGCTCCAGGGGCCACATGGCCAGGGTGCCAGGCCATAGGAAAGGCAGCAGTGGACGGACTGTGGCCTGAGAGGAGGGGCGGGTGCGGGCTGAGGGCTGAGGACTTCCTTCCCAGAGCGAGGTTCTCCCACCCCTGGCGTGACAGGAGGCAGCAGGGCTGGGGGATCAGCCCCCAGCTCCCCATCAACAGATCGCGGGGTGACGAATGAGATGGAAGAGACAAAGACAGCGGGAGGGATGACGTGGCTGGCGTCACACTGCCCCCTGCTGGGTCGGGTCATACCTTCCTCGGCGGATGTTTCTTCAGGAGCCACAGTGAGGACAGGCGGGGAGAGAGGAAAACGAGTGTCTGACTTTCCCCTTTCTCTCGGGGGGAACTTCCAGCTCCCATGAGAGCCCCCCTGCCCCACAGTGGGGCAAGGGTCCCAGGGCCTGGACAGTAACCACAGGGCCAGGGAGAGATACTGAGGACATCTACCAACAATGGGTCTGGGGTTAGAGTCCTGGCTCTGCCACTAACTCACTGCATGATCCTGGGCCTCAGGTTCCTCCTTTGCACATTGAGGGGGTCAGACCAGCTCAAGGACCCCAAATTTAGAGGCTCACGGGGCATCATAGGCTGGGTGAGGACTGGGGATGGAGGACACACACCTGCCTCGGGCAGCCCCTGCCCAGCTCCACTCCAGAGACCTGCTGGGATCCAACCTTCTCATTTTTCAAGAGAAGCTGGAAATCAGGATTGTTAATGTAAAATCTCCTGTGGTCTGGCTTGGCCTGTGATATGTGAGCTCCGGCTTAGCTAAACTCTCAGGGAGGTCCCTCAATTCTAACAGTCAGGGGTTCTGATCCCCTGGAGGACCCCGGGGGTGGAGGCATGTGTGTGTGTTTCTTACTTAAATCCCCAGCCCGTGCCTCCCAGGACGATGGCTGCAACGAGGACAGCCCCAGCGATGGAGCCAATGATGATGTTGGTGCCGCTGGGACCTGGGGAGGAGGGCAGGGCTCAGTTGGCAAGGACAGGCGTGGAGAGTAGGAAGGACAGACCCACCCTGGCCAGCTCTGGCCTCACCCTTATATCTTTCCGTCTCCCCCGTGGGTGGAGATGTGGGCAGGGGGTTGTGGATGCTGCAGTCTTTGCCCGTCCAGTCTGGCTGGCAGATGCACTTCCCTTCGTTGCTGCAGACCTAGAGGTGGGGGGGGGTTCCCATAGCAGTGAGTAGGGGCCTGTCCCCTCTTGTAAACCTCTCCTTCTGCCTCCAGCCTCCAGGCACTCACCCCGTGGTGGGAGCAGATCCGGCGCTCCCCGCTTCCGGGGCAGGTGCTGAAGTTGAAGGCAGAGGCTGGCAGGCAGCGATGGTCCAGGCACAGCATGTTGGGCCCGCAGGCTGTACCATCCTCCACATAGCTCAGGTCAGAACCGTCGGCCAGCTGCACGTGGCCCCCCCTGGGGAAACGGGACAGCCTCAGCCCCAGCCCCTAACCCCCGTCACAGCAGCAAGCTCCTTCCCCCAGCCATGATTCCAGCCAACACCTGCAGTCCAGCTCCTTGCCCTGGTGGTAGAAGGTGACACTGCTGATGTCTCCCCCCAGGTCCCCCAGCCGAGGAGCTCCAGAGATGTTGACGCAGAGGAGAAAGCCACAGAGCACGTCCCTGTTGGCACACATGGAGACAGTGAGCCCCAAGTCTGACCTGAGATCCAACTACTGAACTCTAATCTGCCCTCACCCTGCCACCCGATTTGTCACATTCTCTCCCACTGGCACTCACAGACTCCTCCTAGGAGAACCTGCTGCCCCAGAGCTGGGGAGGCCCCATAGAAGCTTTGGCTACTCACTGCTTATTGCACTGGACCCAGCCTGATCCCTTGCGCCCACAGTTCCCACGCTCTGTCCCCTCCACGTTCAGCTTCTCATAACAGAAGCGATCAGCAGCCGCTGTGGGGAGATGGTGCCAGCTGTCAGCCCCCGCACCCAGAACCCACCCTAGGACCTCAGGCCTGCACCTCCAACACTCTGGCCTGACCCCAGTCTGGCTGGGTCCCTGGGATCCTGGGGAGCCACACGTTTGGTGGGGGGCCTACTCAGCTGGAACCTGCCCACCACCCAGCCTCTCGATTCTGGGTCCTCCAGAGTCCCCTCTGCCATCCCTAGACTCACCATGGCCCCAAAGGGCCTGGCACTGCCGGTCCCGGGTTTTGCAGCGACCTCCATAGCAGCGGCCCTGAGAGACCAACAAACAGGAGACAAGAAACAGGGACACTGAGTGGTCAGAGTGGAGACAAGATAAGGGACTGCACTTAGCCCAGAGGGGGGCCCCCCGAGCCATCATACCTGCTCATGGTCACAGTAGTAACCGTCCAGCTTGTGCAGGTTAGGGGGACACTGTGGAGAGAGGGACATGGCTGAGCAGAGCAGCCCCAGGCCTGGGAGCTGAGGCCTGCCCCAGGGAGGAACACAAGGGTGTCAAATGCCCCTATGTGGGGCCCTTGTTACGGGGTTCTTCCACAAGGACAAGGGGTTTGTCTGAGAGCACACAGATTCGCAAGCCCCAAAGCTGTGCCAGCCTCCCTCGGTTTCCCGCACCTGCCTCGTAGGGCTGGGAGAACTAAATGGCTGGCACATAATTAGGACTTAATAGATGTTAACTAATATTATCTGCTCTGATCTCTGGCATAAACCAGGCACCGCGCCAGGTGCTGGGAATACAAGCCAGACTAAAGATTGGTTTAATGATTGAAGGAACAAAGCCAGGGGGCATGAAGAACCCCTTTCTCAGATAAGGAAACTGAGTCTGGTCAGCGGGAGCGACGCCCGCTACGGAGTGGAGGGGCGTGGAGAGTAGTCGCGTTGCAGAGCCGAACTGATACGGGTAGGGATTGGCTCGCCCGGGGCCGGCCGGGCGGACCTGACTCGAGTCCCCTGTGCAGGTCTCCGCGATGTCGCACTCGTTCACGGCCTCTCGGCAGGACACACCCCGCGGCTCGTACTAGGGAAAGGATGCGTTCCCTAGTTTAGGTAGGATAGATGCTTCGACCCCGCCCTCCCCGGGGCCCCGCCCTCCCCCGGGACCCCGCCCTTCCCCGGGATCCGTCCCTAGGCCCCCACCATCCCTGGGCCGCTCCCCGCCCCAGGCTGGCTCACGTTTCTGCCCCTCCAGTCATTTCTCCGCACGGTCCCCGCCCGCTCCTCCAGCCCCGCCCTCAACATCCCCACGTGTGCCTCAGCCCCGCCCCTTACTCCCCATTGGCTCTTTCTTCCCGTCAGGCACCGCCCCAGATTGCCTCGCCCAGGGCTCATCCTCCCTAACTCCCGCCCCTTATCTGACGGCGTCCAATCGGCGCTCCTTGGTCCTGGCCCCGCCTCCTCCCCGTTCCCGGGCGGGTCCTCCTCACCTTGCAGCGGCGACAGCAGAGCCCGTCGCTGCACATGGCGTCGTGAGTCAGGGTGCATTTCTTGCAGCAGTTGCCACCCGCGCGGCTGCACTCCTGAGGGATGCAGGAGAAGGGAGAGAGGCGGGCGCGCCCTCATCCTCCCCGCTCCTCCCCGGTCCCCATCCCGCGTGCCTGGTCCCACCTGGCGCCCGCGCTAGCAGCTCACCTGCACCGAGCCGCAGTCGCACTCCTCCCCCGCCTCCACGAAGCCGTTCCCGCACTCAGGGGGGTCCAGGAGCTGGACCGGGAGGGCGTGTCGGGAGTCTGGCCCGGACCCGGCCCAAGCCCCGCTCCCGCGTTCCCCGCCCTGGGGCTGGTACCTTGAGGGGCTTGTTGAAGAGGCAGCTCCCGCCGCCCTCCTGCAGAAACTGGTTGTACTCGTCGATGCTGCAGCGCGAGAACTTGCGGGGCAAGTAGAACCTAGACAGGGGTGAGGGGACAGTGCCGCTGAGTCCTCCCCTCCAGCCCACCCTCTCGCCCCTTCTCAAGATTGGGGAGGGGGCGCACCGGGTACTCGGTCACCCCCGCGAGGAGGCTGAGGGTCTCTGCCCCGGGACTACACGAGAATCCTCCCGCCTGCCCATCGAGGAATGGGCGGAGGAGGGCGCTCGCGTCTCCTCCTCGAACTTCGGGGCTCCGGCCGTGCTGGAGCAGGCTGGCGGGAAGGTGCCTCCGAACGAGGCTCGGGCGGCGCCCAGTGGCGACAGTGCGCACTACAGTCTGGCCAGTTTGGTGTCCCTGCAGGGGAATCTGGGTCTCCCTGAGTAGTGTAGGCAGAAAATTGGGATTCTTTGAATCCTGAGTGGTCTGTGAGCTGGGCCTCTTGAGGCCGTGGGTCCAGACTGCCATTAGTGCTTGCTCTAGGACTCCCCTCGCCCAAGACCCTTCCCCCAGTTTGTCCCCAAGAACTCACCCAGTGTCCTCCATGATGCAACCCAGCCAGATGTCTGGACACTTGCAGTCCCCTGAGGGGTGAGCCAGGTGGATATGAGGGAGGGCCAAGGACCACTGCTCCCCACTTCCACCCTGTTCATCCTAGAGACACTGGGTGTGGGGCTGGGCTGGTTGTGGGGCCCCAAGTGGGTCCCTGAAGGTCAATACCTGCCGAGCTCCGGTGTTTGTTCCACATCATGCCCAGGTTCTGCCCCAGCGTCTGGGCCAGGGTCACTGCCATGGCGCCCATGTTGCCATACTGGAGGTGGGAGGAAGATGGAGCACAAGGATGTCCACATCCTTCCAACAGGCACTTTGTGCCTTCCCAGGCCCTCTCCTGCAGCAGCCACCCCAGCCACCTCCCCTCGCTGCTCACCTCATTCACACCCCCGCCCCGGGATAGCGAGCAGATGCCCCCCACGTAGGCTGCTCCACTGCTGGTGCTCTGGAAAGTCCTGCCCCTGGAAGGGAGAGGGTTTTCAGGATAACCTCCTGCCCTCCCCTGACACTAGAGTCCTTCCTTGGGGAGGTAACACTCGCCCTTCACATCAGCCTGGGTGACCTCGTTAAGCCCCTCCCCTCTTTGGGTTCGTTTGCCCATAAGCCAAAGGAGAGGTTCCCGTAAGATGAGCTCTAGTCGCAGGCCCCTTTATTCCACTTTTTCCCCCTACCAGGGCACTGGGTCCCTGAGGAAAGGGCGTTGGGACAGTTTGAAAGGGGAAAGGGGACTAAGAGGAGGTGAGGGGCAGAAGAGGACCACCAGCGCCAATGTAAAGGGCATCAGCCCAAGATGCGGGGGACGTGCCCTGCCTGCTGCATGGGGCTGGAAGCAGCTGGCAGGTGCAAGGTGAGCCCAGTCCCCAGACTCTGAGAAGAGCACCTGGCACAGGGCAGGGCCAAGTCACCCTAGGCACTGCAGCAACCAGCGAAGGCTGGCAGGTGCATGGAGTGGGGGACTTACGAGAAGAGGTGGGTGGCATCGCTGGGCTCAGGCAGACCCTCCCGCCGGTAGACCATGAGCCGAGCCAGGGTCTCCAAGAGGTCGTCCTGCACCTGGATCTTGTCCCCATCTGCCCACGTTTCCATGGCAACCAGCACGATGCGGGTGTTGAGCTGCTCCTTATACATCTGGGCCCAGAGCGGAGAGATGAGGGGACTGGACGGTGGGAGTGGGTGTAGGGTGACAGGGCTGGAGGAGGGCCTTGGTCTGTCCCTCCAGGAAGTAGGGGCCAGTGTCCCCCAGATGTGTGTGGCGGGGTGGGGGAATGAGGAAGAGGGAAGGGAGAGAGGGCGCCTCACCACATCAGCCAGGTTCACCACGGACTTGGCAAAGTTGCTGGTGAGGACCACCGACTGTCGCATCTGCTCGAACTGGGAGCGAGAAGAGTGGGAGGAGGATGACAACCCTTCTGGGCCCCTCCTCCCAGTGTCCCCCCAGCCGGGGAACTCACCAGCTGGTGGTCATTGATCACAATCAGCTCCACGTACTTGGTCTCGCTGTGCACTGTAGGGTGGCCCCGGCGGACCTAGGGGTGAGTGGGCACTTGGAATCAGTCCCCTCCATGCCTGACCTCATGACTAAGCTAGCGACAGACTCCGTGAGAGGGTGGGGGGGTCGCAGCTCCAGCCAGAGGCAGTGCCAGCCCCCTACTGGCAGAGGGTCCCCTCGCTCCCCAGCTTTGGGAGCCAGCTTTGGATGAGGGCAGGCAGCCTGGGTTTGCCCCCCATGGGGACCTGTGTCAGTGTTAGGGAAGGGTGGGGGGCTCTTCCTAGAGATGGCCCCCAGACACCACAGTCTTAGCCCTCCTTTGCACCAGCCACAGATGGGGGTGTCGTTCTGCTCTGGACACGACCCGAGGTCTGTGCAGCCCGAGGTCTGTGCGGGCCCCCGTACCTGCCTTTTCCTTCTCAGCCTTGGCCGGTCTGGAGGAGCAGACTGGGCAGGGGCAGCAGAGAGGCAGCCTGTGGGGAGGGGCTAGGTGAGGAGGGCACAGCCGGACCCCCCCCAGCCCCCTTTCCCTCCCTTACCTGGTTCCCTGCATCCGAGGGGGGCTGGGAGGAGAGGGGTCCGGTAAATGAGGTGGGGAAGGGGTCCCTGCAATGAGGGGGAATTAGTTCTTTGGGGGCCAATGAGGTCTCCTCTGGGCCCAGTTGAGGGGGACAGCTCCAGCCCTTCCTCCCACCCCACCCTGGGGTGACCCAGAACTGGCCGGAGCTCCCATGTCGGATCTGATCTCCCAGATGCTCAGATTCCGGGGTCAAGACCTGGGGGTGCCCTGAGAGATAGGGGCAAAGGACATTGGAGCCCAATGGGAGGTCACTTGGGGGACAGAGGGGACATTGGAGCTGGGGGCACAGGGGAGGGAACCAGAGCCGGGGTCACTGAGGAGGGCAATGAGGCTGAGGTTACTGAGGGAGGAGGAGGAGGAGGTGGCAGCAACAACTGTTGGGACAAGCATGGCAGGGCCATCGGAAGGGTAGCAAGGGGCTGTGCAGGGCTCACCTGGGGGGCTCCCCAAGGCCCAGCCATCTCTTGGGGCTCCACGATATAAGTCAAGTTCCCATCAGAGAAGACCCCACTGTGGAGAGAGAGGCACAGCTCCCTACTGTCCCCAGGCCTGGGAGGGGGCTCGTTCCTGCTGCCCAGCCCTCCCCATACTCACTGCAGCCCCTGGCAGGTGGAGAGGGCGGCAAAGGAGTGCGGGTTCCCCCGCAGCTTGCCCTGGTAGTAGCAGTGGTCTCCAGCCCCCTGCAGAAGAGAGCAGTGACCAGTGAGCAGGACATGCCCCCACGTGGCATGAGACAGGAAGATGGTGTTGGGCCTCAAAGCTTTGCAGGAGCCACCGAGCTGCCCTGTGGGCAGGTGGCTGCAGTCCCTGGGTACACCTGGGGCTCTGGAGCCTGGTTCTACACTGGTGGTGCTCCTAATTTGCTGTGTCACCCTGGGCAAGTTGCTAGCCCTCTCTGGGCCTCCCTCACCTCACCTATAAAATGAGGACATTGGACTATAGCAGTGGTTCTTAGCCACTTGCTGGGGCTGGTGAAAGGATCATAGGCTCCTTGGAGAATAACGGTTAACATTTATTTAATACCTACTATGTGCCAGGCACTGCTCTGAGCATTTACCACATACTATCTCATCTAATTGGATGACTGCTATGGACTCACTCCCCCCCCCGCACCCCCCCCACGCGCGTGCGCAGTCTCCACACTGCTTCCTGGACACGCCTGCACACATGGTCTGTGGCTGAGTCTGAGCAGCTTGTGTCCTCCTGGCTGGGCTCACGGGTCAGAGGGGACCAGCAGCGCCCTCCTCCCCCAACTCTGCTTCCTGCAGAATTACTTGTGCTCCAGTTACTGAACAGGCTGGGGGGGGGGGGCGGCTATTTATAGACACTCATTCATCTTTGTTCAAGCTCCAGCCTCCAGGGCTGGGACCCTGGTGTCCCAGGCAGCCAGGAATTCCCGGGGTCTTAGTCTGAGCAAGAGGGTGCATTTCCTCAACTGCACCCTCCCAGAAGAGTCTTTGGGGGGGGGTTCTGACATAGCGGGCATGGAACAATGAGGGTCCTTGTATGCCCCACGCAAGGCAGGGTGGCTGGCTGGGAATGAAACCTCTGGGGCCCTAAGACCCCTTGCCATTCAACCTGCCACTGCTGATCCTCGTAGCCTCCCGGGTGGGGAGAGATGGGAGGTCCCGAGGGGCCAGGCCCATGCTGAGTAGACCCCTGGTCCCATCTCCACCATCAATCACCTGCTCCTACATCACTGACCAAAGAAACAGAACCTCCACCCACCTCCCCTGGCCCCTTCCAAAGGCACTCACAGTGCTGTGCTGGGTTGGCCCTTCCCGGCTGAAGTGACGCTCCACGTATTGCGAGGAGAGCAGGTGACTGAGATGGAGCGGGCAGGAGGAAGGAGGGGGTCACCAGAAGGCTAGGTCAGGTTGGGTCCCGCCCAAGCTCAGGATCCAGGTGCCCCTGCCCCAGCCCCCCTCCCCAGCCCGCTCCCCCCTAGCCAAGTCCAGGCCATGCTCTGCCACCCCACCTGCTGCCCTCTTCCCAGGCTCGAGGCCACACTCACTGGTTCAGCTCCAGGTCCAGGGTGAAGTTTGCGTTGAAGGCTGGGATGACGAAGCTCACCTGGGCCAGATGGACAGGCTGTCGTGGGGGAAGGCAGAGGGGAGTCAATCTGGGGATGCCTGAAGGTAGGAGTCGGGGGAACTCCAGGACAGAGAGTGGCCCCAGGGAGGGGATGACCCAGCCCCTGCAGCTCAGGAGACCACTGAGTTGGGGGCGAGATTCTTTGCACAAGCCCCTCTTTCTCCAGACCCTGCTTCTTCACTGGGCAGCAGGAGCAGGAGGCTCATCCCCTGGCCCGGCCCCACCCCCCCCGCCCTCTGGAGCAGGGGGCGTGGAGAGGGCAGCTCAGCCTGCCCCTGCCACATCATGGCCAGCCACCCTCAGGCGGGATAAAGGGAGGCCCAGAAGTGTCATGGGAAGGGGACAAGGGTCCGTAGAGGGGGCAAACAGGAGATGGGAAGCAGGCCCCTCGCTTCCTGGCCCCCTACCCTAGGCCCAGCCTCAACTGACATGGGAGGCCTCAGGCCGTGCAGACGGGGCTGGGCCTCCGGGAGCTGGGACAACGGGTAGCTGCCATCGGTCAGGAGCAAAGGGCTTGGCTCCTCTACCCCCAAATCCATCGCCCTCTGCCTTGCCCAAAGCAGCTCATCTTTAATATTTCAATCCCATGGTTAATTTTTAAACACGGAAGTTTTCCTGATAAATTTTTCAGAGGGGCCTGTGCAGCGGGGCTGGGAGGCTCCAGGTCGCCATGGCAACATACCAGGCCTGAGCAGGATGGCTGCCCTTCCAGCCTGGCGCTCTTGCGGGGGACAAGACTTAAGAGCTGAGGGTACCTGAGTCACAACAGCCCTAGGGCCACACCTGGAGGCTCCCTCGTCCCATCCCGGCCTCAGGCCTTACAAAAGATCTGGAAGCTTGGGAAGGGCTGAAACGATGCAGGGCTGGTGCCTTCTTGCCCCCGCCCTCGTTCCTATGAGAAGACTGACCTCTAGACACCCCGCTGAGGGTCACCCCACTCTGCCCTGCAGACAGGAGACTTTTGTTCACTGTCTTGCTTTTGCGGGGGTGGGGCAAGTTGCAGGAAGGAAGGGAGCCCCAGTGTCGATGTCATGGAATCCCACAGCCTGCTGCTGGGGGGCTCCGCATCCACCCCCTAGTCCTTACTAATCTGGGCTAAACACCGTGCCAGTGTTATCATATTGGATCTTCACAACAAGCCTACGGGAGACCTGCTACTGTTATTCCCGCCTGACCGATGGGGAAACCAAGGCACAGGGAAGGCTAACTAACTCGCCCAAGGTCACACAGCTAAAAAGTGGTGGAGCTGGGATTCAAACTAGGGAATCTGCTTCCAGGGCCTTCTCACCCCGGGGTGAGGCAAGATGGAAGTGGGCCCAGCGTCCATGCAAGGCCCCGGGAACCGGGCAAGGTGGGGCAAAGGGCCAGCGCCCAGGCGGGCAGACCTCTGAGCCCCAAGGACACTGACTCACCCCATCCCTGGACCAAGGCTCCCGGCTCCATCCTGAGCCCCTACAGCATCGATCAGACTCGAAATAGAAAGCCAAGGGCAAGGCGTCACTGCTTCCTTCTCCCCACCCCCTGGCCTAGACCATCTCTGCTCTCTTCCCCCACGCTGGGCCAGGACAGCTCTATCCACCTCCAGCCCCCACACCTGGACCGTCTCTGCCCTCCCCTCCCCTCAGGACCCCTCCTGCCTGTTCCGTCCACCCCCACCGACAAGCCCCTGTCCCAGCCCCCGCACTGGCTGCCTGGACCCCTGGCCCTGGTTCAGCCCTCTCCCTGTGCAGCCTCAGGGGTGACCCAGCAACCTCTCTGAGCCCTAGATTTTCCCACTGAAAACCATAAGATGAGCCCAGATGCGAGGCTGGGAGGTTGGCTGTGTGGTGAGGACTTGTCCCGGGCCTGGAAGATTCTGGGGGCCTGCCCTGGCCCCAACAGGACCTCTGCACTCGGGAAGTTGGCGAGCCACCCATCAGGGCTCCTCCCCCACTCTGGGGAAAGCCCAGACTGGTGGGGGCGCAGTGTCACATGCCCCAGGATGCTCTTCACAGCCCACTGAGCCCTCACTAGCCCCCTCCCAGCAGGACCTGGGGCTCAGGCCAGTCGAGGCCCTGGGGTGGTACAAGAGTGGAGGCAGGCCTGGGGGGTGCTGCAGAGCCCCCAGAGGGTTGAGGGGGAAAGAGAGAGAAGCCACACACCTAGGCAGGTTGGCCTGGGCTGGCCTAATGGGGAAACACAGCCCTGCCCCTTCTGAGGGAGGAGAGCTCAGGCAAAGCCATCTCAGTGCCAGGACCTCTGAATCCCAGGCGCCTGGGGAGGCGCCTGCTGGCACAGAGTCCCCAGCGCCCCCCAGCCAAGCTTTAGGCCAATGTTCTGTCAAAGCCCAGCCGCTCTCCTTGCCCGGCCCTGCCCTGACCTCATCCCATTATTCTTCTGTCCCTCTGTCCCGCCAGTCCTCCAGCTGACCCTGTGCCCTGCACTGGCCTCTCGCTTCCCTGGCCCCAGGGCTCTCACGTGCTCCAGCTCATTCGATCTCAGCCTGCCCAGGCTGACTGGTCCTCATTTTACAAATGCCAGGCCAAAGCTCAGGGAGAGACACCTGGAGGAGACTGGCCCAGGGTCACGGCTGGATGCTGGGGAGGTGTGGCCAGAGTCTCACCTTCAGGCTGGAGTTCGAGTTGCCATGGAAGCTGTGGGCCCCACTCCCCGCCCCTGCAGGGGGACCATCCCCTCCACTGGAGGCTCCCCTGAGGCTGGCTCGCCTGCTCTCTCAGGCACCTGGTTCAGAAAGACCATGCCTCATCCTCTCGGAACCCCAGGTCAGGCCCGACCAGACACAGTGCAGACAGGAGGAAGCAAAGATTCTGCCGAAGTCCCAGAATCACAAATACAGATGCCCAGGCTCTGCCCCGGACCTGCAGAACTATGGTCTTGGGAAGGGGGAGACTAAGATCTTTAGGATTCCCAAATGGCCCAGAAAATTCGAGCATGCAGAGCACTGCGCCCCACAGCCTCTGGGCATTGCCCCTCAAATACTGACCCTGAACCTCTGCACCTGGACCGCCATCTCCTCCCTGGAGCCTGGTCTGTGAACCTGGACTTGCCGACCCGCATAGGCCTTTGGCCCCTCTCCACCTCTGCCTTGAGCACACAGGTCTTGACATATATGTCTTTTACCACTGATTCAACTTTTCACATGGGCGACCTTTAGTGTCTTGGGCTCAACACTCATGCTGAATGGAAAGACATCACAAGGACTGAGTGAGCTGCTTCACTCACTTAGCCTCAGTTTCCCCATCAGTAAAATGGGGTTGTTGTAAGGATTAAATAAAAGCCCCCTGACATTTTTTTTTTTTTTGAGACAGGGTCTTGCTCTGTCTCCCCGGCTAGAGTGCAGTGACATCATCATAACTCACTGCAACCTCCAACTCCTGGGCTGGAGCGATCCTCCTGCCTCAGCTTCCCAGGTAGCTGGGACTACAGGCATGTGCCACCACATCTGGCTAATCTTTCTATTTTTTGTAGAGACGAGGTCTCGCTCTTGCTCAGGCTGGTCTCCAATTCCTGACCTCAAGCGATCCTCCTGCCTGGGCCTCCCAGAGTGCTAGGATTACAGGCGTGAACCACTGCGCCCGGCCTAAAAGCCTTTTTCAGTGTGTTATTATCATGAGGATCAGTAATGATAATGATAAATGAAGAAGTAAGTGTACATGTTCTGGCAAAACAGGGCTTAGAGGAATTGGAAAAAGATCCCCTCGGATCACCCTCTGTGAGCGACATTCCAGAACAGTGGCTTTATGCTCCAGATCTGGGTGGATTGGGGTGATTTATCTGTGAGGTGTCTCACCTGAGGACATCTTTCTGAAATCCCCTCCCACCCGCGGTGCACGGAGACACCACCACCACCACCATGTCATGGGCAGCGGCAGAGGGGGGAGGCACCAGAGAGGCAGAGGCCCCTCCTGGGAGCATGGCCTGGCCAGGAGAAACCCCCACACCTGCTGACTCCCCCCCATACCCCCGGCACTGTGCGCGCCCCTGCTCCATTTATCAACAGGGCAGCGGGATTCCCAGACAATGAGAAGAGTTGGACCAATTTCTGATGATGGGATTTGACCTAAATTTTGAGGACAGAGTCACCTCCTTTCAGGGTCATCAGTCCCTCTGGGGACAGACTCTGGACAGCTGGGTTCCTCTAGGCAGCCAGGAGGGTGCTCGGGTGAGGCCAACCCCTCAGGCCAGTCTGGCTGAGGACTGAGACGCCAGGTCTGCCCAGGTCGCTCTTTCCCCGAACCCCACCCTGAGCCTGGCAGGTAACCCCCCAGTGCCCTGGCTCCTGCTTCTGGCACACAGCCCCCACGCAGCACCTGGTGCTCGGGGTCGTTGGGGATGTTGGACATTGGCCTTGGCCAGATCCCAGGCTGGACGCCTGGCATACGTCCGACCCTCGCATCCCCGCAGCAGCCTGGGCAGTGGAGACTACTATTGTCCCTACTTTATGAATGAGGAAGGTGGGGTTCAGGAGGCTGCAGTGGTTGGCTCAGGTCACGAAGTCAGAAGCAGTGGAGCAGAACCTGCACCAAGGCTGTCCCACCCCAAAGCCACAGTGCACAGCTTTTCAGACTGAAGTTCAGCCTGCGTGAACTCCCTCTCACGGCAGGGCGCAGTGCTCCCGCCCCATGTCCCCGGGGAACAGGCGGGGCCCAGCACAAATCCTAGCCCTGGCTTCCAGCCACCAGCCCCCTCTGAGAAGCCCCTCCTGCCTCCAATCCCAGGACAGAGCTGCAACTTTGGCCACACAGACCACAGAGTGGCCTTGGCTCTAGTGGGGTACAGGGCCCCCGGCATGGCCCCCAGTACCCCTGTGGCTCCCTGCCCATGACTGCCATCTTGAAAGGGCTGGGGGCTGAGCCTTACTCACTTGGGCCCCACCCTCCTGCAGCAAAAAACAAGACTGCAGCTGGGGGCCTCCGGGTGGTGTTTTAGTCCTGGTCTACGCAGCTCTCACAAGAGCTGGGCCCAGTGACGGGCTCCCTTCCCCTAGCTGGCTCGGATGAGTGTCTGTCTCTAGGGGCCTGGGACCCTCTCACCCCCAACCCTGCTCACTTCCCCCCATCCTGCCCTCTCCTTGGTTCCCAAGGAGTCTGGGTCTCCCCAGGGGCCGGCACAGCCCACAAAGCAGCTTGGTGTGACTTAGGAAAAGGTGTCTTCTCAGAACACGTGCTGCCGTGTGAGCTGTGGCTTCCGTTCAGCTCACTCACCCCTCGCCCCGGTGCCCTAGTGCAGTGAACAACCAGCGCAGCTGTCCACTGTGGCCCTGTCTGTCCTCCTGCCTCACCCCTTGGCTGCAGGCTCCCTGTGACCACAGGTCTCTGCACTTCCAGAAGCTCCCATACTTCTCCGGGCCTCAACCCCGACCTGCTTCCAGACTGGTCAGATGTGCGGTGCTGCGAGAAGTGGCAGAGAGAGCGCGAAGGGTTCCCTGTGTTCCTCTTTACTGCTCCCCTGGGCAAGAGGTGAGCAGTGCACTGGTCAAGGGTCCTGCTCTGGGTACCAATCTGGCTTCTGCTACGGGAGTGCTGTGCCACCCGGAGCAGTTACTTCACCTCTCTGTGCCTGTTTCCCCACCTGTGAAATGGTAATAACAGCCCCAGCTCCTGGAGTTGAGATGAAGATTAAATAAATGAACACATGTAAAGGCAGAAGTGCGCCTGCCTCAGGCAGGGCCCAGTAAATTGTACTTTCTCTTCTAATTCCTCCCTGGCCACCTTTGGTCTCCCCTGTCCCAGCCCCCCACCGAGCCAGGGTCCTCAGCAGACCCAGCCCTTTCCCATCTGCCACCTCCCCATGGCAGGTGGGGCAGAAATAGGTTATCGCCATCCTGACTTTAAGGATCAGAAAGGTGGAGTGATCGGCCCAAAGCCACAGCAGGTCAGCGCCGGAGGCCCCACCACCCCGGCCCTGCCAGCAGCAGGTGCTCCTGGACTCGCCACACGACCAGATGCTGACTCAACTCCTGCTTGGCCTGAAGTTCCAAACCTGCAATAACTTTAGGACAAAACCCAAGCAGCGCCCAGCTGGGGCACTTCTGCTGGGATATGGGTTCGAGGCTGCACTGGCTCCACCATCAGCTCCGAGGTTCTGTGGCCAGAAGTGCTTGAACCCAGGGAAGAAATGCCAAGTGGGAGGTTGAGGGTTTGCCATGTCTCCGTCCAGTCAGGGGAAAATAGTCTGGACATGTCCTTTTGTGTCCTTTAGCCTGAGTTGAGGGAGTGCCCCCTGGACCCACATCGAGAGAGTCCTGGGGGCAGAACAGTACAGTGCGAAGGGCTCTGGTCTTGGAGCTGCTTAAGATTTGCTTGATTTCAGGAAAGTTACTTAACCTCTCTGAGCCTTAGTTTGCTCATCTGCAAAATGGGGCAGACAGAAGTTACGGGCCTTAGAGACGTGTGAGAATTAAGTGATGTAATGTGCACACAGAGCTTAGCACAGTGCCTGGCCCAGAGAACTCCGCAGCTGTGACAGCCCTCTACTTTACCACCAGGGCAGATCTTCCACCTCTGGGGAAACTGAGGCACAACTAAGGCAGGGCTCTGAGCAAGTCCCCTGGGGAGGCTGCCGTGAGGTCCTTGGGAAGTCTCAGACTGCTGCTAGAAGTGACCAATGCCCCACAGATCCAAAGAACTCTCCACTCCCCCCGAGACCCTCAGACACCTCCTTAGGTGTATTTGGATTCAGTCACTCACATCCACACCACACATGCACACGCACCACCCGCTCACCCAGCAGAACACCCAAAGAGTCCCCTGATCCATCCAGTTCAGCTGCACCCATCCGGACCTCCCCCAGAGCCTATGCAGCTCTCTCTTCAGAAAGGGCTGGGCTGAAGGCACAACCTGCCCTGCTGGAGTACCCCACTTTTCATCCCTCCCGGCCCCCATGCTTCCCCTCATCTCTGACTCCTGACCCCAAGGTGGCATCTCTCCATCCCCCAATCTGCACGTCCCCTAAAGCACATGCCAGAGGCCCAGCAGACAGGTGGGTCATCAACTCCGCCTCAGTGCAGACATGGGGCGCACAGCTCACAGGTGGGGAGTGACACCAGGGAAGAAAGCCAGACTGAGCAGCCGGGGCACCCCATCCCTGGCCCTGGGACCATCCCCACTGCCCACCCTGCCCCTCCCAGGGAGCCTGGGCAGGCACTGAAGCCCGCCTACCCCCGTCCCCACCCCCACGGCCCGCCAGCCCAGGACCATCAGCCCCCTCCCCTCCTGCCCCCTCCCGCTTGCTGGGCGCTGCCCTGAGCAATGGTCCATCTATTATGCATGCTGCCTTCCTGCTCCATTCCATTTCACGAGTATTCCCCACCCCTGCACCACCCCACATCCCCCTCCACCACCCCCCTTAAGGGCTTTTAACCAAGTGCATTAGGCAGGGCCAGATGCCAGTCTGACAGATGTCCATAATGGCAGCCTCCGGTTCCCTCCTTCCTCCCTCTGCCCAGCCCAATCCACCTCCCACCACTCCCAGCTGCCAAAACTTCCCAGACCTGGATTGTACCCCCCTCCGAGCCTCTCCTCTACACCTCCTATTCCTGCCAGGCCTTGGCCATGCAGCCCTCTGCCGCCCTGCCGGCCCGGCTAACTTTCGGCTGCAAGCTCCTGGACAGCCCGGGCGTGTTGAGCGACTATTCCGTCTGGGTGATTATTATTCACATGATATTAATTAATTATTAATTGCAATTAATCTCCTTCATTCCTAACCTTCCTCTGGGAGGCAGGAGGGGTCTGGCAGCTGAAAGGGACAGTGGGCAGGTAGAGCTGGCATTTGTGGGTGAGCTTGGGACCTTACACTATTTTCCAAAGCCCCACCTTCAGCCAGGACAAGAAGGAGAACAAGCCTGTCTGTGTACTGGGGGAAACTGAGGCAGGAGCAAGCACTAAGCTGTTCCAAGAAAGCCCGCTGAGGGTGGCTACAGTGAGAACTTGGGAGCCCTGATCCTAGACTGGGGTCTTAGCTGATTCTCCCTGCCCCCCACTGCCCTGCCCAAGCCCCATTTTGAGCAGAACCACTAGCTTTGGCAGGAGGGGAGAGGGGAAGGTTGACCCAAAGCTGCATTGAGACCTGGGTATTCTGGGGTCCCTGAATGCTGAGGACAGGGGATCCCACAATGATGGGAGAGGGCCCTGGAGCTGGGGCAGGCCTGGTGCTCCCCCCTAGCGGGCTCAGCACCCACCTGATAGCCCATTGTACAGACGGGGAAGCTGCTTCACCACCAGTGCCAGCTGCTGAGGGGGTGCCCAAACCCTGCCTACCCTGGGGGTCTCCCCTGAGCCTGCTTCAGCCCCCTGGGCTCACCACCCGACCCCACTCACCGGGCCCCCTGGTGGCTCCTGGCGGACCCTGGTGTCCAGCTGCTGCTTTCGGACCTCTCCCCCGGAGCTCTCCCTCACCAGACGGCTGGGTTCTGTGACCTCGGGGGCTTCTGGACCCTCCACCTGGGGTGAGCCTCCCCATCGCAGAGCTCCAGCAGGACCCCCGGCCCCAAGACCTGGGGAGACAAGGCCATAGTTGCAGGCAAATGCCCACCATGAGGCAGGGGACTTGGGAAACGGGTGGGTACACCACGTCCCCCACTCTGGTGGCCCCGGAGCCCTGGGGTGATCCGGGTGGGAAGATCTGGCTGCCCTGCAGGGGGAAGCGCCCCACGGGGAGGGGGCCAGGAGCTTCACTCCTGCCCAACCGTCACGACTGCCCCCCCACACCCAACCCGCAGAGACCTGCAGAGTCGGCCGGCAGGCGGCAGGGGGATGGACGCGGTGGGGCCGGCCAGAAGGGGACAGGTGGGTGGACGCACCTTCCCTCCTCTCCCGCTCCCCCACCCTCCCGCGCTCTGGACCGGCTGTCACCCGGAGCACTGCAGGAAAATGTAGCTGCAGCGGAAACCGCCGCAAAACCCGGGAGGGGGCAGGGAGGGGGCGCCGGGGCAGGGGCCAGGCCGAGCGGGGGTCACTCACCGGGCGGGGGGAGCAGCGGCAGCAGCAGCGGCAGAGCCGCGAACGCCCAGCGCCGCAGCAGCCTCATGGCTCGCTCATATCCTCCCGGTCCGGGGGCTGCGGCTGCGAGCGGCGCGGCGGAGGGCGGGAGCGGGGACGGGGGCGGGGAGGCGCCGGCTGCGGAGCCCGGGCGGGGGCGCCAGGCCGGCGGGGGTCGCGGAGCGGTGGGGGCGGCGGGCAGGGCGCCGGGGCTCAGCGCGCTCCGGCCGCGGCCATCCCGGCGGGGCGGCGGGGCCGGGTTAAGAGCGGCTCGGCGAGCACGTGAGCCGAGGGCCCGCCCCCCGCCCTCCCCCCGCGCCCCCAGCTCTCCCCGAGCCGGTCCGGCCGGGGCCGCAGCGACGGGGGGGACAAAAGAGGTGCCTCCCGGGGCCCCCCTGCCCCGCACCTCCTCGGCCCCCTCGGCAGGTGCAGGGTGGGGGCGCACCAAGTCTCCATCTCGCGGCCCCTCCTTGGCCACCCCTTGCTTGAGGATCTCTGAGGACCCGTAGATTTCTTGGGGGGCAGGGTGCAGAGGGACCCCGGGCTCTGACCCGCTGACTGCCCGTCTGCGGACCTGAGGCGGGGGCGTGGCTGCCGGGCGCTGTACCCAGGAGGGGCCTGCCCCGGCCCCAGCCCGAGCGTGGGTGACCCAAGGCTGCGCGAGCTGGGAAGGCAGGGCCAGTGGCTCTTTTGCCCAACGTTCCGCTCCTCGCCTTGGGGATTTCTTGCCCATTCGCAGAGGATCTTGTCACTGCGGGGTTCCCCCACACCCCTTCCCATCCTGCAGGGGTCCCGGCCTCCAGGAAGGCTTCAGGGCCACCAGGAAGGGTTGGCCTCTCCCTCTGGGCTCCTGAGTCCCTCACACAAGGCACCCCAATCCTTCCGCCAAGTTAAATACTAACCCAGGTCATTTACATGCTGTTAGCATGCCACATTTCTGCCCCCTCTTTGCCAGTCCAAGTCTTTGAGAGCAGAGGACACCTCTGGAGCCCCCCAGCCTCCCCTCTCTGGTCAGACTGGGGTGCCCTGTCTGTGAAATATTTCACCTCCCAACCTACCTCCCCAGCTGTGCCCTCAACCCAGCTCCTGGGCTCTTGGGCAAGATGGGTCCCAATGCCAGGGGCTGGGATCTCGGACTTCTGCTAGGGGTGCCAAGAGCCAGATACGTGAGAAGATGGGGTGGGGCATGGTAGGATGCAGGTGAGGCCCCATCATGACCTTTGTACCCACACTGGGGGACCACAGGTCACTGAAGAACAAGACTGGAGGCAGGGAACCCCTTCCTGGGTCCTCTGCATCCCCAGGGACACAGGGCCTCTGCTGGGGATGAGGGAGCTGCCTCCAGCTTGTGACAGCACCCCCCCAGCTCTATTTTAGGCCCAGGAGAGGTGAGAAGGCGATTTCCCAGGAGGCGCTGACATCAATGCTGGGAATGAGGTGACTCCCCCCACCCTCCCCAACCACCTGCCACTCCAGACCCAGATGCTCAGCACGGCTGAGCCAATTCTTCCCTCACTCTGAAGACATCTTGAAAAGCTCCTCCGCGATGTAGGGCGAGGAGGCTCCTGGGAATGAGGGCCTACTATGCGGTGTTCCCTGGAAACTCACCACTACCCCGGAGGGAGAGATTGTGCTCCCCACTTTATAGATGAGGAAACTGAGGCTCTGAGAGGCTATGTGAGCTTCCCAAAGTCCACACAGCTGGTCAGTGAGAGGCATGTCCCACACTCCAGGGCCCTACTCCCCTCTGGCCACTTGTAGCCCACTTCTGCCCCCTATCTGGGACCAGAGGGGACTAGTACATCTGGTCCCTCACCCCCCCCCACACACACCTCGTTTGGCACTCCAGACTCCAGGGTGACTCCATCCTGCCCTCCCCCACACCATGTTCCAGGTCCCTGTAAGCCCTGACCAGGTGTGCCTTCCAAAAGCCTGGGTGGGGTTTGTCATTGCACAGTGGAGGGCCCTGAGGCCGCAGTTTGGACCCCTCCACAAGTCCAAGACCACAGAGCGAGCCCAGTGTTCTCTAGGCCTCTTTAGCTGAGGCACATTCCAACCACATCTGTGGCCCTGGTACCTTGGACTGCCTGTTGGGGAGACCTGATTGGCCCTCAGAGTGACTCTTCCCTGGTGGCACTCTTTGCCAGTTCCAGTGGGGGCTCAATCGTATGGCTCCTCAGCCCCCACAGACACCCATCTTCCCCGGCTCCGAGCAGACTTGGCCAGACACCTGGCCTCTGCCTTGACCACGCCCGTTCCCCGGCCCCTGGGGCCCCACCTCCTCCCATCTTGTGCTGCCTCAGCTCTGCTTTAAGCTGCCTCCCCAAACAAGAAGTTTGCTTCAATTTCCCTCACCCGCCTTCCCTCCTGAGGTCAGGGGCTGTCTCTGTCCTCCAAGTGGTGGCCCCTCAGCAGAATAGGGACTGTCTCCCCCATCAGACCTGTCCCATGAAAGCAAGGGCTGTTCTCTCCTCAGATCGGGGCAGGCCTGCATCTCCCCCTCAAACAGAGGGTTCTCCAGGGGGGTTCCCACCCCAACTCCACAGCTACACTACAGTTGGCTCCTTTGGTCTTTCTGCTCATCCCTTGAGGCTGGTGGTCCCAGTTTCTGCTGTCTTGATGTTGCCTTTGCTGAGGCATCTGTGTGAGCCTGCTTGGGAGCTGGGCTCTGGCCCCCACCTCCCGCCCTCCCTCAGGGACCCCACCACCAGGAGGCCTGGGAAGCCCCGTGACGGGCCGGGCCTCCTTCCCGCGGTAGCTCTTCCTGCCCTTCAGCCAACTCTTCCCTCACATTTTCCTGCACAAGGGCCAAGCTGGGCTGAGGCAGGGCCAAGACCGTGTCTCGGCAACTGCAGGTAAGGGAGGGGTGCCGGCTGCCCCAGCCCTGGGGCGGCACGGTGGGCAGCGACTCCTGCCAGTGGAGGCCGTCCAGGCCCCGTGCCCGCCTCGAGGCCTGCAGCGCACACCACGCCAGTCATGGGGGCAGGAGGGCGTGGTGGGTGAGGGCAGGACTCAGGGGCCAGGCTGGGGTCCCAATCCTGGCTTCCCCCTTTATTGGCTGTGTGACCTTGAGCAAGTCCCCTGGTCTCTCAGCCTTGGTTTCCTCATCTGTGACAGGGGTTAGGAAAGCGCTCCCTCACAGGGCTGCTGAGGTGTGAACGAGTGGCTGAGCTCCCACACCCAGGACGGTGTCCGGTGCGTGGAAGGGGCTTGGTCCAACTGGATCCGCAGGGTGAAAGGTGCTGAGGAGAAAGCCAGCTCCTGCCCTTGCCCAGGACCCAAAGCCCTTTTATAGCTTGGGGGCCTCAGGGCCCTCTCTATGCCCAGCGCAGAGAGCGACCATGCTCGATGACACGATGGTGAGGGGTGGGGAGCGGGGGAAATGCTACGGCATTCGGACAGGAAGTCCATCCTGCTTCCTCTCAGAGGCTCTTGGCATCTGCATATCCCCAGGGAAACTTGCCCTCCTCCCTCTCAGTTGTCCTGAGTGGCCCCACCTTTGCTCTCTGAAGCTCTCAGGCCTCAACCAGGGCAGAGTTGGAGTCACCTATGGCGCCAGCATCCCAGGCTTATGGGGCACAAGTACAGTCACACCCCCAAGGACCCAACTGCTCCTTCCCTCCCACTCGAGGGGCCTCTGGAGAACCGGCCCTTGGGAAGGGGGGCCTGGGAACAGGGTGTCTCACAGTGGCCCTGAGCAGCTCCATCCACAAATTCACACTGGAGACGAGGATGCAGGTCACACGGGGACATCACAAGGCATATTAGTGAAAATAAACTCTATTTAAAGTGTCCAGGGGGGAGACCTCACAAGTGTGTGTGAGTGCAGGTAATATATGTTAGTTCGTTGAGACAGCGTGCCAAGCACCTCACAAACATACCTGATTTAATTCTTGTGACTTCCTAATGAGGTAGCTACTACTATGATGTCCATTTTTTTAGATTAAAAAAACTGAGTTTCAGTTTGGCAAAGGTCAGAGTTCAGTGGCAGGACCTGGATCCAAACCCGTCTATTGTCTATTCCAAGGGCATCAGGTAGCCTGCTAATTACCAGTCAGGTTCTGCTGCTGAGGGGTGAACGGGTGGCTGAGTTCCCACACCCAGGACGGTATCCGGTGCGTGGAAGGGGCTTGGTCCACCTGGATCTGCAGGGTGAAAGGTGCTGAGGAGAAAGCCAGCTCCTGCCCACGCCCCGGCCCTGGGGCGGCACGGTGGGCAGTGACTCCTGCCAGCGGAGGCTGTCCAGGCCCCGTGCCCAGCCTCGAGGCCTAAAGCTCATGCCCTGAAAGATTATACTCAAGGGTTCATGGAGAATATGGAACCCATGCCTTGCGGAATGGGGCATTTTTTGCTGCTACTGAGGGGCTTTCCAGGGCAGGGAACAAGACCCTGAAGTGGAACTGCCTGTGGGGGGTTAGTCTGGTTGGCTGGGGGATTTTTGGTGGAGGGAGGTGGCAGAGGGAACGAGATGACGTGTGAGGGGAGGACGCTCAGGAGGGAGAGGGACTAGGACTCCAGACTGGTTGGATTTGGCTCAGGGAGCAGCGAGAGAGGCAGGAGTTAGAGGATGCCGGGAGGAACACAATGACAAAGTGGGAGCCAGGAGCTGGAGTCTCCCAGCGTTCTCAGAGATGCTGTGTTGGTGGTGGTGGCACAATGGGGAAGCATATGAGATTCATTGCAGGTCACGGTATTTTATTATGGGAAGGGCCTTTGAAATCATCTCATCCAAGTCCCTCACTTAAAGATGAGGCCCAGAGTAGTAAGGGGACTTGCCCAGAGTCACAATGTGACTTAGGGGAGCGGCCAGATCCTGCCTTCCACTGAGCAGAGCCCTATCCTCGCTCCTGTGAGATCAGAATTCAGAAGGGAGTTGGGTGGAGCTACCAATTCAGGTCACATCTGCAGAGAAGTAAAAGATGCACTGAGAAGAACTGAGAACAAAGGTCCTGGGACCTCGTCTGGGGGAGGCAGTAGGGCTGGTGGGCTCTCAGTGGTCAGGGAGCTGATTCAGGGCGGACATTTAAGGCCTGTGCTGAATGAATGGACAAGAGTGAGCCAGCGACACTACGGAAGTGTGAGGGGAGGCAGGAGAACCAGGCCAATGTGCGGTGCTGGGACCGAGGGAGCCAGGTTCCAAGGAGGTAGGAAAGGAGAAAAGGAACCTGACTTTGGTAATTAGCAGGCTACCAAAGGCTACCATCAGGCTACTGATGCCCTTGGAATAGACAATCCCAGTAGAATGCTCCAGGCAGAGCCACTGCGGAAGGAAGTTTGGAAGGGGAGAAGGTGAAGACATGGAGGCAGGTATAGACCACAGGAAGTAGCCAGAGGACACGAAGGAGCCTTTCCCAAGCTGCAGAATCAACTCAAGTATTTTCCAGGATGAAGGAGCATCAAGCTTTTGGGCAGAGGGAGGTGGCGAAGTCTGAGAAGGAAATTGACAAGGGTGGCCGGGTGGGCTGGGACAGCATGACTTACAGAGGAAGGAAACAAAAGAGTCAGATGATGTTGAAGGGGGACCGACAGCAAGATGAGGCAGTGCTTACTGAGTCTGGGTCATCTGGTGAGGAGGAGGAACAGAAGGGGTTTTGCACAGTCCTCGTGTCAAGGAGCCACTGAGGGGCAGCACCTGTCTGTCCTGGGTCAGGTCTCCGGTGTTCTGGGTTCCCTGCTAACCGGAATCTACAGCCTGAAGCCCCAATGGAGAAATGGCTGAGGAGTGTTGTAGCCCTGGGCTTTGGCCCAGCAGAGATGTCTAAGGTCACGATCGTTGAGATGGCAGGGGAAGGCCATGGCAGCTGATATGAGGTTGGGGGAACAGGTCCTGGGCAGATGGTGACAAGGGCATCAGAACCTGGTGCCACGGCTTTGTGTGAGCAACAGGTGAAGGTGTCAGAGAAGTCTGAGGAGGGGGTGAGGGGAAACTTTTCCTCACCCAGAGGGGTGGCATCATGGGGAAGGCAGTGGGGAACAAGGCATCCTCGTATGTCAGAAAAGGAAAGACGTACCAGCAGGGCCCAGGGGAAGGGGAGAGGGCCCCTAGCAGGAATGCCTGCTGGGGAAAAGGAGTTTTCTTGGGTGGGTGACGAGCATGCCCTGTGCAGGTGACCACTCACCAGACAGCAGGACCCAGTAACCAGACGAGACTGGGAAGGGGAAGCTGGGCAGGGACAGATCTTACCCCATTCCCCTCAGACGAGGCCAGCTGCAGGGTGGTGGCACTCACATCCCGTCCTGCTATGTGGTTATTCCGTCCTGTCTGCCGGGCCTTCATGCCTGCCTTGCGTCACTGGAGGGCAGCTCGAAGGCCGGCATGCTGCACTCCAGCCCCATCTCTGCCATTTGTTATTAATAAGCTTATTTACATTTCCTGAACCAAGATTAACTGTGAAACCTAACAGGAATGGAATACAAAGACCAAACATGACTGACCTCTAAGGAGGGCTATACACACGGTTGCTCTCTTTCCAGACTAACAACTTGGGCCCTCACCCACAGCAAGGCCCCTTCCTTCCTCTGAAAGGAGACACAGAACAGCACCAAGCTTCCGGTAGCTTCCACATTTAAAGAGACAAACACACAGAGGCATAGAAGGGTGAGAAGAACCACAGTACAAATAGTAATAAAAAAAAAAATGGCCAAAGAATCGATAGCAAACCCATTTCTGTCTCTAGATTAATGGCTTGGCTGCAAGAAATGGGGGGAGGTCCCTGGGGAAGGAGAGGGAAGGAGGGGAGGGAAGAGGGTGATGTGGAAGTTGGCAGGTGAGATACTGGCCCTGGAATAGCAAACTCTGGGTGGGCAGCTTGAGCTGAGGAGGCAGAAAGAGCTGAGAGGGGTCCCTAGAGGGGTCTCTGGCCACATCCTGGGCTCAGGGGGAAGGTCAGTGCTGGGCCCCAATTAAGTGCATGGGGGAGGGAGCTCTGTAAGTGCCGCAGCCTGAGCCCCTCCTCTGCTTCATATGTTCCTGAGGATCTGCACGCAGGAGCGTGGGGGGCTGGGGGAGGGGATACAAACACAGGCATTTCGGAAAGCAGGAGAGACCACATGCTTGTGGGGAAGGAGGCTGGGGGTGGGGAACACCAACTAGCCCTCGGCTCTGCAGAGGCAAGTGCCTGCCGAGGCCAAGAGGCCGGGCCAGGACTCCTACTGCTCCAGCTTCTTGTGGTCCCTCCCTATGCCAACCTCTCCTCTGGTGTGGGCAGCTGGCCATGGCCGGACAAGCCCTTTGTAGCCTGCGGCCTGGTCAGGACCATGGCTGGAGGTAGGGGAAGGAGAGGGCAGCCCCAGCCCAGACTCTCTTGGTCCTGTGCAAAGATCTGGTGGGCAGGAGGACTCGCTCTGTCTGCTCCACAGAGCTTAGCGTGACAGCTGCTCACTTGGACCTCAGAGGCCAGGCCCGGGCCTCCTTCTGGCTTGAGGAGATCCTAGGGCTCTGCTTGTCCTTGTGTGCTAGCCAGCCCTAGCCAGGTGTACAGCACCAGAGGTATAACTTGTATTTGTGGCCCTTCAGTCTGGAGCTGTCTGGCCCCATGAAGAGCTGAGTACCTTGGGGACTCACAGGAACAGCTCTCTGCCTGCATTGGGCTGGGGCTGGGGCTGGGGCTGGGAGACAGGGAGGCAGGGCACTTGGAGAGGCTGGGGGGCCCAGAGCCACTGGGAGCAGTTGTCTCCCCCACTGGCTGGCAGAGGGTAGGGAAGAGAGGTAGACTCGCCCTCTGTGGGCCCCCCTAGGGGCTGTGTGCTGGCAGCTGAGTGCAGGTGGGCTGATGGCTGGCTGGGAGCTGCCGGGCAGCTGGGGAGCTGGCCAGTCTGCTGGGATACAGGGCCGGGGGCTGCACACTCAGAATCCTCAGACCCTGGGGGCCAACCTCCCCCAGGCCAGGGAGGCTGTGTAGCCCAGAACTCTGCTGGTCTGTCTCTGGGCTGCCAGGGGAAAGAGTCTGGGAGGGAGAGGCCAGTCTGTGGGTGGCACAAGGGCAGGAGGGAGGCTAGGGGCCTGGACTCATGGCCTGGAAGCGAGAGAGATGGAAGATGCCTGCCACTGGTTGCCCTGGTGCCACAGGGGCTGGGGGCTCTTGGGACAAAAAATGAGGCCCCCTGTTTCTTTTCGGCATTGCCGCTGGGGAACTCAACCTTCCGCTTGTGGCCAACACGTGCCAGGTCTGGGCCGGAAGAGAGGTCTGTAAAGCTGGATCTGGTCAGGAGGTGCTGGCAAGCAGGGCTCCTGGGCACTGGTGTCCCTGGGGGGTCCACAAACCCATCAACTGATCCCCCTAGCTCCTGGCAGCTTGCTGCTTGTCCAGGCACCTCGCCAGTCCCTGCAGGGTCAGCTGGTGCCTTCATGCTGCCCACTGTCCTCTCCCGCTTTGGGGTGCCTGGTGTCTGGCAGTTGTCGTCGCTCTTTATCCTGGGAGACGCTGCCTTGGGATGGGAGGGCTGGCTGGTGGGTAGAGTCTCAGGATGGAGAGGGTCACAATCAGAAGCTGGGGAACCTGACCGCCTGTGAGGACAGAAACACCCAGTGAAGTGCAGGCTCAACTCCAGAGCAGGCAGCAAGCTGGGACCCTCCTGGGCTGAGGCTGAAGGCAGGGAAGGGGGGCACGCATGGTGCTGAGGAGAGAGCTGCCCACTCTGGGGCTCTGTGAAAGGCCTCCTCTTGGGTCTGGACCTGCAGCAGCAGCCAGCACTGTGTACACTTCTCTTGGCTCTGCAGCCTGTGGTCAGGGCTGGCCAGCGGAACAGGTTAGAGGCTGTTCCTTTAATGACTTTACAGAGGAGGCTGTGCCCTTTGGCGGCTGGGGAAAGCAGCACAAAGCCTGGTCGTTCAAGCTGAGCCCAGAGGTGGAGATTTGGGGTGAGATGTGAAGCCACAGCCCTAGGTGGGACAGGGCCTGCTCTTGGCAGGCAGCAGGGGGAAGCTGGGCTTGGAGGGCACTGGAATTCCCACCAAACCCATGCAATCCTTCCTTCTGGGGCTGACTTCTAGAGAGGGAGAACGACCTTGCTGTTCACCCATCTGGGAGGGACCCAGGAACTACTCCTCTTCTAGCTGGTCAGAACTGCTCACCACCTACCACATCAATGCTCATCTGGTAGAAAGGAAGCCATGCTCTAGTCTGGGCCCAGTCCTGATCAGCTGAAGCCACAAATGGAGGTTTAGTTTTTTTTTATTTGGCCACCTCCAAGACAAATAGGACAGACGATAGTGGGGGAAAAAGGTGAGAAAAGAGAAAAAGATCACAGCCTGATCCCAACAGCTGCCAACCTGAGGGTTCCTTCCCACCTAAAGAGGGCAACAGGAGCAGAGTGAGGACGAAGTTGTGCCTGCCAGTGTGGCGCTCACCTGGGGAGGCTGGCCTGGAAGGGGATGTCTGCAAAGCTGTGGCTGAGCTGGGCGATGATCCGGTCAACTTCCGCATATGGATGGGCTTCTAGGGCAAAGCCCCGGTGCCGGGCGCTCTGAAGATGCTGCCCGGGGGTGAAAGGAGGCACAAGGCATTAGACAAGGCTGGGGTGGGAGGCAAGCAGAGCTCCCAGTGTCCCCTGGCATTGGAGAACGTGGCCATGCCAGGGAGGAGACGGGGCAAGAAAGGCCCATCCCTGGTGGTCAGGCTCTCTCAGAACACTCTGGGGAGTAGCTGCTTAGTGGGGAAGGGGCTCACCACATGGAGCTCCTCAAAAGCCTCTTGGCAGCACTCGCAGTACCCTTTCTTCCTCCTGGACACGGTGCGGGTGGCTGATTGCAGGCTTGGCTCTCGGTCCTTGGGTTCTCTGGAGAGGGTACAGGACGCGGGAAAGTGGTCACTGCTGGGGCCCTTAGAGAAGGAGCTGCTGCTCAGGGCCTGGAGCCCAGGCCAGGGACGGGAAGGACCAAGAGGGCCAAGGGGCAGGGCAGGCACAGGCAGGCAGGCCTGCTTTATACTCATACCACCCACCCAAGGGCAGCAGGAGAGGCAACAAGGAAAATGAGACCTCCCTGTGGGCAGCCTGTCCTACCTCTGTTCTCTCCTCACCCACATATCTTAAACCACAGGTAAGGATGGGGTCTCAAAACAAAAACAAAAACAAAAACAAATAAAGAAACAGCCGGGCATGGTGGTGCACGCCTGTTATCCTAGCTAACCGGAAAGCCTGAAGTGGGAGGATCACTTGAGCCCAGGAATTAGAGGTTATAGTGAGCTATATAGCTATATAATCACGTCCCTGCACTCCAGCCTGGGTGACAGAGTGAGACCCGGTTTCAAAAAAAAAAAAAAAAAGATTCAAATGATCAAACATACGCAAACATACTCAATCTCATTCATAAGAAAAAATGAAAATTATAATTATATTGAGATACAGTTTTTAATCTATCAGACTAGCAGAGGTCAAGTCTGACTGCCATAGTATTAGGCAAGTGGATGGAGAAACATACGGTCCTGTACAGTGTGGGTGAGAGTGTAAATTGGTATCACCTCCATGAAAACCAATTTGGTTGCATTTATCAAAATTATAAATGTAGGCTGGGCATGGTGGCTCATGCCTCTAATTCTAGCACTTTGAGAGGCCAAAGTGCGAGGACTGAAGGGGCCAGGAGTTCAAGGCTGACAGAGTGAGGCTGGGCGCGGTGGCTCACGCCTGTAATCCTAGCACTCTGGGAGGCCGAGGTGGGTGGATCGTTTGAGCTCAGGAGTTCGAGACCAGCCTGAGCAAGAGCGAGACCCCATTTCTACTAAAAATAGAAAGAAATTATATGGACAGCTAAAAATATATATAGAAAAAATTAGCTGGGCATGGTGGTGCATGCCTGTAGTCCCAGCTACTCGGGAGGCTGAGACAAGAGGATCCCTTGAGCTCAGGAGTTTGAGGTTGCTGTGAGCTAGGCTGACGCCACGGCACTCACTCTAGCCTGGGCAACAGAGTGAGACTCTGTCTCAAAAAAAAAAAAAAAAAAAGAGAGAAAAAAAAAAAAAAGGCTGACAGAGTGAGACTTTGTCTCTGAAAAACAAAAAAACAAAACAAAACAAAACAAAAAAATTATAAATGTAAGTAACCTTCCTTTGAATCCAGCATTTCTACCTTTAGGAATTTATTCCACAACTATACTTGAACAATCACAAATTTATACTGAACATGATTATGCACTGTAGCTAATCCAAGTATCCATCAATAAGAGACTGGTTAAATAAAATACAGGACATAAATTCCATACAACGGAATACTCTGCAGCCGCAAAAGGGAGTAAGGATGCTCCTTACTATTAATAGGAAGTTAAGACATATTAGGTAGAAAAAGCAAGAAGATCCAGCACAGTGAATATTATATTATTCATTTTTTTTCTTTTTAAAAGACAGGTCTTGCTCTGGCTCTGTAGCCCAGCTGGAGTGCAGCGGTGTGATCACAGCTCACTGCAGCCTTGAACTCCTGGGCTCAGGTGATCCTCCTGCTTCAGCCTCCTGAGTAGCTGGGACTAGAGGCACACACCACCATGCCCATTAATTTTTTTATTTTGTAGAGACGAGGTTTTGCTATGTTGTCCAGGCTGGAACTTCTGGCCTCAAGCGATCCTTCTCCCTCAGCCTCCTAAAGCGCTAAGATCACAGGCACGAACCACTACATCTGGCCTACCTTCCCTTTCTTTTTTCCCTCCTGTTTGCACTATTTTCTGACCCATGGTCTTCGTCTGCTGATGGAAACTACAGGCCCTCCTTGGCTCTAGGAACTCCTGGGCTGAGAGTCTGCCCCATTCTGCTCTCCTGGTCTGTGAACTAACTCTGTGGCCCAGAAGTTAGAAAGGGTCCGAGAGGGTATCTAGTCCACCTGAGCTGAATACCTTTTCTAATTTGGTCAGTGAAGGTTCAAATTCTCAAACATATGCAGAGTAGTAACATTAACAAGCCAACAAGCCACCACAGGCCACACGATGCAGCAAGTCCCCTGGTCCCCTACCTATTACTAATAGTTATTCCTGATGTTTAGCCCAACAGTTCTCACACTTTGATGTGCATCGACATCACCTAGGAGCTTGTAAGAATGCAGCTTTTGGGGCTCCATCAGAGATTCTGATTCTGTAGCTGTGGCCGGAGTCCAGGGACCTGCATTTTTTATGGGACCCCAGGGGACTCTGATGATGGGGGTCTATAGATCCAAGTTTGTGAAACCAGCCTTTGCCCTCTGGACACTCAATTTAAATTCTTCAGTAGGGATGAAGAACACCACCCCCCCAAAATGGATGAGCACTCCTAGCGTCTCTCTTCTCTGGGCTAAGTGCCCAAAACAGACTTCGCCTAAGGAGCAAACACATGGCCATTCCCAAATCTGACCAGCAGGCCCCAGAGGGGGAGGACTTTGGCCTGTAACCAGTCCTTGGTACTCAAGAACCAGAGAGACCCACCTGGTATGGTGTGAGCTCCCTCGGGTCGTCAGGGCCTCGAAGGGACTTGCATCTTTGGGTCCCAGAAAAGAAATTTCAGGAAAGGATTTAAACTGATGATGGAAAGGACGAAACTTCCTGAAACACAGAAAACTTCCACTTTGACTACAATGGGGAAGGGAAAGGCTGAGGAGGGGACTAGCCCAACTCCCTAGAATTCCAACCCTGATAAAGTGAACTCTCACCTCCACATCTCTTACGTTCTAAAACAAAATTCTCATCAGCCTTTCTAGGTTAAATTAATACTTGTGTTCTCCCTGCCTCCTTTTCAAACACGTTTACACTCACTGCCTCACTGGCATCCTACAAGTACCCTCTGGGCTAAGTGGAATAAGTGGTGTTATCCTATTTACAGGGGAAGAAAGGAAGCCCAAAAGTTTCCATGACTTGCTCAAGGGCTCACGACTGTAAGTGGCCAAGACCAGAGCACACTCCAGACTCCTGGTCTGGTTTCTCCCACTTTCTCATTTTGTTTCTTAGACCTACAACAACTTTTGAGGACTCTAGCCCGGAAGACTCTAAATGGAAGAATGTTTAAACCAGAACAGTGATCGTCCTGTTCCACAAAGGGAAGCATTTTTGCTCTAGGCTGGTCCTTGGTGCCATTCTGAATGGAGGGGAGAGGCACAGTGAAGGTTTGGATAGTTAGACCTGTACCGAATGGTTTTGGCAGTTTGCCTCAAGTTGCAAACATTCAAGAGGCTTTCAGAGCCAGAACTGTCGGTGTATACTTAGCAAACCCTGCTGACTGAGGTAACTGCTGGGCACACCGTGCTTGGCTGCAATGGTCCGTACTCTGCGGGAGAAAGTGCAGGGCCTGGGTTCTGGGGGAAGGGTGAGAGCCCTGTGGCCTCAGCAGGGAAATTACAAATGAATCTTCTGGGACTCTTAAGGAAAAGGGAATGGCCTTCACAACCCTGGAGCTTCCCTTTCTTCCTCCTCAATGATGTTTTGTTTCTGCTTAGGGGGCTTGGAACTTGAACTTGGTCAGGCAAATGGGCTCTGAAGGGCACTTGCTTCAAAACAGCACATGAAAAAAAAAAAAATCATAAGAAACCTCAGCAACACTTGGATCTCCCCTCTGGCTTATGATGCCAGGAACACACAAATTATGCGCCCCCCTCTCTGGTGACAGTGATATGCCATGTGCAGTGCAGATACTGAGGCTGTGACAGTGTTTCTCGGCTACTGCATATGAGCCATATCACCTGTGTTAAACTAGTTGTGAAGAGGCTGGGGATTGAAGAACATGGACTCCATCCCACTGGAACTGGTAGGGGGCACCTTCCATACCATGGAAGGTGCCCCCTTCTAGGCTAGAGTCCTGTCCACTGTCTTTGCACCACCAAAACCAGCTCTGCATTATTTGCAGGCACTGAGAAGTGAACCTGGGCCCGTCTGGAGGATGGGCAGGCATGCCAGGCTCCAGGGGCTGGGTCTGCAGCTGTCCTGCTGAGGAACACAGAAAATTCTGGCTCCAGTAGTCTCTGCTGGCTATATATGGACTTATTTCTTTTTTAAAAAATTTTTTATTTTGAGATAATTATAGATTCACAAGGACTTTTGATTAGTACTTATTAAAGATTCAGTGATAACCAAGGTGGCTGCTAATAGCCCATTAGGTTAACATCGTTAATGGGCCCCTCCTGCTCTAGGTAAGAGGAGGCCACGATGGCGGACAGAGACGGCAGCAGACAGGGCAGTCAGGACATCTGGATTCTAGTCTCGGGCTGCAATTTATTAGTACCACAGTCGTACACAAACCCCTTACTTCCTCTGACCTCAGTTTTCCCCGCTAGGAAGAGATGGCCTCTCATCATGCTTTTTTCATCCAGGGCTGTCATGAGATCACATGAGCCAGAAAAGATTTTTTCAAAGCAAAACAGAAAGGCTTCATCAAGTACAGGTGGCCTAGTAAGGGAATCCCCAATAGCAGCTCCAGCATCCTCACTTCAGCCAAGGTGATGTCTTGGACCATACCAGCACCGTGGCTGGGCCAGTAATGATTCGACATTAACTGTTAGCACACATCCAGGGAGAAACGAGCAGCTATAACGAGCCTGGTTTGGGACATTATGAGCTCACAGAAGCAGAGCATTAAGTGGAGGTAATTCACACACATGACCATTAACCTCTGACTCAACTCCAAGAGTGGCATCAACTGTACGATGTCACCCTCAGAGGCTCCTGGTCTTCGTGAGACTTCTTCATTACAGTGAGAGAAAGTGGTTTCTAGGGAAGATGAAGGTGCAGGGCTGAAAGGCTCCATGTCCCCATGTCAAATTGGGGCCCCTAAGCACCCTCCCTTCTCTGTGCAGGAGCGAGCAGAGAGGAGGTCCCACTCACCTGCTCTCATCTTCGATTTTGAGGAATGGTGCCTTCAGTCTGGCCACTGGAAGGAGAAGAATGCACACGTTATCTCTCTGTCCCAGTGCAGGGCCCGCACTATACACACAGGAAATGCTCAGGGAGGCGAGGCTCTGCCAAAGCCTAAGAACCTTGCTGCAAGAGCTGGAAATCACGCCATCCCAAGCTGTGCCTTTCCATTTGGCAGAGCTGCACCCCTCCAGTCTCCTCCAGCCTCTCCGCCTGGGAGAAAGGCTGCACTAGTCAGGGGGAAGCTGCAGGGTAACTGCAGCCCTAAACGTGCCCTCCCTCAGCAGGACACAGGAGCTCCTGAGTGTGGGTGCTGGAGACTCTCAACCAACCCAGGATGCCACTGTGAGAAACCTGGCCATGGGAGAAACTCAGACCCTGCTGGCTTCCGCTAAAAGCAGGATTAGGGTGGTCAGTTCCACAAAGTCCTAAGTTCTCCCTAGACCTCTGACCCTGGTGCCTTGGAATCCTGAGAGGCTTGAGAATACTCCTCAGGTGGAATTTTCCGTGGGGACCCTGGGTGTTTTTGAGGGGGAGCAGAGAGGAAGAGGGAAAAAGAGTATTAGGCAATCTCAGTAACAGGATGGCAGACAAATATCACAGGTAAAATCTGGTTCCTGAAAAAACAGGGCAAACGGGTGTTGAGAAGACAAATTTGGAGTCAATTAATCAAGAGATTCACCCCCTACTAGCTAGTTACTTGCATAGTTTACAAAATCTCTTAAGCATTAAGAACCACTTCTAACCTCACAGTGACCAGAAGTCCTATCAAAGGGGTAGCCAAGGCAGGCTGGAAGCCTGGCCAGACCTGACAGCCACAGATTCCCCAAAGACGCTGGCACCTCACAGCTCCCAAATGTACTCGAGGCCACTGCTAGCATCCAAGCAAAAAGCAGCCTTTTCTCCTTGAGCAGCAGCTCCCATTAATTACTTCTTTGGGACAATTTCTTGTCTTTCTAATTAACTGAGACAGTGATTAAAATCAATTCCCCCATAGACTTCCCTGAATTTTGAGCATGAGAGAGGTGCCAAGTGACTTTTCTTAGCTCCTGTTTGTGCACGGATAAATGCCACTTAAAGAGCATCTTTGGGAGAAGCATCCAGGGGGAGAAACTCTCCTGCTGTCCAAGAGAAGCCAGTAGACGGAGTCCATCAATCTGCCTGTTTGTCAATTTCAGGGAGTTTGGCAGTTTGGAAAGCAGTAGGCAGCTGTCAAACTGCCCACCCCCAAACTGCTACTGAATTAGAAGGAAAAGGATGCTGAACTTCAATCAATGCCCAGGAACTGCCAGAGGATGCAGGAGCCAGTGTCTGCATGGGGTCTTGGCTCTAAAGGAGGAGAAGCCCCGGCCCAGCAGCTCTGGACTTACCTCTCTCACCCCAGAAATCTGAGGCCAGGGCCTTGGAAACACGGGGGGTGGGGGGGGGGCAGTGCAACCTGGACTCGCTTCCTGCCACAGAAAAGTGAGCAGATGCTGCCACAGAGGGAGTCGTGGGGAAGTGTTTAGGGAGGGAGGGATTGCAATTAGATGAGGAAAAGCTACCACACTGACCTTTCCGCGTTCTTGACTCTGCTGCTGGACATGTTCCCTAAATGGAAAGGGAAAATAGGTTAAGGATGTGAGGGAGCCACAGGGGTCGAGGAACTGGGCCCGAGAAGCAGAGTCACTGCCAGTCTGTCCCACTTCGCTTCCTGCTGTTGTGAGACCTGCAGAACCAGACTCTCAGGCCCTGAGCTAGAGCAGACCTGGGCACAATGGCTCCCTCTGCCTCCTCGGCAACATGATGAACGGTGAGCGCGCAGTGTGTGAGTCTCGATGGCAGCGGACTCTGTGGAGGGAACGCAGGACAGTGCATACAGCAAGCACTCTGAGTCCACAGGCCTGTGTGGGAACCGGAGCTGTGCCTATCTCATAGGATGTGCACGAATTAGATTAAAGCATGCAAAGACCTGACAGAGTAGGTCTCTAAATGGCAGCTTTATTTTCTAGGCACTGCTGCAATTACAGATCATCTCACAGGACAAGGGTGAAGACAATGGCCACTTGCTTTCTTTTGCCCTATCTTGTGCACCCTGACCCTGTGGGTCAAAAACAATGTTTAAGCCAAGGTCAAACAAAGCTGATATTCAAAACTAAATAGAGCTTCTGGTGATGTATACCTGAAAAAAAAATAAAATAAAAAATAAATGGAATAAAATAAAAAATCAGCTAAAGAGCTGGGAGACCCGGATGGAGAGATCCAGCGGATCCATGACTTCCTGTGCCTCTGGGGGCAAGGAGGTTCCCGATTCTCCCCCAGGCCACACCTTGAGGGCAAGTACAACCCAGAGAAGACTTCCACCGTCCTCTGCATATCAGCAGATTATATCCAAAAGACTTAGATATCTACAAAACACATTAAGTTAAAGCAAAGTAAAAAAATGCTGTGCATTGCACAAAAAGGGAGGATTTCTGACATATTTGCTTGTATTAATAGTGTACAGAGTCCTAGAAAGATACCTGAGCAACTGTGCACATTGTTTATGTCAAGGAGGGAGGTCAGTAGCTGGGGAGAAGCTAGAGAGAAGAGAGACTTCCCATTGTGTACTCTTTTGAATTTTGAACAACACAAATCTGTTAAGCGGTAGCAAAACCCCTAAAACTCCTAGAGCACAGGGTGTGCATAGACGGGTGTAAGCAGCTCAGCGCTGCATCCACTTTGGATGTGGTTTGCTGCTGCTGTCCATTCTGCTCCTGCATGCCAGGCCTGGAGTGGACTAGCAGGTTTACTCCTTCCTGGGACTTAAGCTTGGGTGAAGACACTATGGCTTTACGTCAGCCTGGGCTCTCTTGATGTGGTACACACAGTTCTAACCCCAGCAAAGAAATGAAAAAACAGACAAGAATTTGGAAGATGGCAGCTATTTCAACCTTCTAGCCCCAATCTTTAGGCTCATTCCCAGGCCAGGAGCTATTCCCAGAATGGCAGCCTGGCCAGTGGGCCAGGAGCATTTATGAATTTTATCTAGGCCAGGACTACTGTAGGCAGCCCACAGCCCAGGCCATAGTGGTGCCTTGGCAGGGTGAGTGTGCATGGAAGATGCAGGTACCAGAGGGAAGAGAAGAAAGGGCAGTGCAAAGCTGTGGCACCAGGAATGAGGTAACTGAGAGGCTGCACTCCTTTTTTAGAATGGCCAGGAAGAGATGGCTTGGGCAGGCCATGGATTGTCATAGACTTCACTGAAAACCATCCATCTGCCCTTCAGTTTAGCAGGATGACTTACCTCTGGTTTCTTTGGCTCTTGTTTCCTCACACATAAAGGACCAAGAGACAGCTGCTGCACGTGCATCATCATTTCTATGGAGAAGACAGAAGGCTGTGGCCAAAGGCTTCCACTCTTCATTTATCCAGCACAGCCCCTTCCAGGGCTACAGGACTAAACTTCTCCCTAACCCAGCCCATTGGATCATACCAGCCTTGCCTGCCACCTTCTGGCTACATGTCACCTCTGCATCTCCTGACAACAGAAGTAAGGACTAGGTCCTCTATCCCCAGAAAAGCACCTAAGCTGGCTTCATGCTCTTTTGTAGCATCAGTTACAACTCATTATTGAACAGGAGGTGCCTTATGGCTCACTAAGTTCTTTTTTTTTTGAGACAGAGTCTCGCTCTGTTGCCCGGGCTAGAGTGCCGTGGCGTCAGCCTAGCTCACAGCAACCTCACACTCCTGGGCTCAAGCAATCCTTCTGCCTCAGTCTCCCCAGTAGCTGGGACTACAGGCATGCACCATCATGCCTGGCTAATTTTTTTTCTGTATATATTTTTAGATATCCAGCTAATTTCTTTCTATTTTTTTAGTAGAGACGGGGTCTTGCTCTTGCTCAGGCTGGTCTTGAACTCCTGAGCTCAAACGATCCTCCCGCCTCGGCCTCCCAGAGTGCTAGGATTACAGGTGTGAGCCACCACGCCCGGCCCTAGGTTCTTTAAAGTACTACTGAAGAGCTGTTTCTGTAGGGAAGACCAAGCCACATGAGCTATTCAGATGTACCCTTAGGTGGAAGACCCAGCAGGGGCTAAGCACATTGGAGCTTCTCCAACACTGAGGACATGAAATGAGATCAAGTCAGAAATGGCTGATTTTACAGTGAGATAGAGCCTTCCACACCCCAGACCAGGAATTTCTCCTGTACCCCCCTGGAAGCACCTGGTACCAAAGGGTGGGGCAGCACCCTGGTTAGCACCTGGGGTCTGTCTCATCTGCACCAACCCCCGAAAATGAATCAAGAAAACCCCAGACTCAGAGTGAAGCTGGGTAAGAGATTAGTCACTGCCAGCCAATTTGGGGCAACTATTCTTTTTGTTTGTGAGACAGAGTCTTGCTCTATCACCCCGGGTAGGGTGCAGTGGCATCAGCATAGCTCACTGCAACCTCAAACTCCTGGGCTCAAGTGGTTCTCCTGCCTCAGCCTCCCGAGCAGCTGGGACTACAGGCGCATGCCCCCAAGCCGGCTAATTTTTTCTATTTTTTGTAGAGATGGGGTCTCACTCTTGCTTAGGTTGGTCTCAAACTCGTGACCTCAAGCAATCCTCCCACTTCAGCCTCCCAAAGTGTTAGGATTACAGGTGTGAGCTACTGTACCCAGCCCATCAGGGCAACTATTCCAGTATAAATTTATTACAGCCCACAAACAGGTTGTTTAGAGTTTGAGGCAATCCTACAGAAAAGAAAGAACACAAAATTTACAGTCGGGTCAAACTGGGTTGTTACATGGGCTACACTACTCACTCTGGAAGACCACAGACAATTGGTGAGACCAGGGACAATTTACCTAATCCCTCTGAGGCTTGGGCAGGACTACTGTGAGGATTAAATGAAGTAATTCCTAGCACAGAGTAAATACCTGATAAGGGGCCATGAACATTAGGACCATTTCCTTATTTGGAAAATAGGATCATTATACTAGCTTGAAAAGAGCCATAGTGGGTTAAACCAAATAGCATGTTCCAGGTACCTGCACAATGCTGAGGCCACAGCCCGCACTCAGCTGTCATTACTGCTTGTCTCCTCCCCTACACCCTCTCACCTTTGTGGATCAACATGGTCACTGAGTACTTCTGGCTTCCAGCTACCAGATGTTTACACAACCATCATTCCTCTAAAAGTTGACATTCCCAAAGTCACCAACTCTCCCCTCCACAGGAGCCCAGGGCAGGAATGGTACCGTCCACATGTAGAATCCTCACTCCCCAGGAGCGGGCATTGGTCAGGAGGCTGCTGCTGCTCCCACTGCCTCCTCCACTGCTGTTCCCCTGAAATGACAAGGCAGAGTCAGGTCACAGCATGAGATTTCTCAAGGCCTGCACATGATGGGGACAGGTTGAAATTGCTTCTGGGAACCCTGAGCCATCCATGGGGCCGGGAAAAATTGGGGGAAGGCAGGCAGGGGAGAGAGCACAGTGCCTGGAGAATCCATCCCAACCCCCCAGGAAGATACCCTGTCCTCCCTACGACCTGGCCATGTAAGGAGGGTGTCTGCAGGGAATGGACGCACCTTGGACTAGGAAGGAACATATGCTTCTAGGAGAGCTGTTTTTGTTGGGAGAGCCTCTGCGAGGAAAGCTCTTAGCACATAGTATACAATAAATACCAGTGGCCATCAACATAGAGCAGGAAACTATGGTGGCTGCAGACCTTCCCCCACTTTGCTGGCTCAGTCTGGCAGCACCATCTCCCTTACCACAGCCAATGTATCCTTCTTCTTCTTCTTCTTTTTTTTTTTTTTAAAGAGACAAGGCCTTGCTCTATCTCCCAGACCAGAGTGCAGTGGCCTGACGACAGCTCACTGCAACCTCCAACTCCTGACCTCAAATGATCCTCCTGCCTCACCCTCCAGAATAGCTAGGAATACAGGTGTGCACCACTGTGCCTGGCTAATTTTTAAATTTTTTGTAGAGACAGCATCTCACTATGTGCCCAGGCTAGTCTTGAGATCCTGGTTGCAAGTGATTGATTCTCCCACCTTGGCCTCCCAAAGTGCTGGGAGTACAGGTGTGAGCCACTGCTCCTGGCCTCAGTGTACCCTTCTTGATATCATTTGCACAATTCTCACCATATCACCTTAAGTTGTCTCCTGCCACTTAACTGTAACCGCCCTGGATTCCTACAAAAGGGACAAACGACTACTTGTAAAAGATGTACAAAGTCTGGTTTCTGTGCAGAGAAGACCTATCCTGCCACTGCCTGCAAGGTTCTCTTGGTAGGCTCTGGAGTCGGAATTGGCTTTGGCTTGAATACTTACTCCCTAGGTGACTCTGGACAAACTACTTGACTTCTCTGAGCCTCCACTCCCTGATCTGTAAGAAGGAAATAATGACAATACCACACAGCTCACAGAGTGTGCATGTTGAATGAGTACTTCGAAATGGCCTGGGGAGAACAGCTGAATCCCTGTCTGTGCTAGAGACCATCTACCTCCAACCTGTCTTGCCCCAGCTCACCTGGTTCCTGATGGCCTTCTGTAGCAGCTCCTTCCCTCTGCTCATAGGCACCTGATGGAGAGAAGAGGAATGAGGTCTGCTGTGTAGACCACCTGTGCACTCACAGATGTTTACACGTGAGCTGGTGAGGATGTCCTGGGGTGATGTGCCTCGGAAAGCTAGGAGCAGTGACAGCTGAGGATTGGCAGAAATGAGAGCCTAGAAAACCTTCCGGGGGTAAAGGTAAAGCCACATGCAAGTTCAGGTCACCCAGAGGTAGCTGCCTGGGCAGCCTGAACCCTGGTGGATAAAGGCATTCAGAATCCACCTGAGGTAAAATTGTTCCAAATGTTCTTAGACCTCTCCATAAGAGTCTCTGTACTCTCCAGAAGATAATGGCAGGAAATGTCTCCCTTTAAAAAAAAATCTGGTTTTTTGCTCCTTGGAAGTAACTATCTCTCATCACAATGCCAATAGCATGTGTTCACGGACATTTTAATACTAGCCTAAGTTAAGAGAAAATAAGAATGTAAGCCCATGGGTAAAAAAGCCATATTGCAGGCGGGTGCGGTGGCTCACGCCTGTAATCTTAGCACTCTGGGAGGCCAAGGCGGGAGGATTGCTTGAGCTCAGGAGTTTGAGACCAGCCTGAGCAAGATCGAGACCCCATCTCTACTATAAATAGAAAGAAATTAGCCAAACAACTCAAAATAGAAAAAATTAGCCAGGCATGGTGGCGCATGCCTATAGTCCCAGCTACTCGGGAGGCTGAGGCAGGAGGATCACTTGAGCCCAGGAGTTTGGGGTTGCAGTGAGCTATGTTAGTGTCACTGCACTTTAGCCTGGGTAACAGATTAAGACTCTGTCTCCAAAAAGAAAAAAGACATATAGCATAGAAGGGATAGCATGTTGCTGAGGTGTTTAGATCCAGAGCTATGATAAAATATTCTCAGTCCCTGAATTCAAATGAGAGATTAAATTAAGCAAGATGAAATTAAAACCAGAGACTGCCTAAAAGGGCTCACCAAAGCCTACTTTGTTTACAGAACACACCTTTCCTACCCCATGAGGTTCTTACCGAGTCTATGGATTTCTGTGAAGGCCTGGTGTGGCTGCCTCTTGGATGGGCCATGGCTGATGGTTCCACTCTGACTTCGCTGGGGCTGGCGCTGGGGCAGGCTCTGTGGCTTGTTCCACCGCTCTCTGCCTTTGCTTCTCTGCGGCTGGACACGATGTAACTTATTTCTTTGCTCAGAAAACCCTCAATTACCTGAAACCAGATCACAGAGGTGGCTGAAAACCAAAAAGCAAATGTAGAATTATCGATATCAAGAGGTTAGGGAAGGAAGGAAATCTTGGCTGCCAGAAGTTCCAGAATCAATGTCTTTAAATAGACTAAATGCAGGTCTGTACCAAGTCCTCCAAAAGGTATCACCCTGAACTATAATGGAGTTTATATATATAATGCAGGTTTTGTCTCCAGAACTGCTGCTCCTGACCCAGGAGCAGAGGGCTACAGGCTCTGAGTTATGTGACCAGTTTGAGTTTGCAGCAAGAACACATTGAAGGGGCTGTCAGGATTAAGAGCAGCTCTGTTTAGTCACGCTTTTTCTGCGTAAGATACACTGGGACATCCAAACACTACATCTGTAATTTTGATCACAATACAAAAAGGAGACTAACAAATGAAGCAAAAAGGGTTTTAGGCCGGGCGCGGTGGCTCACGCCTGTAATCGTAGCACTCTGGGAGGCTGAGGCGGGTGGATCGTTTGAGTTCAGGAGTTCGAGACCAGCCTGAGCAAGAGCGAGACTCGGTCTCTACTAAAAAACAGGAAGAGATTAGCTAGACAACTAAAAATATATAGAAAAAATTAGCCGGGCATGGTGGCACATGCCTGTAGTCCCAGCTACTTGGGAGGCTGAGGCAGAAGGATTGCTTGAGCCCAGGAGTTTGAGGTTGCTTGAGTTAGGTTGACGCCACAGCACTCTAGCCTGGGCAACAGAGCAAGACTCTGTCTCGGAAAAAAAAAAAAAAGAAAGAAAAAGGTTAAAATGGCATATTTTGTTATAAATTAATACATTTAACCACAATTTCAAAAAATCTTTAAAATTATGGATTGAAGGATTACATCTACCTTCTTTAATATGGCAAAAACAAATGCTAGAGAGGTAGGAGTAGGGTAATGGTTATCCTCTATAAATGTGATAGATTGCTTAATGGCCACATATTCCTCCCATCAGGAGGTGGGGCCTGTTTTTCTATCCCCTTGACTCTAACTCGTTTTGACCAATAGAATGTGGTGAAAATAAAATGTGTGAGTTCAACAGCGTAGGCCTTTAGAGGCCTTGCATCTTCCTCCTTCACTTTCTGGAAGGCTGCCTTCAGAGACCACAGTGTAAATCAGCTGGTCTAGCTTACCATATACACATACAATGCTGTGTACACATACAACATATGAGGAGCCACAGGGTGCCGGATGTGTGAGCGTGGCCATCTTGGTCCTTCCAGCCCAGCTGACCCTCCAGCTGAATGCAGCCCCAGGAGTAAGCCCTGTTGAAACCACCAGAGAAACCACCCAGCCAACCCACAGAATAGTGAGACATAGTAAATTGTTGTTTTAAGCCCAAGTCCTGGGGTGGTGTTCTACACACAAAGCATAAACGACAGAACATATTAAAAGTTCAAAATGTAATTATGGGCCAATTCGGGTACGTAATCTTCATCCTTTCTATCCCTACTGCTAAATTTCTGCGTTCCTGATTTTCTGGTTAGTTTGACAGCACAGAGCCTCTGAATTCCAAGCCTGTCCATCCAGTCTCTTTTGGGCCAACCATTATCATACTATTTTCTACACACAAGAAATACCCATGTCAACCTTTATTAAGATTACCATATGACATATGCTTTAGAAATATTTTAATGTTCTCAAATATAGCAAACGCTTTTTACCCCAAGTTGTTCACCACAGTGTTAGTTCTAAGAGCTAAAAATTAGATACAATCTAAATGCCATAGGGCAACAATTAAGTAAATTAATAATCTACTCAAAAGAACATTATATTCCCATTACAAATAATGCATATGAAAGTCAATAATGATAGGAAAGTGCTAATTCTTTAAGTCATGGGTAAAAAGTTGGTAAACAAAAATGTATTCATGATCATAGCTACAAAGAAAACAAACATAACAAAACAAAGGTAGGACAAAGACAGAAGGTAGATGAGTGTTTACCCAGGGATGGGGATATTCCCAGGATGTGGGGAATGATTGACTGATAATGGGTACAGGGTTTCTTTTTTGGGGTGATGAAAATGTTCTAAAATTGACTATGTGATCTGATCACACAACTTGCACATCTCTGTGAATATACTAAAAACCACTGAACTGTGAACTTAAAATGGGTGAAATTCATGGTATGTGAGTTACATATCTCAATAAAGCCATTATGGGAGGAAGGCAAGAAAGAAAAATATATATAAAGATGCTGGTTGTCACTTGTAATTGTAGTTCCATGTTCTCTAAAATTTCTAGAATGGATATTACTTTTCCAATTAGGAAAAAACTTTAACTTTGTTTTAAATTTAAAATTGCTTTGGAAAATGTAGAATGATGCCATTGAAAAACACCTGGAAACCACGATGTAATTCTTCTCCAACTCCTGCCTTACAACCTGCAAAGACGCATGATATCATAAGAGAAAAGCAGGTTACATACCCCACCCAGATGTTGAATGGCCTCTGTCAAAAACTGGAGATTCTTGCCAGCAGGCAGATCTAAGTAAAAGGACTTTCCGGAAAAGGGCTGCCTCCCAGCACCTGGTGAGCTCCTGTGGCATTTTTCCAGACAACTGGAAACTCCTAGCTGAGCCCCTAGAAAACAACAAAGAGAAGCAAAGTAAGAAGCCTGAGTTAAGAGAGAGTCCTGCAAGCCTAGCCCCCCAGTCTGTATGTTATGCCCCACGCTAGGTCCTCGGCACACAAAGACAACTGGGAAGCTAGAGCTCCTACCCTCACGAAGCTCAGATGTGGAGAAATTGGGGCCTTCACACACTGCTGATGGGAATGTAAAATGGTACAACCACTATGGAAAACAGTTTGACAATTTCTCAAAATGTTAAATGTAAAGTTAACATATGACCCAGCAATTCTACTCCTAGGCATATATCCAGGAGAAATGAAAACATGTTTAGATGAAAACTTGTACACGGCTAGGTGTGGTGGGACATGCCTATAGTCCCAACTACTCAGGAGGCTGAGGTGGGAGAATAGCTTGAGCCTAGGAGTTCAAGGCCAACCTAGGCAATATAGCAAGACTCTATCTCTAATCAGAGCTGTTAGAAATTGTCTAGGGAAAGTCTTATTAAGGAAGGTGACATACTTGAAGTAAGAGAGAGTCCTGCAAGTATCTATGAAAAGAGTTGTTCTAAGTAGAACTGTCTTAATCGCCCCACAAAAACACAAAAAACCAAACCAAACCAACAACAAAAAACAAGGGCAAAATAAAGACATTCTCAGGCACACAAGCCTCAGAAAGTTTATCACACAAAGCTTTCCTTTGAAAACACTTTTGGTGAAAGCTCTCTGGCAAAAAGAAAAATAGATTCAAAGGAAAGCAAAAGCAACAACATATGGGAAGGACAAATAAATAACTTAGTAAAGTGTATTACTGTTTAAAAGGCAACAACCAAATGGCATATCACAACTACCTAGAACTAAAACTAGAAGATACTAAGGAGGGGGAGTACCGAGGGAAATGACCATGTTCTAAAATACTTATCTAATTGGGTGGCAGTATTTATCGATAAACTTAAGGATTTTATGATAAATATAACCATGGATATAAGCTATTTTTACTAACTTAGACGGTTAATAAGTTACTCTATCCTGACTTGGCATGTCAGCTAATTTTGTTCATAATATCTGACTCTTGTTTGATCTTTACCATGAATTCCTAAATGACACCCCTTCCACACACAAAAACCACTGAGTGATCAGAGAATTCCAAAAGGGCTAAAATTTCTCCGCCTTTTCCTTCTAAGAGACCCTGGGGCAAGAGTAGCAACTCTGACCTCACATCCCTAGTTCTGACCTGTTACCCACCTAGGTCCGGAGCCCGGAGCCTACTCTCAGCCATGGAACTCTCCAGCTCGAGGTGATCTACTCCTGAGAAAGGACAAAACAGAGGGTCAACCATCTTCACCAGCCTTCGATCTTCATCCTTACCCGCCGCCCGCACCGTCTCCCAAACCCCGCACAATCCCCCAGCGCGGCTCCCAGAAACAGCAAGACTCAACTCCATCTTGACCTACGTCTCATCTCAACTCCCGCGCCTCCACCCAGGCTCTTGCCCCTCAACTTCCTCGCCCCCTTTCAGACTCAGCTACTTCAACTCCCGTGACCTCTTGGCCATCCCTTGTTCATCTCAATTCCGTACCTTCCTCTAGGCTCTTGTCCCCTGAGTCCCTCCGCCTCCTTTTGACCTCTGTCCCCTCAACTCCTGTGACCCCCTTCTGGCCCAGATACCCTCAGCTTCTGCACCTACCCACTCCTCAGTTTCTATGCCCACTCCCTGACCTCCACATTTCTCTTCAATGCGGGGTCTCTTCTGATCCCTTCCGCCTTCTTACTCCTTTCTCCCCTTCCCGGCATCCGTACCCTTTCCCGGCTCGCTCATCAAATTCCCGGCTCCTTCTCGGCCTCCGTACTCCTTCCTCCAGACCTCCGTTTTACATTCGCGAGCTCCATGAGCTCTCTCAGACTCCCGAGTCCTAGTTATTCCTGTTCAGCTACGATATCATTCTCTAGCCGTCTTCGGCCGCGGCTACGGTTTAAATTTCCTGCTGGCTCCGCCCCGAAAACAATGTAGTAGCTGCAAGATCTGCCCTACGGTGTCCTTGGAAGGACAACATTAATTCCGCAAATCCTTTTTTCACTCCCCACCCATTTTGCCTTTCGCGGTGCCTTCACAATCCAGCTCAGCATTTCTTGGCTTTTCATTGGCTGATGGGCTTTGCGCCTTCTTGTCCTGCAAACTGACGACTAGTGGTAGGTAGCATCTTATGGATTCTTCACACTTAGCTGGTTTGAAATTCTTAAGAGTTTGAATAGTAAATAACAAGCCTAACCCTTATAGAGCATTTGCAGTTTACGTAAAGATTTCACTTACACATCATTTCATCTTTTTATCTTTGTCCTCCTCTCTTTTCTTCACTTACCTACCCAACAAAAAACTTCTCAAAAGAAGTGTCTACATTTCTCACTTCTTTTTTTTTTTTTTAACGCATCTAATTAGACATTGATCCTCACCTTTCCACTAAAAACTGTACTTGTTTAGATCAACTGTTACTATCACGTTCCCAAATACTATCCTCATCGTATCCAACTTCTAAAACATGGAAGAAATTATTCCCTCCTTGAAACACTTTGTTCTCTTTGCTTCTATGACTCAGCACTCTACCGGTTTTTCACCTTACCTCAGTGGCTCCTCCTCAATCTCCTTTGCTGGATCCAAAGCCACAGTTGACCTATAAATGTTGGAGCATGCCTACGCTTTAACCCTTATCCACCTAGGAGATCTCATCCACCTTCTTGGCTTTACAATTCAGCTCTATGCTAATACCTTCCGAATTTCTAGCTCTAGCTCTTACCCCTCTTCCTGATCTCCAGGTTTACATATTTAAGAGCCTACTAGACATCTAATAAGCACCTCAAGCTTAACATGTTCAAAACAGAACATTTGTTCCACCCTCTCACCTGTTCTTCTCCCAGTCTTCCTTATCTCAGTGTTACCGTTATCCACCCAGTTACTGAAACCAAAAACCTAGAAGTTATCTTACAGTACTTTCTCTTATGCTCACCCCGACTCCAAGAACAAATCCTACTAACTCTGCCTCCAAAGTGCATCTTGAATCAGACAACTATTACTACCCTAGTCCAAGTCACCATCATTTCTTGCCTAAAGCAGTCAGTTCCTAACATCACTCCTACTCTTGAGAAGCTTCCTACCATTCCCAATATAATCATTCTCCTTCTTACCTCTCCCGGAAATAATTCATTCCCCATGCAGCAACCAGAGTGACATTTTTTAAAATACTATGGTAGAGATATACATAGCACGCATACTTGGTATCCCTTCCAGTGGGGCTCCCCCTGCAGAAAGATTGTACATCCCAGCCCTGATGAACTAAGGCTTGGACATGTGACTTACTTTGGCTCACGAAAAAAGAAAAAAAAAAAAAAAATGAGACACATCACTTCCAAGCAGAAGCCTTGAGAGCCAGGATGATTCCTCATGTTCTCTTTTCCCATCACCATGACTGGCAATGTTCCAACTAGAGGATACTATGTCAACTTGAGTTTCTTAGTGAAGATGACATGGAACAGAACCATGGAAAACCCACAGTGGATTTGCAGCATGGGTAAGAAATAAACCTTTGTTGTAAGCTACTGAGATTTTGGGACGATTTGTTACCATATCATAATTAAGATCAAGGTTCTCACAGTGTGGTTTGGTCCCCCTCCAGAAGATGCCAAGCGGCCAAAACTGTTTTTATAATAACACTAAGAAATTATTTTCTTGGCTGGTCCAATGGTGGTGGGCTATCAAACTTATTAATATTAGTGTCACTAAAGTTGGTATTCAACCTACCACTGCTAAATTTGACTGGCTTTTTAAAAAAAATTATTTTCATTCTTATTCTCTCATGAATGTTCAGTGGAATATGCAGAAGCAGAAATAAGAATTCAACTTTTTCTGTTAAACCAGGTATTAAAGAGATTTGCAGAAATGTAAAACAATTATTTTTGTTCTAACTGTTTTTGTTTTGGAAAATATATTTTCATTAAAAACACATTATTTATATAAACACATAGTGGGCTTATTTTTAAATGAACTAGTATTTAACATTTTTGTTTTTTTTTTTTTTTTTTTTGAGACAGAGTCTCACTCTCTTGCCCAGGCTAGAGTGAGTGCCGTGGCGTCAGCCTAGCTCACAGCAACCTCAAACTCCTGAGCTCAAGCGATCCTCCTGCCTCAGCCTCCCGAGTAGCTGGGACTACAGGCATGCGCCACCATGCCCGGCTAATTTTTTCTATATATATTTTTAGCTGTCCATATAATTTCTTTCTATTTTTAGTAGAGATGGGGTCTCGCTCTTGCTCAGGCTGGTCTCGAACTCCTGAGCTCAAAGGATCCGCCCACCTCGGCCTCCCAGAGTGCTAGGATTACAGGCGTGAGCCACCGCGCCCGGCCTAACATTTTTGTTTTAATGTCTAATATGGTAAATATCAATAACATTATTTTATATATTTATACACAAATATATATACTATATAATACAAAATATTTGTATTTATAAATATAAATTTAAGCTGGGTGTGGTGGCACATGCCTGTAGGCTCAGCTACTCAGGAGGCTGAGGTGGGAAGACTGCTTGAGCCCAGGAGTTGGTGGCCAGCCTGGGCAACATAGTGAGACCTAATCACCAAAGATAAAATTTATATATATATATATATATATAAAATTTAAAATATTCACATTGTGGTAGCCAGTCTCCAAGATGGCCTACAGGGATCCTTGCCTCCTGGTTAAATAGTGCCATGTAACCAACAGAACATTCAGGAAAGGATAATGTGTTACTTCTGAGGCTAGGTCATAAAAGACATTTCAACATCCATATTACTGTTTCTTGGATCACCTGCTCCGGAGGAACCAGCACTCATGACATGAGGGTACTCAAGTATGCTAGTGGAGAGGCTGACATAAAGAGGACCTGAAGTTTCCCGCTAATAACCAGCACCAATTTGCCACTCATGCATGCTATTGATCCATCTTGCAAGCAGATCCTTCAGCCCGTCTCAAAAATAAATAAATAAAAATAAAATTAATAGGGGAGGAGTAATGAAGCATCTTCAACCATATTATTTATTTATTTATTTATTTTTTTGAGACAGGGTCTTACTCTTTCACCCAGGCTGGAGTGCAGTGGCATAATCGTAGCTCTCTGCAGCCTCGAACTCCTCCTGCCTCGACCTCCCAAAGCACTGTGACTACAGGTGGGAGCCACCTCACCTGGCCAACATTTTTTTACTGAGGATTTTTGGTACCGCAAATAAGTAAATAAATATTTACCACATATTATTTACTTCACTTTTTAGTTACCCTTTTTATATTAATAGTTCTCTTTTTGTATGACTTATGACATACTAATTTGGCCAATCATTTCATATAAATAATTCATAAGTATAATAACTACATCTTCTTACCTTGGGTTGCATGCTGAAAATATTTTTACTGCTTGCCACATACTTGTGGCAAAAATATGAATATGTGTCTGATGCTCACTGTTCTAGAGAAACTTTCCTACAGGCAGGCAAGGAGACTATATGACAATGTGAATTGAAGCACTGTTTGGAAAATTGGGAAATAACCTGAATGTCCATCAACAGAGGAATGGATCAATTGAGGTATATTCAAGCAATGGAATACTATACAGTGGTTTAAGTGAATGGATAAGAATTACATGTACCAACATGGGTAAATATTTGAAGCAATCCTAAGTGAAAAAGGCACATTGCAGAATGAAAAGTACAACATGCAAAATCATGTGATACATTGTTTATGAATACATACATATGTTGTAACATGTATAGTAATATGTACTGTGTTAAAAACATTCAAGAGGAAGATAAACACTAAATTCAGGAATAGTGGTTACCCTGGGGAGGGAGGGAAAGTAAATGAGATTGAAGGAAGGGCTTCAAATAGGCTTTATTTCTTTAAAAAAAAAAAAAAAGACACAAAGCAAATACATACGACAAATAGCTCAAAACTAGTCTCCCTGAGTTCTCCACAGTGACAACCATCCTCACAACCCCTGTGTATCTTTCCAGAGATATTCCATGCACATGCGAGGACATACCCTCCTCACCTTTTTAAACACTAATGGTAGCAAACATTATACACTATTCTGAGCTTCACTTTTTAACAATATATCTTGAATTTTGTTACATGTCAGTACATAAAGAGCTTCTTTGTTCCTTTTTACAGCAGTACAACACCTCTTTGTTTGGTTACACAAGACTTTTTTTGAGCCAGTCTCCTATATATAGAATGTAGACTATTTCTGTCCTTTTACTACACAAAGCTTCACTGCAACGAATATCCTTATAAATGTGGCATTCTGCACACATATAATAAATTCCCAGAAGTAGAAATGCTGGGTCTTTTCAAACAGTCTTCCAACAAGATTATGTTGATTTGCTTCCTGCTCCAACATTTTCCTATGCCTGTTACCTAATCAGAGATCAACACAGTATATTATCAGACTTTTTGGTTTGAGAAGTAGGCAGGCATTTCACTGCGGTTTTAATTGCAAATTTTAATTTCTGTAAGCTGTTTATCTTTTGTCCATTTGTATGAATTTTTTTAGCCAGTTGTTACTTTTATAATAAAACAGCCAGTGAGGGTATTCTTAAAATTTAGGGTCTAGAGAGCCTTCACTCAGTTTTGTGAAAGGTTTGTTGATGCCTTCAAAAAAGCTTTGTGTATTTTACCAATATCATTATTGGGGGAAACTGGGTGAGGGTGTGCAGGACTCTATGTACTATTTTTGAAGCTTCTTGTGAGTCTATAAGCATTTCTAAGAAACACACAAGTCTCGGATGCTTTTCTGGTATGGGGGCTCTGCACTGACTTCAAACTCTGATCCTTGAGCCATGATGGCACCCAAGTCTGTGAACTGACAAGTCCCACCTACAAGACAGCCACTGGATTAGAAAGAACATCTGAGGACTTGAAAAAGAGGCAGGCTTTGGGGGCTGACTCTGGCCTCTGACTCCATTAGTGTCACTTTCTAATTCAATGAGCACATGGAAACCATGGGACTAAAATTCACACTTTCCTGTATTTCTACATTAGTATTTGTGACATTCATTTGGTGTCCATTCATCTACACTATCCCAATACGAATACCGGTAGAGAACTCTCTGAGGAGGTCCTTTGCAAGGTATAAAAGCCCCTTTCCTTCTTTTGTTGTTGTCATCTCCTGAATTTCTTCTATTTGAACCCTGTTGCTCAAGCCATACATGACTCTCTGGATGCCCCTAACAAGCCTTTGCACACACGGTTCCCTGCAACTGGATCTCCTCCTTTTCCCCTTCCAGTCCCTTTACCTAAAGATCTCTTACTCATTCTTCAAGAAAATTCAAGCATCCTCTCCACCAGGGAAAGCCTAGTTGGATTTCCCATACCCCTCCCCCACCATCTTCCAACACCACTCCAACGGGTAAAGTTAACTTAATCTTCCAGGCATCCCACTGCAACCTCATTAGACAAAGATCCATTAAAACATTTATTTATTCTTCAGAGAACCTTTCTATGCAAAAACCCAAAAAATATTACTTTCTTTCACTGTATTGTCATTATTTGTTTAAACACGTCTGTTCCCACTGGACACAGAAATCTGGTGACGTTCATTTTTGTGTTTTCAGTACCTAGCAACAATGCCATGCTGTAGGCACTCAATAGTTGGTGAAGGAAGAAGTCAGGCCATGGCACTGCCAGCCTCCTCGGCACTTCAGGTAAAGCCAACCCAAGTTCTTGGGTAATTGATTCCAACGCAGGGCCAGGTGTTTTGCGGAGTCAGCTGAGACTCCGGCAGCTCTGCCAGATGAGCTCTTGCCTCTGGTCAGGCTCCCTCAAGCATCTTACAGGATTGTAAGGAGGATTACAAGATATAATGCATGGAAAGCTCAGAACAGTGCCTGACAGAGGGTAAAGTAGGCGTTGAATCAATGACTGAATAAAAGAAATGACTTGAGGTTGCCTGTCACTTATTAAGAGCCTACCATGTGTCCTATACTGCGTTAAGTACAAAACGGTAAGTGCAGAGAAGCAACCACAGCACACCGGAGTGTTCTTAACACAGATTGCAGGGAATCAGGGAAAGTTTTCTGGAACTTGAGTTTTGATGGGGGAGGGCTTGGAAAGGCGAAGGTGGTAGCAGTCTGCAGCGACGAGGGGTATTCCGGGCAGAGTCAGCAGGCTCCTGCAGGAAAGCTGTGTGGGAGTGGGTGGTGTAGCACCCCACGAACGCGCAGAAGGGCAGCTCGGTCAGATGGACGGAAGCGCTGGAATCGAAGTTGAGTTCCAGTCCTGTTTAGTTATTAGCTGCGTGACTTTGGCTAAGTTACTGAACCTGTCTCAACTTCTCCAACTATAAAAAGAGTCTGTTAAGAATACTCACCTGCCAAGGAGCCTGTGAGAGCACGTGACCACGCTTACGCGAAGACGCTTTATTTAGAAGATACAATACGCCCAAGCGGGTCACCACAGGTCGCCTGGGCTCTACGCCCGGCACGCAGGGGCGTGGGCTCCCTCTTTGGGCATGCGCGGTGGGTCAGCGGCGCGGCCCGTCAGGCACTGCGGTAGGCGCCCCAGGAGCTGGCAGGGCCCTGACCCCAAGATGACGGCGCCCAGCGAAGTGGTCTCGGCCGCCTCCGGCGATGGCGGGAGCGGCGGCTTTGGATCATGGCTAGACGGACGACTGGAGGCGCTGGGAGTGGACCGAGCCGTTTACGGCACCTACATTCTGGGTGTCCTGCAGGAAGAAGAGGAAGAAGAAAAGCTGGACGCTCTGCAGGGTATCCTCTCTGCTTTCCTGGTGAGTAGCCCGGACACATTCCTTTAGCCTCAGGCCGGCATCTGGGGACCCGTCAGTATTTAGCCACCCCCCTTCTCCTACCAGTTGTCCCAAAGGCTCAGTGTCTCATCTGGGAGAGGTAGAATCTTATTTGGGCTCTGGGCCGTGGGGAAAGGAGGTTGTTCCCCAACCAGGTTTTGGGAAGCCTGAAGGTATATAGAGAGGAATGGGTTTTTCTTATTCCCGGGGACAATACCCTCTCTGAAGCTTGTGGGTGAGCTGAGGAGTGTTCCTCTGAAGGCGTTGAAATGTCAAAATGAGAGTTTTGTTGTAAATATCTAACGCCCCATCCGTTCCCATCCGTTTACAATGTTCAGAGCGGGGAATAAAATGCTTTGGGATGTCTGTGCCCATTAGGAGGCAGTCCCCAGGGCTGTCCAGTGGCAAAAGCCTGCAGGAAGGACCCTCTTGATTCCTGCTTTGGAGGTAGGAGTCCACAAAAGGAAGCTGGTGGTAGAGGTCTTTTCATGCCTAGGCGGAACTGAAGCAAATGTGCTTGATTCGTTACAGTATTTGGAAATGCAGTAATCATTGATGTGACTGGTGGAGGGAGGGGATGGGGATGAGAGAGATCAAAACTTTAAAGAAGGGAGATAAATTTGGTACTTAGCTTCTTAGAAGCAGATTCAAGGCCGGGCGCGGTGGCTCACGCCTGTAATCCTAGCACTCTGGGAGGCTGAGGCGGGAGGATCGCTTGAGGTCAGGAGTTGGAGACCAGCCTGAGCAAGAGCGAGACCCTATCTCTACTAAAAATAGGAAAAAAAATTAGCCAGTCAACTAAAAATAAAAACAAAAAATTAGCCGGGCGTGGTGGCTCGCGCCTATAATCCCAGCTACTCGGGAAGCTGAGGCAGGAGGACCACTTGAGCCCAGGAGTCTGAGGTTGCTGTGAGCTAGGCTGACGCCACCGCACTCACTCTAGCCCGGGCAACAAAGTGAGACTCTGTCTCAAAAAAGAAAAAAAAGTGGCTCACGCCTGTAATCCTAGCACTCTGGGAGGCCGAGGTGGGCGGATCGTTTGAGCTCAGGAGTTCGAGACCAGCCTGAGCAAGAGCGAGACCCCATCTCTACTAAAAATAGAAACAAATTATATGGACAGCTAAATATATATAGAAAAAATTAGCCGGGCATGGTGGTGCATGCCTGTAGTCCCAGCTACTTGGGAGGCTGAGACAGAAGGATCGCTTGAGCTCAGGAGTTTGAGGTTGCTGTGAGCTAGGCTGACGCCACGGCACTCACTCTAGCCTGGGCAACAGAGTGAGACTCTGTCTCAAAAAAAAAAAAAAAAAAGAAAAAGAAAAAAAAAAGAAGCAGATTCAAGAATTCAGAAATGTGTACTTTAAGCTGTGTTTAATGTAGTAAGTCACCCAGATGTCCATTTTTTAAACCTGATCATTTCCGCCCCCTTTGTCTCCACTTTACCCACCCTCAATACACATACTTATTAGATTGGTTATTATAGATTAAATTGGTTACAAATGCTGCTTGTGGCTGTCCAACAAATTGTTTCCTTTTAAATTCAAGCTAAAAAAATAAAATTTACTTGCATCACGACTAAAGACTATAGAAGCTAGAGTTGTCTCTGCATTCATGGTTTAGAGGAGATCCTGGAAACCAGACTGCTACTGTGAGAGCCACCTATCCATCAAGGACTTTATCCTCTGGCATCTATCATAAAAAAGTTTGGAAAATGGGTTCATTTGTTTTTCTCAAAACCAACTTTCAGGGACTATTAAAGAGGATCAAAAGGTACTATGGGCTGTGAGAGGTGGCTCACACCTTTAATCCCAGCATTTTAGGAGGCTGAGCTGGGAGGATTGCTTGAGGACATGAGTTCAAGGGCAAGAGAGCTGGCCCTTGTCTCTACCAGAAAAAAAAAAAAACAAAAAAAAAAAGCCATATGTAGTGGCACACTCCTGTAGTCCCAGCTACTCAGGAAGCTGAAGTGGGAGGATCCCTTCAGCCCAGGAGTTTGAGGTTACAGTGAGCTGTGATTGTGTTACTGTACTTCAGCCTGGGTGACAGAACAAGACTCTCGAAAGAAAAAAAAATACTGTGAATATGTCTCAATATAAATACGCATATACATACTTTGTTTTTTTTTTTAAAAGGAGAATAGAGAAGAGTAGAAGGGAGAAAACATTTTTTCATATCCAAAAGTGAAGGCAGAATGGGTGCTAGGAAAAAGTCACTTAGCTTGGTGGAAGTGTAGTTCATTGATTGGGCACATGGTTGAAATGTAACACTAGTGCAGCTGTCCCAGATCCTTCTGGCAAAAACCCCTTTGAGTTCCAGAGCCTGCTCTGGAGAGATTGGCCTATAAATGGGAAAACTTTAGCACAACTTGTGAGGCAGCTCCGAAGTTCAGTGGAAATACGATATAGTGCAATAAATTCTTGGACTCTGACTTTACAGATTGTAGGGGGAAAGAGTAGGAGGCAAGCAATTTAAGTCAATTTTTATTTCCAGCTGGGAGGTTTGTAAAGACTCCATGAGGAAGTTATTAAAATAACTTTGATACTTCTTAGTACCAGCTCCTTGACCAGTCCTTTTCGTGGTGTCCTTATTTGGATCTATGTGTCTGTTGATAAAGGCAGACATGAGTTTGCCATAGACTCTTAATAGTCTCTTGATAGATAGGAGAGACAAAGTTCTAGAAATAGATTTGGTGCTTTTTAACTGCCCCTTGTCACATAAATTGCAGAAGACAAAATCATTTTTAAGGTTGACTTTCCCCCTTCTGCCCCATTCACATACCATGTTTAATTTTTTTCATCGTTTTCCCAACTCCTTCTATGTAGAAACTGACTTTGGGAAGTAATGTCCAGGAATTTTATGATGAGGCAAGGGTCCTGTCCATGAAACAACTGAGGAGCATCTTTGCAGAGCAACAGGGGCCAATGAATATGGTATATATTAAACACATAGTTCAAAGTGCTGCTTCCTCTTTGTTAGTCTGGCTGCATAAAGTGTCAGGAGCCCCTGACTGTTCTACCAAATCCCTTTCTAGGAAAAACAAAAAGCACAGCCAAATCAGTCACTGCACTGGGCTAGGATTCAATATGAGGAATTAAGTTTGTTAGCAAAAATTGAGGTAAGCGTCAAGAATAATGGTATATAGTCAGGAGCAAAGAACAGTAAACAAAAGCTTTCCATCATCCTTCCCTTTATTCCGTTCAATAGAGTACTTGCATTGGTTGGTTGATCGATTCATCAAGTTTTTATTGATTGATTACTGTATACCAGGCACTGCCGTAAGTGCTTGGAGTACGTCAAGGAACAAAACAGGCAGAAAATTCTGTCCTCTTGGAGTTACATTCTAGCAGTGAAAAACATTATCAGTAAATTATATAGTATGTTACAAAGTGTTAAGTGCTAGGGGAAAAGGAGCTTTATAAGAGGACCAGGAGTGGAATGCAAGGGTAGGTTGCAATTTTGAGTGTGGTAGAGCATTTGTTATATTTTATGGCAGGTGTTTTTTATTTCTTTTTCTTTTTTCTCTTTTCTTTTTCTTCTTTTTCCTTTTTTTTTTTTTTTTTTCCTTCTGTTGCCTGGGCTACAGTGCTGTGGCATCAGCCTAGCACACAGCAACCTCAGACTCCTGGGTTCCTCCTGCCTCAGCCTCCTGAGTAGCTGGGACTACAGGCATGCGCCACCACACTGGGCTAATTTTTTCTGTTTTTAGTAGAGACAGGGTCTTGCTCTTGTTCAGGCTGGTCTGGAACTCCCAACCTTAAGTGATCATCCCACCTCAGCTTCCCAGAGTGCTAGGATTACAGGCGTGAGCCACCATGCCTGGCCTATAGCAGCTGTTCATATACCAGCCTTCTAAATTGTGTCTTGAGGCCAGGCACTATTTGTCATTCATGTCTCAGTGCTCATCTTAGTGCCTTGAATATAGCAGGTACTTTCTGGATGAATAAATGAAGGAATGGATAAATGAACTACTTTGGTTTGGGTGAGGAAACGTGGGGAATAAACCATTTTGTCCTTCAAGAGCACCCTTTTTCTTTTACCTATCCACTCCTTTTTTGTCCTTTTTTTCCCCTGTGGGACATTTTCCAGTTGTTACTAGAAAACCTGCTAGACAAATTCTGAAGGAGCTGCAACACTTTCCTGTCCTTTTTTTTTTTCTCTCCTCCTTTGTTTTCCCTGCTGGGAGTGGGAGGGTCCATGAACTGTTAGAACTCTGAACCGAAGAAGTTCTGTGTTTATCACATGCTAAAAGGATGCAGGGTAGAAGAAGGACTTCTTTGTTGGGTACAAAATAAGGGTAGCCGCAATAAGTCTGTGTTCTGACTCTCCATTTTTCTTTGGGAAATGATATCATGTAATGGTTAAGAACACGGGTTCTGAGCTGGACTACTTGGGTTCAAATCTTTTTTAATCCGTTATACTTGTTTGATTTGGGGCATGTTAACTAACCTCTGTGCTTTGGTTTCCTCATCTATAAATTGAGAGTACTAATAGTACTTACTTCATGGGATTATTTTAAGAATTGAGAGTTCTCACGTAAAGCTTTTAGAACAGTACCTGGCACGTGGTAAGCACTTAGTAAATGTGAATAGTGACAGCTTGCCCTGAGGGATAGAACATGAAGGCAGTGAAAGCAGCCATAATGAAGATGGAGGGAAATGCCCTTTTTAAAATCTATTTTATTTTATTTTATTTTTTTTTGAGACAGAGTCTCGCTCTGTTGTCTGGACTAGAGTGCCATGGCATCAGCCTAGCTCACAGCAACCTCAAACTCCTGGGCTCGAGCAATCCTCCTGCCTCAGCCTCCCGAGTAGCTGGGACGACAGGCATGTACCACCATGCCCGGCTAATTTTTTCTATATATATATATATATTTTTTAGCTGTCCAGATCATTTCTTTCTATTTTTAGTAGAGACGGGGTCTTGCTCTTGCTCAGGCTGGTCTCGAACTCCTGAGCTCAAACGATCCGCCCACCTCGGCCTCCCAGAGTGCTAGGATTACAGGTGTGAGCCACTGCGCCCGGCCCCATATTTGTTAAAAGCCTATTTTTTTGCCAAATAGAGTAGGCACTTATATACATTTTTATTTATCCTCACTAAAATCATGGGAAGATGTGAAGATCAGAAAGTTAAGAAACTTGGTTACACATCTGGGATTTGAGCTTAAGTATGTCTGACACCAAAGCCAATGTCATTTTTGTTATAACATGTTGAGGATACAGATTGGGTGATATGCAGAATATGTATACTTAAAATGGATAGAGGGATGGTCGGATAGGAGACCATCTACTCATCTCTCTCTCTTTTTTTTTTTTTTTGAGACACAGTCTTGTTCTGTTGTCCCCGGCTAGAGTGTAGTGGCATCATCATAGCTCACTGCAGCCTCAAATTCCTGGGCTCAAGCAATCCTCCTGCCTCAGCCTCCTGAGTAACTGGGACTAGAGGCATGTGCCACCATTCCTGGCTGATTTTTTTCTATTTTTAGTAGAGATGGGGTCTCACTTTGCTTAGGCTGGTCTGAAACTCCTGGCCTCAAGCAATCCTCCAGCCTCAGCCTCCCGGAGTGCTAGGATTACAGGCGTGAGCCACCACTTCTGGTCAGTGTATCTCATCTTTATGATGTGTCAGCAAGCTCATGATATGTTCTAGGATGAAAGTTGATAACCCTTGGAGAATATTCTGAATTAAATATATCAGCCAAGGAAGATTGCACAGAGGAGAGTTTTCACTTAGGCAATAGGTTTTTTTTTTTTTTTTTTTTGAGACAGAGTGTGGCTTTGTTGCCCAGGCTAGAGTGAGTGCCGTGGCGTCAGCCTAGCTCACAGCAACCTCAAACTCCTGGGCTTAAGCGATCCTACTGCCTCAGCCTCCTGAGTAGCTGGGACTATAGGCATGCACCACCATGCCCGGCTAATTTTTTCTGTATATATTTTAGTTGGCCAGATAATTTCTTTCTATTTTTTTAGTAGAGACGGGGTCTCGCTCTTGCTCAGGTTGGTCTTGAACTCCTGGCCTCGAGTGATCCACCTGCCTCGGCCTCCCAGAGTGCTAGGATTACAGGCGTGAGCCACCGCACCCGGCCTAGGCAATAGGTTTTTGCTCTAAAAGAATGGGTTGGGGTGGGGAAAAGGGAGATGTTGATCAAAGGATACAAAATTTTAGGCTGGAATAATAGGATTTAGCAAGACCCCATCTCTAAAAAAAAATTAGCTGAGCATGGTAGCATGTGCCTGTAGTCCTCGCTACTTGGGAGGCTGAGGTGGGAGGATCACTTGAGCCCAGAAGTTCGAGGTTACAGTGAGCTAACAGGCTGCCACGGTACTCCAGCCTGAGTGACAGAATGAGATCCTATCTCTAAATAAATAAATAAGTAAGTAAGTAAGAAAAAAAGAAAGAAAGAAAGACAGGTGTGGTGGCTCATGCCTGTAAACCCAACACTTAGGGAGGCCAAGGTGGAGGATCTCTTGAGGCTAGGAGTTTAAGACCAGCCTGTGCAACAAAGTGAGACCCCTATCTCTACAAAAATTAAAAAAAATAGCCAGACGTGGTGTTATGCACCTATAGTCCCCTTGGGAGGTTGAGGTGGGAGGATTGCTTGAGCACAGGAGTTTGAGGCTGCAGTGAGCTGTGATTGGGCCACTGCACTCCAGCCTGGGCAACAGAATGAGACCTTGTCTCAAAGGAAAAAAAAAAAAAAAAAAGTAAATAATAATGCATTGTATATTTCAAAACTGCTAGAAGAGTAGATTTTAAATGTTTCATCACAAAAAAATGATGTGAATAGGTGAGATGGTGGATTTGATAAATAGCTTGATTTAATCATCCCACAATGTAAAGACGTGTCAAAACACCACAGAGTATTCTATATATAATATATGCAATTATTGGCTGGGCATGGTGGCTCACGCCTGTAATCCTAGCACTCTGGGAGGCCGAGGCGGGAGGATTGCTCAAGGTGAGGAGTTCAAGACTAGCCTGAGCAAGAGCGAGACCCCATCTCTACTAAAAATAGAAAGAAATTAGCTGGACAACTAAAAATATATAGAAAAAATTAGCAGGGCACAGTGGCACATACCTGTAGTTCCAGCTACTCGGGAGGCTGAGGCAGGAGGATTGCTTGAGCCCAGAAGTTGGAGGTTGCTGTGAGCTAGGCTGACACCATGGCACTATAGCCCGGGGAACAGAGTGAGACTCTGTCTCAAAAAAAAGATAAAATAAAATAAATATATATATATATGCAATTATTGTTTGTCAATTAAAAATAAAATGGTCCGGGCGCGGTGGCTCACGCCTGTAATCCTAGCTCTCTGGGAGGCCGAGGTGGGCGGATCGTTTGAGCTCAGGAGTTCGAGACCAGCCTGAGCAAGAGTGAGACCCCATCTCTACTAAAAATAGAAAGAATTATAAGGACAGCTAAAAATATATATAGAAAAAATTAGCCGGGCATGGTGGTGCATGCCTGTAGTCCCAGCTACTCGGGAGGCTGAGACAGGAGGATCGCTTGAGCCCAGGAGTTTGAGGTTGCTGTGAGCTAGGCTGACGCCACGGCACTCACTCTAGCCCGGGCAACAGAGTGAGACTCTGTCTCAAAAAAAAAATAAATAAATAAAATAAAATGAATAGAATATTTTAAGAGAGAATGAGGAGGATTGCCCTGAGTTGGTGGGAATCTTTTCCCCTGGAGCTTACCAGGATAGAATAGGTGCTCTTAACCTAGGAGGTGTGGCTTCTGGGACACACACACAGGATACCTTCTCTGGCCAGAGCCTTAGAAGAGAAACACTCCATTCTGTGACTCCCAAACCCTTCCCATGATTTTGCAACTGTGCCTTCTGCATAGGCTTTTTTAAAGTTGCTATTGCTTTTGAGGCCTCTCTCAGGAAATCAACTGTTCTACTTTTCTAACTAGGAAGAAGATTCCCTCCTTAATATCTGCAAGGAGATTGTGGAACGATGGTCGGAAACTCAGAATGTTGTCACCAAAGTGAAAAAAGAAGGTAGAGTTGGAGTTTCTGTGTCTAACCTCCAGAGTGTGTTCCAACAGCCTTTACCGCACAGCTGTTAGGGCTCTTTTTTCATTTTCCCCTTTGGATGCTCATTTTCCCTAAGATAATTTACACCAGCAAACACCCCGTAGCCTACTTTAACCTTTTACTGAATATTGGTTTCTTTTTCTCCTTTTGCATTTTTCCATTTTAACTGACCACAGTTACCTTCATTGTGGTTTTTTCTTTTCCAGCCTCTTTCCACTGCATTGCAGGTATAGGGTCAAATATATTTTTCCCACCTCCTACCCTTTTTCATGTTCTCATTTCATAACACAAATTATAGTTGGTATTTTCTTTATTCAGCTAAACCCTCACCCTTTAAAATGAAAGAGAAATGGGCTAATACAGTTATCATTAGGATGGTAAATTAGCTGCAGAAAACTCAAATCATAAAAGCTGAACTTGGAAAGATTCCACACTCTACACTGTGGGTTTTCAGTCTTGACTGAATATTAGAAACACTTGACATACTTGGGTTGGAGCCCAGGCATTGATATTTTTTAAAAGCTCCCCTAGATAATTCTAATGTGCAGACTGGCACGAGAACTGCTTTGTATGATTGCTTCCTTTCCTTGAGAATGGAGAACTCAGTAGTTGATTTTATTTTAAAATATGGCAAAATATTCTTAATCTAAGAATTTTACCTGGCATAATCATAAACATGAAAGGAACCAGCTTAAATTGATTCTACATTCATGCTTAGGTTTCTGGGATGAAAGGAAAGAAAGGTGCATTTTGGGGGGCTTAATGCAGTGCTTCTCAATTTTTTTTTTTTTTTTTTTTTGACTGAATCTGTCTCTGTTGCCCTGGCTAGAGTGCAGTGGTATAATCATAGCTCACCGTAGCCTGAAACTCTTGGGAACAAGCCATCCCCTGCCTCAGCCTCCTGGGTAGGTGGGACTACAGGCATGCACCACCACGCCCAGCTAATTTTTTCTATTTTTATTAATAGTAGAGACTGGGTCTTGATTTAGCTCAGGCTGGTCTTGGATTCCTGAGCACAAGTGATCCTCCCACCTTAGCCTCCCAGAGTGCTAGGATTACAGGTGTGAGCCACTGAGCCTGGCCCACCCTTTTTTTTAAAGTAGTAGAAATTTAATAGATATTATGTTATGAAGTATGAAATGTCCAATTTCCTTATGTGCTAAGTTTGACAATTGATATCTCTGACATTTCACTTTGACACTTCTTTTTTTATTTTTATTGTGAAGGTCCTCAGTCTTTTAAACACATGTTCTGGCTTGTGATTATCTTTCAAATTTTTTTTAGAGCAATTTTTGTGAAACCACGGATAAGTCAAAAATTTGTGTTACTTTTGAATATGAGTTCCATCGTGGAACCAATGCAGCGCAGACAGCTCAAAATATCAACAAAGTGAGAAGGATGTGACTAATGAACACACAGTAGTCGATGGTTTGAGAAGTTCCATTCTGGTGATTTTAATCTTGAAAATGAGCCACATGGGAGACGAGACCAAGGTGGATAATGATGAGCTGAAAGCTCTAGTGGAAGCGAATCCACCTCAACCTACATGTGAATTAGCAGCAAGGTTTGACATTACTATTCCAACAATATTGGACCATTTGAAACAAATCGTCAAGGTAAAGAAGCTGGATAGGTGGTTTCCACATGAATTAAATGAACGTCAGAAAAGAAATCATCTCGAAGCTTGCCTTTTTTTTTTTTTTTTTTTTTTTTGCTGTTATGACATAAAGGCGAACCATTTCTGTATGATATTGTTATATGTGATGAAAAATGAATTCTTTTTGACAATCGCAAGTGTTTGGCCAATGGTCAGATAAAGATGAAGTGCCAAAACATGGTCCAAAACTGAATATTCATCAAAAAAAGCTCATGGTGTCTGTTTGGGGGTCCAGCGCTGATATTAGCTACTACAGCTTCAGGAAACCTGGCCAATGGGTTACAGCGGATGTCTACTGCAACCAGTTGGATGAAGTGATAAGGATGCTTATGATTAAGCAGCCAAGATTGATCAGTAGAGACAGGCCAGTCCTTTTACAAGACAACACTCGACCATATGTTGTACAAACAATGTTGCTCAAACTATAGCAGTTGGACTTGGAAACATCTACTGACATATACTGTATTTCCCAGACCTGGCACCAGCTGACTATCACTTCTTCCAGGCTTTGGACCACTTCTTGCAAGGAAAAATATTCAATTCTCAACAAGCTGTGGGAAACGCCTTTCGCAACTTCATTGCTACTTGCTCTATAGGCTTCTTCACTGCTGGCATGAACAAGCTACTGTTAAGATGGCAAAGCTGTGTCCACAGTTTAGGCTCACTTTAATCAATTGTACTGCTTCTTGTTTGGGGCATAATAAACTAAACTTTTGGTTTGAAATTTTATATTTAATGACCTAATAAAACAGGTAAAATCAGGGCTTCTCTGATTGAAAACAGATACAAAGCCTGGCCTTCATGGCCTTTCCTTTCCTTTCTCACTGGCCCCTGAGGCATGTCCTTTGAACTATAGGGCTTTAAGGAGGCAGCAGATTCCAATGTCTTTAGTACATGTGCTGCCTGGGTGGACTAGTGGTTCAGTGAGTTTGTTTTCTCTCATACAGTCTTCTTGTTCCTTCCTTCACCATCTCCCAGATGAAGTACAGGCCATTGCGACCCTGATTGAGAAGCAGGCACAGATCGTGGTGAAACCCAGAATGGTGTCAGAAGAGGAGAAGCAGAGAAAAGCTGCCCTCCTGGCCCAGTATGCTGATGTGACAGATGAAGAGGAATATCCTTTCTGGCGTCCCAACACCATTCCCTGAGGCTCAAGCCAGAAATGTTTGCTGGTTGACAGTGACCTTTGGGAAGTCGCCAGTCCTCTATAGCTTAATTTTCTCCTCCAAAGTGACAGTGGGTATGAGGAATGATATTTGATTAGTTGACACTAGACTTGTATTTTTCTTTTCTTTTTTTTTTTTTTTATCTTTGAGGCAGAGTCCCACTTCTGTCACCCTGGCTAGAGTGCTGTGGCGTCAGCCTGGCTCACAGTAACCTCAAACTCCTGGGCTCAAGCAATCCTTCTGCCTCAGCCTCCCAAGTAGCTGGGACTACAGACATGCGCCACCATGCCCGGCTAATTTTTTCTATATATTTTTAGTTGTCCAGCTAATTTCTTTCTATTTTTAGTAGAGATGGGGTCTCTCTCTTGCTCAGGCTGGTCTCGAACTCCTGAGCTCAAATGATCCACCCGCCTCAGCCTCCCAGAGTGCCAGGATTACAGGCGTGAGCCACTGCGCCCGGCCTAGACTTGTATTTTTCAACACAGAATCAGTATATTCCTAAAAACTTCAGTGTAAAACAAATGATACCTGAATGGATCAATTATATTGTGCTTTCAGAAAGCACAGAAAATAAGATATAGCCATGATTTCTTATATTTGTGTAACCCTTTTTTTTTTTTTTTTTTTTGAGACAGAGTCTCACTCTGTTGCCCAGGCTAGAGTGAGTGCCGTGGCGTCAGCCTAGCTCACAGCAACCTCAAACGCCTGAGCTCAAGCGATCCTCCTGTCTCAGCCTCCCGAGTAGCTGGGACTACAGGCATGCGCCACCATGCCCGGCTAATTTTTTCTATATATATTTTTTAGCTGTCCATATAATTTCTTTCTATTTTTAGTAGAGATGGGGTCTCGCTCTTGCTCAGGCTGGTCTCGAACTCCTGAGCTCAAACGATCCGCCCACCTCGGCCTCCCAGAGTGCTAGGATTACAGGCGTGAGCCACCGCGCCTGGCCTTTTTTTTTTTTTTTTAAGAGATAGGGTCTCACTCTGTTGCCCAGGCTTTTGTGCAGTGGCATGATCATAGCTCACTATAGCTTCAAACTTCTGGGCTCAAGCTATCGTCCGGCCTCAGCCTCCTGAGTAGCTGGGACTACAAGTACATGCCACTGTACCTGGCTAATTTTTTTTTTGGGGGGGGGGGTAGAGATGGAGTCTCCCTATGTTGTCCAGGCTGGTCTTGAACTTCCGGCTTCAAGTGATCCTCCTGCCTCGGCCTCTCAGAGCAGTGGGATTACAGGCATGAGCCACTGTGCCCAGCCTGAATAACATGTTTTTATACAGTGTAGTATCACATGTATAATCCATCTTTATGTTCTTTCTCTGCCAATAAGGAAACTGGGGCACTAAGAGATGATTGGGTGATCAGAGGCATTCAGAGAATTAGTGACAAAACCAGGACTAGAACCTGGATATTTTTGGGTGAAGGATTCCCTAAAATTGTAGCAGTTTCATTTGAATCGTTTTTATGTGACCACATGGTTAAAAGTAAGGCTGAACCCCCAAGCAACACCAGAGTAAATCTGGAATTTGAGTGGGAACTGTGCAAAAAGAAAGTGTTGCCAATAGGGGCTGGTTAGTTCCCTGTGAATTTCACATTTATTTAGGAAATGTTTTACTTACTGAGCCTACTTGAATGATGTGTGTGGCACATTATGCAGTGGACATCATACCAGAAATGTCAGCTGTCTAATCACTAGTTTAGAAAGGAATTCTTGGCCTCTTGGGGCTGGTTTCTCTTCTAGTTTTTTCTCATGACTTCTCTTGCTGGGGTTGGCAGAGCTATGGTTCAAATAACAAAATTTCAGTTCTTGGGCTGGAAAAGACCTTTTAAAGTAGTGGTTCTCCTGGAGGACTTGTTAAAACAGATTGGTGGGCTTTACCCCCCAGAGGAGTAGGGCCCAAGAATGTGCATTCCTAGCAAATTCCCAGGGGGGTCTGGGAACCATACTTGGGAACCTCTGTTTTAGTGGTCATCGCTCCATCCCCTGGCTTCTAGGTAATGTGGCAATCCACCAGACCAACTTAAGTTTCTTTTCAGCCTTCAAGAAAAGGATTTTACAGAAGCTCTGAACAATTTTCCCTAAGTTGAGATTTCCAAAGATGAATCTCCTGGGTTTATTGTCACATCCCTAACAGTGTTCTTCCTCCGTTCAGTGTGCTTTTCCTACCTACTCGTCTATGGGATGTTTCCTAATGTTAGGTTGGAATGTGCCAACCTTTGTTTTCCATACAACCTCCTTAACATCACTCACTGAAGCAGATGAGAAGGATGATTCAGGTGCCACCACAACGAACATTGGTTCTGACAAATGTATCCTTCTGTGTCCATCCGCATGTGTTTCTCCATAGAATCCTCTTGAGGGTCAGTTTGTATTTTGCTGTCATTGCTGGGGGCTCCCTTTACTTCCAGGAACTCATGTCATGCCAGCACTGGGAGCTCCATTCCTAGGACAGCCCTAGATAGTCAATTTAGCAAGAACTTTCTGCAGAGAAAACTAGTTAACAAGTATTATAAAGAGATTCGCTTGGAAGAGGGATTTCTAAGGTAAAATAAGAATCTATACTCCCTGTGTATAGCTCTGGGTTGCCAGAGCTATGGAAACAATTAAAACAATATTGAAATTTTGTCTTTGTCCTCAAAAACCATATAATTTGTTGGAAAGAGAACACAATCACCGAACACTTTAAGCTTAAAATACGGACATATTGAAACATATGTGCTGAGGAAGGTCCCTACCAAGAGAGTAATTTATGAGATGCTTTCTAGAGTAGGGAGATTTAGAAATCCACCTTACAGGTGAGGAGTCTGGTGGTGGGTTATCAGAGAAAAGGAGCTCTCTGAAAAGGGAGACTCATTTATTTTAAAGCAGTGAAGTAGAAAAGTCATATTTTAAGAGTAGAAAGGACCTTGTCTGGTATTAACAGGTTTTATAATATTCTTAAAGTCATAAGAAATGGGTAAAGTTTTTGGCTAGGTATTTTTTTTTTTTTGAGACAGAGTCTCACTCTGTTGCCCAGGCTAGAGTGAGTGCCGTGGCGTCAGCCTAGCTCACAGCAACCTCAAACTCCTGAGCTCAAGCGATCCTACTGCCTCAGCCTCCCGAGTAGCTGGGACTACAGGCATGCACCACCATGCCCGGCTAATTTTTTCTATATATATTTTTAGCTGTCCATATAATTTCTTTCTATTTTTAGTAGAAATGGGGTCTTGCTCTTGCTCAGGCTGGGTGGCTAGGTATTTTTAATGATGTTAAACTCTTCCTGTCACCTATAAAGTCAGTGTTGATGGTTATTAGAACATGGTTTTCACTTAAGCTTTAGTACTAGGGAAAAAAGCAAATTGATAAAGTTTAGTAAGGTTAAACATCTTATTTAACTCTTCAAGCATTTTAATAGTGCCAAATACATAAACATTTAGCCAGTTACATTAATACTCTATTCACTAAAACTAGCCTAGATTTTCCAACAATATTCTGCCATTGAATGATATAAGTAAGTACTTATTCTAGGGTGAAATTTCATTTTGATAAAATATTTTAAAATTCAGATTTAGATAAGTCTGAATGAGATTTTTATTCCAAAGGACATTTTAAAATTTTTGTGGCTGTAGGATTTCCCATTAGACCAAAAATAAAGATAAGGATTTATTTATTTATTTTTTTTAAGGATTTATTTTTAAAGACTAGGAATAGGTAGAGACCATTGAGGACTCAGCGTGTGGAGAGGACAGACAGAACGAGGAGAGAGAGTGGTAGTTGTGATCTATGTGACTTGCACCCTAATCATTTTCTTAACTCACCTGTAGCTCTGTTCCGAAACACCAATGTGGAAGATGTCCTCAATGCCCGAAAACTGGAGCGGGACTCGCTTCGGGATGAGTCCCAAAGGAAGAAGGAACAGGACAAATTGCAGAGGGAGAGAGACAAACTAGCCAAACAGGAGCGCAAGGAAAAGGAAAAGAAAAGGACACAGAGAGGGGAGCGAAAGCGATAACCTTGGCCCTCTCTATTCTTTCCCCCACCATGAACTTCATCATACAGCAACTGGTTGTACAAATGTGTATTTAAGAGAAATGAGAGAACGTTGCAAAGTGGTTTCCCAAGGCATTTCCCCTTTGTTTACATGGTCAAAAAGAAAATCACAATCACTTTGAGTTACAAAATGTGCCATGTTTTGGTGGTGTGAGCAATCAGATTATTATAGTTGATGTCTGTACCAAAGATCTGGAATGGGGGCAACCTTTATATTTTAATACTGAAGTCCTATGCTCCTTTGGCCGTTTTATAAAGTCTTCCCTCACCTTTGATAAATAGCAGGAGGATTCAAGCTAACAGTTACAGTTTTCATCCTGAAGGAGCAGAAACACGATCACTCCTTCCCTGAGATGCAATGTGGGAGTGTACATTGCTTTGGAGGCAGTATTCACTCTTAAATGTAGTACTGTTTCATGGCTGAAATAGCTAATGAAGAGCCCTACCTGGATCCAGATTTTATGTTACATGGCTGCAAACTAGGAAAATGGGAAGAAATTATTTGGGGGGATGGTCTGGATCTGAGAATGTTTTTTTAAAAAAGTTTCAGCCTATGGGAGGAAAAGAAGTATCATATTTTTCCTCATCTAGGCTATTGCTTTAAGGATGTGTCATTGGATGCAAGGATATCATTGCTAGCTAGATTCCTTTTTTTGTGATCATGAATCCTCTTGAGTGCTGGTAGAGATTTTAATACTGATTTTCCCTAAAACATGAGTATTAAGTGATAACTCCTGGTTTAGAGAATCTGGAGGAATTGCCCTTTTAAGGAAGAAACACTGGAAATCTCTGCTATCACAAAGATGTTTAAGAGTGTACACAGTAGGTGCTCAACAAATTTATTGAATGAATGAATGAAAAAACTGCTTGGGAGAGTCAAAAGTGGGCAGAAATTCTCCATTTCTACTCTTGTCACAAGCCACATTTGATTATAAATAAGGCCCTGCTCTGCTTCAGGCAGCAGAATGTCTAGAAGCCTGAAGAGAGCAATTTCTCTGACAAGACAGAAAGTAGATATTTTATACCAGGGTCGGCAAACTACTGCCCGTGGCCCACATTTGCCCCAGTCTGGTTTTGTATGGTGCAAATTAAGAATGGTTTTTACATTTTTAATGGATTATAAAAGAAAAAATATGTGACAGAGACCATATGTGGTCTGTAAAACCTAAAATATTTATTATCTGGCCCTTTGGAGGAAAAGTTTGCCAACCTCTGTTTTATACCATTAACTATGAGATTAACAGAAACTTTTACCTTTGTGCAAAAGGTAAAAAAGAGCATGGTTAAGGAAAAGGAGATGTGTTACCTCTTCATATACTCCTCTAACCGTGGCATTGCAAAAATAAAAAATAACCACCTTTAAAAAATAAATTTTATTTAAATCACTGTCTTCTGACTTATTTTGATTCCTTCAGGCTACTCATGGAAATGAAATCTGTGTGAGTAGTCACTTAGGAATGTGTTGATTTTTATTTCCTGCTTTGTTTTGATTAGCCCTATAACCTATATTCCACAGTGGAGCATCTTCGTGGAATCCATAAATTCTCAGTTTTCCTTTCTGTGGAGTAGGGCTTAGATCAAAAAGGTTATGTTTTTTGGAACATCAGTCAGTTGGCTTTGAAGTCCTTTGAAGTGCTATTGGAGTCTTAGTCCTTTATGTGGTGGTAGCAATAGGTTGTGGCTATGGAATTTGATAGAGCCTATTTTAACTTAGTAACCCTTATTTTGGGATTTTGGTCTGTCCTCACTTTGATATTTATCTCTGAAGGAGTCAGGTTAGATCCATGAACCCTGAAGGGTACTTGTTTCAATTTGTTAGTAGATTTTTTCTTCTGGGACTCTATTATGTGTGTCACAGTTAAGTATATACTCAAACTGATGCTTAAACAGAAAAAAAGGATCATCTCATTAGGCTTTGAGTAAGGTTATCCACTTAACTCAGGTGCTAATAAATGCTATAGGTCTAAAATGTTCAATATTGCAATGGGCAAATTTTAACAACCATATCTTCTATGGTAAGATTGAGTTTTAGGCTAAATTTGGGATTTTAGTCATAACAGTAATTCCCCACCCTCTAAAACTGTATAGTAGCAGATTATTGAAGTGGGAAGGATACTGATATAATAATTCAAGGTACTTTTCAAGTACCTTCCTATGAATTGCTTTTGCCATTAAAAAAGACAAACGAGTATGTCAAATTCTTTTGGATTAGAAACAGGAGCATCAGTTTTACCAGTTTCATTGCAAACTTTGTGGTAATTTTATGTTTTCATAAGTTGTAATTCAGAAGTACAGTACATAAGAACCATCCATTAGATGGATCAACAGGTATACTATTGAAACCAACTAATTTCAAAATAATCTACTGGTTACATGTGATTAACAAAATTTCAGAGAATTTTTTTAAGTGTTTTTTTTTTTATTTCAAAATATTAAGGGGGTACAAATGTTTTAGGTTACATGGATTGCTTTTGTAATGCTTAAGTCCTGGCTATAGGTGTGCCCATCACCCAAATAGTTTTCATTGTACCCGTTAGGTAGGTTTTTGCCCTTCCACTCCTACCTTCCCCCTGGTTAATTTCCACTGAGTTTTACTTCCCTCTGTGTACATGTGTGCTCATCAGTTACTTCCAATTTAGTGGTGAATATATGTGGTGTTTGTTTTTCCATTCTTGAGATACTTCACTTAGGAGAATGGTCTCCAGTTCCGTGCAGATTGTTGCAAAAGGTATTAATTCATCTTCTTTTTATAAGTATATGTTTTTTGTTAATAGACTGGTATTTCATTTCTGATCACTATCATATAAAAGCTTCCTTAGAATTTTTATTCTAGTTTGCTTGGATTAGCATAAAGGCAAAGCAAAAATTTCATCTTTGAAGGAGGTCAGGTTAGATCCAAGGATATCTGAATGGCATTGATTTATCTACCAACATTATTACTTATGTATTAATAATGAAATTTAAAACTTAGCATAAGTTCTCATCACTTAAATGAAATCCGATTGATTTTCTGACATGAGTGACTCTTAAGGTTAGAAACTAATACAAATGTACAAAAATGAAACCAAATATTTTCACCAAAGTAATTTATTTTTTCCTGAGAGAATAAATTCAGTACAATATTTGCTTTCATAACATCCAACATGTCTTATGTCAAACTTAACCACTTTCTATGCAGTGACTGTGGTGAGATGATCTATTTTATTTGACTACCCTCAATGTAATTCATTTGGGTAGTTCTAAGGCATATCAGTGATCAAAATGTTTCTCCCTACAGTTACTCCTGCATTCTCAATCAGTTTCTTCCACACATCATCTAAAGAAAATTTATGTGGTGTGATTACACTCTTTTTTTTTTTAATACCAGGATTTCTAAAACTAAGAAAAACACCAACATTTAAAACATCAGTGTTTCTAGTCAAGGATATTTCAATTAAATTTCATCAGTACATTATATTATTAGTTTAACTCATGCTAGAAATGTTAAAACCCAAGATCTTCTGAGTCACATAATACCAACATTTCATATTAATGAATAAATTACTCGGGTTCCATACAAAGATATTAAGTGATGATAAACAGAAAAAAGCTAAGCTTTCAAGAGCTCTTTTAAAAAAAATACAGAAGCAAACTAATGAACACAACTACACAAAATATACACTAACCAATTGCGAACTAAACTAAAGGTTAACCTTAAAAAAATACATTTTAGAACTTCGTGATACCCTTATAAAAGGCAACAAACTAAGGGTATTAAAACAATAGTCATTATTTTAGTTACTGTGCATCAAGTCTAAAAGATCCAGATAAAGGAAATGTTTTGTTTTGATTCAATTTAAATACTTTAAAATTGGAAATATTTAATAATTGATAGTATAATTAAATTTTAAAGAATATACACAAATGATTTGAATAGGTTTTATATTCAGTAACTTGAATGGTTACACTGGCACTTTTATCACTAATTTAGGAGAATCGGATGCATTTCCCTCCATATTCTTAGGTACTAAGATTTCAAATTTATAAATATGGTAGTATTTTAAATATTAAATTTTTACATGAATATTGGGTTTATCCTTATTTTCCTTTGTTTCCTAGGTATTATCCAGTTTTATAAGGAAAACACTTTTATATCACAATCACAATGTGGTTACTAGACTGTAGCCATAATTGGGTTACAGTCACTTAGATTCATTATTTGGAATTCTACTTACTAAGGCAGACCTAAATGAAACTGATCTCCTAGAATAACTTCACATTTGCATTTACCTGCACGGCAGAATGTTCACATTTGCATTTACCTGCATGGCAGAATGCATCTAAAGCAATATTTTAGCCGTTAGGAAATATTTAATTTACTTAAACAAACCTTGTTATCTTCAACTACTAAGAACTCCAAGAGTAGTCAACTTCTCTGCTGAGTTCACTTTAAACTGTATGTGATTCATTCCAAATAGAAGATTTTTAAATAGGTTAGACTTCATTAAGCTATTAACTTTAAATCTGAAAGAAAATTAAGATACTGAAAGTTTGACAAGTTCATTAAAATTTTTTAGCATGTCTTGATACATTTACTTTTCAGCCTTTTATTCTTTCTGCTGGCATTTCCTTAATGTTTGTTTGTTTCACCTCTCTGGTTTGCTGGATTGCTACTATTTATGCTTTCATGGACTTTGTCTTCACAGTTTACTGTATCTTGTAAAGCCTTTTCCACATCAGTTTGGCCAGCTGTAGTGGCTGTTTTTGGCAAGGTCATCTGCAGTGCACACCACAGGGTAGTGCGTGCTTTCCGAGTTGCCACACACATCTCTTTAATTGCTGAAGCAAGGGCAAACACATCTGTAAAAGAAACATTCAGGGTCATTTCATATTAGATACCACTTAAATATCCTTTAACTCTTAAAGCCTGGTGCTGTTGCTACTAAATAATCAAACATTATTTATTTATTTATTTTTAGACAGGCTCTTGCTCTGCCCCCCAGGCTGGAGTGCAGTGGTGTGATTATAGCTCATTGCAGCCTCAGCCTTTCCAGTAACTGGGACTAGGACATGTGGTAGCACTGGCCTAATTTTGTAGGTTTTTTTTTTGGTAGAGACAAGGTCTTGCTATGTTGCTCGGGCTTCAAACATTATTTTTATTACAAAAGGATGACTACTGATTGAACTAACCAAAGTACTTTATTTTTAAAATACTTAGAAGTATTGATACTTTATTTCTGACTTGTGTGACAATGACTATACATACTTTGGGTAGAACACGGACTGTGTTTTATTAAGACAGTTGTTATAATTAAATGGATAAAATTAACAAAATAAGTGAAAGTAATTTTGAAATAAATAATGTGGACACCATTTACCAATTTATTCTTTAGTTAAGTGTTAATTTTATAAAGCCAACTTATTAGCCTTAGAATCTGCTTTTATTAATATTCAAATTATCACATTGCCTTTTCAAAAGAATATCCATTAACATTTGTACCTCTGTCATCTTGGCATCTAGGAACTCCTTGCCTTTGCCGATTTGAAGCATTAACAATTTCATCCTTTCTACGTGACTGTACAATGTGAATGGACTCCAAGTGTCTATCGAGAGCAGCAGAGATATTGGCATGAAGGGGAGAGCTTCGAAGACGTTCCATTTTGCCCAGTAAAGTCACAACCTGAGGGAAACACTTTAAATATTGATAAGGCCCGTAACAACCACATTATCCTGCCATAAGCTTAAGTAAAAACAAACCTTCAGTGAAACAGAATAGAGATGATAGCAATAAATATTCATTCAGTAAAATAAATGAATACTTACTGTGTCCTGACAAAAATGGAAAGTCGGTCTTTTATGCCTACTTAATTCTGAAAATGTTCAGGAGTTGATTACTGAGAATAAGCAACAATGAAAATGTTAAATATCCAAACATTTCCATGTCATTGACAGTGCAAATGTAAGATCTGATATCTGATTCTGTTTTTGGCAAATAAGAGACTAGCCTGCAATAGAGCATTGTTAGGAGGTATCTTAACCTAAAGAAAAAGATTTGAGCTAAAAGGGAGAAGTGTTAATTAATCCTGATCTCAATAAGTCTTTAATTTTTCTAGGCCTGTGATGTACCCCTTTTGGAAATCAGAAATATTCAGATAATAATATTGACTAGTAGGCCGGGCGCGGTGGCTCACACCTGTAATCCTAGCACTCTGGGAGGCCGAGGTGGGTGGATCGCTCGAGGTCAGGAGTTCGAGACCAGCCTGAGCAAGAGCGAGACCCCGTCTCTACCACAAATAGAAAGAAATTATATGGACAACTAAAAATATATATATATATAGAAAAATTAGCTGGGCATGGTGGCGCATGCCTGTAGTCCCAGCTACTCGGGAGGCTGAGGCAGGAGGATCGCTTGAGCCCAGGAGTCTGAGGTTGCTGTGAGCTAGGCTGACGCCACGGCACTCACTCTAGCCTGGGCAACAAAGTGAGACTCTGTCTCAAAAAAAAAAAAAAAAAAAATTGACTAGTGATAGTTTTAAAAATCCATAATACAGAAAATACTGATCTAAATTGACATTGAAATAATATAAAAACGAATCCTATAATTGTCAAAACTGTTAAGGAAAATTAGGAAATTTCTCAATCCTCTGGTTAATGGAGCTTAAAAAAGGGCACTAGATAGATTGGTAGAGGGAGTATGTTTCATATGCCTAACTTGTTTCAAAATCTAAACTTGGAAAGTGTATGAAAAGAGACCTTTTTGAATAATTAGGATTTAAAGATCAAGTACGTATTATGCAATAACTGCATTTTGAAGCAAAATGATTTAACATTGGAACTTGGTGTTCAGTGATTGGAGAATGTAGGAACAAAACTTCTCAATTAAGAAACTAAAGGCACCAGAATGAATGCCTCTCCAACTTCACACTCATATCAAGTTTCTTTGGAATAAGTCTATTCAGGGTGTTAAATATTTTCCTCTCAACGGCACATCAGCCAGATCCTTGAGGATAAAACAAAACACTCACAAAAAACTCCAAGGAACTACTAATTATATATTTTAAATAAGATAATCATTTTGAGTAAATGGTAAGTATAAAGAGTAAACAAATTTGCACAGATGATTTTTAATAAACTTTAAAAACTTTTTTGAAGATTTTTTCAAAATTCTACAAAACTGACAAACTAGAAAATAGTAAATATTTTTGTCTCTTGTGTATTATTGAAATAAGTTTGCTAAATATAGATAAAATTATTATAACAGCTATAAACATGCCCTTTTAAATAAATGTGAAGCATAAGCAATGCTGGAAAAGTATATGAATATCTACAGTATGTGATCTTTAGGCCAGGTGCAGTGGCTCACGCCTGTAATCCTAGCACTCTGGGAGGCCAAGGTGGGAGGATCGTTTGAGCTCAGGAGTTGGAGATCAGCCTGAGCAAGAGTAAGACCCTGTCTCTACTAAAAAAAAAAAAAAAAGAAAAGAAAAAATAAGATGGGCATGGTGGCGCATGCCTGTAGCCCCAGCTACTCTGGAGGCTGTGGCAAGAGGATGGCTTGAGCCCAGGAGTTTTGAGGTAGCTGTGAGCTGGGCTGACACCACCGCACTCTAGCCCAGGTGATAGAGTGAATGAGACTCTGTCTCAAAAAAAAAAAAAAAAAAAAAAAAAAAAAAAAAAAAAAATCTGGCTGTACCCTATGTTAGTATCTGAATATACCATGGATAAATTCCATTGTACAAATTTACAAATTGAATAATAGAATTTCAATGGACCAAAGCTGAAAACTAGGGAAAATCAATCTTTTTCCATGGAAGCAGTTCATATCTATATTTTAAAGATAGCATGGTACAAGTAAGAAACGGATGTTCAATAAAACAGATTTAATTATTATGTTGATTTTTCTAATTCCTAAAATGGCTTTTATTCAATCATAGAGATAACCTGTTTTGCTGTATGCTTTTTCCTAAGAATCTTTATCAAATCTTATTTGGAAAACAGTGTCAGTTTTTAATAGAAGAAGGTCAAAAAATAAAAAGTGTACCCACTCTATTTAAGTTGCTTAGAAAATTCTGAAATTACAAAGGAGATAATAGGAATAATCATTTGTTAAATTACATAATGGCTTAACTTCAGGATTCTTTGCATTTGATTTGAAGTGATATACTACTTTTCCAAACAAAGGTATTTTGTAAAATTGGGCATACCTACCTACTCGAGTTTATCAGTCTTTAATACATAGTTGGATATACTTTCATGTTTGTTAAATAACTCAAGAATACAGAGTTAAGAAAATGAAATACAGTACTTCCCTATTAATTTACCATCTTATAAGCATAGCTTGTTCATCAAGCTAGAAAACAAATGTTTGTGACTAAGAAATGGGACTTTCCCTATAAATAATATTCAAAATGGTTTTTGCTTTTAAAAAAATTCTTTCGGTTGAGGATTAATTAGCACCATTGCCAATTTGGGTTTGAAGAGGAACCATTTAAATTACTAAAAATGCTTTTTAAATGATTAAGTGGGGATATTTTCCCTTTCTTAAACATTAATCATAGTTCTAGGACCAAACATGGGAAAGACTATATTTAGAGAATTACATGTAAATGCGATCTTAAAAGCCTTCAGAGCTTGTTGAAATGTTTAAAAATTTTATCAAGCAATTTAAAAATCCATTATTGGATATTTTTACAGCTTACTCTGGCTTGTTCTCGAAGTTCATCCACAATTAAGCAATCAACTCTAGATGGGTTGGAGGTCAGCCTTGGAATTGGAGTGTTGTTGGTACTAGATACTTTTTTTCCTGGATAATTCTTGGCAAGGGCTAATTCAGTCTGTAAAAAATATATATAATTTTTAGATGCTGAATTTTCTTAATATGATTTGACCATGAATAATAATTTTCACAGGCCTAAGAAATAAATAGAACATTACCCTTTTAAATAAAAATTCTGTTTTGGTATCAAAAGGCAACAAATGTAAATGACAGTACCACAGTATTTTTCTGTCACACCTAATACATATAAAATACCTGAATACTCGAACCGTTTAATACTAAAAAAATTCAAAGAAATAAATTTTTAACTGTTAAGGGAAAAAAATCTTCATTGGCAAAATAAACCTTAAAAATTAGAATATAAGTGACAATTATTTTAAAATCTGAAGCATTTTTAGTCTTTAAGTAACCTACTTAATTCCTTAGTCATGAACTTAACAAACATTGCACATTATAGAATTCAGCTTGAAATTAGGCAAGTATTCTTTTTTTTTTTTTTTTCTTTTTTTCCTGGACAGGTAGTCAGTATTGGATAGGCAAGTATTCTTAAACTACACTAAGTAAACAAAATGAAGACAGGCAGAGGGAACATACTAAGTTACTCCTAAATGGTTAACTTTGTGTTACCTTTTTTCTCTCCTTTTCTAATGCTCTCCATTGTTCACAGCACTCTTCTAGACGAATATGAAGTCCACTGGCTGCTCCACTACGGGTTTTAATTGGTCTTTGAAATCCAAAAGTTGGCACGAAACCAGAAAAGGAATTATCACCGTACATCATATCATTAAAATAAGGGTATAAATGGCTTAAATCATCATAAGAAAACAAATCATAGGAATCCAACAGTGGAACAACTGAATGGCCAAAGGGGTGGGTAGATCTTAGGGGAAACCCATTTGAACCGAGTTGTTGAAAACCCTGATTATGCCTTAAATCTCCCATCATATAATTATTAGAAAAGCATGATGCCTGTGTGCGATTCACACGGCTATTAATATTGTTGTCTCCACTTCTCTGTCTGTGGCTATTAAAATGACCCTGTGACTCCAACAGATCTTGATATGTATTTTGAGATAAGCCATCTAAATGCTTTGGACCTTCCTCAAGATCATAATGTCCACCCTGGGGCTTGGCTTGAAAATTGTGTTTGTTTACATTTTCAATGATCCCGTACTGTTGAGCTGAATAGTTATCACAAAATCCATTTGGCTGCTTTATTTTTTTATCGGTAACTGATTCAAAGAGATTTTCTTCTCCAGTTTTTGTCAGTCCTTCCATGTGACTGATAGATTGAATTCTTTCTGCACCATTGTAACTAAAATCAAAACTAGAAAATGCTGAAGGGTTTTCTTGGCAATATTTCTGAAATAAATTGCTATTTGGGGTTAAATTTGTGGATGATAGTTGGGGGAAATCTGAAGAATGGTTAGAACCTTTTGAAGCTGCACTTAAATGACTATTTAATTTCATCAAGTTACCTTGATTTCGATAAGGAATAGGAGTGTTATTTTTCGTTTGAACATTCATCCAAGTTGGTCTGTTTAAATTGATACCTCCTGAAGATGCTGCTGAGTTTGTTAATAAATTCACTGATTTAAAATACTCAGAATTTGGGGGATCAGGTTTAGCAAACTGTTGCTTTTCTGTGACATTAGCAAAATCATTATTGGCTGGACAAGCTGTGTGAGGTTTTAGTCCATATTCTGATTTTAAGCCGAAATCAGCAGTGAATGCTGCTTCCTTTGCAAACTGTTTTTCTGTCAGATGTGGTGTAGTTTTTGGAAATGTGAAGTTCTGCTGGTCCGGGATTGTCTCCTCCATTTTTTTCTGATTTGCTGGTTTAACCTGAAATAACTTTGTGTAGGTGTCTGCTTCTACAGTTGGTGTTTCAGGTGTGCCATTGGCTAATTTTTTACTATCTTGGATACTAAAATTTGAACATTCATTAAGCTTAGCCTTATTAGGATGAACATATTCTGGGTATCTACAATAATCTGCATTTTCATTGTATCTATTTAATTGGGAAAGAAATATCTCTGCCCTTTTTTGCTGTAATGGTGCTTCAAGAATTTTAGCACATACTTTCTCTCTTCCATAAGAGTAAGTATCAACTCCTGATTCTTTTATGATGTCAGACAGACCAGTTTGTGGTGTAAAACAGTTTTTGATAAATGAATATTCTTGGAATGTTGTCTTAGCTGTATCATTTGTCTGAATATTGTAACAGTTAGAATGATCACTTCGTGAAAGGTACATCCATTGTTCTTCAAGGTCTAAACCAGTAAATCCATGATAAAGTTCATCTACTTTTTGTTGTGGTGTGAGATTACTATTATGCAGGTATTGCTTTTCCACTGCTGACACAGATTCACCACTATAAAAAGCTTGCTGAGAGATGGTTGTATCTATTGGCCTTTTGGTTTCTGTTAAAAGGTCATGGTGATCTGCAAATCTGCTTGTGTTCATTGGCCAAACTGACTTTAAATTGGAGGAGCAGGTCCTAGAACAAGTAAATATATTTAATTACAATTTAGGTTTTAAAGACTTTATTTCCTCAGTAGAGAAGGTAAGAAAGATTTTCAAAAACATTTATCTTGCCCCACCTCAGCATTCTCTAATCCTTTCCAACCCTGCTTTATAAGCTACCATTACCTCCAAATAACTCTCTATCATGTGAAATGTGCTATATACTATACAAATATGCATTTGAATCTTACTATGTCTTCACTGTACTTTCCCCAGAGGCATTAACTAAGGCCTAAGGTTAAAAAGAAAAGTCTCAGGCTAGTGACTTCATGGTCTTAGATGAATTATTTATCTATAATAAGCAGAGAATAAGTTTTTCCTTTGATTAGATTATTATATAAAAGCATTGGTGACCAAAATTTTTTGATGGAAAAAGATGCATTTTGCTTAAACTATTTTTGAAATTAAAATATTTTAATTGGTTTACATGTGTGCTGCATACTTCCGTATTTATGAAATTGGGTATTTGGGTAACATGGCTTCCACACACAAATAAAACAATTAAGACATAGGCTGGGCAAGGTGCCTCACTCCTGTAATCCTAGCACTCTGGGAGGCCGAGGTGGGTGGATCACTTGAGTTTAGGAGTTCAAGACCAGCCTGAGCAAGAGCGAGACCCCATCTCTATTAAAAATAGAAAAAATTAGCTAGCTGTGGTGGTAGGCGCCTGTAGTCTCAGCTACTCGGGAGGCTGAGGCAGGAGAATCGCTTGAGCCCAGAAGTTTGAGGTTGCTGTGAGCTAGACTGACATCACAGCACTCTAGCCTGGGCAACGGAGTAAGACTCTGTCTCAAAAAAAAAAAAAAAAAAGTTAAAAAAATTTCTACCACATGAATAAAAAATCCATTAGCTATAATGAATTTTACTTTTGGAGATCTATGTATAAAACCTCCTTGGAATTTATACTCTTTAAGCCAAACTTTAGCTCATGAACTCAAGGGAAGTAGCTCTGAATTATACAAGAATAATTTTCCAAATGAAAGTTTTTAAGCAAATAAAACCTTAGATTGAACCTTCAATTGTATGGCAAATACTTCATCAAAATCAAGACTTCTCCTAGACACAAATACTTGCATTAAGATGTCTACTGTCAGATGATCCACTACTAAGTAACAATAAAAGTTAATGAACAGGGTATTCTAGTACATGGGAATTTAAAAGTTTACAATACATTACATAGCTTATATGACATACTAACCCTTCAGCAAAATATGGCTGTGACTTATCTTGTTCTTCCAAAATGTTAGACACAAGTCCATATAAGTCTGTTTCACTGCCATAGTCATTTCTTTCAGTTTGAATCCTAAAAATAAATGAATATATGTAAACTATTTTATTCATGCTGAAGTACAATATATTGATTTATCTTTCTAGACTTATTCTACCATTTTTTTCTATAAAATATTTGAACTGAATCTTGTCTTCAAAATAGTGTTGCAAAAAGAAAAAAATCTGGACTGAATCTACACCATCATTTTAAATAGAGGGGAAAAGAACTCAAGAATATTTTCCACTTTGGTATGGTATCTGTCCTACATAAGTATTTCTCCTTCATTTAAAATCCTATGTCTACCTCACAATGTATGTTTACCTCTTACTTCTCCTACAATATATGCAAATACAAATAGTATTAAGTGACTAACATATAAGTCTCTGACCTATGATGTCACAGATATACTTGGTATCATAGCTACTCCTGAAAGCATGTCTGGTCCTATTATACATCATTCCATCATCACCTGCTCAGTTTCTTTATTTGCAACTTGAAAACGATATGAACCTGATGCTCTATTTTTGTGACTCTTTATGCTGGATAAATATTGGATAAAATAGTGATATTGGATAAAAAAGTGAAATGTGATGTGGTCATCCTAGGTACCACAGCAATTTCCAGTTGTCCCTTAAATGTAACTGATTTGGGGACTATCCCTAAATCCTTGCCAAAATAGTGACTGGATAGAGTTCCATGTATCCAAAATCCACCTAGTTACTGATACTGTCTAAATACAAAATGTAAAATCCACAAGCACATGGAAAATTGGTATCTTTTACCTCTATGGTTTTGGATAATTTCTTCCTAGAAGTAATATAGGTTGAATGCTTGGGACCAGAAGTGTTTTGGATTTTGGATTTTTTTGGATTTTGGAATATATGCATTATATCCTCATTGGTTGATCATCCCTAATCCAAAAATCCAAAATCTGAAATACTCCAATGAGCATTTTCTTTTGAGCATAATGTCAGTGCTCAAAAACTTTCATATTCTGGAGCATTTTGGATTTTGGGTTTTCAAATTTGGGATGTTCAACCATATATTGTTCTAAATTGTAACTTCTTGTTTTTTCATATTTTATTTCCAACATTTCATAGTGTTGAGATATTTTAGGAAAAAACCTTATATTTGAATAACACTCAAATATTTAATTGCTCTTCATAACATTTGAAGGGCAAACATTAGTAATATAGTTATTACCTGTGGGATAAATGATCACTTGAGATATTAAGAAACTTGTATTTTGCAAGGGTATGTGACTTGCCAAATTATTATACACTTGCCAAACTGTCTGCCTATAAGTCTAATACTTTTTTGACTACATCATGTTACTTCATAAAGATTCAATATGAAAGCTTGTTTTTTGTATAATAAGGTATTAGTATATATCTAGAAAAATATTCAATGTAACATATACCAAACTATTAATAGTTATTACTGGGGAATGGGGAGACAGGGTTAAAATGGACTCTTAACGTTTCTTGACATATATTTCTGTAAAGTTTAAATTTTTTCAATAGCATGTATCAATTGAAAAAATATTTGTTTTTTGTAGAATTATATAGTCTAACAAAATCATTATTTTAGAGAATTTTCCAAGAATTGAAAATTTTTAACATCTTTTAATTAATAAGATCCAGCTGGTCATGGTGGCTCATGCCTGTAATCCCAGCACTTTAGGAGGCTGACATGTTCATGATACAGTTCCTATGTAATCAAACTTAAAAACACCTCATTTAGCCTGAGAAATCTAGTTTGCTAATTTACCTGTTCTTTACGTTGATCTGAGGATTAGACGGTTGTTTAATATCATCTCCGTAAGTAGACCATGGTGCATAGAAAAGTGAAGAATCAACAGAACTTGAATATTCTGTTGATGAAGAAAGTGGAGTATAGGTCTGCCTTAGGTCTACATTGTCTTCACTCTGAAATTTTTAAGAAATGTTTGTATATCAGACATATCTAACTTAATTTATTACAGAATATTAGGGAAATAATAAGAAATCAGAGGAAATAACACAGGTGTAAGAGTTGGGAGAATTACATTCAAATCTAGACTTAACTTAAGCTTACTTTATACCAGAGATTAGCAAACATTTTCTGTAAAAGGCCAGAGAGTAAGTATTTTAGGCTTTGCTGGCCGTTAAGGTCTCTGTTGAAACTGCTCATCTCTGCTGTTCTAGCACCAAAGTGACCATATACAATACAAAAACAAATGGGCATAGCTATGTTGCAATAAAACTTTATTTACAAAAACAAGCACTGGGCAGATCTAGCTCCTTGTTGCTGATCCCTGGTATATAAATGCCTACAATTATTGCAGTTTTAACTTTTTGAACAGATGAACATTATGTGGATACTAGCAGTGTTATTTTAAATCATGTACAAAATTCAGTCTTAATGCCCCCAATTTGTGCAAAAGTTAATGTACATTTATATAGAATTTTGAAATTTTCAAAGAAATTCCACATATATTATCATATTCAGTTAACCTTGTGCCATAGGTATTATCTCTATTTTAAAAAGGAAATTGAGGCTACAAGTTACTAAGGCAAGATGTCACAAAACTAAAACCAAAACTCAAGGTCTTCTTACTCCTAGTCAAGGGTCTTTTTTTATAGTCTCTTTAACTAGCAGCCTAGATTCTATTTCCAATAGATATTGTAAAAATGACATGTAAACTGTTATGAGCTCTTCAGAATTGTTTTTTTTTTTTAGGCTAGTCAAGTGAAGCAGTGGGAGTGAAGAAGGAGCAAATGAATCTGTAACTGGTTATGATCAGTTAGTTGTAAATACCGCTACACTTGGACCAGCTGCTCTTCAGAAATTTTAAAGGTATTATTATAATTAGAAGAAAAATATTTTACAAACTAATTTTTCTTTTTTTTTTCCTTTTTTTGGTGAATGCTTCCATAATGAACTTTGAGTAAATAAATAAAAAGTTTGGATTTTAAGATTTTAATGAATTACTTAAAACTCCGCCTTTTCCAAAAGGGATTGAGGTACTGTGAAAATAATTAAAAATAGAATGAAGATTACACTACTGTAGACATTGTTTATTCTAGAAAAAGCTTCCTTAAAGAAGTCTTAAAGTATAGATTCACAATTTTTAACTCGCCAAATAAGGAACTATTAAAACCAGAGATGCAATAACTATAAATATCTAGATAAAAACACAATGGAAATAGTATTTTCTTATACTTATGAATACCAAAGACATATAATTTTGGCTAAAAATATTTTCTAATTGCTTTCATTATTTTAATAAAAATTTATATAAGAAAAGACATGTTTAGATCAAAGTATTTCTAAATTTTTGTTCCTCACAGACATGTTCATTGAAAAACATTTAAAATATATAACACTGGCCGGGCGTGGTGGCTCACGCCTGTAATCCTAGCACTCTGGGAGGCTGAGGCGGGAGGATTGCTCAAGGTCAGGAGTTCAAGACCAGCCTGAGCGAGAGTGAGACCCCGTCTCTACTAAAAATAAATATATAGAAAAAATTAGCTGGGCATGGTGGCGCATGCCTGTAGTCCCAGCTACTCAGGAGGCTGAGCCCAGGAGTTTGAGGTTGCTGTGAGTTAGCCTAATGCCACAGCACTCTAGCCTGGGCAACAGAGCAAGACTCTGTCTCAAAAAATAAAAAAATAAAATATACAACACTGATTTTACACTATACCAACAAAATGTGAAAATTAGAAAAAAAATACCTTCCAAGCATTCATCTTCAAGAATCCCAAAATATTTTACAACCAGTTGTTTAAATTCTGGTTATGATTACTAGTTAAAACCTACACATTATAATTTTTCTGCTTATAGCTTATATTATGGTAACTATTCTCAAGCTGGGAAAACTGAGGCACAGAAGGGATTGTGCTGAGAGTGCCACCAAAAACTACCTTTCCAGAATTTCTGTTAGCAGCAACTTTTACAAAGACTTTTATCTTTAGTACTTTTCTTACTTTTATCCCTTTAGTTCTAAAGTTTTCATCATAGGCCTACTTTAACTCGTTTTTATGAGTGAAGTATACAAAGTGACATAAATAATTGTTCATCTTTTTTGAAATAGTTGATTAAACAAAAGGAGCATTTTCAGGTTATGTAATATCACATGAGATAAACAATATTTGAAAATAAATATATTTTGGGAGTAATCTTTCAAGCATATTTTACATTTTAAAATAAATTTTGGCTGGGCACGGTGGCTCACGCCTGTAATCCTAGCACTCTGGGAGGCCGAGGTGGGAGGATTGCTTGAGGTCAGGAGTTCAAGACCAGCCTGAGCAAGAGTAAGACCCCGTCTCTACTAAAAATATTAAAAATTAGCCAAGCAACTAAAAATAGAAACAAAAAATTAGCCGGGCGTGGTGGCAAACACCTGTAGTCCCAGCTACTCAGGAGGCTGAGGCAGAAGGATGGCTTGAACCCAGGAGTTTGAGGTTGCTATGAGCTAGGCTGATGCCATGGCACTCTAGCCCAGGCAAGAGAGTGAGACTCTGTCTCAAAAAAAAAATAAAAATAAAAATAAATAAATAAATAAATAAAAATAAAAAATAAAATAAAATAAGTTTTGAGTATTAGAAATCAAAATCCTTTTAAATGATTGATTTAACTTTTGTATTCTTAGATAAAACAAGCAACTAAAGTAACGTGGTGGAGTCAAACATAATTATACTTGAAATATCTGGATCCTTTTCAGTTAAAAGCATTTATGGAAGCCTGAAAATATGTAAGTATTTGGGGTGGGCATATTAATTATGATAACTGCAAAATGTATCACTTATATCTTTGATATACTTAAAACAACCAACTGAAATTAAATCCAAGTAAATTTTAGTAGGGATGTAAACATGGTGGAGAGCAGTGGAACTCTGGTCTTGGGAATGAAAAGACTTGGTTCCACCTGCTTTGTCATTTAGGGCACAAATCAAGCTCTCTGAGCCTCAGTTTCTCAATCTGTACAGGGGGCATAATACTATACAAGATTCTTAAGTGTGGATTAAATAAAATAATTTATTTCTAGATATTGTTATAATTCAAAGTATAACAATATCAACATTGATGTCCTGGTTAAATAATTTCAAATGAAAATGACTTACATTGCCCTAAGCCTAATTTAATGATTAACAAAGCAAAATGTCTTAGGTGAGGTAAATGGTAGCATGTAATTTAAGACATTGTTAAATCTAGAGAATAAAGGAGTAAAGAAAATTTCACCTTAAAATTATCAAAAGTATGTTTGTGCCAACTTGCAATAATGCTTGCAAGAAAAAAAATTTTTTTTGAGACAAGGTCTTACTTTGTTGCCTGGATATCATGAGGACAGTGAGTGGCATGATCGTGGCCCACTGTAACCTCAAACTCCTGGTCTCAAGCGATCCTCCTGCCTCAGCCTCCCAAATAGCTGGGACTATAGGCACGGGCCACCAGGCCTGCTTAATTTTTTTTTAAAAAAACTGTTTTGGTCTTACTAAATAAAAGTGGATTTTCTTATGTTTCTGTAGACATGTTATGTGAGGACAAGATGGAAACAAGAGTCAATGAAAAATCTTATTCCTTATTTTTTAAAATAAAAGTATGTATTCTGCAAACTCTATTTAAAACGTCACGTGTTTTCTGGTCCTGACGGGAGAGCCATTTAAACCCCTATGAATTGGCTTGGGTAAATGAATTTGATTTAGAATAAATCGTCTAGCAAACAGTTGAGTTTATGAATGAACCTGCAATTTGTAGCAATCATAGAAGGAAGTGGAGCCAGTCAACATCACATCTGTTAATCTGCTGCTGGTGTCGGCACTGAGGTTCCAGCAGCGATTCGCAGCTCCGCGGAATGCTACTTTAGGCTGCACAAAACAGGAATAGGAAATGGGAGAAAGTCGTCACGCAGTGCAAAGCCAGACTCCAACGGTCGGATGACTGTTCCATCTTGGCTGTTAGACTAACTCAATTGCGAATCCTCTCAGAGGGCACTCATTTGCGGACCCGCGTTTCCGTCCCAGGCTGTCCCCCTCTTCCCTCCAGCCACCTGCGGCCGACCCGAGCGCGGCACTCGCCGGCCCTGACAGACCCACACGTCCGGCCACCGCCCCAGCGCCGCCGCGACCCGACGTGGAGGACGCGGCGGCCGCCAGGACGCGTCGACCTCAGCCCCGGCTCGCTGGTCTGGTCCACCCGCGCCGCGTCCCCAGGCCCCTGTGGATCCTGTCGTTGCATCCCCCGCCTGTCCCCACTGCCCGGCTGGGGCGCCCCGTTGGGGCTCCACACCTGCGACCCTTCCTCTCCTAGTCGGCCGCGGCCTCCTCAAAGAACCGCGTCTGGGGACACGCCCGCTTCTCAGCCTCTCCTCCCTGTCGCCATCCTCCAAGCCTGGCCTCCTCCCCTGCCCCCGACGCTGACCGTCCTCACCCGTTACCTCAAGTCCCTCCCTTAGGCCTGGGGGGTGAGGGGGTGGGCAGGTGTCCCCTCCTGTCACCTCCATGGGGACCCCCAGCCCCTCCTGGACTAGGTACAGCTCCTGGGGTACAGGGGTGAGGGGAGCGTCGAGGCCCAGCTCCCTCAGCCCGCACCCCGCCGCTGCCGCCGCCGCCGCCCGGGTGCTGACTGGAGCCGGTCTGTGGGTAGAGGGGTCAGAGAGGGGAGGGAGGGACAGGGGGAGAGGCCGTTACAGTGCCTACCCCCGGGCTCGCGACCAGGCACGCTACCCGGCACCGGCCAGCCCAGCCCTGTCCTGTGAGCCCCGCCCCCTGCTTCGCACCTCCTCATTGGCCGGCTGCCCAGCCAACAGGCGACCGCTCCAGGGCCTGTTACCCTCCGGAGACAAGGCTAAGAAGGGGCGGTTAGCCGACCTTACCCTCTGGCAGCTTCTGAACTTTTCCCGCTCAAAGTAAACGCGTTCAGTATTGGCCTGGGCTGGCAAGCCCCAGCCCCAGATTGACTAATAGGGCAGCGGAGGGGCGGGGCGTAGAGGGCGGAGAAAGGAGCGTGAGCCTACCGGGTGGGAGAAGTGAGGCAGGTGCTCGGAAGATTTGAGAAGTCGCTCAGCAACTGGCAGATAATCCTAAACCTATCCGTTGCGCACCCATTGCCACCATTTCATTTTTACCCTTTGGCTCCTCCCCTAGCTCCCAGAATCCTTTGGAGCTGCCCAGGGACTACAGGACCTCGAACCCGCTTTCGGAGGGTGAGGAACCCCTAATGGAATTGGGTGTTGTTGTGAGACCCCCTTCTGAGGGAGAGCCGCCCTCTGTCCTAGGCCTTGCTTCAGTCAGGATGAAGACATTTGTTTGTTAATGTGACTCTTGAAAAAGTTCACGCCGACCCTTACTTACCATAGAGAAGTCATTTCCAGCACCGAACAAGCCATTCACATTGGCAGTCCATTGGGGGTGCGATGGTCTCAGACAAATGCAAGTTTTTGTGCGTAGACACTGGTAAAAAAACAACAAAAACAAGTTTGTGTTGAAATATGGAAGTGATAAAAGTAAACACCTTTAGGCTGTTTATATTTAAAATAAACACTTGAGAAATGCTCCAGTAATTTAAATGCAAAATACTATTTTTTTTTTTTTTGAGACAGGGTCTCTCTGTTACACGGGCTTGAGGGCAGTGGTGTCTTCATAGTTCACTGCAACCTTAAACTCCTACCTCAAGCGATCCTCCTGCCTCAGCCTCCTGAGTAACTGGGACTATCTGAGTGTGCCACAACGCCCGGCTAATTTTTCTACTTTGTGTAGAGACGGGGGTCTTGCTCTATTGCTTAGGTTGGTCTTGAACTCCTGACCTCAAGCGATCCTCCCAGCTTGGTCACCCAAAGTGCTAGGATTATAGGCGCGAGTCACCACTTGGGCTGGAAGATACTCTTTTAACTCAGGCACAAATGGAAATAGAATAAGGGGACGAGTTTTATTGGCTCATATTGTCCTGATAATTATTTCAGATCTCTCCTCGGCTTTGAGTGCAGAAAGCTGACCAGGTGATGCGGCTGCACCAGTTACACTTTTCTGCCTCACCCTTAAAGTTGCTCACCTGGGGCTCATTGCTTTGAGAGCACAGTCTTTTTCTCCCGTCTCTCCCATAGTCTCCAGAATTTTGAAAAAACAAAAAACCTCTGAATCCTCCTATGTTGGGTTTTTTTTTGTTGTTTGTTTTTGAGACAGGGTCTTGCTCAGTTTTCTGGGATAGAATGCAGTGGCATCAGCTTAGCTCACAGCAACCTAAAACTCCTGGCCATCCTCCTGCCTCAGCTTCCTGAGCAGCGAGGACTACAGGTCGCACCACCAGTGGTGGGCTATTCTATTTTTGTTTGTTTGTTTGTTTGTTTTTTCTTTTTTTTCTTTTCATGTCCTTTCTAACTACCTGGATATTCTATTTTTAGTAGAGAAGGGATCTCGCTCTTGCTCAGGCTAATCTCCACCTCCTGATCTCAAGCTATCCTCCCACCTCAGCCTCCCAGACTGCTAAGATTACAGGCCTCAGCCACCCTGCTGACCCTCTTAAGTATTTTTTTTTTTTTGTGGTAAAATATACATAGTGTAAGTTTACCAGTTTAACTTTTTTTTTTTTTCTTTTTGAGGAGAAGGAAAGAGTTTATTAATTTGCTGGTAAATGAGGAGGTTGGCAGACTCCCATCTCAAAGCACCAACATCCTCCAGTTTAACCATTTTTAAGTGTTTGATGCAGTGGCAATAAGTACATTGACTATGTGCAGTCATCACCACTCTCCATTTTCAGAACTTTTTCATTAATCGCAACAGAAACCCTATAAACAGTAACTCCCAATTCCCCCTTTTTTTTGTTTTTTGTTTTCTTCCCATGAACTTCTTTCCTTTTTATGGCTGAACAATATTCCATTGTATGGATAGATCACATTTTTTTTAATCCATTCGTCTGTTGTTGGATACTTGCGTTGTTTCCACCTTCTCAGTATTGTGGATAATGGTGCTATGAACACTAGCATACAAGTATCTGATTCCTCTTTTCCAATTCTTTTGGGCATGTACCTAAGAGTGGAATTACTGGAATTAACTATATTTAATATTTTGAGGCACTCAAACTGTTTCCTACAGTGGCTGCACCATTTTACATTCCCATCAGCAATTCACGAGGGCTCCAATTTCTCCACATCTTCACAAATACTTGTTATTTTATTTTAGTTTTTTAAAGAATAGCCATCCAAGAGAATGTGAAATGGTATCTCATTGTGGTTTTGGTTTACATTTCCCTAATGACTAATGATATTAAGCATATTTTCTTGTGCTTGTTGGCCAATTGGCCATTTGTATATCTTCTTTGAGGAAATATCTATTCAAGCTCTTTGCTCATTTTTTGAGATAATACTGTCTTGTCAAGTATTAATGTGGCTTGTTTTAGAAATGAAATTTATAGGAAAATTTAACACTCCACTGAACTCAAGTGAATACTTTAGCAAAGGAAAGATTTTGGTCAATTCTCTCAGCAGTTGCGTTCTCTTTTGGAAGATCTGATTTTGAACATGCCTTTTGAGGGTTTGGTGGAGTTGATGTCACAGTATTACATAGAGATATATACAAACCTCAGATTAGAGTAAAAAACAGGTGGAAGTACTGAAATAATTGTTTTATATCTTCTCTGCCTTCATTTGAGTTTAAAGTTTTTTGAGGGGGGGAATAGTGACCTTCTTTCTCCATTATATTAAATGTTTCCATATAGGACCAACAATGAAAGATATTCTTGTATAATAAGATTAGTCACATTTTGGTAACCTTGATCCAATTCAGAATGTTGTTGCCCTCAAGTAACAAACTTGTTTTTTTCCCTTGCTATGGGGATATTTCAGTGAATCTAAATTTACAATTGAATTTTTAAAAAGAGATATTTAAGAACATTCATTGCTAGAACTGAGGACAATTTGAACTTACTCCATCTAAAAAACAGTGCAGAATGGAGACTTTCCCTTCCAAAATATATTTAAAAGTTTTCTTCTTCTTCTTCTTTTTTTTTTTTTTGAAACTCTGGAAGACAATGTATAATATGTACAATGTGGTAATCTTCAGATACATTAATGAGGCCCTTTTTATACTTTTACAGATACTTAAACATTTCTTTTTGTAACAACAATATATTATAGGTTTCATTTTTTAATAAAAACCTGTCCCCCAGAAATATTTTGAGTGATAATATAAATAGGATTTCATTATTTTCTAGGGTAAAGCTTTGAGTTAAAAATAAAGCATTTATTTTTGAAAATTGAAGGTGTATGTAGGGATTTAACCTAAATGCCAGGGAGAGAGAACTCTGAATTAATCCTCCATAAAAAGCAATCATATAATTCTAAGTCAGTATATAATTGAATCACTGCAGGATTGTTATATATAACCTCAACTGTATTAAATGAATTGTTTTTCCAGTTTTCTAAACAGCTAGTCTTCCAATAACTTGAGTGGGTTGCAAACCTACTATGATTCAAATCATGCAATTCTTCACAGGCTTCTCTGAGTTCAGGGACTAAGTTCTTTTAATTATACCTTCTGAAATTAAGTGGGTTGGCAGATATAGATTCTCAACTTCTAATCGCTTGTTGGAAGCCTTACAAAATGCTCCTTGTTAAAGCTATTTGGAATTATTTCTCCCTTTTTGGATATTCAAATTATGTTTTTCTGGCTCTTTGGCATAATCTTTATAGTGTCTTCCTTTGTAAAAAAAAAAAAAAAAAATAGGCTTATGTTCTGCTTTTCCCTTCCTGGCTGAATAGGGTTCCAGGTCACTCTTTCTTAATCTGTGCTCCAGGAAACTTTTAGGTTTCTACTTAGGTCAGGCTGAGACCCTGAGAGATTTATGCATTTACCTTTGCTGAGTAAATATTTCTGTTTGGAGGGGAGGTGGATATTTGAGTTGATTGGTTTTTGTCAAAGATAATATTAATGTGCTTTCTTGTGGCAAACTCTTCTATCCCTTCAAAAGTGAGAATTAATGTTTTTTCTCATCTTTTTATGTTTTGATCTTTTTCTAAGTTTAACTTTTTTAGTTCTTGATAGGAGATTTTAATGGGAGTATATCTGTTATTTAAACTGAAGTAGACATTCAACTAGGATTTTCATTGTAAAATGAAAAGTTCCAAATATCCCCGTTTCATTGACCTCCAAAACTGAGTTTCTATTTCTCAGTGTTTGATTGCAACCCCCAGAAGTTAGGAAATGTTCATAGAAGAGTACTACCAGAAAAAGATACCTTAAAAAGATGTCCTTTATAAATTTCTCATTACTGGCTCTAGGCCTTTAAATTCCTCCTGAATTTAGGGTATCCCAAGACTATATATGAAGGGTCTTCTGACACCAGTGTACCAGAAAACAGCTTCTTTTGGAAAACAAAAAACTAAGATCCAGAGTACCTTTTTTTTCTTTTTTTGAGACAAGGTCTCGCTTTGTCACCAGAGCTAAAGTGTGGTGGCGTCACCATAGCTTACCACAACCTCAAACTCGTGGGTTCAAGTGATTCTCCTGCCTCAGCCTCTGGAGTACCTGGGACCACAGGTATGCATCAATGCATTGGGCTAATTTTTTTTAGAAATAGGATCTCACTATGTTGCCCAGGCTGGTTTTGAACTCCTGGCCTCAAGTGATCCTCCCACCTTGGCCTCCCAAAGTGCTAGGATTACAGGCATGAACCACCACACCTGGCCAGGTTTGGGCATCTTTATCAGAGTTTACCAGAGCCTGAAGGTAGTTGCTCGATTGCAAAAGCTTTTAAAACTGCTCAAGTCTGAACTGGCTGCTAATTAGATAGGGTTCTCCAGCCTGTTTTTCCTCAGTGTACCTACAAAATTGAAACCTAGAGAAGCTACTTTATAGCTTCTGCTTTGAGGGACATAGTATAGGACGTTTGCCTAGTTGTAAGGCTCTACTTCTGTTTCAAGGTCTTTACCTCTTCTGGGTCCCACTGCTTGTCTGGCTTTGATGATCTAGTGCTTTTTTTTTTTTTTTTAATAGACTTTATTTTTTAGAGAAGTTTTAGGTTTACAGCAAAATTGAGAGGAAAGTACAAAGAGTGCCTGTACGTGTACCCGTGCCCCTTCACACACACAGCCTCCCCTAATCTCAGCATCCTGCGCCAGAGTGGTACATTTGTTACAATCAATGAACCTGCATTGACACATCATTATCAACCAAAGTCCATAGTTTACATTAGGGTTCACTCTTGGTGTTGTATTTGCTATAAGTTTAGACAAATGTATAACTACATGTATCCCATTATAGTATCATACAGAACAGTTTCACTGTCCTAAAAGTCCTCTATGTTCCACCTGTTCATCCTTCCCTCCTCCTAACTCCTGGCAACCACTGATTTTTTACTATCTCCATAGCCATAGTTTTGCCCTTTCCAGAATGTCATATAGTTGGAATCATACCATGTGTAGCATTTTCAGATTAGCTTCTTTCACTTAGCAATATGAGTTTAAAGTTCCTCCATGTCTTTTCATGGCTTGATAGCTCATTTCTTTTTAGTACTGAATAATATCTCATTGTCTGGATGTACCACAGTTTATTTATCTATTCACCTACTGAAGGACAACTTTAAGTTTTGGCAATTATGAATAAAGCTGCTATAAACATCAATGTACAGGTTTTTTATTTTGAACACAGTTTTCAGTTCATCTGGCTAAATACCAAGGAGCTTAATTATTGGATCATATGGTAAGGTTACGTTTAGATTTTTTTTTTTTTTTTTTTTTTTGAGATAGAGTCTTGCTGTGTTGCCTGGGCTATACAGCGGGGCTCACAACAATCTCAAACTCCTGGGCTCAAGCTATCCTCCTGCCTCAGCCTCTGCAGTATCTGGGGCTACAGGCGTGTGCCACCATATCCGGCTAATTTTTTCTGTTTTTAGTAGAGGCAGGGTCTTGCTCTTGCTCAGGCTAGTCTCAAACTCCTTAGCTCAAGTGATCCTCCCAGAGTGAGCCACCACACCTGGCCGAGTATGTTTAGTTTTGTAAGAAACTGAAAAACTCTTCCAAACTAGCTGTATCATTTTGCATTCCCACCAGCAATCAATGAGAGTTCCTGTTGTTCCACATCCTCATCAGTATTCGACGTTGTCAGTATTTTCAATTTTAGCCATTCTAGTAGGTGTGTAGTGGTATCTCACTGTTGTTTAGTGCCCTTTTTTTTTTTTTTTTTAACCACTTGCTTTTTCATATCCCCGGCTCCTAATTTTTTCTCTGTTTTTTCATACTGCTCCAGCTTCTAGATAAGTGATTCTCACACTACTTATCCTCAGACCAACAGCATCATCACCATCTAGGAACTTATTAGAAATGCAAATTCTTGGGCCCTGCCAAAACCTACTGAGTGAGAAACCGGGGATGGGTCCCAGCAATCTGTATCTAACAGCCCTCCAATGATTCTGATGCAAACTAAAGTTTTAAAATACTATTTGAGACCTGCATTGTCCAATATGGTAGCCTCCAGCCATATGTAGCCATTAAGCTTTTGTAATAGGCTAGAATGAATTGAGATGTATTATAAGTATAAAATACACTCTGGGTTTCAAAGTCTTAATATGAAAAAAGAGAAGGTAAAATATCTCATTGGTCATTTTTATATTGAAACATATTGAGGCCGGGCGCGGTGGCTCACGCCTGTAATCCTAGCACTCTGGGAGGCCGAGGCGGGTGGATCGCTGGAGGTCAGGAGTTCGAGACCAGCCTGAGCAAGAGCGAGACCCCGTCTCTACTAAAAATAGAAAGAAATTATATGGACAACTAAAAAATATATATACAAAAAATTAGCCGGGCATGGTGGCGCATGCCTGTAGTCCCAGCTACTCGGGAGGCTGAGGCAGTAGGATCGCTTAAGCCCAGGAGTTTGAGGTTGCTGTGAGCTAGGCTGACGCCACGGCACTCACTCTAGCCCGGGCAACAGAGTGAGACTCTGTCTCAAAAAAAAAAAAAAAAGAAACATATTGAAATTATCTGGGAGGCCAAGGTGGGAAGATTGCTTGAGGCCAGGAGTTCAAGACCAACCCGAGCAAAAGTGAGAACTTGTCTCTACAAAAAAGAGAAAAATTAGCTGGGTGTGGTGATGCATACCTGTAGTCCCAGTTTCTTGGGAGGGTAAGGCAGGAGGATCGCTTGAGGTAAGGAGTTTGAGGTTGCAGTGAGCTGTGATGACACCACTGCACTCTAGCCTGGGTGACAGAGTGAGACCCTGTCTCAAAAAAAAAAAAAAGAAAAAAAACAAATTGAAATTATAATATTTTTCACATATTGGGTTAAATAAATATATTATTAAAATTAATTTTACCTTTTATTTTTAGTTTTTACATGAAGGTACTAGAAAATTTTAAATTATGTATGTGGCTCTCATTATATTTCTTTTATTTTTATTTATTTTATTGAATTTTTTAGAGTCAGGGGTTTACTAAGTTGCCCAGGCTGGACTAGATCCCCTGGGCTGGAGGGATCCTTCCACCTCGGCCTCCTGAGTGGCTGGGACTACAGATGCATGTCACCGTGTCCGGCTTCAGCTCTCATGTTTATATTGGACAACGTTGTTCTAGACCACAGGTCTGCAAACTCAGCCTGTGGGCCAAATCAAATCTGCCCACCTGTTTTTGTACAGCCCATGAGCTAAGAACGGTTTTAATTTTTTAAGCAGTTGAAAATAAATTTTTAAAAAGAATGATATTCTCTATCATGTGAAAATTATATAAAATTCAAGTTTCATTGTCCATAAAGTTTTATTAGAACATGGGCACACTCATTTGTATATCATCTATGGCTGCTTTTGCACTACAATGGCAGAGTTGAGTAGCTGTGACAGGGACCCTATGGCACGAAAGTCTAAAATATTTACTATCTGGCCCTTTGCAGCAAATGTGTACTGGCCCCTGTTCTAGACTCTGTTAGCTTCCACGTACTCCCTGGAAGAGGACCCTGCTTTAAACTTACTCCTATTCTGTGTTCCCAATTCTTGCTTAGCTTTTAGGCTCAACTCCTTGATATGCTACTGCCCAAAGCTCACTGGTATTTTGGGGTTACAAGATTTGACCTATGCATTATCTAGGCTACAAAGAGGTAGGCCAAAAATGTTCTTGCCTTCCTAGAACTGCACATGGAATCAATGAAGCTAGCAAAAGGGAAAAGAGAGGTGTGTAACAGCTTCTTTTTCCAAAGGTAGGGACTTCCTTCTCAGAGGACAAGAGAACCTAGGATTGACATTTCATCAGATTGAGAGGGGAACCTATGATTTAGGGTTAGTCTGTTTCTTTCTTAGCTCAGCAAAACCTCTTTTTTTTTTGTTTTTTTTTTTTTTTGTTTTTTTTTTTTTGAGACAGAGTCTCTGTTGCCCAGGCTAGAGTGAGTGCCGTGGCGTCAGCCTAGCTCACAGCAACCTCAAACTCCTGGGCTCAAGCGATCCTCCTGTCTCAGCCTCCCGAGTAGCTGGGACTACAGGCATGCACCACCATGCCCGGCTAATTTTTTCTATATATATTTTTAGCTGTCCATATAATTTCTTTCTATTTTTAGAGGTGGGGTCTCGCTCTTGCTCAGGCTGGTCTCGAACTCCTGAGCTCAAACGATCCGCCCACCTCGGCCTCCCAGAGAGCTAGGATTACAGGCGTGAGCCACCGCGCCCGGCCCAAAACCTCTTGAATTAAAACTCTCTCTTTCTCTTTCTTTCTGTGTAGCTTAGCCTACTCTCAGGCAGTTTAGTTGACTTCTGCATCGTCTTGTCCTGCCAGATATATTGGGGAAATCACCATGACATTTTTCCACTCCAGTGAAGCAGACGTCTGGATCCTGTTGTGAGCCTCCTGGACCCTATTCCCTACCACCCACACCAGTGTGCAGCCAACACCTGTTGGCTCAATCAGTGAATCTTTATGTTCTCATTTTATAGGATCCCCAAAGAAGAGAAGTAGGGCTGTGGTTTTCAGAATGTTAATTGATAACAGTTCTTGGCAACAGTGCTCTCCTTGGCTTTCCTTCCTTAACCTGATCCTTCCACCTACAATAACATCATTCCTTAATAGACTGGCACCAGTCTGGAAAGAGTCTCTGTCTCTCTCTCTCTCTCTTTTTCACACACACATACAGTTCTTGTATTTCTTTTTTCCTTGCTCTACTTATTATACTTAGGACTGTTTAACTATCTAATATTATTTATTATTATACTATAAATAGTTTATATATCCTATTGTAATAGTTTATATATTAATAGTTTGTAAGAAAACTTCCTGAATATTATAATTATATGAATATTAATAGTTAAAATTAAAACTTCCAAAGTTGTTGGGGGGGGTCCTTATATTTCTATTCATTTAAGAACCCTCTCCTTGAGACAATTTTCTTTAGATTTTATAGTAGATTTGAATTTAGGCCTGGGGGTGGGAAAAGGCAGGAACCCTATCACATAGGTAAACCCTAAACAAACTTGTTTTTCCTGTCCAGCTTATACTAAGTATTAGGTACCAAGAGAGGCATCTATTGAGGGTTTCTATTGGAAAACAAGCCAGGGGATCAGGTAGCCTAGTATTTTATTCCAACTCTTGTCCAGATGGTCTCTGGCCTTTGCCTGCTCCAGGTCTCACTTTTCTCATCTTTAAATTAAAGGGTCTGATTAGTTAACCTTTACGTTTCTTTCCAACTCTAAATTATTCTGATTCCAGCTATGTAATGATAGTGTACAAGCCTGTAGTCCCAGCAACTTGGGAGGCTGAGGCAGAAGGATCACTTGAGCCCAGGAGTTTGAGGCTGCAGAGAGCTGTGATAAGACCACTACACTCCAGCCTGGGCGACAGAGTGAGATCCTGTCTCAAAAAAGAAAAAAAAAAGATTATCATTAAAATAAAAACAAAATAACCTTCAATACCCAAAAAGAACTCTTGGAACACTGAGGATGCATCAGATTCTGTCTGACCTCAACTGAAATCCACCGTGTTGGAAGAACAGTGATGGTCAGAATACGTGTAAAGGGGGAATCAGACGATTTGACTTCTCACCTTGGTTAGCTAATACTTTCACATTTCCATGGAAATGTTCAAAAAGGAAAAACAAATCAATGTGTCCAACAATGTTTATAGTAACCCTCTTCATAACTAGAAAATGTTGACAAAACCCTACCTCCCTATCATATAACAAAACTGCATGGATATACTACGGACACTATACAAAAAAGATACAGGAAATGATGGCAAATGAAACAATCAAGACAAAAATGAAATATTTATTAATTTTAACTTTAAAAAAATTTTAAATTAACGGAGTTTCTTTCTGCAAAGTTGTCTGGATGACAGGACAGTAAAAATTTAAAAAGTAACAATAAATTCAGCTTAGAAGGAAAGTTTACACTGAGAAGTGGGTTAGTCATCAAAAGCTTACCCAAAAAAAAACCTTGAAATAAGCAACTGGAATAAAATACATTAATTTATTGAACTCCAAATATTCATTTTGATTGAAGCAAAAATTTTAAAACTATAGGGAATCAATGAGTTATTTCCAGATCTAAAATTTTCTCAAACCATGACAATATCAAAACCAGGCCTAAACTAAAATTTAAGACATCCGTGTTTTGATTTTTTTTTTTTTTTTTTTTTGTGAGACAGAGTCTCACTCTGTTGCCCAGGCTACAGTGCCATGGCATCAGCCTAGCTCACAGCAACCTCAAACTCTTGGGCTTAAGCAATTCTCCTGCCTCAGCCTCCCGAGTAGCTGGGACTACAGGCATGTGCCACTATGCTTGGCTAATTTTTTCCATATATATTTTTAGCTCTCCATATAATTTCTTTCTATTATTTTAGTAGAGACGGGGTCTTGCTCTTGCTCAGGCTGGTCTCGAACTCCTGAGCTCAAGCGATCCTCCTGCCTTGGCCTCCCAGGGTGCTAGGATTACAGCCACCACACCCAGCCAATACATCCATGTTTAACTCCTGACCAAGGCAATCTTCTGAACTTCACAATATTAATTCTTGATTCTATATAATAGACAATTATCCTTCCCCCTGTCTTGTAACTTTTAGGAAATTGAAAGAACGCAGGGTTTATTTGGGTTTAAATATACACATAATGCAAACAGTAGGCCATTCTGAAATTGATTGACTCTCCTTTCCCTCCTTTATCTCTCTTTTAATCACTTATCAGGACTTGAAATTATATCTATTATATTTATAAATTTATTTGTATATTTATAAGCCCCTTGAGAACTGGGATATTTGGGTTGTTTTGTTCCTGGGCCTGTATCCCTGGCACATAGTGGATGCTCCAGAAATATTTGTTGAATGAATGAATGAAGCGACAGATATCAGTTTTCAGATTTACTACTTTTATTTAAAACAAGTCATCCATTTATTATTATTCATGGGGATAAGTGCAGCTTTGCAGGAAAAGAAATATCTTCTCCCCTACATTTGTAACTCAATTTTGTATGAGATAAAACCTTTTGAGAATCTCATAAAAGCTATGGATCCTTTTCTCAGAAAACTGCACTTTCCTGAATATATGCAAACATATGTATGTAGTTTCCATTTGTGGATCTCCCCTTTAGGGCAGAGGTCCATGAAAAGAACAGATTGAATTCAGGGGGCCAAACCTGAATGCAAAGTAAAATTACATCTCTATTTTCACAAATAGAAATTCAGAAATCAATGATGATATGACACATAAACTGTTGTGAAATGCCAGTTAATTACTTTGTATGTATTTTTTTCAAAAATAATTTATGTACATAAACTGACTTCTTTGAAAAATCAATAAGAAAATGATAAAATGATTCAACATTAAAAATGGACAAAGGACAGAAAACTCAGAGAAGAAACACACATGTTCAATAAACATATAAAGATATTTAAATTCACAAGTAATCAGGAAAATCGAAATTCAGATGGGACCCCTTTTGTTCACCCATCATATCAGCAGAGTTGGAGAATACTCAGTGACAAAAGGGAAAAATGAATGCTGTCATATTCTGTTGACTGTAGTGTAAGCTGGCACAACTTTTTTGAGAACAATTAAAATTTTACACCTATATAGTCTTCACACCAACAATTCCATTTCTAGATGTCTATTCTCCAGAAATACTTGCCGATGTTTATAAAGAAGCATGTACAAGGATTTTATAGCAGCAATGTATATAACAATAAAACTGGACATAAAATATAAACATCCAGCAATAGGGGAATTATTAAATAAACCATGATACACCCATACTATGGAATATTATACAGGAGTTTAAATGAATGGGGCAACCCTCTAAGCACTAGGAAATAAAGAAATCTAAGACATATCATGAAGTGAAGGAATCAAGGTGCAATATGTTACCATTTATGTGTAAAAAAAAAAGATAAAAAGACCACACAACAAATCTGTTTTGCTATATGTAAATATGCATGTAGGGAAATACCTGGGAAAAGGTCTGGAAGGATATATGCCAAGCTCAGAGTAGTGGTTACCTCAGAGACCAGGGATCAGGGTACAATGAGGGTTTTCATTATACCTGTTGTTTCGTTTTTATACATTAAGAATATAATCGTGTATTACATGTATAAAACAAAATAAATTTAAATTGCCTCTTATTTTAAAGAGAGCCCACCAAATTTAATTTTAAAATAATATAGAATTACCATCAACAGAGGTTGATTTGAGATAGGGAGGGGGAAATACCTTTCCTCAGAAGTATTGACCTCAAAATTCTGGACCAAGAAGGATCTTACAATGCAGTTAATTTTTTGTACTCATATTTGGAGAGAATATACTCACAGTTTCTCAGTCCAACGGTATGATTTCCATACATTCTCATCAGTGTAAGAAATAGCATTTCCTTGGAAATTTCTGTGAAGAAACATAGTTCATATCCTTGAATAGGTAGGAAAAGAATGAATAGAATAAAAGAACCATGGCAACCTTGTAGGGATATTCAAATACAGAAAATAATCCCAGCTTTCTAATTTCCAGAGCTATCGGCTTCCCAGTTTGCATAATTGATCTAGAAAGGAGATGGGACCACTGGCACGGATGATGACGCATCTCCTCAGCTGCTTAACTATTTTTTTCCAAAATCACTTAGGTGCTAAACTGACTACTTCTACAAACCAATAAGAAAATGATAAATAATTCAACAGAAAAAAGATGGGCAAAAGTTTAGCATTATCAGCAAATAAGAATAAAGAAAAGAAGCCTATGTCAGGTAAGAGCAAAGCTCTGGCTAAATACCCTCTGTTGAAACCTCTCCAGGTATTGGAAGGAAAAGGGCAATTAGAAATGAGAGGGACTAACGTGCTGACGTGGAAAGATCTCTTAGACATATTGCGTAGGGGAAAAGCACAAATCACAGAGCAAAGAGTGAAGTAGTACCTCATTAGGAAATAAAAAATGCAAAGGAGAGAGATTGGAAAGAAGGACACACACCAAAATGGTTAACAGAGTTATGGGTGGGAGGATGCAGGGGACAGGGGCGCTGGCAGGATGGGAGTGCGGATTTTCACATTTTGTCCTACATATATATGCTTCTTCTTCTTTTTTTTTTTTTTTTAAGTGGGAATATATCCATAAATGACATATGTTTAAAAGAAAGGTGGGGCACGGTAGCTCACGCCTGTAATCCTAGCACTCTGGGAGGCCAAGGTGGGAGGATTGCTTGAGCTCAGGAGTTCAAGACCAGCTTGAGCAAAAATGAGATTCCGTCTGTACTAAAAATGGAAAAATTAGCCAGGCATAGTGGTGCACACCTGCAGTCCTAGCTACTCGGGAGGCTGAGGCAAGAGGATCAATTGAGCCCAGGAGTTCGAGGTTGCAGTGAGCTATGAAGACGCCACTGCAACTCTACTCGGGGTGACAGGGTGAGTCTCTGCCTCAAAAAAAAAAAATAAATAAATAATTATTTTAAACTTATAAATAAAATAATTTTAAAAAATCAAAGCACACATTATTTCCTCATGATTAGCTTCTTATTAAACACTTTTGTCAAGAATGCTAGATAAGTGATATCGTCTATTTATGATATGATACCAGAATTTCAGGTTTTTCCACTATTGGTGGTCTGTTCACTGGTGAAGGTGCTGACCACCACGTCACTACATCGCAAGGGACAGTTCGTCCTTTGTAATCAGCAGGTTGGTATCTTGGCACCGTTTGAGTATCTTATCCTTTCATTTAATTTTTATGTTTGTGTATGTGTTTATAATATATAATTCTTATTTTTACATATATAAAATATTGTATTTTTTAACTGCTTCCTTAATTTCTACATTCTCCCAGTTTTTGAAAATACTTTATATATATTGATATGTTTAAGTTTTATGCATTCACTATTTGGCCGTTGTTTCCCCAGTTTGAGCATATGTTGAATGACTTAATTTTCTCTTAACATAGCAAATTAAAGTATTTGAGTTCCTCAGAAAGCAAGCAAGCAAGCAAGCAAGAAAAGAAAGCTGTTAGGTACCTTATGTTCAGTTTCAACTCTGTGGGTGACTCTGAATCTACCTTTAACTCTGTCCTCAGTCCTCAGCAACAATTTTACTTACTCAGTTTCTAGTTTCAGTTCAGTTCAGTTTCCTCATCCAGTTTGCCAGTGGGGGGCAGAAAGCAGCCAAACAGACACCGGTCTGCTCATCTGCCTAGTGCACATTTCCATTCAACCAGAAGCTTCTGGTTGCTTAATGCTCACCTTTAACAAATTTAAAAATATCCAAACTAAACTCCCTCCCTCAAACTGACTCTCTTCCCGGACTGCTGCACTTCCACTTGTCATACCACCATCATTCTCTTCATCGTCCAGGACAGAAAGCTTGGAGTGACATTTGATTTCTCCCTTCCCTGTACACACCATCACCCGACTCCCTAGTCAGTCACTAAATCCTGTCTGTTCTGTTTGTCGTGTTGCCAGGACTTTCTTCCCACTCCTGTCACAGCCACTGGGATTTAGCCCCTTTCTCATTTTACTCCTAGATTTTGCTAGAGCTTTCTATTTGGTCCCCCCGAGTTAAGCTTTCCCCTCTAGAGCACTCTATGTGTGGATTCTAAAATAATCCTCCTGTCTTAATCATTTCTCTCTCTTGCTTGAGAACCTTCAATGGCTCTCCGCACCTCATCGCATAACTTTCAAACTCCCACATCTGATATTCAAGCTTTCTCATAGTCACATCTTTCATTGCTTCCTAACCCAATTCTTTGCAGCCAGACTGTCTACTAAATTCCCAACATGTCTGCAGCCATGTCTTTGCCTAGGCTTTACTGCCTATTTTTCTTTCTATTTAACAAATTATAGCCACTCTTTGAGCCCCAGATAAAGTTTCAGCTTATGCAGGGAGCTTTCCCCTGACCTCCACACCTCAGTGATTATAGATTCCGGTGAATCATGGCACCTCTGGTCTGCATCTCTCGTAGTACTTCATTCTAAATCACCTCCCTTTTTATGCCTATTCCCTTTCTTCCCACCTATCATTTTCATGCTCTAGAGACAATGTCATACTTTGCCCTGGGTTGGGCACAAAATGGCTGCTACATATAGAAAGCCAGGTACAAGGATGAGTTCTGGACATAACTAAGGAACTGAATACTAATAACAGCAGCTAACATTCGTAGGTATGCCAGGCACTGATATATGCATTACATGTACTCACACACCTAAATCTCACAACAATCCTATGAAATGGTAACTATCATAATCCCCATGTTAAAGATGAGGAAATTCAGTCACAGAGCAGAATAACTTGCGCAAGGTCACAAAGCTAATAAATGACAGGCCTGGGTTCAAACCCAGGCAGGCTGGCTCCAGAACCCCTCTTAACCACTTTGTTGTATCATCACTAATGAGATGGGGAGAGGGACACCCCACTGTCAAGACAGTGGAGCAAACACAGGGGCAGAGGTTAAGCAAGGATATGATGGGGCTAAATAAAAATGGTTAAGGAAAAGGAAGAGTAAGCACAAGGAAAAGTTTGGAGAAGGGGCACAATAGTAAGAAGGAAATGAGGATAAGGAAAAGTTGACAAGTAAAGGGTAAAGGGAGAAAGTGAGTCAATGAAGAAGGCCCAGGAAGGTCTCAAGGAAAATGCTGCCACACGAGGCAGGTGCAGAGAACCAAGGAGGAAAGGTGATGCTTACAAGATGGTGAAGGTGCCATTATAGGCATTAGGCTCCTGCACAGGTACTTGGCGGAGCCTCTGCTTTGGGCTGAGACCAACACATGACATTGTCTCATCTTTGCAGGTACAGAGCTCACATATGTTGGTGGCATTCCGTTCTGAGACGTAATTTACAGTAAAATCCATCTCAGAAGGTTGAACCGTAACTTCAGGCAGGTTTGGAGGCTGAGTCTGAACCTGGTCTTGAGGTGGGGCTACAGGCTTCTCCAGAGCGACAGGATGTTCAGCCTGCGTGGTGGATACTGAACTCTCGGTAAACTCCAGGTCCGAATGTTGAACTGGGACACTGGGTGACGCTGGATGTTGAGCTTGAGCTTGACTTGGTGTTGGAACTGTTATCTCAGAATACGCAGGAGCTATAACCTCCTTAGGCAGCTCTGGAGGCTGAGTTGGGGTCTCCTGCATGGTTGGAGAAGGTTTAACGTCTGCAGTGTGTTCTGAAGTTACAGCAAATTCCTGGTCTAAAGGTTTAACTGTGACTTCATTCAAGTTTGGCTGCTGAGTCTGAATCTGGTCTGGATGTGGAATTGTCACCTCAGGATGCTTTGAAGAAGGAGCTATAGAATGTTCATCCTCTGCAGTGAACACTGGAATTATGCTAAGCCCAAGGTCCAAAGGACTAACTGTGACACTGGGCAACACTGGATGCTGAGCTTGACTCTGACCTGGTGTTGGAACTGTCATCTCATAATTCACAGGAGGCTGAGCTACAGCCTCCTTAGGTGGCTCTGGAGGCTGAGTTGGGGTCTCCTGCATGACTGAAGAAAGTCCGACCTCTTTAGAGTGTTCTGGAGTTATGGTAAGCCACAGGTCCAAAGGTGGAACTGTGAGAGTGGGCAATGTTGTATATTGGGCTTGATCCTGACCTGGTGATGGAACTGTCATCTCATAATTCACTGAAGGGTGAGCTATAACCTCTTTATGGGGCTCTGAAGGCTGAGCTGGAAACTGCTGCTGAGGTGGAGAAGATCTGATCTCTTCAGTGGACTTTGGAGGACGCCCCAAGGCTTCCTGCTGGGTCCCAGATGGTTCAACCTCCATAGGGGATGCTGGTGGCTCAGCTGGGACCTCCTGTTGGACTGGAGAACGTATTAACTCCTTAGGGTGATCTGGAGCCTGAGCTGTGGCTTCTGGCTGGGCTACAGAAGATCCAAACATTGCAGGGGGATCGTGAAGTGGGGCAAAGGGATCAGACTGGATTGCAGAAAATTCAGCCTGTTCAGTGGAAACTGTAGACTGAGCAGTGCCCTCCCACTGGACTGGGTAAGGCTCAGCATTCGTAGTGGACTCTGCTGTAGTTATGGTAATGTCCAAATCCACATGTTTAACTGTGGTTTTAGGTAACATTGAATGACCTCTGAAAATCATAGGCAGATCTAGAGGTGAAAATGTCATTGAATCATCAATTGGACTGAAAACTGTATAGGATGCTGGGGGCTGAGTTGCATGCTGTTGCTGACCTGGAGACGGTCCAACACCCACAGGGGGCTCTTGAGGTAATGCTGAGATTTCCTGCTGGCTTGGAGATGGTTCCACAGGAAGCTCTTCAGGCTGAGTTGGGACCCCTTGATGGACTGAAGAATGTTCATCCTTTTCAGGGAAGTTTGGCTGCTGAAACTGCTGAGGGGACACTGAAGACTGAGCTGGGGCCTCCTGTTGGGTTGGAATTTCAACTTCATTAGTGGACTCTGGAGTTGTGGTAACTACATGATCCACAGGTTTTATACTGACATAGTATAATATTGGAGGCTGAACTTGAGAAACTGTTACCTCATGATGCTCGGGAGACTGAGCTTGTTGCTCCTGCTGGGCTGCAGAAGATTCAGTCTCCTTGGTAGGTTCTGAGGTTATGGTAACCTCCACATCGGGAGGTGTAACTGTAATATGGGGCAAGTTATACTGATGAGGTTGAACTGTCACGTTATGGTTTGGTGGAGTTTGATGGTTATGTGGAGGTGAAACTGTTACTTGATGATGCTCTGGAGACTGAGCTGGTTGCTTCTGCTTGACTGCAGAAGATTCAGGAGTTTGAGCTGTACTCTCCACAGGGGACTCTGGAGCTTGAGCTATGGCCTCCTGCTGGGTCGGAGAAGGTTCATTCTCCTCAGGAGACTCAGAAGGCTGAACTGGCTGCTCCTGCTCACTCGGGGAAGGTTCAGCCTCCACAGGAAAGCCTGGAGACTCAGCTGGGGTCTCCTCCTGGGTGGCAGAAGGTTCCACCTCCTCAAGATGCTCTGGAGGCTCAACTAGGGCCTCGTGCTGGGCTGCAGAAGATTCAGTCTCCTTGGTAGGTTCTGAGGTTATGGTAACCTCCACATCGGGAGGTTTAACTGTAACATGGGGCAAATTATAACTATGAGGTTGAACTGTCACCTCATAATTTTGTGGAGTTTGAGCTATAATCTCCACAGGGGACTCTGGAGCTTGAGCTATGGCCTCCTGCTGGGTCGGAGAAGGTTCACTCTCCTCAGGAGACTCAGAAGGCTGAGCTGACTGCTCCTGCTCATTCGGGGAAGGTTCAGCCTCCACAGGAAAGCCTGGAGACTCAGCTGGGGTCTCCTCCTGGGTGGCAAAAGGTTCCACCTCCTCAAGATGCTCTGGAGGCTGAACTGGGGCCTCCTGCTGGGCTGCAGAAGATTCAGTCTCCTTGGTCGGCTCTGAGATTATGGTAACCTCCACATCGGGAGGTTTAACTGTAACATGGGGCAAGTTATAATGATGAGGTTGATCCTCACCTGGAGGTTGAACTGTCACCTCATGATTCCGTGGAGTTTGAGCTAGACTCTCCACGGGGAACTCTGGAGTTTCAGTTGTGGCCTCCTGCTGGGTTTCAGAAGGTTCGTGCTCTCCAGGATACTCAGAAGGCTGAACTGGCTGCTCCTGCTCACTGGGGAAAGGTTCAGCCTCCACAGGAAAGCCTGGAGACTCAACTGGGGTCTGCTCCTGGGTGGCAGAAGGTTCCACCTCCTCAAGATGCTCTGGAGGCTCAACTAGGGCCTGCTGCTGGGCTGGATAAGATTCAGTCTCCTTGGTAGGCTCTGAAGATATGGTAACCTCCACATCCAGAGGTTTAACTGTAACATGGGGCAAATTATAAATATGAGGTTGAACTGTCACCTCATAATTTGGTGGAGTTTGAGCTATAATCTCCACAGGGGACTCTGGAGCTTGAGCTATAGCCTCCTGCTGGGTCGGAGAAGGTTCACTCTCCTCAGGAGACTCAGAAGGCTGAGCTGGCTGCTCCTGCTCACTCGGGGAAGGTTCAGCCTCCACAGGAAAGCCTGGAGACTCAGCTGGGGTCTCCTCCTGGGTGGCAGAAGGTTCCACCTCCTCAAGATGTTCTGGAGGCTGAACTGGGGCCTCCTGCTGGGCTGCAGAAGATTCAGTCTCCTTGGTAGGCTCTGAGGTTATGGTAACCTCCACATCGGGAGGTTTAACTGTAACATGGGGCAAGTTATAATGATGAGGTTGATCCTCACCTGGAGGTTGAACTGTCACCTCATGATTCCGTGGAGTTTGAGCTAGACTCTCCACGGGGAACTCTGGAGTTTCAGTTGTGGCCTCCTGCTGGGTTTCAGAAGGTTCGTGCTCTCCAGGAGACTCAGAAGGCTGAGCTGGCTGCTCCTGCTCACTGGGGAAAGGTTCAGCCTCCACAGGAAAGCCTGGAGACTCAGCTGGGGTCTCCTCCTGGGTGGCAGAAGGTTCCACCTCCTCAGAGAGCTCTGGTCTTTGAACTGGGCCTTCTTGTTGGGTTGAGGGAGGTTCAACTTCCTCAGGAGCTGGGGCCTCTTGTTGGGTTGAGGAAGGTTCTACCTCCTCAGGGTGCTCTGGAGGCTGAGCTGGGGCCTGCTGCTGACTTGGAGTAGGTTCAATGTTGTCACCTGCCTCTGGAGTTACTGTAAGCTCCAGATCCACAGGTTTAACTGTGCCTCTGGAGAAGAGTGAGTGCTGAGCTGCAGTCCGACTTGGAGATGGAACATTCACTTCATGACGAATTGATGGGTGAGCTACAACCTCTTCACTACCAGGTAGCTGCTGAGCTGGGACCTCCTGCGGTGTTGAAGAAGGTTCTACCTCCTCAGGGGATTGTTCTGAGGCTTCTTGCTGGAGTGAAGAAGATTGGATCTCCTCAGGGGTCTCTGGATTTTGAGTTTCATCCCCTAGGTGGAATTGAGAAAGTTCAGGGGACCTTGGAGGCTCAACTAAGATCTCTGGGAATTCCGGAGGTAGACCAGTAGGATAAACTATCCCCATACTTGGATCTAGATAAGCATCATCCTGTAGAGTTTGTTGTTCATGCTGAGGTTTTGATGCAAATTGATTTGAAGTTCCAGGATCCACCTTAGCAAGCCGTCGATGCTGAGCTAGATCATTCTTTAGGTTCTTTGGTGAAATAATAAACCTTGCTGGTCTTGAACTCTGACTATGTAGAGGTGGAACAAGTATTTCAGATGCCTGGTGATCTGAAGCCTGATCTAGACCTACAGCTTGAATCTTACTTCTGAGTAGAGGAGGCACAGCTACGACTTGAGTCTGATCCCAACCTGGCACTGGAACCACCTCCGGGAGCCTTTGTTGTCAAGTCAGCTTGTCCTTGGGATCCCGATGGGGAACAGCAAACCGATCAGGCCCTGGAGGCAGCTCTTGAGCTGAACGCGTGTCCAGGAAGGAAGCCAAAGTCTCAGTCAACTCCTGAGGCGGGGCCGACATCTGGGGAGAAGCAGAGGACCCCAGGTAAGCAAAGCCCTCGGGGTGTGCCAAGGGTATAAGCGCATGGGGCGATTCTCGTGGGAGATCAGAGGAGCGGGAAGACCAGGGCTCGGTCGGTCCTCAGGGTTCAGGGCTCAGCAGGACTGGGTCCCGGGCCCACCCCCGAAGCGGAGCTGCCTGGCCCAGCAGCCACAAAGATTGCCACGCGAGAAGGACCCGTAGGGTCCAGAGGTGCAGTAAGGACATGAGGAGCGGAGGCTCCAGCGCCAGCGGGAGCCGGAACACTTACGGCAGCCTCGCCGAGCTAGCACCCATAGCAACTGCGCCCCGACCACACCCTTTACCTATGACACCTGTGTTTCCGCAGCAGCCTTTATTTAGCTCTGGTCGTCAGTGAGTGGTGCCTGCTGGGCTATAAGGAATGACGTCCATTCTCCCAGCCGGACATACGAGGCTTTGCTGGCCTCCTCTTCTCCCTGAAAGGAATCTGCCACCTCCCTTAAGTCACCAAGCCATGCCGTGCCCCGGGGCTGGCCAGCGAAGCAGAATGTCCACTCGTGGAGGGCACGGGAGGCTGGACCTCACCTGGCCCCCGTCCTACCTGGCAGGACCTCTCAAGTTAATCCCAATGGGTCCCCTCCTGTCCTGGCCTGCGGGGGGCGCTCTTCCATCTCTGCTGCTCTAGTCCTAACAGACAAAGTACCTTCCCTATGGCACTGCTGGGCTGAAGTCTTGAAAAGGAACTGCTCTAGAGCTCTGGAAACAAAAGTGTCACAGGCCCAATGTGCTGTCCTGCCTCGAGGCAATCTGGCTGTACCCCAGGGGGACCTCCGTGGCCCTTCTGCATCTGGCTCCTTCTGGCCCTGCCACAGAGAGTGCGTCATCCCGGGACCCAGGACTATCCTTGGCTCCGAGGAATGAAGGCCAGCGAGACTGCGCAAGTGTCCCTGCGCCAGGTTCTGGGCCGTGCATGTCGCACATCTCAGTTTATGATCCTAGGAAGGTTCTGAGTTAGACGTGAATGTCCTAACTTTACAGGTGAGCACGTTCAGGTGAGCAGCTTGCCCACGATCATGCAGTAGGAAATAGCAGAGCTGGGGTTCTCACTCGGGCTGTCTTCCTTTTCACGTATTGGCTCGAACACCTGCTATGTGCCAGGCACTGTGCTGGGCGCTGGGCATAGGATGGTGAGAACAACAGAGTCACCACCCTCCTGGGCTTATAGGATAGTGGGGGGAGGGACACACAGCAATAATCATGATGTGTAAATGTAAAACGACCAACTGAAATAACAGAAGTGTATGGGTCTCTGACGGTGTGTAACAGAGAAAGCTGACCCAGCTGGGCACTCAGAAGAGCCGCCTGAGGAATGGTCACCTGGGCACAATGCTAAGAGATGACTAAGCAAAGGGAAAGAGAACTGCAAAGTGGGCACAGCACGTGCGAAGGTCCTGGGGTGGGGGTGGGGGGAGCATGAAACATTTGAGAAACCCATGGGAGGCCAGTGTAGCTGCAGTGCAGAAACTAAGAAAGCAGGTAAGGCATGAGGCCCAGCGAGTGTTCCCTGAATGTTCACTCTGAACAGACTCTTCTCACAACCTTGCAGGTATCATCTCGTCATCTGCCCAGCCCCCCTGAGGCTGGTGCTGCTGTTGCATCCCTATTCTCCAGATGAAGAAACCGAGACACAAAGGATGAGTCGATTACCCAGAATCCTCTAGCATGGCAGAGCTCAGATTTGAATCCGGGTGGCCTGACTCCAGAGCCCACACTCCCAGCCACTAAGCCACACTGCTTCATGAGAGGAGGCAGAGGGGTGGGCAGGCCATGCTAAAGCTTGGGGTCTTCTCCTTGGGCAGGTGAGATGGTTTCTAAGCAGGGCGATGATACAATCAGGTGTGTGTGTTTAAATGAGGCTGGGGGCCTCGTGGGGGCCACGAGGATGTGGGAGGCGGAGGGCTGGGAGCAGCTGCAGGGTCCAGGTGGGAGACGTTAGCCCCTGAGGCTGGGGAGGGGCCCCGGCTGGAGAGGAGGAGTGCGGCAGAGAGGAGCAACGACAGGACTTGGACACAGGTCAGGTAGGGCGGCGGACAGAGAGGTGGAGATGGAGGGAGCAGGCCACATTCCCAGGTTCCTGGCTTGCCTGGCTGGGGGCATGGTGGAGCCTGTTCCTGGGACAGGTAAAACCCTGGAGGAGGACAGGTGTGGGGAGGAGCATGAGTCCAGTCTCGGACTGAGGACTGTCCCAGAGCAGACGTCATCAGGTTGTCAAGGGGACACTGGGGTTGGGAATTTGAGGGGCAGTCATGCCTGCTCACTAGTCACTGATGCGGTGGGTGTGGACGGCGACATCCGGGGAGGGAGGCCAGGGAGAGGAGGGCTGGCCCGACGGGCTCTGCCCTTACTGACCACGCAGCAGAGAATGGGCAGCTTGGCCAGAGTTAGGAGGAAGACGAGGCTGTGGCGTCGTGCAAGCCGAGAGGAAGGGCGTGTTTCCAAGGCAGGAGCAGCCAGCAGAGGACAGGGTGTCCCCAAGAGGACGATGACTGTGAAGACCCGAAAGTACCCAACAGACGTGACGTGGAATCTCAGTGGTCTGCTGCTGCGTGGGGGTCGGGGAGTGAACAGGGGCAGCGCGTGGGGACAGTGAGTGTGGAAGACTCTTTCAAGAAGTTTGGCAGGGAGGAGGAAGAGGAGGAGGAAAGCGGGCAGTTGCAGGGATGTGGGGTTGAGGGAGGATTTTTCAGAGAGAGACTTGAACACGATCCCACGGTTAGGGGAAGGGGCCTGTTGGAAGTCAGAGCGGATGCCATGGGCACCACCCAGAATTCCTCCTCCAGGCCTGAACGTGAACTGCCCCAGCTGCAGGGGGTGGGAGGCTGACGGCTCTCCTCCGAGCCTCTCTCCAGGATGCGCCCTGGGCCGAAGAGAGCCCTGTGGCCCAAATCCGTGCCCTCCCTGCCCCAGCCCTGGAAGGCAGTGGCCTGACTCCTGGCCACAATGTGGCATGACGCTGAGGCTGTCCCAGCTCCAGAGCTTCCCGTGGGGTGGCTGAGGCCTTACATGGGCCTGCGTCACAGCTCGGCTGTCCCTCGGCCCCGTCCTGCCTGCCCCAGCACAGGTGTGGGTCCTGAGAGCATGCCCAGTGAGCTTCCTGCTCGCTAGTCTCCGTCTCCCGGGAACCTCAACCCCAGACAGCAACTCAGTGAGCAAGAGAGTGGAGCGGTCAGTGATCGTGGATATTTCCCGAAAGACAGAGATCAGCTGTGCCCTAGAGAAACGTCTGCTCTGAGCTTCCAGGGGAGAGGAGGGTGGGGTGAGGGAGGTCTGAGCTGGATGCTGCGACAGGTGTTTCCATTTTCCTGGGAGGTGGAGGCAGGCCCTCTGTTGAGAGGGTGGGAAGGTCGGGAGGGCCAGGGGCTTGAGGAGAATGAAGACCCGAGACAGCTGTTGCAGAAAGTGAGCGAGAACAGAAACCCTCCCGCACCTGGCAGGTGTCAATCGTACCGCTGAAAACAATCTGATGGTCCCTCAGCAGGTTCAACTCAGTTACCTTATAATCCAGCAATTCCACTGCTAGGTGTGCACCTGAAAACACTTAAACATGAGTCATGGGCTGAATATGTGTGTCTCCTCCCCCAATTTTTTTTTTTTTTTTGTTTTTGAGACAGAGTCTCACTCTGTTGCCCAGGCTAGAGTGAGTGCCGTGGCGTCAGCCTAGCTCACAGCAACCTCAAACTCCTGAGCTTAAGCGATCCTCCTGTCTCAGCCTCCCGAGTAGCTGGGACTACAGGCATGCACCACCATGCCCGGCTAATTTTTTCTATATATATTTTTAGCTGTCCATATAATTTCTTTCTATTCTTAGTAGAGATGGGGTCTCGCTCTTGCTCAGGCTGGTCTCGAACTCCTGAGCTCAAACGATCCGCCCACCTCGGCCTCCCAGAGTGCTAGGATTACAGGCGTGAGCCACCGCGCCCGGCCCTCCTCCCCCAATTTATATGTTGAAGCCCAACCCCCAATGTGGTGGTATTTGGAGGTGAGACCTTTGGAAGGTGGTTAGGTTTAGATGAGGCCGTAAAAATGAGACTAGTGTCCTTGCAGGAAAAGGAAGAGACCGGAGCTCAAGCTCTCTCTGCCCCGTGAGGACACAGCCAGGAGGCGGCCGTCTGCAAACCACAAAGAGGATCCTCATCAGAATCCGACCATGCTGGCACCTTGATCTCGAACTTCCAGCCTCCAAAACTGTGAGAAACAAATTTCTGTTGTTTAAGCCACAGTCTATCGTATTGTGCTATGGCAGGCTGAGCTAAGACAATATGTCCACATAAAAACTTGTACACAAATGTTCATAGCAACGTTATTCATAATAGCCAAATAGTGGAAACAACTCAAATGTCCGTCATTTGAAGATGGATAAACAGAACGTGGCATATCCATAGGATGGGATGGGATTTGGCAACAGAAGGGATGAGGGAGCAGCAATGGCTGCGAAGTGGGTGAGGCTCGCACAGGTTCTGCCGGCCGCGGCCTAGTGGGGAGAGGCGGACACGGAAGCGCAGCAGCGTCCAGCGAGCTCAGTGTGCTGAGGGAGCTGCACACGTCGGGGAGCTGAGGCTTCAGGGCAGAGGAGGAATGAGACGGGAAAGGGGGAGAGGCGGGGGGACCGTCAACTCAAAGGCCTTGGGCAAGAAGCAGCCTGGCGTGTGCTGGGAGTGACAGGCACGGGCACAGCTGGCGTGCGGAGGTTGGGGATGTGGTGTGGTCAGACGGTTGCTGGATGGAGGATGGAACGGGGCGAGGAGCCCTTTCAGAGGCTGCTGTGCTCACCCAGAGGAGAGAGACCAAGGGAGGGTGGGAGAGGCCGATCTGGAACATATTTAGAAGGTAGAAGACAGGGACTCGGGGGCTGGAGGTGTCATGCTCAGAAATAGGGAAAAGAGCCAGTTTGGGAGTTTCATTGCAGGCCGGTTGCACTTGGGGTTTCTGGCAGCCATCCACGTGGCGGTGTCCTGCAAGCAGGTGGACTTTGCACGTGGGACTCGGGAGAGAGAGGTCTGGGTTGGTGATAGGGATTTGGGTGACACGTGAGCAGACGTGGTGGCTGAGTGCCCACAGTGGAAGGCATGAGGGCCCTCAGGGAGGGCACAACCTGGGGGCATCACCATTTACAGGGTGGGCAGAAGAGGGGGAGCCGAGGAAGGGAGGGGTGGAGTGATGGAGAGGACCGTGTTGCTTGGGGCAAAGGAGCGTGTCTCAGGGAGGACAGCAGGCAGTTCATGTGTCCACCGGACTTAGCAATCACATGGGCACCATGGCCTTTTCAAGAGTAGCTGCAGGGACATACTCCAGGCTGCAGGAGGACCTAGAGGCTCCTGCTAGGAGGCTGTAGGCTTGAGGACAAGCCCCTGTGCCAGCTTATCAGCTGTGCCACTGTCACTCCTTTTTATGTCCCTTCCCCAACCAGATAGAGCCTCAAGAGGGCTGATACTTTTTTTTTTTTTTGAGACAGAGTCTCACTCTGTTGCCTGGGCTAGAGTGCCATGGGGTCAGCCTAGCTCACAGCAACCTCAAACTCCTGGGTTCAAGCAATCCTCCTGCCTCAGCCTCCCGAGTAGCTGGGACTACAGGCATGTGCCACCATGCCTGGCTAATTTTTTTTCTCTATATATTTTTAGCTGTCCATATAATTTCTTTCTATTTTTAGTAGAGACAGGGGTCTCACTCTTGCTCAGGCTAGTTTCAAACTCCTGACCTCAAACAGTCCTCCCACCTCAGCCTCCCAGAGTGCTAGGATTACAGGCGTGAGCCACCACGCCCGGCCCTGACTTTTCATTCTTTACTGCTTCACTCAAATGTGGCTTCTGCAGAGGCATCCCGGATCCCTGGACAACAGTCACCCCCTTGACACACCTTCAGAGCACCCTGCACTTCTCCCAGCTCTTGTACAGTGGTTGACCACGTCATCAGTTGCTCAAGGTCTGTCCAGTTCTGCCTTTAGACCTGGGTGAGGGAGGTCCCTGCCATGGGTCCCCTGCTTGGCAGGACTCCAGTCCAGACTTCCCTGCCTGCGGCTTCCCTCACAGGGTAAGGACTCTGTGGGGCCCTCTCGAAGGCCAGACCCTCCCCTTCAGACCACACTCCCAATGTGGGGGACTCCAGAATGTCCCTCAAGGGTGGACTGTGTCACCAGTGGGGTGGCCAAGTGGCAGCGGGTTGCAGGAGCTATGGGCAGCTTGCACACAGGGACTAGAGTGTCCACACGTGTGCAGGTGAACCTCTGCTTGGGCCGAGACGGCTCTGAGGGTCGGAAGACAAGCGGGCAGCTGAGGGCCAGGCCAGCTCTTCTCATGCCCACGTCGGGGCAGGGAACTCGGAAGTCACAGAAGTTTAAATTGTAACCTGGCCTTCCAGGTCACTATCAAAGCATATCTGTCAGAGTAGGAGAATAGAACATATTTTATTTAACAGTTGCTAGCTTGATTTGTAACTTCCAAATGTCTAGACATACGGGGTGAGGCCTCCGTGTGTAGTCTTGCCCTGGCCCCACTGGCACTGGGGTGGGCGTGGGTCAGCCCCACCCGCCGGACCATAGGTTCCACCAGGGCAGGCAGCGTGTGCAGTCCCCGCCCCAGGGCACAGTGCCTGGCACAGAAGAGCAGACAATAAATATTGGCTGTGAGGAACAATGAGACAGGCCAGGTAAAATACTTGGCGTGGTACAAATGCCCAATAAATAGTAGCTGTCATGTTTTGAATAAATGAACAGGCGGGTGGGGCTGGGGGCTGAGATCTGCAAACTGAGGTGGCTCGTGTCTCAGGAGGGAAGGGGCTGCAACCCCAGGGTTCACACTTCCGATCCTGGGGTTGCGTCCTCCTTCCCCTGACTCTGCAGCCTCTCCCAGCTCTTCCTGTTAGGTGGGCACCAGGCGGGGATCCTTGACAGCTAGAGGGCTAAGAGGGGTGGGGGCTCCTGCCAGTGCCTTGCCCCGTCCCCCAGGGGAGAACAGCTGGGGCAGCTCCCCTCTGTGCCTTCAGAGACCTCCCCAGGCCCAGACAGAAACACCCACCTTAGTCCCCTTCCTCTGCTCACAGGCCCATGCTGGGGTTAGGGGGTGGGCAGCTGAAAGGACTGATATCCCCCCCAACCCCACCCCAGCCTGTGCTCTAGTGTGAGGGGAGCCAGATCACCTTCTGGACCTGAATAAGTCACTTTGCCTCTCCAAGCCTCAGTCTCCTCATCTGTAAAATGGGATGGTGTGTGGAAATGGTGCATATTTAGCCAACATGAAGAACCCTTGCACAGAACATGAGTGGGTCAAGGAGGACAGGAGCATGGAGCGGGAACAGGAAAGCAGCTGAAACTGGTCCGCAGCCAGCCTGCCAGAGGGGCCCGCGGCAGTGTCACCCCTGAGGCCTGAGGAAGGCAGGTCCAGCTGCCCACGCTGGAGGCCAGGTTAGTCCTGTTTGGGCAGCAGGGAAGGTGTCTCAGCTGCTTCATGGTCCGCACAGGGCTGGGGCACACGGGGTCTTGGTGAAGGTCTCATTCAGGTGAAGGCCTGAAGCAGCCAGGAAGCCCCTCACCAAATTCCTCCTCCCAATGCGGTCCCTCCCACCAAACTCACCCCCACACACTGTCGCACCGCACAGCAGGCGGCGCCACGATAGAAAGCAGAACCCAGTTAACCCCAAACAGGACATGCCCGAGAAAAATCACATTTTGCGAACTGCCCACCAGGGGTCACCATAGCCTCGGAACCGAGGGGTGCGGATGTCACCACCGCCTGCAGACGGGTGGGAGGCGGAGGGTCTTGTGAAGTCCAGCTAGGTGGCCTCCAGCCGCCCCCAGTCCCAGGTCCGCAGTCAGTGCGGTGGGAAGATATCCGAGCACTGCTGCAGGATGAGCTCCACCACCTGGTTCTGGAACACCATGGTCATGGGCATGCTGGTCTCTTCTGTCTCCGGGCGCAGCAGCGTGGGCCCGAACACGATGGCCACGCTCTGCACCGACATGCGGTTCTGCTCGCCGTGCTCGATCACCCTGCGGTGGGGTGGGTGGAATCAGGACCCAGAGCTGGGGGGAAGCAGGGGGGAGGGTCCTGCCAGGACCCGCCACCCCATTCCCACCCGCCCACCCTGCTCACCGGCACAGGTGCTGGAAGAGCAGCCGCAGCGTGTCGTGGTTGGGGGCGGGCAGCGAGCGCACCAGGTCACGCACACAGCGGCTGCGCTGGGCCTGGTCCTGCAACTCTGCGCAAGGGAAGGTCAGAGAGAGGGAGTCGCACAGGGAGGGAGGAGGAGGAGGGTGGGCTCTGCAAGGGGAGCGGGGTCAGCCAGCGTGGTGGCACAGAGCCCGGCCAGGGGGGTGGGCCGAGGCAGGACAGTTCCACCCCTGCCCCATCCACCCCACCTCCCTCAGGTGCTCACTGATGGCCGCGATGAACTGGCGGAAGTGTGAGAAGGGGAAGAGGGGCTCGGGCAGCTCCCGAAAGAAGAGCTTCAGCGCGCCGGTGATAACGTGCACGTCCTCCCAGCGTCCGTCATCCAGGTCGAGGCGCTCATCTGAGGCAGAGGAAGAGAGGTCAGGGGCCCTCAGCGCCTTCAGGCCCTGGGGCAGGGATGGGGACCGGCCTCACCGTGGTCCACCTTATAGCGCAGCTTCTGGATAGTGGCCAGGTTTCCACTGATGCGGTACAGCCCGTCGATGTCCAGCCCTGGGGCAGAGGGAGGCGCGGACCTGGGTTGGGTGGGGTGGGGCTGAAGCCCCTGCTGACTCCTCCTCGGGGCCTCCCGTTCTTTCCCCGCTCAACCCTGCGCCCACCCAGGGCTCTCCATCCTGCAGTCCTGGAGCGAGGCCCGGCCCAGCCCGCCGCACGTACCGCGCGCCTCGACGGTGCGGATGCACTGCTGCACGAAGCGCGGCACCGGGCTCCGCTCGCGCTCGCACAGCTCTGCCAGGGCGCAACCGAACACCTGGTCTGGGGGAGCGGCTCGTTAGCGCCACTCAGCGGCCGCCGTCCCGCCCTGCGCCACCCGCGCGCCCTCTGCGAGCCCGGTACCTTTGATGTAGCCCTTCTCCCGCAGCGACTGCAGCGTGGGCCGCCTCTGCAGAAACTTGCGGAGCTTGTGCCGGACCTTCTTCCGGTCGCTCTCCAGACCCCCGGGGACCAGGGCGGACGCGCCTGCCGCAGGGCAAAGCAGGACCTTGTGAGTTAGTTGGTGGCATCTGGGTTGTGGGCTGGGCAGGCCCCAGCGGGGTGTCACCCGCCCTGCACACACCTGTACTCAGCCGCGTGTCACCCTCTTTCTCCTGCCAGCTCCCCAGGCGCTCACTGGACCCGAAGTCCACACTGCCGCTCTCACTTCCCTCCTCCGGGGGCAAGTCTGCGGCCTGCAATCGCAGAGCTTGAGAGAGGGAGGGCCCTGGGCCAGCTGGGGGTCCTTCCGGGATGGGGCAAGGGACCTGAAATGCCCTCCCAGCAGGTACGGTCCTCGGGCAAAGCGATCTCTCTTCCCTTACCCAGGTTAACTCCCCTCACCTCTACTATGGAACCTCAGCACGTTGGCCTCCCTTAGCTCCCTGGAGCCCTACAGGTGCTGGAATCAGTCACACTATCCTCCCCGACCCACCTCCCAGTGCCTGGCCCCTCTTCCTGTATTTTCCTCAGCTCCTGTAGCCGCACCCGGTGTGTGGCTCTCAGTTCTGAGCTTCTAATTCCAGCTGGGGCTGGAGCACTGCCAACAACTGACCAACATCGCCTCTCTGGCCCTGGGTTCCTACCTCTATTAATACAGCCAAAAGCTGCACCCAGTGTTGGCTCGTGGGGAATTAAGGGTCAAAAGCTCCAGGTCATTTCCAGGTAAATAGTTGTCAGAGGGGACCTGCCCTATCTCTACTTATGCAATTGATATTTTGAACCTAGGAAATGGGAGATGCATGAAATCAATACTTTTAAACTTCACCTTCTAGTTTCAGCCTGCCATTCCAGCCTAAAGTTGGTTCCCAGAGTATTTACTTTTCCTCCCGCCTCCCTCAAAATGGGAAATTCCTCTAGGATGAGCCCCCACCGCACGCACGTGGAGAGTACGCCTGCAGGGCCACCCCCAGGCCGGATTCACAGATGACAGAAGGCAGTTTCTTTAGCAGCCTGTCCTGCCATCCCCGCCATGCAGGGGGACACTGCATTTGCAGGGAGTGGCACTTGCCTACTGGTGCCACGGAGGTCCCTGTGTCCCACAGTGAGCACAGCTGCCGTGCATAACCGCTGGCCACCCCTCCCTACGGGGCCTGGAGACCCCAGGCCCTGCCTACCAGTTCCTGGATGCCCTGGGCGATGGCCTTGTGCCAGGTGCTGATGATGGCCTCTGAGTCGTGCTGGATCAGGTACTCCGAGCCATCGCGGCTCCGTAGCTAGAGGGACACAAATCACTGGGTCATCTCTGGTTCCTGGGTCTGCCCTGGGGGTTGACCCCGAGGGGGGTGGGTGCAGAGATGGAGGTGACCTGTCCCCTCCCCCCAGGAGCTCAGTGCCTAATGAAGCCAAGGGCTTCCACCTCCCTTAAAGCAGTGGGTGACAGCTTCTCCATGTTACAGATGACCAAACAGAGGCTCAGCAAGTTTTAGCAGCTTCCTCATGAGCACAGAGCTAGTGGCACTGGAGGGCAGATCTCCATGGCTCAGCTGTCGGGGAAACGTCCCCTGCCCCATCCCACCTCCCCATGAGCCACAGGACGTGGCAGGCCTGACCCAGAGCACTGGCCTGCAAGAAACTAAGGGAGGGCAGCTTCCTGAGGGACAGCCCCGGCCACTGGAGCTAACGGAAGGAAATGTGGGGAGAGAAGATTCGAAAGCAGATCATGGCTGATCCCAGAGAAAGTGAGTGTCCCCCAAGCCCCTCCCATAGGCTCCCTGAGGACCTAGAGTGCTGCCCCTCCTTTAGCAGCCAGGAGTCCCCACCCTCTCTCAGCCTCCAGCCTGGGCAGCGCATTCCCTTTCAGCCACTTCATGGAGAAGCAGAAATTCAACCCAATGCCAGAGGGAGACTGGCCACAACAGGCCTGATGCTCCAAGCCCTTTCTGATTGGATGGACCCTCCGCAGGTTGACTAGAGAACCTTGAGCGGCAGCCAGCAGACCCCACTGTAATCTAAGCAGGTGGGGCCCTGCCAGGGATGACCCCAGAGAGTGGCCTAATGACACTTCTACAACAACCTCCATTATCGGTGGCAGCTCTCTCAAAACATACTCAGCTCGTATTGGAAAGTTTCATACAGAAGACAAAGCTGTTCTGCAGATTCGTTTTGGTTATTTAAAAAATGCAGCCAAACTATATAGCTACACAGAACATATCGCACAACACGTCGATCCTGCCGCATGCACAGGCAGGCTGAGGGTACTAGCGGCTCTCGGGGACTGATACGTTTTCTGTGGCTTTGGGGTGACTAGGAAGACCTGCTGTGGACATTTCCTGGGCCCAACTAACCCATCTGTCCTCGGTGGTATAGAATTTGGGGCTGTCTCTTGAGGAACATCCTGGAGTTGCCTACAGGCCACCCTGTGTGGAGAGAGGGTGGCCGCCAGCCAGCCAGGAGGCAGGGGGTTCCTTGACTTCCACTCAGGACTGTCAGCCTTCCCTTGGCCTGAGCAGCTGCCAAGAGCACCATCTGCCTTCCACTCCTTGCCAGCGAACACAGCTCAGAAAGTCCTGCTCTGAAGCTTTCATCAAAAGCCCACGGATGATCTCCATAAGAGAACTGTCTGAAGGCTGTCCCTCGAGGTCAGAGAACGGACATGGCTAGCAAATGTGACACTACGGCAGACGTTGCTACTTGATCACAGAACTCTACCCTGCCAAGCCTGGAGAAGGCTCCAGAATTCTCAAGGTAGCACCAGAACTAATGATTGGAGTAGCTCATGAGATGAAACCAGTTTTCCAACTCTGCTCTGTAGCTATCCTGGTTCTAGAACTGAATGAAGCTTGGTGAGTCATCAGAAAGCTACATACTCAGGCTCCTTGCAGAATGGCTTTTTCTGAGCTGAGATGCAAGGTTATGCTTTTGACTGTCGTCATAATATGGTACCCAACAGCCCTGAGACCCCTAACTAAACCGCCCAGGGGCTCTTTTGCAGGCACTGGCCTCATGCCTCTAGATCCCATGTTTGTGGAGCTACACACTAGACATTTTTTAAGAGCTAAGGGTTAGGCTGGGTACGGTGGCTCACATCTGTAATTCCAGCACTTTGAGAGGCTGAGGCACGAGGCTTGCTTGAGACCAGGAGTTTGAGACCGGCCGGGACAACAAAGCAAGACCCTGTCTCTACAAAAAAATTTTACAAAATTGGCTAAGCGTAGTGGCACATGCCTGTAGTCCCAGCTACTCGGGAGGCTGAGGCAGGAGGATGACTTGAGCCTGGGAGTTTGAGGCTACAGTGAGCTATGCTCACACCCCTGCACTTCAGCCTGGGCAACAGGGCCAGACTGTCTCCAAAAAAAAAAAAAAAAAGGCGCTAAGAGTTAGGGAGACATTTTGATCCTAGGGGTAGGTTGTGTTGTTATTTTTTCAATAAGAGCAATGTAACTGATAGGCCTTCTCTTTTCACCTTCGCTACCAGGAAAATTGGAGCTAAATTTGTGCAACCACCACCACCCTAGCACCTGGGTATCATGTGCCCCTACTTCCTCTCCACCTTGAGCCCGTGTCTCACTTGTTTTGCCTGGTCCTAGTTTTACCAGTTCACTGCACGTATGTTTTTGTTGTAACTTGCCTCAAAATGTTTAGGGACTGAGGTGTGGGGCATGAGTAGTTTAAAAACAAGACAGTGGGCAGGGCACGGTGGCTCACGCCTGTAATCCTGGCACTCTGGGAAGCTGAGGCCGGAGGATCGCTTGAGCTCAGGAGTTTGAAACCCGCCTAAGCAAGAGGGAGATCCCATTTCTACTAAAAATAGAAAAACTAGCCGGGCGTCGTGGTGTGCGCCTATAGTCCCAGCTACTCGGGAGGCTGAGGCAGCAGGATTGCTTGAGCCTAGGAATTTGAGGTTGCTCTAAGCTATGATGACGCCACTGCACTCTAGCCTAGGCGACAGAGCGAGACTCTAGCTCCAAAATATAGAAAAAGAAAAAAAACGAGACAGCACGTGAACAGTGAAGCGTGTGGCGCTGGGAGGACCCTTGCCTGCTGGAAGAGCCTGACAGCTCGTCCACTGCCCTGGCTCATTCACGGGGGACCCAGTCCAGTGGGAAGCTGGGCTCTGGCCCAGGGGCAGGGATGGGGACCGGGGGAGAAAGAGCAGGTTGCCCAGCCCGTCAGGGTAAGCACCAGGGCCAGAGAGCTTCCTGCCTCGGGTTGGGATGCGGCCACCATTCTAGGCAGGACAGGGTCTCACCTCCCTCTACTTGTCACCACCCTCCAAGGCAAGGACGAGTAACTCAACTCCTGGGGAGGGAACTGCAGAATCCCTGGCCTTGAGCCCCGAGAATTCCAGCCCCAACTCTTCCCAGGTGCTCCTCCTTGGGGCTCGCCTACAGTGAGGGTCCCTGGACATCAGGACGCCCCTTCCCTCCTCCTCCCCACCCCACCACTCACCTCCAGCACATTCTTCTTGCTGGATTTGTCTTTGGGGGCCCAGGAGAGAGAGGCCCCCTTCAGCTCCACCGTGTACTCAGGGGTGGAGAACTTGGAAGGCTGCCTCTGTGGGACAGGGAGGAAGGGTGGGCAGGGTCACAGGGAGCCCTCAGCTCAGATGGGCCTGCTGCTGCACCCTGGCTGTAGGGACAGGATGGGGTCGCCGGCAGGGCCAGGCAACAGCTCTGGGTGAAAGGGACCCAACGGTTCCTGGAACCCAGAGGTCCTGCTGGCTGGCTTGTCCCTTGCTGCCTGCCCACCCAGGAGACGGACGGAAGGAGCAGAGCCCCACCCCTGTGAGCAGGTGTGTCCAGCCCCCAGCCTCCCTCCCTCCAGCCTCGAGCTGTCCACCCTCAAGGACTGCTCCTCCTCCCCAAGTGGCTGAAACTGCTTGTCCTGCAGTGAACCTGCTGTCATCACTGCCTCCCTGCCAAGGCCCAGCTCCTTTGACACTCGTGGACCGCTATCTCAGACCTGGTCTTTTCTAAGCCAGACAGAGCAGCTGGGGGGGGGGGGTCCCTGCCCTGGGGGCCTGGGCCTCACCAGGCCAACTGTAGTTGAGGTCTTTGAGTCCTTGAAGAATGTCAGGACACCACCCTCCAGCACGGTCCAGGAGGCGCTCCAGTGCTTCTTCCTAGATGGGGGTGGGGAAGCGGCGGGTGGGCAGGACTTAGATTTGGTCCTAGGCTGAGGCCCCCCTCCTAGCCCCAGGACCAGGGCACCCGACTGTGAGGGGTGGACCCCCAAATCTAACATCTGGTAGCCAGGGGACCTTGGGCAAGTCACTTTAATCTCTCGGTGCCTCAGTTTCCTCACAGGACCTCTCATGAAGTCACTATGAAGATTAATAAGAGCCTGGCATGTGGGAAGTGAACTTCATCTTTAAGGCCCACCCTGCCTGGTCTAGGTGCAGAGGGGCTCTCACCGGAGCCGCTTTCCCTTGTCCACCGTCCTGGTGCGATGCAGCACCCCTGCCTTGTCCAGGGTCTTGATCTAAGAGAGAGAAGCGGAAAGGGGGGGTAGTCCCGGGTGAGCCCTGGGGGGCAGAGGCCAGTCTCCCCCTCAGCTGCAACTCCCCACGGGCTGGGATCTCCAGAAACTCCCCATTTCTTCTGTGGTGGTCTTGCCAGGGCCTTCATGACACCTCCATTACCTTCTCCTCAGGGGGGCTGGCCTGGGCTGGAGTGTCACTGTCATGACTGGCTTTTTGGATGCTTCGAGGGACAGGGACCTGGGGAGAGAGCCACTGTCATATATAGTCCCCCCGTCTCTCCCCAACACTCTCCCTTCCCCGGCTGGTTACCTGGGGCAGCTCCCACCGGACGGAGGAGTCGTCTGGGTTGTAGAAGTATGGTTTCCCGTGCTGGTCCTCCAACCTCACCCACTGTGGGGAGAGGGATGGTCAGGGCCCCCCACCCAGGTCATGAGAGGGGAGAAAATGCTCCCTCCAACCAGGGTCCAAGACAGCACCAGGAAGCTCGGAGAGGCAGATGCAGGTGACCCCGAATCTTGGGCTGGCTTAGGGTCTGCGTGGGAGCTGCAGTTTACAGTACTAAGGGGAGCGACCCCGCGGCTGTCTGTGTCCATCTGCCCCCTGCCCCTACCTGCTCTTGGGTGAAGTGGTTGGTGTAAAGCGTCTGCTTGTCCTGGCTGATGTGACAAGACCAGCCGGGGGGTGTGGTCAAGGGAGAGGTGGGGCCGGGCTCACCGAGGGAGCCCACGGGGGAATAGTCTTCCTCCGGGTAGCTGGTCAGCAACTCGGGGTAGTCCGTCTCGGGGGTGGGGGGCTGCAGGGACCAGAAGGTGGAGTCAGAGGCTCCGGGTGCCGGTGCTGCCCCGGCCCCGCCCTTTTGGACCAAGCCCAGCCCCTTGCCTTTGGGTCCCTGGGGCTGGGTGGGGCAGGAGGCGGGGCCGGAGGGATCGCAGAGACAGCCCCGCCCCGCAACCCTCAGGTTGGGGCCAGGTGGGGCAGGGGGCGTGGCCAGGGACTCCCAGAGGGGGCCCCGCCCCTCACCCTCTGGTCTCTGGGGCTGTCGGGGCTCAGGCTCGGCTGCATCTCCAGCTCGTCGTCCTCCGGCTCGTCCTCCCAGGCGGTCTCGCCAGTCAGGGCGTTGTAGAAGAACACCCTGCGGCTCTCCTCATCCCAGTACTGGCCCCACTCCGTCTCCAGGCTCTCGCGGCTGCCCACCGAGGTCGGGGAGGTGGCTGGGCTAGCGGAGCCCTCGGCAGTCTCAAAGGGTGACTCCCAGGTCGTCACTCCCGTGTCCGGGTTGTAGTAGTAGGGGCGCCCCGTGCTGGCGTCCGTGTGCGTCTCCCACACCGGGCTGGGGTGGGGGACCGCGGCAGCGCCAGGCGAAGTGACCCGAGGCTGCCTCTCTACGTTCGCGTACACGGGCTCCGGGGGTTCCTCCACCTGCTGAAGGAGGAAGGAGACGTGACTTTCAGGGGACCACTGGGGTCACACAGTCCCGACTCGACCACCTGGGCGACCTTCCGAAAGTCATAATGCCTCCCTGCCTCAGTTTCCCCAGGTATAAAATGTCTGCTCTGCCCATTCCAGAAATTGTAGTGAAGATAGAATGAGGAAATGTTCTTGAAAGTGCTTTTCAAAGTATTCAGTGCTGCAGATGGATGGGGTAATTGCATTAATTACATTTATTACCAATAATAAAATATTGATTACCCAGATCTCACAGCTGTGTACTCACAGAGGCAAGTAATATGTTGGGCAGGAACAAAGAAGTGGCCTGGGACCCACCCCTTTTGGTGGTCCCCATTCAGAGCCCTGTGCATTCTACAGCCCCCAGGAAAAGCTCCCGCCCCTCCTTCCCTCCCAGCCTAGAAAGCTCTGGCATTGGAATGAACATGGCCTCTGGATTTGGGGCTAGAATTTTCCAATGCGGAATTTGCAGGTGTCAGAACCAATTCCAGACAAGAGAGGGAGAAAGAGATGACAGCCAGATGGGCCGGAAATGGACAGGCAAAGGAAGGTATGTCCCTCCCCCCCCCCAAAAGAAAGTGAGGGCGCCTGGGGGGTTTTAGTCCCACAGAAGGTGAGCCTGGTGTGTCTACCGTGCTCACAGGACAGAAGCTCTCCCGGCGCACCTCGGGGCTCCCTGCTGGCTGCAGGGCAAAGTCCGAGTCCTTTACCAGGCATAGGAGGCCACGGTTGCCTGCCCGTGCTTCTGCCTTATTTCCTGCCACTCCTTGCTCCTTGCCCTGAACTCTAATCCAGTTGTGGGAAGTCCCCACCCTCTGCTGTGTCTCCTGCAGGCCTGGCTCATTTCACAGCCTGCCCTGCCCCAACTCCGCCCCTTTCTTACCTGGCTGACTCCTTTTCCTTCTTCAGGACTCAGCCCAGCTGCCAGTTCAAGACCTTTCCTGAGATTCCTCCCACGTGCCACCACCCTCAGCCCAGCAGAGGGACAGATAACTACGTTCAAGCCCTGGGCAGAACAGCATTCAGGGATTAATACTGTTTTCTAAGAATACATAATGCCCCAGGGAAAAAGCAGATTTCAAAATGGTAGAGTTAGCATAATTTCCATTTTGTGTTTTTCGAAACCTTCCAAAGTGCTAAGAGAGGTCCCTCTCCAGGCATTTTGATGATAGCAGTTATATTTGTTTTTGTTTTGTTTTATTCTTCAAACTTTTCTGCAACCTCAACGTTTTGCACCACAAAACTTCTAAACATTCTAGAAGTGCCTTGTCGACTATGACATGTTCACTAAGCTCTAAACTCCTCAAGAGCGGAAGCATGCCCTGCCCATGGTAGCCTCTCCCTGGGTCTTAGGCAGGAGCCTAAAAAAAATTCATTTGTTTTTCACCAAACTGATGCTAAAACAAAACAAAACAAAACAAACATTCATTTGTCCAGCAAAGATGTGCCTGCTCTGTGCCAGACACTGTTCTAGGCACTGGGAATGCAGCAGTGAACAAATGGACACAATCCCTGCCCAGGCAGGCCAGACACTCGAGGGCACATGTGTGTAAATGGTGGTGGCAAGGGGGTGATAAGGGAACGCACAGCATGTCAGTGATGATCACTGCCAAGCAAGAAAGCAAAAACAGTCAAAGCAAGGGGGCGTGACAGTTTTATACATCATGCTGGTCCCAGGTACACAGGGGGCAGGGAGAGCTGGGGACGCCAGTTCATCAGTTCCTCACTCCTCCCCCGTACCCCTCCTGATTCCTCCGTGGCTGAGATGGGACCCCCCACCCCACGTCTCCTTCGTCTCCCCCCAGCAGTCCTCACGCGGCATCCTGCCGTCCAGCCATACCAGGCCTCACCAGCCCCCAACACAAAAGGTGCTCCCTACCTCTGTGCCCTTGCTGCAGCTGTTCCCTTGGCCTAGAATTCCCTTCTCGCAGGCCCTGCTACCCAACTCCTGCTGCTCCGAGGCGCTGGGCTCATAAGCCTCCCCAGAGAAGGGTCTAACCTGCTGGCACTCTGCTCTGCTGGTAGGGTTAGTTAGTTGTCCATCGTCTGCCCACCTTCTCTGCCCCACGAGGCAGGATTTTCTTGAAAGCGGGACCCAGGATGCTGTGGCTGGTTCCATCTGTCCCCCAGCAGCTGGCCCAGTGCCCCAGAGCACATAGCAGATCCGCCAAAACCACTTACTGCTTGAGCACACTAGCCAATCTCATGCCAAATATCAGCAACACACACATGAACACACCTGACACGACAGGAGAGACCAGGGTGAGCTTTGGGCAAGAACTTCCTGAGAGCGAAGGTTTGAACCACAGAAACCAGGAGACTCCTCGGGAGGACAGGATGGAAGCAGTGGATGGAGGAAGAGGGATGAACCAGACACACCTCCTGCCCACCCCAGCTGGGCCCACTGAAGCAGTGGCTTTGCCTGTCCCTGGGGCAGGGTCGCAAGGGCCCATGTGGGGTGGACGAGCCCACGAAGGAGCCAGGCTCTTCGGAGCAGAGATTTCCACCCAGCAGGCTGCGGGCCGTGGCTCTGAGTCCATGGGGAGTCCCAGGCTGCTGGGCTGACGGGACCTGGCACACAGAGACACCCCCAGCAGGCACAGAGGAAATCTGGGAGGTAGATGTTTAGGTCCCCAGCATGACAGGGCTGTCACAAGGAAGAGCAGATGCAGCATCACGCTGTGGGGGCAGGGTGGCACCCTCTGAAGGAAGCATTTGGAGGACTGGGGCTGCCCCGGACACAGGCTGCTGCTGGGGTAGCGAGGGGCCCTCGCTGGAGGTGAGTGGCAGAGTCCACTCCCTGCTGGGGATGCTGCAGCTTCCTTGAGGCCCCTTCGCCTCTAGAACTCTCCATAGAGCCCCTGCAGCGCTAAGTTCCTCTCCTGGCAAAACCTCAGCTGGGCCCTGGAGATCCAGACAGGACCCACCTGTGGCCCTTAATCAAGGACCTCGTTTTTAGGCTCGTGGGTCGTATCCTGGAGACAAGAGGAGGCCTGCCCACCTCAGGCCAGAAGACAGGCCAAGAGGGGCCCCAGTTCTCGCCACACCAGGCTGCCCGGACCCCCAGCACTTCCTCCCAGTGGCGCGCCCCTTGTCTCCACTTCCCTCTCTGTCCACGAGCAGGTGGCAGCCCCGCCTCTCCTGCCCAAGCTGACCACCTCTCAGGAGGTCCAGGCCTCTGAGAAGGAAAGAGAAAAGGCGGGACAAGCCCCAACCTCCAGGAGACTCCCTGCTCTGAACCCCAGATCACCCAGCTCCTAGCAGGGGTCCCTCTGCCACCCCTAATGCCACTGTCCCCTACCTGTGCCCGCAGGGCCCGACTCTGCCTCCTGGTCAGTTTGGCGATAATGTCCACCATCCTGGCCCCTCTGACCTTCTGGGACGGAGCCCTGGGAAGGTTTTGAGGGTGGAGCACAAGGACACAGCCCCAAGGCTGGCACCGAGAGCGACAGGGAAACAAGAAGTTGCCTCGAGATGGCGGGAGGCTGAGACTCCAGCCCATTTCCTGTCAGGGCTGCGGAAGTTAGTGCTGCCTGAGGTCGCGGCGGGTGGGGTGCAGGGGCCTCAGGTTGGGGTGTTTTATGCTTCCAGAAACACACACCATTGGCTGTCCCCCTTGGTGCTCTGGTGACTGATGAGCTCTGGACCCCAAGCCCAGACACAGCCACGGGGAGCCTGCTGGGGAGGGAGTGCTGCGCGGAGGGGGCAGGCGGAGGGGACACGCAAAGGGGCACCGGCCAGTGCTGGGGCCCGGGCTGGCCTGGAGTAGCTCCTGGGGCGGAAACAGGACAATGAGTGGCTGTCAACTCCTCCAAGGCCCAGGGAGGGTGTGATGGGAAAGAGGAAGCTTGTGGGGGGAGGGGAGCGGTTCCCAAAGAGGAAGGGTCTGGGCAGATGTGGTAGCAGAGGGAACCAGCGTCTGGATCCTGCCAGCCACGCAGAGGACGCGAGGGATTCTGACCACACCACTACCTGCCCGCCTGGCTGCCTGGTCTGTCTCCTCCAGACTTGGTCACCAAGGCGATGTGCCCTCCCATACCTGTGTGCCCACGTGCACCCACTCCCCCCTGCACGTCCACGTCCCTGTACATGTCTGTGCCCCCCACGCTGTAAGGACCCAGAGGAGGGGGACAGGCACCAGCTGCCCCTCCTTACCAAGGTCAGATCTTCCTCCTGGCCTCTCCTCCCTTCACCCTCTCATGCAGGTGGGCATTCAGCTCCGGCCAAGGACAGTGGACACAAGCCCCAGTGAGCTGTGGCCCCTCCTTCAAGCCCTTGGGGACCGTCTTATCCTCTCCCACCAGAGGTGCTTCCTCTCCAGCCCCAAGGGCCAGGCAGTACCCTGCCAACCCTCTCCCCCCATCAAGGCCAGATCGCTCCCAGTTCAGGCTCTGACCCCCACCCTCCTGCCTTGAGCCCCAGTGATCCTTTTGTCCCCACCGCCATTCTCCTTTCTCCCTGGCCCACGTCCCCCAGGGCCCTCCTCTCCTGCACCCACTGTGGGCTCAGAGAAAGGACACCCGAGTAGAGCCAGGTGTGGTGTGGATTTGGGGACGGGGACACCTGGTGAGGTCACACTGAGAGCAAGTCTGGGCCCCACACCCTACTCTGTCCTTGAAAACTCTCCCATCACTTCCCACCCCATCCCCTATGCCTGGCTCAGAAGCCCAGACCCCAGGTGCAGACTAATCCCCTCCTCCCTACCAAGGTGGGGGACAGGAGGGAATCACAGAAGTCTGGAGGCCTCATACTTGTCACACATGGGACCCATCTCTGTCCCTATCCTGAGGCCAGGGTCTTGGACACACTGCCCCCACCAACATGGGTCACCAGGAGAGATGAGGCCAGGCCCCAGAGACAGGGGCAGCCTGTGCAAATTCCAGTGTAGCCAGAAACTCTGAGGGGCTGGGAGGGGGAGGGGAGGGGACAGGTGAGGGAAGCGCCCTCAGCACTGCCCTGCAGGTGGAACAGGGGGCAGGCTCCCCCTGTGGCAGGGATCAGAAGAGTCCCTGGGGCGCTGGGACCACAGAACTGGCAGCCAGCATCTCACCTGCTTCTCTTCCCCTGTAAGGGTCAGGCCCACACGACTGGGGTCTGCCAGCGGTTCCGGTTCCGGCCCACACTGCAGGGACTGAGCAAACCCACAGGGCTCCGGCCACTCTTAGCTACAGAGGTTGGCTCTCAGCCCTGGGTCTGGGCTTCCCCTCCCCCAGGGAGAGGAGGTGATGACCACAGGGCTCCCAGCGGGGTCCTCCTGCCTCAACCACACCCTCTCGCCTCTGAGAGGGGAGGGGCAGAGGACATGCCAGAACAACCAGCTGCACAACCCCGCCTCTCCCCCTCTGACCTCACCCCCCTTCCCTCCTAGGAGGTGCTGGGGCAGGGGCAGGTGCACTAGGAAATCCTCAGATCAGCAACTCAGCCCAGGGACGGGCTCAGGGGGCGGCGAGGGGACATGGCCTCTCCTGTGGACTCAGTGAGCCTGCTAGGTGCCACCCCGGCTGGGTGGAGGGAGAGCATGAAGGAACCGTGAGCTTTGTCTCGAGGAGCTCAACTGCGTCCCTCCCCCGACCGGCACCTACACCAGCCAGGACAGAGGCTGGTCTCACTCTGTGACCACCCGGCCTGGCTCAGAGCTACACATCCACCAAAGGTGGGGGGCTGCAGGCGACCTTGCAGGGTCCTGGTCCTCAAGCCTCAGAGTATTTGGGGGAGCCATGCCTGGCTCAGCTCTGAGGCTCTGACGGAACTGGTTTGGGCTGGGGCCTGGGCAAAGTATTTTGTTCTAAGGCTCCTCAGGGGATCCGACCTTGCAGCCCAGGTGAGGCCCCAGGGCTCACAGTAGTCTTATCACGTGGATGTAGCTTGAGATTCCAAACATAATGGCTGTAGGTGAGATTCTTCTCTTGGGCCTGGGGTGGAAGCTTGGGTTGAGCAGAAGGAGAAAGGAATGGAGTGGGAGTCCAGAGACTTGGGTTCCCGTGTAGACAGCCGCAGTTTCTCTTGGAGCAACCGCTTGAATTTCTGGGCCTCAGTTTCTTTATCTGCAGAATGGGGCTGTCATCCCCACCCCCTCACAGGGCTGGTTTCTGTGAGTCGAGCAGTCCCCTGGGTTCGTGGGGAAAAGCAGGGCTGCACTTCTGCTTTTCCGACTCGCATTTCCTTTTGACTGGGTGACCTAGGCCTTGGACTCTGGCCCTCAGCCTCTGGGTGACCTCATGGGGCTGCCTGCTCGGGCTGCTCCTCCAGGGCAGGGTGGGATCTGGGGTGGGGCCCCTTCAGGGACTCAGGTCACCTGAGCTCTCAGTAAGGCTGGCAGAGACCCAGCAGGGCCCGCTGGGGCCAGGAGGATCAGAAACAGTTCATCAGAGAACCTCCCAGCCCCGGGAGGTGGGAAGGTGTGACCAGGGGGTGGCCACCTTTTGCCTGCGCCCTCAAAGGTATCCGTGTCTGCACGCACCATTCCTTCTCCCGCCCCCAGTGGAGGGCACGGGGCCTCCTGTCCAAGCCAACCTCCCCAGCCTGGGCCTAGAGGACCCCACTTGCTCGGAAGTGACCTCAAATCTCCAACCCTTCCCCTCCTGACTACCTTTGTCCCTTTGGAATTTCAACAAACTCAAGGTCTCTCCATCTCAAAAAGAAAAAGTATGCTCTCTGGACCCCGCTCACATCGCCTTTTACCGGCTAATTCCTTTCTCCCTTCCTCCTTGTCAGAGCTGACTTCTCTGTCCCTCCCTCAGACACCAGCCCCCGGCTCGGAAGGCCTTCCACACTCCCCTGATGACAGATCCGGTCCTCCCCCAGCCCGACTGGGCTGGGGCTGCGCCACCTCTGCCACGGCCTCAGTGCCGGTGTCTCACGTGGCTTCTCGCTCTGCCGCCTGCGAGAGCGCGACCAGCTGTAGGTCACCAACTCGCAACCCCTCTCTAGGCTCACACATCCAACTGCTGCCTGGGTGTCCTTTGTAGGCCTCAAAAGATGTCCAAAATCAAATTGGCTCCCTCCCCCATGTCAGCGTCACCCCTGTTACTCAGGTAGAATCATGCTTGACTCCTTCCTCCTTAGCGTCATCTGTCGCTGAGCCCAGGTGATCCCCCTGCCTGAGCCTGTCAGACCCTACGGGTTCACAGGTAACACGGGTTAGGAGGACAGGGAAACACTGCCACGAGGAAGCCAGCACACACGACAGCCGGACACCCCACGGGGCAACTGGTCTGGGCTCTTGAACGAGTCGAGTCAGTGTCAAGGCAAAGGAAAGGGTGGGGGTGTTCAAAAGAGATTAAAGAGACAACCAGAAGCAAGGCATGACCTTGGACTGGATCCTGGTGCAAACAGACCAGCAGAGTGAGAGACAGAGAGACAGAGAGACAGAGAGAGGGAGATGTGTTAGGACAATGGGGGCGACCTGACTATAGCCTATGTCTTAGACCACATTCAAGAATGAGTGTTAAGGCCGGGCGCGGTGGCTCACACCTGTAATCCTAGCACTTTGGGAGGCCAAGGCGGGAGGATCACTCGAGGTCAGGAGTTCGAGACCAGCCTGAGCAAGAGCGAGACCCCATCTCTACTAAAAATAGAAAGAAATTATCTGGACAGCTAAAAATATATAGAAAAAATTAGCCGGGCATGGTGGCACATGCCTGTAGTCCCAGGTACTGGGGAGGCTGAGGCAGGATTGCTTGAGCCCAGGAGTTAGAGGTTGCGGTGAGCTAGGCTGACGCCACAGCACTCTAGCTCAGGCAACAGAGCGAGACCCTTTCTCAAAAAAACAAAAAAAATTAAAAAGTGAATTTTTTTTACTTATCTGTAAAAAAAGAATTTGAAAATTTTCATAATAAAAATGAAAAAAAATTCCTCGAACTTTTTTTACTATTCGCCATCCTCACTGTTAGTACCATACAGTGGTACAAGTTTTTCATTATTTCTCATCTGGAAACAGACTTGCCCTTCTAGCTCTCCCCTACCCTGAGCTCTCGCAGACAACGTGATTTCTGTCCCTTTAAGGTGCAGTTCCAGGGCCGGGGATTCTGGGAATATGGCAGGTTAAGCATATCCTGCTTCTCGGCTGCTCCCACCTGCAACCTTCTGCTGCTCCCACCTGCAACCTTGTACTGTTCCCACCAGCAACCTTCTGCTGCTCCCACCTGCAACCTTCTCCTGCTCCCACCTGCAACCTTCTGCTGCTCCCACCTGCAACCTTGTACTGCTCCCAGCTGCAACCTTCTCCTGCTCCCACCTGCAACCTTCTGCTGGAGTGCACGGGGGCTGGGCAGGTGGGTGGGCAGGACCTGGCTAACACAGGTGAGAGGCTGTGCCTCAGGTGGAGGCTGGAAGCCGGGGAACCCTGGGACAGGCTGGCCTCCCTTGAGACCCCAGGGGGAAGCAGGGTGGCCCTTATACCAGATCCCCAGCCCCCAGGAGCTGAGGAGGAGCAAAGAGGTGGGCGAGGCACTCTACCCTTCAGACCAGGAGTCCCGAGGAGGCAGGGAGCAGGGAGAATTCCTGCAGGGGTCCTTATACCAGAGGTGTCCCAGGCCTACAGGCCCACTGGCAGAGACCACCATCCTTTCTCCACTCTAGGGCCCTCCACCAAGTGGGGTCTCCAACAGCTTGACCCCAGCCCTAGGGAGCAAGGACATATAAGCTCCAGCCCTCCAACAGCTCAGCAGCTGGAGAGAGGCAGGACAAACACAACAGCACAACCGGCTGCTGCTGTCAGACCCCAGTACAGCTGCGAACCGGAACATGCGAAAGACACTGTCACAAATCATGAGAGAAAGACGAACTTGTCAGTAAAAGGTCATGGGACAACTGCTTGACTATCTAGAACAAAATAAATAAAGGTGGGTCCACATCTCACTCTGTCCACCCAGGAAAACCCTCAAAGGATTAAAGATTTAAATGTTAAAAAAATGAAGCCATAAAAATACTCAAAGAAGAAAACAAACACAATTCTATATACTGTATATGTATAATAGACTTTGTAACAAAGGCTCAAAATTAAAAGCCATAAAATAAATGATTGATACATTTGTCTATATAAATATATTTTAAGAAAACTTGTGTCACAAAATAATACTATTAGGAAAGTCAAAAGACACATTACGGGGGCAGAAATTATAACTCATGTAATAGACAAAAGGCTATTTTCCGTAATATAGAAGCCTAGAAATCAATTAAAAAATCCAATAACCTAATACACAAAAGAGCAAAGGACATAAATAGACTATTCATAGAAAAAGAGAAACAGCCCTAAAATACACAAAAAGAAACTCACCGTCACTGGAATGCAAATTCAAACCACCTTAAGATATTTTATGTTCAGACTGGCAGCAAACAAAAGTTGTTAGCAAGGCTGCGGGGAAACCCTCTCGTTTGTGTTGGTGAGAAAGCAAATCGGTAGACACCTCATGGCCGGCAATTTGGCAATACCCATCACACACCTATTATTTACCCTTTGACCCAGAAATTCTACTTCTGGGATTTTTCCTACATTTATCTGTACATGTACAAAAGATCATTCATCGTGGCATTTGTAATAGCAAAAGCTGGGAAACAGCCCAGCGTCCATCAGCGGGAGGCTGGTTAAATGAGTTATGATACATCCTTGCAGTGGAAGCGACGCGGCTGCAGGGAAGGAGAGGGAGCCTCTCCGGGCACAATCTCCAGGACACACTGCTAGATCAGAAAGGCAAGAAGTAAACAAGCTGCAGGATAGCGTGTCAGGCATACTACCTTTGTGTAAGAGCACAGAAAGTCAAGTAATCAGACATACATCCATACTTGTTTGCATGCAGAAACTCCGGGGAAGAGACAATGAATGAAAGTGTTGACTTTTGAGTTGATGGAGAACAGAGCAAGGAAGCAGAGGTGTGTGCGATTTCTACTACATACTTTTTAATATTGCTTTGATTTTTTAAAAACCTGTAAATATGCTATCTAGTTAAAATCAATTCAAGGCTATTAGCAAGATAGAGGGGCTGGAAAATGAAACTGTAACTTGTACAAAACACAAGAACTCTTAAGGAGACTTGAGTCAAGCAAAAAGTGAAAAAAAAAAAAGAACCCCTGTTTTTTCGAACTTAAAATACATCATTGTACTAATTGAAGGAGAAGACAATCACTGCTGAGATTCAAGTCTGTGGCCTGGAAGATCGAGCCTCAGAGCAAAAGCACATAGAGAGGAAGTGAGTGGGAGGAACCCAGGCAGGAGAGCTCACCAGCAAATGAAAGAAAAAGTAAAAGAGAAAATAGTCAAGAAATAGATTTTTACCTGAGCTGAAAAAAGACCCGAATCTACAGACTGACAGGTTCGGTGGGGTCCAGATGAGAGGATCCCCTTCCCGACACAGGCTACAGAGTGTGTGTTTGACTGTGGGGAGGGGGCAGAGCCATTAATGAAATGGAAAATGTAACCGTGGAAGACAAAGGAAACCAACAGGAACTCGACTGAAGGGAAAAAGCCACCAAGCAAACCAACGCGTGTAAAATAAGCCAGCATAGTAAAACCGAGTACAGCCTGCCAGTTATTAGATGAAACTCCAACAGATCGAATTCTCCTAGCAAAAGAGTCAGCTCGGGTTTTAAAATGCAGTGATATGATGTATACAAGAAATACAGTTTAAAAAATGATAATGGTTGAAAATAAAAGGGTTTATTTTTAATGTAATATAATGTAAAATAAAGAGTGGCCATATTAAAAATAGAAGGGTCAAATTTAAGATTAAGCACTAAAACAGGATAAAGAGAGACGACATGTAATGACAGGAAGGCACAATTTGTAAAGATAGAACACGCAAAATCTGCACGCTCCCAATTGTCCCACTGTTAAATATGAAAAGCAAAAACTAGTAAAAGCAACAGAAGAACTTTATAGGGAAAATTTGAGAGAAAGGTTTAATAAAACGTTATCAGAATTAGAGTAAGAGACCAAAAACAAAAAGGATACAAAGGAAGTGAAAGTTTGAATTATAATCAAGAAACTTAATAAACTTGATTTGATACATATGGGACCTTCTATCCCTTAAATATAAAGTGTACATTTTTTCAATGTCTATGAAAGACTTAGAAAAAATGATTTACTTGGCCACAATCAATAATAAATTTTAAAAATGTAATGTATACAAATCTAGAGAAAACAAATGCTTTCCTAGTAAAACATAAAATAACCAAAATTAACTAGAGAACTAGTAGAAACTTGAATACACCTAATTATCACTGAGAAAAAATCTGCCACTGAAAAAGCACCGGGTCCAGAGGGCTTCATGGGAGGAAATTGCAGAAACCTTTAGATTTTGCCTCTGGCAACACCTTTCTCCTCCAGGAGGCGTCCCTAGAGCTTCCTCTCGCAGCAAGAGCCTGCACCCCGCAGACGCGCCAGGTCATGTCATAACCGCCCCATATAGTCGCCACCCGTGTCATGTTCTTCCCACGCCCCAGGGCCTGGCACTGACCACCCGTGCAGGCTGGCATTTCAGTGCTGATGCCCGTCCCCTCCCACCACCGACACGGTCAGCTCTAGGAAGGGCAGAGAAACTAGGTGCAGAGGGAGGCCGACTGCTGGGGCCCAGGAAGGAGGGGAGGAGGCGGGTGGGCTTGTCAAGGGCCCCTCTCAGGAGGCCTGGGGCTGCAGGGAACCAGGGGCTGAGAGGTGAATAATGAGGCCGGGCTCCGGGGAGATCCCCAGAGGACCATGGGGCCGCCTCACGGCCTGCAGGGGACGGAAGGGTAGGTGGGGAGAGCTCTGGGTGGCCAGAGCTATGTGGAGTGGGGGGACCCAAGAACCTGCTCTCTCACAAGCCAGGTCACAGGCTGGGCAGCGGGGCTCCCGGGCCCAGCAGGTGAGTCACGGGGAGGGAAAGTCAGGCCAGCTGTGAGGAAACCAGCCAGCAACCCCAGGGCTGCCCTAGCTGGGGGGCGGGGAGCTGCTGGAGGAGGGGGACAAGGGGCTCCCTGGAGTCCCCTCAGCTTGGCTGCAGCTCCCCTGCCGTTACCAACCCCACTTTCCAAAGGCCCCTGGCTGGCCCCGAGGGAGGACAGGTGGATCCGTCCCGAGGCCAGTTGCTGTATCTCAGTCACAGCCACCTCGGGCTTCCCTTGGAGTTTGCGCCAGGAAGTGGGAGCCGGTCTGGGATCCGGAGAGGAGGGGTCGCCGGGTGGGTTTTTGGACCGGGATAGGGAAGGGCCTGGGGGGAGTCTGGGGGGCGGGGAGAGAGCGGGCAACCGCAGCCCCTTCCCCAGGCGAGGGGTCACTCACGGTTCCCGGAGGAGGGAGGACGAGGCCCCGGGCTCCTTCCCGCGCAGGACGCCCGCTCAGGTGCGGCGCCTCCTGGGCCGTTTACGTGAGAAGTGGCAGCAGCTGGGCTGTAACTCCGCCTCCCAGCGGCCAATGTCCGGCAGCAGGGGCGGCCCGGCCACAGCCACTGGGCTCTCCCGCCTCTGGGGCGGGATGGTGACCGCACCCAGAAATCCGGACTGCGGCCTCGGGGGAGGGGCCGCAGAGGCTTTTGCCAGGCTTCCCCGGCTCCCTGAGGGGTCACCTTGGGGGAGAGGGGTCCACGCAGCTCACCTCCCCGCCTCCATCTCTCCCTCCTCAGAAGCCTTTGCTTCTGCCCTCTCCTGGGATGTCAGATTCTGCCACTGCACCCTCCGCTGCAGATAGCAAGGTCCGGGTTTGGAATTCATGTCCACGACAGGGCTGGGCGCGGAGGTGTGTGCAGAAAAGTGAGCACTCGTTTGCCTTTGGCTTGTACTGTTCTTGCTGAGGGTAACAGGGTGGCTAACCCTGAAGGCCACCTGGCTGAAATGGCCCAGAACTGACCTGGACACAGCCACTTCCTGGCCGTGTGATCTTTGGCTAGTCACTAAACCTCTCTGAACCTCTGTACTCAGGGCAAATTGGGGTACCTATGCCTGCCTTCCGAGATGCTGGGAGCTTAACCCTGGGTGCAAGCCTTTGAGTGAGAGCCCATAGGACTGTTAGCTCCTTTGGGACTGTGTCTTGTGACGCTTTAGGTCCCCAGTGTCCAGCAGGGTGAGCACACACCAGGTGCTCAATATGTGCTATTTGAGTGAATGGTGAATGACAAGGCTGTAAAATGCCATACATGGCAGAGGCTCCTCTCTTCTGGGGGTGCCCTGGCCCTGCCGAGTAGCCTGCCCGGAGCCCTGAGCTGATGCCCTGCAGACGGGCACCCCTCACCCTCCTCAGCGACCTCCCTTCTCACATCCTTGCCTCTCTGTTCTGGGCTCTCCCTCATCTTTTCTCCCAGGATCCCCTCTCAGCAGCCCCCTCCTCCCCATCCTCAGCCTCCCTCCCGGTCTCCTGGCTCTTGTCCATCCATTTAAACTTGGGGAAGGCTTCACCCTGGGCCCTATACCTGCTCTGGCCGGTCGCCTTCGTGCCTCTGCCTTCAGCAACCCAAGACGCCAGGACCTGGGGGATCTCCTTCCTCCTTGGTCTGGGCTCTTGCGGGCTGGCCCTCGGGCAGACTTACAGAGCCCAGGTTCATGGTCAAGGGCTGCCTCCTCGCCCCTCCTCAGCACACACTCTCTGTGCACACTGTCCGAGGGTAGGGCCATTCCCCCACCTCCAGGGCACAGGTCAGAGGGGCAGGCACACTCCCAGCGTCACCAGGACAGAGAGTGTGCCTGGGAGTGCGCCACCGGGAGCCTGCCCAGAAACGAAGGGGCGCTGGGCAAAGGAGCGCTGGCATCCAGCCACCTACCCCAGAGAAGCTGCCTGCCTGCTGGCAGAGCCACAGGGCACAGGGACCCGCCTGCGTCCCCCTCCGCCGCGTGCTGTTCTCCACCCTGGCCACCAGGGGGAGGGCTGCCCCCGAAGAAACCCCCGCGAAGGCGGCGCAGACCCGAACCGAAGCGCACCGAGGGGGACCCCAGGCGGTCTGAGGGGACCGCCCGCTACTGCCCAGCGCTTCCACGCCCCGCGCCATTTAAGGCTCGCCACAACCCCGATCGTTAGGTACAGTGCTTACACCCGAGGACACTAGGCCTGGGGGAGGCAGGTGGCTCATCAGCAGCTGTCAGGGCACCCAGCAGAGTCAAATCCGAGCCTCTGCCCCTCCCTTTGGGCTGAAGAACAAACCGAGACCCCGAGAGAGGAAGTGAACCGCCCGTAGGTAATCACGCGCCTGGCGCAGGGGCCAGACGGTTTCTGCGCATCTTGTTTTGCCCTCAGGCCACCCCTCCCCCAAAAGTTGCTAAAGTTCGAGATGTCAGGGCCGCCGCGAGGATCCTGAGGATGTAAGAGTGTTTTTAAAACGTGCTCTATTTTCGATTTCCCAAATTAACACCACTGAACTCGGAAGAGGAAAAAACTCTCCCCCTTACCATAACTGGACTTCTTTCTGAAACTAACTCATCAAGAGGTTTTTGGTTTTGGTTTTTTCAAAAAAAAAAAAAAAAAGAAAGAAAAGGAACTGAAATGTTGGAAACAGCCCAAAAGGGAAACAGACGCCGGACTTTCACACCCATCTCGTCTGCACCCCCAAGCTCCGGGGAGAAAGGCGAGGCAGGTGGAGCCAGTGCAGGTCCACAAGCCCGTATCCGCGTCCAGGTGCGTTTCGGAATACAGATCGGCTGGGATTTTAGAGAATAGGACAGCACACACCTGCCAGAGGTTACATAACCTCCCGGCAGGGCTTGGGCTGCACCCTGCGATCAAGCTTATTTGCATTTCTGCAGCAAAACATGAATATTCACACTAAGTGGGATAAATAAAGACCATCAACATCCTCATATCGGTTCATGTGAAATTTTGTCACGGGGGGAATTACAAAAATCCTTTGGGCTTCCAGGGAGCTTTGGCACTTGGGAATTGCAGAGAAGGGATTGTGAGCCTGTACCACTCGCGTTTTGGGTTCGGGGAAAGTGAGCTCGTCCGAAGTCGGCGGACACCGTGGCGGGCGTCCAGCGGGACGCTAAGCAGACCAGGTCCCCTCGCACCCCCGCTCCGTGCAGGCGCGGCCACCCGCCCGCCTCCCCGCGCCCGGCTGCGTACCTGCTCGGGGCTCTCCTCCCGCTGCGGCCCACGCACGTCCAGGATGGCCTCGTAGACATTTTCCGAGTCGCTGCGCGCCAGGGGCCGCGGGCACACCCAGGAGCCCGCCACGCTGCAGGCCTTGAAGCGGCCGGCGCTCCCGAGGAGGCCGGCAGGAGGCACGGCGGTGGCGCGTGCCAGGTCGTCCAGGGACTGCGCTGGCCGCACGGGCGCCGAGGGCCGCACATACAGGCAGGCGGGCAGGCCAGGCGCCAGGTTGCTGCGCGGGGTCGCGCCACTGCGTCGCGCGGGGCCGCACAGGGAGCTGGCACGGCCCCGGGGCTCGGCGGGGGCGCCGTCAGGGCCCGCGGACGCCGACGCGCTCACGAACCGGTAGTCGTAGGCGAGAGGCTCGGGAGCTGCGGGGCCCGGGAGCGGCGCGGGCGGCGGCGGGGCGGTGGTGGCACTGCCGAGTGCCGGCAGCTCGCGCACATATTGTGCTGGTAGGTAGAAGGGGCGGCCGCCAGGCTCGCGCCGCACGTGCCACCAGTGCTCGGTGCTGCGGCGCAGCAGCCGGTAGCGCTCGTTGGGCTGGATGGCCACGCGGCGTCCGTCCTTGCCGGTGTACTCGAAGGGGTGCTCCACCAGCACATACACGTCCCCCTCGACGTCCGCCGCCATCGCGGCCACGGCGTTTTCCTGCAGGCAACAAGGAGGGGGCCAGGAATGTCAGGGCCGAGGAGCCGGGAAGAGCCCCGCGCCAGGGCACCGAAGGCCTGGGTTGGCATCCCATCCCGCACTCGCCGCGCGCCCGAGGGCCTGCTTTCCAATCTCCAAAATGCGGACTTGCATAAAATCGCCTCTAAGGCTCCCATTCTTACACTCAGTGATGGAATTAGGACAATCCCTTCATTGGGGGAGTTGATTGTAAGATTTGAGCCTTGCTTCAGTTCCGTGGTGGCCAGATTGTGGGTAATACACGTCCAATTTTGCTGCTAGGGAACCTTGGCTCTAAGACGAAGGGTGATTGCCGGCGATAAGGTGGACACCACATTTGCCTAAAAGTTGACCGAGCCTCAGCTTTCCCGTCAGTGAAGTGGGAAGAACAGCCCATTTCCCGCCGCTCCCTGGCCCTGTTCCGCCCCGACACCGCCAACCGGCGAGGACTCCGCGAGAGGAAGCGCCCCCTCCATCTATCAGTCTGCGCCCCGCGCCCGCGGGGTCAGGCTTGAGGTGCGGGTTCCGGGGGCCGCCCCCGAGCAGCTCTACCCTGGGGATGTCTCTGCCTTGCTTAGTCCAAGGGACTTGGCGTAGGAGACCCGACTGCCAAGGCAGGGGAACCGGTTCTCTCGGTGTCTCTTTCCTTCCCCAGCGGCTTCCCCGCAGAAGTGAACCCAGAGCCCAGCCCGCCCAGACCGTCTCACACCGGCCCCTGCCTTCCAGCTCCCACGCCGCCTCCGGGGAGAGGCTTGGCCCTCGCGGCCTGCCCACCTGCCCTGCGATCACTCCACTGCCCCGTGAGAGTGGCCCCTAGAGGATGCACTTTCTGACAGTGACTACCCATGCAGGGTCCCTAGGCCCCAAAGCTTTCTGGAGTGGTCACCACAGGCCCCCTTGGCCCCATGCCTGCTCAGCCTGGCTCCCTGTGTGTCGGGAAGGGGGCAGAGCCTAACTGTAAATCTGCCTGTGTCCCTCCATCAAAGCCATGGGTCGGTGGCCTCCTGCGGGAGTGGCTGGTCCCTCCACACCCTTACACTGACCACACCTCCCGCCCCACAAAGGTGTCCCGGGACCAGGCGTCGGGAGCCGGGCTGCTTGCTGAGGCTGGGGCACCGCAGGAGCAGCGTCCGATGGGGGCCCCTGGCGCTCCTTCTCTACTTTCTCTAGGGTTCCTCGATGGAGGAAGGGGTGTAAATTGAGTCACTGGGCGCGCTGGGCCCTGGAGGCGGGGTCAGTAGCTGCCCAGAGCTGAGCCAGCAAGCCACAGGGAGGAGGACACTCCCCTCACGGCCCCTTCCCCTTACCCCCAGCAGCGCACTCACGTCGGCTGGGGGGGCGTCCGGGATCCCATGGGCTGGGTGGGCGGAGCCAGCGGCTGGAGGCAGGTTAGGCCCCCACCATGTCCCTGGGCGGGGCTTCCAGAGGCCAGGCCCGGGAGACTGCGCGCGGAACAGGAGCTGGGAAAGGGAGAAGAGGGAGAGGGACGCTCGGGAGGACTGTCCCCAATCCCCAAAGCACCCATATCTGGGAGGGGCGAGGAGGAGCCTGCTTGGCTCTGCCAGGGCTCTTGGGGGGCTTTGGGACGGGCGCCGGACCTGGAGAAGGCTCTGGAGAGGGCCCGGAGCCGGGAGGGCTGCGTCTGAAGTGGCGCGGGGCGGTCGCGAGCCGAGCCTAGGGAGGGGAGGGTCCCGCTCCTGCCCCGCCTCCCTCCCCCACCCGCTGCGGGACTTGCTGTTCTCGAGCCCCTGCGTCCCGTGGGCGCGCGGCTCTGGGAATGGCCGGCTGGGGCCGCTTGTCTCGTCCGGGCGTTCCTTTTCCGAGCGAGGCCATTTGCAGCCGGAATCACCAACTACCAGCGCTTTCCAGCGGGACTGCGGCCCTACCCGCGCCGGGCCCACCCCCGCCTCCCCAGGCCCTTTCCAGGGCTCCCACGGCAGGGACGCCCACCGGAGCGCAGTGTCTCGGGCTGAGTGGGAAGGGGACCCGGCCTCAGCTCCTTCCCCGACCTTGGGGGAGCGAAGAGAAGAGGGTAGGATGGGGGAACGGGGAGGATCCCTGGAGCACAAGAACGCACCCGTCGCCAGGAGGTCCCCTGCGTCCACTGCCCCGCGACTCAAGCTACAGCGGCTTCAACGCGTGGGTCGTCCCTGGGGTTCTGGGCCTGTCCCCTCCCGCCCTGGGACTTGAGGGCAGCCCTTCGCCTACCTCCTCCTCCCCAGGGGGATGCGGCCCTCGCAGCTCCCGCCCCAACGCAGAGCGAAGGGGAACAGGCGCCCGAGCTCCGGGGTGAGGACCTGCGTCTGCGGCACCCTTCCCACCCCGACTCTCCCTCAGCGCCCCCCGCCCGGCCCCGCCGGCACCTCCGGGCGTCCGCTCGCCGGCCTCGTCTCCGCTTGCCCCGGCAGGCGCGCGTGGGCTCGGCGTCTGGCGCTCCCTCCTCGACCGCCCGGCTCCCGCGCTGCCCTGTTTGCTCTGCAACAATATAACTAGGGAGGCGCCGGCGGAGAGCGCCCGGCAGAACTTCCTCCCGGGCTGGGGCTGGGCTGTGGTTGCGAGAGACAATCCCCGGTGTCCTGGCTTCCTGTCCCCTCTGGGCCGGGCCAGCGCCCCAGGAGCAGAGACGCCACCCCCTTCCCCCTGCACCTCCCGGATCCAGGGCCACACCTGGCTGTCACCAGGGAGGAGGAGGAGGCAGCAGGGCTGAGATGGTGGGATGAGGGTGGCGGGAGCCTCCCCACTAGCTTCTCCTGGCCAGATTGCCCTCCCACTGCCTTCCCAGATTGTCCCCCTACCTCCGGGAGAGGAGGGCCACCCTCCAATCTGTCCACAGGGTAAGCTCAGAACCACCTCCTGGAGGCCAGGATCCCAAGTCCAGCCCCAGGTTCCTCCACCCTGGGGGTCTTCTCTTGGGAGTTATCTGCCTCTCTGGGGAAAGCAGCCTGGCCCCTCTGACTGGCCCCTGCACTCACTACAGACATCACAAGCCCCGGCCTGGTGGACCCTGTTCTCAGGGACCTCAAGGAACAGTTGTGTCCGCCTAGGTGCTGAGAACAGCCGCTTCAGGCTAGTGTCTGGGGACGGAGCCCCCACCCCAGCCCCGGCCTCTCTCGACACCACCTCATGAGGCCTGAGGCTTTGGTTGGAACCTGAGTCTAGCCACTTTCTTGAACCCGGGTACCTCTATATCTTTGCCCCTGCTGGGCAAATGAGTCCACACCACCAGGGAGTCTACATTGTGCTGGGCATCTCAGTGTGTCTGAGCCCTTTTGGCATCTTGGGATCCTCCAGGGCAGGCTCCTGCTAGAAAATGGTGGCTGAACCCTCCCCACACCCTACCTCTTAGGTCCCTCTTGCCCCGAGTAGCCCAGCAAGCAAGGCAGGGTGGCAATAGCTGGTACGCAGTGGTTGTTCTCGCCTGGGGCCGGGCAGGTCTGATGCCCAACTCTGCCACTTCCTGGCCTTTAGACCTTGGGAGTTTTGCCTTATTTCTGCATCTCGGTTTTCTTCCTACAGACTGGGGGTGGTAGCACCTACTTCGTAGGATTGTTGGGAAGATTAAATGAGATGCGCTAAGCACAGTGCCTAACACATGGTAAGTGCACACGATGTCTTAGTTATTATTGCTACTTTTATTATGAGATGAGCTCTTTGGGGTTGGGATCGCTAAACCTCCCACCTTCCTTTAGGCAGAAGGGGAGAAGGGGAAACAAGTGTCCTCAGAAGTACCTTGCAGGGGGTGGAGGGGCTGAGCCCACAGTGGGGCAGCACCACGTCACGTGCCCGGCCCTCAACCCCAGTTCCTTTTCTCTTCTCTGGACCTGCCATCTACTGGCCCCGACGAGGTAAGGCCCTTGGGGGAAGCTGGGGCTCCCACATGGGCAGAGGGTCCCCCCTTCCCCCGGTGGGCTGAAAGGGTTCTTCAAGGACAGGAAACTGTGGACCTGAATGCTGTCTTTTTCTGTCCCATTTCCCTGCAACCTGATTCCCTGTCCCGTTAGTCTGTTTCCTTCTGTTCTTACAATGGACAGTGGTGGCCTCCCCTGGAGGGACCCCTGGGCTTCTCCTGGAACTTCTGAGGAAGGCCAACAGCCAAGCATAGGCCACTCTGAACCCTAAAACCATGAGTCCTGAATCCGGGGCCCTGCTCAAATAGCCAGTCCTTCCTAAGCCCCTTCTCTCTCCTGTATCCCTGAGGTTTCACATGATTTGGTGTCAAGGGTCTGTGCTTGGACATGTGAGGCACAGGAAAAGCAGCTGTCGTGGTGGCTTCCATGTGAGTGTCTGTGAGTAAACCTCTCCAAAGTCCCTGAAATCCTACCCAACGGTGGGCCCTGACTGCTGGGCGTGGCAAAGGTGGCAGGTGGCATACAGACTGACACTGTTGCTTACTTACTCCCCCCTCCCTGCCCACTCCTGGTACACGAGCCCCCCGCCCGCAAGTGTTTGCCACGGATCCCCCCAGGCCCTCCCCTGTGACTAACAAGAGAGTGAGGGGCCCTATCGGATGCTAATGGATGGCTGGTGGCCTCCCGCACGCGGCGCAGTGTAAGGATTCAGAAGCCAGGCCAGTGAGTAGAAAGACCAGGTCTTTACTGCAAAATCATTCAAAAATCACACAACACGGCAGCAATTCCTTCAACACAAAGCACTTCTCAGGGCCAGGGCCCCACTGACTAGCAACAGTTTATTGCATAAAATAACATTTTAAAATAGTGTGGGCACTGCCGAGGTTCACCTCAGCGTTCCACTGTTGGGTAAGAGTCAGCTCCTCTGAAAGCATTAGCAGCTTCTCAGTCAGGGTCACTGGGAGGGGCCAGCTCTAATGCTAACAATCCCGCAGGTGGGGGAGGCCCCTCCAACCAGGGCCTCACCCCTGCTGCCTCCTAGGGCACCTTTGGTGGGGGCAGATATCCTCAGAGGCCCAACAGGCCCAAGCCCACCCAGGCCAGAGCAGGGATGGCCCCAGTCAGGCTGCGTTCGTGGTGAGCGTTAATGTGGGCTTTGGGGCTCGGGTGGGGATAAGGACGCGCCTGCGGGTTTAGGAGGCTGTGGGTCTGGGCGCAGGTGACGGGAGGAGGAGCCGGTGTGGTGCCTCCACCTGCCTGCCTGCCGCCTCCTCTCTTCTATTGCACATTCTTCCAGCTCCTCCTCGGGCTGGGCCGGTGACTCAGCAGCAGATCACCCCCAGGGAGGGGTGGGCAGGCTCATTCCTTGACAGTGACAGGCAGATCTCCACCTGAGGCCTCCGACTCTAAGCTGAGGACCCCAGGGCTGAGACAAGAGGGCCTGCTGGGTCCAGCGTGGGCGGGTGGGAGTGAGGCAACAGAGGAAGCAGAGGGACCACACCCCCACAAACCTCAAGGGTCTCAACATAACTGTGAAAACAATTCCAGGCTCCCACCCCAGCCCCAAGAACCCCCTCGAAAGGCAATCCTGTGCCCAGGAAATTTCCCAGTCTCCAGCAGCGCCCTGCTGGGCAAGTCCAGTGAAGCTTTGGGAATTAATGGCTTTGTAAGACTGAGGCTGGGGCTGCTTCCTCAGGGTAGCTTCTCTGCCCGTCCCTGCACATCTCAGCAGTGGAAGGACCGGTCACTACTCCACAGTGCAGGGCCCAGCAGGCACAGCGCCCGAGGCCAGCCCCTGCCTGGGCTTGGCTGCCCTCTCTGGGGTCAGGCGGGCAGGGGTTGTGACCTGAGAGCCCACAGCAGGTGGGCCTGCGGTGTGAGTAGCACCGCCCTGCCTGTCTGCCTAGGAGTGAGGAGGGCATGGGGATGAGGGGTGGGCAAGGTGATGACCTTCCCTGAACCCAGGAAGGTGCAAAGTGCTAACAGTGCTGGTTGAGTCATTTCTCCTTCTCCCGCTGGGACCAAGAGCCCAGGCTAGAGAAGAGCCAGGGGCTCTGACACCGAGAAAGGGGATGGGCCCTTCAGGTGAGGAGTGTGGGAGCGGGGAGAAAAGACGACACAAGGAGAGGAAGCAGGGGTCACCGGGACCGGCCCCACCCTGCCAACGGGCAGTTTGGCGCATGGCAGCAGGGGCGGAAGAAAGGCACCCGGTCCAGCCGCCAGGCTCCGTCCGGCATTGGCTCACCTGCCCAGCTACCTGCCGCTGCCAAGCCAGGCCTCAGTGGCTCCTGCACATCTGCTCAGGGTGAGAATGTCTGGATTTCATGGGTGACTTGTGCAGGCTCAAGAATAAAAAAATATTTTCTGTTGCAATATGAAGGGGAAAAACCCACCTTAAAAAACTAGACCTTTTAATCAGGAATGTGGAATTGGCAATGCTCCCCAGTCTCATTTCCACAGTGTTTGAACAGCCCTAACGGAGGTGCCGTGACAGTGGTGACCAGGGCCTGGTTAGGAACAGGCCCCCGTCCAGCCCCAGACAGGGGGCATCTGGCGGCACCCCCACCTCCTGGAGCAGAGGGTAGCAGGGTGGCCCTGGGGCATCATCAGGGCGTCCTGGGCTTTGTCTGGGAGGCCCGTGCTCTGGTCACATCTGAGGGTCTTCCCGCCAAGGGGACACAGCTGTGACACAGGCTGTGCCCAGGCCGTTGGCACTCACCCCCTGGCCTCCAGGGTGGGATCTGGAGGTGGGGATTAGGTGAGAATGTTCTGTTCCTGGTGCTTGCGCCGGCGGGCACAGCGGGGACAGCCCTTCTTCACCACGGCCTGGCAGCCCTGGTGGAAGACGGTCTTGCACTCGGCACACCTGGGGACAGAGAGGCATACGCTGCTCTTGCTGGCTGGGCGGGAGGCCAGGGCCGGCCAGTGCTTTTGACCAGAGCCCGTGACACGGCTGTGGCTGTGCCACTCGGTCCCTGGCAAGAGTCTTGAAACAATGCTTGCCAGTAAGTCATGCGATACACGCTGATATTCTCTGTCCTATTTTGTTTTTTATAAATGCTGCCTGAGGTTCACTAAATGATTTCTTGCCTATGCTTGAAAGACTCTGCAGTATAAAAGTCTGCTGAATCCTGGCCAGCAGACACCTACTGTGATGAACTAGCGCTAGTTCCCAGCGTTAGTGGGAACTCCCCTCCCACATGGGTTTAGGAAGGTTCGCATGAACTTTTCCATTTAGAGGCTCCTGATGATGAGCAGTGACTGGGAACAAGAATGATCATGACAGCAGCAGAGGCAGTGGCAGGTACCAGCCACCAGGTGCCCACTTTGTGCCGGGCCTTGTGCCAACACTGCAGGGCAGTAACTCATTCAGTCCCTCCTCAAGCCATTCACAGCCTGAGGCCCCGGGAGGCCCTGCTCCGAGAGCCAGCGGAGCCCTGTGAGGGCCCATCTCGTCCCCCGAGCTAGACCGGAGCTGGCAGGACTGCTCAGGCGCAGGCTGTCCTGGACAACCTCCCACCCCTTGGCCCGGGCACAGAGTGATGTCCAATGTGTTCCTGCACCTCAGAGCTGGGCCTGCCACCCCGGGACGCTCCACCAGGCTGTGGGTGTGGGGTGTGGGGGCTGAGGGGTGGGGCTGCGAGGCGCTGGCTGGTGTCCCACATACCTGACTGTGGTGTCAAACTCAAAGGGGAAGATGATGTCGTGGTGGTGGCAGATCTGGCAAATGAAGCCACGCTGGGTGCACAGGTCGCAGTGGTAGACGTGCTGGGAGGCAAATTCGATCAGGGCCTTGAGGAATCCTTCATACACCCCCTCTGCGATCTAAGGAGGGCAAGCGCAGGCCACCAGGCCTTTCAGCAGCTGTGCCGCGAGGCTCCCGGGCACCCTGCCTGGAGAACTTCTACCCTCAGTTCCCACGTGGGCCAAGCAAACCTCCCCGAATCAGGCTGAGTGACGCAGGCGTCCGGCCCTTGTGCACGAGGTTGCTTGGGGGTTATGGGATTTACAGATGAGACCCGAATCCACTGTACCCTCCCTGAGGACAGGAGCATTCCCAACTCTCAGCCCTGTGTCCTGGGATTTGCTGGCGTGCCTGCGTCTTCCAGGGGGTGGGGGCACAGTCACTGTCCCGGAAGCCGGGGGCAGCAAGGCACCCTGTCCCGAGGTGCAGAAAAGCTGAAGATTGCTTCTTGCCTTGGTAGACTACAGGCACCCCCGACCCGTCTCCCTTTCTGATTTCTCCAGGAATGAGGTCCCTCTGGAGGGGCAGGCGGGAGAGGCAGCATGAAATCTCACCTGCTGGAGGTCAGCGACACTGAACCTGTGGGGAGACTCCAGGAGATAATTCCTGTGGTTAAGCCTTCAAAGAAAACACAAGAGATTGTTTAGAAGAGGAGACCAGGCCAACCTGTGCTGTTTGTTTTTGTTGGGCAGCCCTGCTAGCCAGGCAGGACACCTCCTGCGGGGGTGGGGCAGGGGCTAAGAGCAGTCAGCCTGCCTGGACCTAGGACATGGACTCCAAGGTGACTAACCAGCTGCTGGGACCTTGGGCAGGTTACTTAACCTCTCTGAACCTCAGGTTTCCTTCCCTGAAAAATGGAGTTGTTTTGAGGATTAAATGACATATTTATTTAAAGCATCTGCCACTGTGCCTAGCGCATAGTAATCACCTAATTAGTAACAATGAGGACAACGATGACAAATGTTAACACTTATGCCAGGAACTGGGCTAGGAGCTATACACGTATTCATTCACTTAATCCTCAGATCCCCATCATAAGCCGTGAGGCTGGAGCTATTATAATCCCATTTTGAGAAGAGGAAACACAGAGAGGGTAAATAACTTGCCTGGGGTCACACAGCCAGTTAGTGGCAGAGCTGGAGTTTGAATGCAGGCGTCTGGCTGCAGAGCCTGCACCCTTATCCTCCCTGGCAAGGCCTGTAGACATCGATCGCTGTAATTACCGCATCATCGCACACCAGGCACAGAGCTGGGGGCAGAAATGCACGGGATGTGGCCTCTGCCCTCCTGTAGCTCCCGGTCTGGCCTCGGGACAGACTTTCCTCTCTGGTTTCAGTGCCACGTGAGAGGAACTGAGATGTGTCCCACGCACAGCAGATCCCGTTTTGGAGCTCGGGGTGGGGAGCAGAGGACCAGGGCTCAGCCGCCAACCCAGCTCTAGTTTCCACCACACCAATGGCAGGGATCCCGCCGGTCACATCCTGAGGGACAGAGAGGAAGCACCTGCCGAAAATCCCCTGGTACAAAACGCTGCCTGGCCTTGCTGTGTGTGTGTGTGTGTGGGTAGTGGGGGCAGGGGGAGAACAGGCTGTGTCACACGATGCTTGGGAACCTGCCCCAGGATGCCCTGGACATTGGCGGGCAGGATGGTGCCAGCCCTGGGCCTGGCCCCCCAGGGTGCGGACTGTGTGGCATCTAGAATGGGGGCTCAGCCGCAGTCCCCCTGCTGGCCTCAGCTGTGGTCCAGGGGGAGCCCCATCTGGGGTGGCGGTGATGAGTCCCACCAAGCAACCAGGCAGGCCATGGGCGAGAACACTGCCAACCGGCCACTCAGGTGACCAAGCTTCCAGCTTTCTGAGGACAGGAGGCTGCCATTTACCACCAGGAAAACACAGGTGTGGGGGGCGGGAGGGACACGCACAGGCTGGCCCTGAGCTGGCAGGCAGGTGGGGCTGACTTGGATGGAGAGTTCTGTCATCTGCCCTCTGCCCACAGTTATGGAAGCCCCGGAAGCCCCTGTCCCCTGGGCCTGTCACACTCTCAGCAAGGCCCTGCAACTGGTTTCTCTGCAACGCTCAGTCAGGCCAGAGGAGAGAGAGCGCTGGCCCCGGGGTGAGAGGCCACTTCTCCTCCTGCCTCCAGGAGAGAAGCCAGGCGCACTGGGGCGCGCCCCAGGCCTACTCTGGGCCTCAGATTCTCCACCCGCACAATGAGGGGGCCCGAGGCTGACTGCCTGGGAAGGGACCAGAGGAATCTCTACGGCTCTCTGGGAGAGAGTGCAGGACAGAGGAAAAGGCTGCATCTTAGCCCTGTAACTAAGGGAAGGGCCCTGGCCACCCCCGGCCACCCTCCCTGGCTGTGGGGGCACCTGAGGTCTGATGGGTGGACACCCCTGTGGGGCATGTCTGTGATGGTTCTTTCCCAAAGGCCTGAGAGGACACTCCCAGGGGCTTCTCTGGCCCTCGGAGACGTGTCCCAGGCCTGCGGGACAGAGAGCCTGGCCAGGCTGCTGCCACCAGCACAGGGCAGCTCCTCCCTGACTTCGGCTCCCACATGCAAGGGCTGCCCAGGCCTCAGCCCTCTTCTGCGCGGCCTCCCTCTGGCCCACTCAGCCCGGCCTCCCTGCTCCCCGGGGTGATCCCCACACCAGCCCTCCAGCCTCTCCCTCCACTGCCCGCACCCCGCCGCCAGCGCAGTCTTGCCTAAACCGCTGATCAGACACGACAGTCTCATGCTCAGAACCCTGCAAGGGCTCCCCACTGGTGGCCTTAGTTGGCACATGGGCCCTCCGAGCTTTGGTGAGCTGTGGTCCCACCTGCCTTCTGCCACGGGTCCCTAAGCTAGGAAAGGCCCCTTCCCGTCCTTTCTTCTCTTTAGTCATTTTTCTAAACCCCAGTTCAATACACACACGATGGCCGGGCGCGGTGGCTCATGCCTGTAATCCTAGCACTCTGGGAGGCCAAGGTGGGAGGATCGCTCGAGGTCAGGAGTTCGAGACCAGCCTGAGCAAGAGCGAGACCCCCATCTCTACTAAAAATAGAAAAAAATGATCTGGACAGCTAAAAATATATATAGAAAAAATTAGCCGGGCATGGTGGCACATGCCTGTAGTCCCAGCTACTCGGGAGGCTGAGGCAAAAGGATTGTTTGAGCCCAGGAGTTTGAGGTTGCTGTGAGCTAAGCTGACGCCACAGCACTCTAGCCCAGGCAACATAGCAAGACTCTGTCTCAAAAAAAAAAAAAAAAAAAAAAAAATTATAAAAACTACACACAGGATGCCACTGGCATCCACAGGGTGAGGTCTGGAAGCAGGTGGTGGTGGATTCCAGAAGGTACCTGGAACGGGCTGCTTTATTCCCTTTCATAAATATCCTTCCCTTTGAAGACTCTCTTTGCAAAGAAGAAAAATATTTTTTTAAAGAAAAAAAGAAGAGAATCTGCAAACCCTCAGCTAAGATGCCATCTCCTCGGGGAGCTCCTCTGACCCCTGCCACGATGGCTGAGGTGTCCTCCCTGGGACCACATGCCACACTGACCCAGAGCCATCTTTGGTGTGGGCTCTGAGCCCTTCATGTGGCACTCACAACTCAGAAGGCCACTGGAACTTGGGGACCACCAGCCCACTTTCTAGATGGGAAAGCTGGCACCCCAGAAGTGAAGCCACTACACTGACTCACGCCTCGGGTTTGGGGCGAGGCAGGGGCTGTGGGTGCAGTGCTGCTGTCTGGGGTGAGCAGCAGGGCCAGGCAGAAAGAGGCAGGACTGGCCCTGGTGACCAGCACAGGCCAGCTCAGAGACGGGTCAGTGAAGTCCATGAATAAACCATCTCAGCAGGGTGGGGATGGCTGAGTGGGGCCGGCACCCAGAACCCACCCTGCAGGCACCTGGTCTACACAGGTCTGCAGGTCTCTGCAGATGCGTGGCCCCCTGGCCAAGGGAGGGTGACGAGGCCCCACCTGACCCAAGAGATTTCACCACCCTGGTCATGGGGGCAGGAGGGCAGACTCTCTGGAGCCCTGGGTCCTGTAATCTCCAAGTTGGGAGTGAGTCAGCACCCGCTGAGAGATGGTGACCAGTCATCCAGCTGATGATCTGGGTGGACAGAGCCACCCAGGGGAGAAGTCTAAGGTCCCTCAGGACCTCCTTGAGGGCCCAGGAGGCCTGCACTGTGCACCCCAGGCCCCGAGGAGCACTGCAGGCGTGGCTCCGCAAGAACCGCAGCCGGGATCGAGGAGGTGCCCTTCAGACAGGGGCTCTGTGTGCCAGCCCTGTGGGGAGGGGAGCCCAGAGAGGGGAACCTGGAGGGGCTTGTGAGCTAGTCCAAGTCCCCAGCAGCCCGGCAAAGGCAGACACGAAGCCCATGCTGGGCAGTAGGACCAGCTCTTCCACCTAAGGTCTGAGGTCTGCCCTCCTGAGGGCCCCAGGAGAGCACAGCCCCTCAAAGGCCGCAGCCTGGGCTGTGACACAGGGCCAGGAGGTGTTTATGGCAGGCACAGAAAGGCCTTCTAAGTCCATGCTGAATCCCAGCATCACAGCCCGTTCCTGAGCATGAAAGGCCCCAGGGTACCAGGCCCTGGGTACTGAGAAGCTTCCTGAAGGGCATCCTGGGGTTCCTGCCCTGATCTTGCACTCTTTGGGCAATTTTAGGAGGGAAGCTGCCGTGGACACAGCAAGCAGCCCTGGGATGGAGGACTGGCTGGGGCAGGGAGGAGACAGGGCCCCGCCCTCTGTGATCTGGCCCTCGCCTGCCCCTCACCACACTCCCCACTTCCCTCCTTGCTCCAGCCAAAGTGCTCCCTGCTCTTCCTACGGATGGTGCCTTTGCTCATGGCCTGCACATGCTGTTCCTTCCGTCTGGAACACTCTTCTTTCTTTTCTTCCCCTTCCTAATTCCTAATTCATTTTTCATGTCTCACCTTAGAAGCCATTTCCTCTAGGAAGTCTCCCCGCTTTGCCCTGCTCTGATCTGGGCTGCCTGTCTCACCTCTGTGCTTCCAGGGCATCCTAAGTCTCTCTCCTGGCCCTTGCCCCTGGCTGGAGTTGCCAGCTTACTCATCTGCCTTCCCTGCCAGACCGGAAGCTTCCAGAAGGTAGGACTTGGCTCTGCCTTGCTCAGTGTTACATCGCAAACCCCTAGCCTGGTGCTTGGTACTTAGTATATTCTCAATAAATATTTTTGAATCAATAAGTGAATATATGAACAAAAGCACTCCCAAAGGACAAGGTAATTTTCCAAGCTCAATGGAAAGATCTCCGCCTGGCCCTGGCATTTCTCCCAAGTGGATGTCTGGCCTCCGGCACGGGTCCCCTGCGTGCACGTGTACACGCGCATCGTGCTCACCTCTTGCTTAGCTCCTTCAGGGCGCCGCTGCGGCACAGGCCCAGGTAGTCCCCAAGGAGCTTCAGCTGCTCGCGGCTCCGCCCAATAAGGCGCATCTGCTCCACGTGCTCGTACAGCGACGCGTTCACCAGCTGCAGGTTGATGAGGGGCCGGGCCCGGATCTGCGTCAGGAACTTGAGGGCCTGCCGGCAGACCTGGGGGTGGGAAGAAAGGCTGTTCAGGGGGCACCTCTGGGCCGGGCATGGCACTACCTACTCATTCACCTGAAGTACTAGCTTCATTTTACAGTTGAGGAAACAGGTTCAGAGAGATGAAGTGACTTGGCCAAGGTCACACAGCTCATAAATGGTACAGTTGAGACTTGAACCCAGTTTATCTGACTCCCAAACCCACTCTCCCCCTAACGGCAGCTGCCCTCCCTTCCTGGCTATGCTGAGACCAAGGAGGGCCGCCCTAGTCACCGCCCCTCCCACGCCTTCCTGTCCTCCCAGCCCCACTTTCCTGCCTGAAGGAAACAGGCGCTCCCCTCCCGCCCTGACTCAGGAACCAGGTGTCTAGTCTGAGTCAGGCTCCAGCCGCAGGAAGCCGTGGAGCAGACACAGCTTAGCGAGAGGCTTCCCCTCCCCGCGGCTCTCCCAGCAGCAAGCACCAGGCACCCCGCCTCGTGTGGACTTGAGTGACCAACCTCAGCCTCTCCTAACTGATAGGGCGGTGACGGTTCCACCCTCGGTCCTGACCCTCATGCCAATGCCAATAACTGAGCACCCACTATTTGCCAAACACTGGGCTAGGGATGTTGGCCACGTCCCCCCTTCACCCTCAGAACAAGCCCTGAGGGAAGGTGTCCCCATTTTACAGATGAGGGAACAGGCTCAGAGGAGCTAACGTGGTGTATCCAGCCTGCCTGTGGAAAGGGAGCCTGGGCCTGACTGAGGTGCCGTCTCTGAACACCAAGCTGCCATGCTGGCTAAGAAGTCCCTCTCCCCTGTGGCTTCCCCACTGCGTGACAAGAACAGAGGAGCTGAGACGTTCCCCATGGTCGACTACTGTGCAGTGGTCAGGAGAGTCCAGCTCTGGGTCACACCTGGATTGAATCCTGCCTCCACCACTTCCTGCCTGTAGGACCTTGTGAAATGTACCCTCTCTGTGACTCAGTTTCCTCATGTGTAAAATGGGGAAGATAAGAGCACCCAAGACCTGTGGGTTTGGGGCCTTACTGTGCGCTGTTGCTGCTCTGGCTGACCCACTCGTGCGGAGGCCTGGCTGGCACTAGCCAGCATCTGCCCGGGACTGGGGCTTCTTTCTCGTGGGATTATTTTGAGTTTAGATGAACAGAGGTCACCCACGTGAGCTCCTGGCACAGGTCCTAGCATGTAGCACATCCTCGGTAAACATGCACTGCTGTTGGCTGCTGCTTGAGTGCCTGGTGTGGCCCTGCTGTCCCTTTGAGGGCTGGGGGACTTAAAAGGCCCTTAGGAGACCTGCCCCTGTATTAGGGGGCTGGGAAGACCTCTGGCCTCCTGTGTCCCAGCTCCACCAGCATCTCCTGCCTCCCCGAGCAATGGATGACCCCTTCTTTTTCCATAACCTAGGGCCCTGAGGTACCAGACCCTCGGCCTAGGGGCAGCCCAAGGCCAAACTCCCCTGGTGACTTAGGTCACGCTGCTGTTCCCCAGCCCCAGCCCAGCTCTTCCCGTGACTCAGCCCCAGGCCCTGGGTGAGGCTCAGATGAAATAACGCGCAGGAATGCACACTGCACACTGCCAAGCCTGCACATGGGCAGGGGCCTCATGTTCCCCGGGGGCTGTTCCTGCCCCGTGGGAATGGAGGAGACAAAGAAAGAAGCCCCAGGCCTGGGCTGACACCCTGCCAAGTGCCAGCCAGGCCTCAGCACAACTGGGTCAGCCAAAGCAGTGGCAGTGAACAGTAAGGCCCCAAACCTGTGGGCCAGCTCCTTTACTTTGATTGTTTCTGTCTTTCAGGCCAGTGATCTCTGAGAGCGAGATAGGGATTTCCTGATCTCAGATCTGCCTAGAAAAGCATTGTGATTTTCTAGTTAGAAAAAGGAAGTGGTACAAGGATTACAGCAACGAATGAGAGACGGTGCAACAGAAGGATCAGGGTCTTGTAAACAGTGAATGTGTTTTATGGTCAAATGGTTCTTTGCATTTTTGGTAATTTTAATATTTTATTTTACATTTAATATTTTAATTGTACTTACTATTTAATTTAATATTTAATTTTCTCTGTATAGTTAGTTAAATATTTAACACTGAGGGCAGGGGTAGGGACAAGGTAAACAATAAAAAACCCCAAATGAAGCCGACTTCTTTGGGGTTTCCCCTCCCCAGGGAGGTGGAGGCTGGGGTGGAACTGACTCAGTCACTTCCCTATCCTCTGACGAGGACACAGCCACACCAAGCCTGCACGGCCACAGCTTCTGCCTCATGTTCCTGTGCCAGTCTTAGTAGAAATCGATGCCTTTGGAAGAAAGCCAAGTTTGCGCCCCTTGGGGCAGACCCTGACCAAGGGGATTCAGGACAGGACGTGTGCCAGGCCTTGGGGAGGGAAAGGTCACCCTGCCACACCTGTCCTCCCAATATCTGACACACACTGTTACAACCCCCTTTACAGATGAAGAACCTGAAGCGAATTCACTTGTGGTAACACAGCTAGAAAAGCTGCTAAGCTCAGCTGGAGAAGAGGAAAACCTGAAAGTCCTTAGAGAACATCCTATTTGAAAGCATTTTTTGAACATAAAAAAGTACCTAAGACATAGTACGCACCAAGCATGTTATAAAGCAGTATAAGGACAGCGTGATCCCAACTTTATAAAAAGTAGATGTATATGTAAGTAAGTGTACAGAAAAGGGTATACCCTGAAATGTGACAGTGATTATTTCTGGGTTATGACACATAATTTTGATTTATCTTTGGGCTTTTCTGTAATTTAAAAATGTTAAACAATAACCATGTATTATCTTAATAAAGAGGGAGCTCCAGAAAAAGTGCTCTTTAAAAACATGAAATAAGTAAGCTCACGCAGGGCCTGCAGGGCAGTGCAGTCACCTGGCCCTTGCGGGGTTTGCAAAGGCAAGGCTGACACCAAGGGGTGCAGCCACGCATCTGTCCAGCCTATATAGACAGGATCTATATCTAATCTCTCCTTCCAATCCATCCATCCATCCAGTTGCTGGTCCCTTAAACAGCTTTGTCTGTTGCTACAGAGGACCATGCTCAGACTCCCACCTTGGGACCGAGGCAGGCACTGACAGGGCTCTGCCCAGGGACTGTAGACAGGCACCGAGCCTCTCTCTTGGTGAGCCCCCTACATTATTGTGCCTGAACCAGTGACACTAGCTTCCCTGGAGCCAAACTCTTCCAAACAGATAAACAGCAGCAGCAAGGAGGGGACACTCCTCCGTCCCTCAGCAGCCCTGTGTGGCCCTGACAGGCTGGGCTTCAGACTTACCGGGCGCTTGGCGAGGTCCCAGTTGTGGATGATCCTGGCCGGAATCACTGAGGCATCATCTTGGTGGCAGATGTCACAGTAATAGAGGCCAGAGAAGGCACAGAGCTTCGGTCGCACAAAGGAGAAGCCGATCTGCCGGGAGCAGCCTGGGGAGAAGGGTGGTGTGTGAGCGGCAGGGCCAGTCAGCTCCTCCAGTGACATGGTAGCTACTACGGTGGAAAGGACCTGCTAGTGAATTTTTTAATTTTATTTTATTATTTTATTTATTTTTGAGACAGTCTTGCTCTGTCTCCCAGGCCAGAGTGCAGTGGAGTCATCATAGCTCACTGCAACCTTAGACTCCTGGTCTCAAGTGATCCTCCTGCCTCAGCCTGCTGAGTAGCTGGGACTACAGGTGCACACCCCCACGCCCAGCTAATTTTTTCTATTTTTAGTAGAGCCAGGGTCACGCTCTTGCTCAGGCTGGTCTCCAACTCCTGACCTCAAGGGATCCTCCCATTTCAGCCTCCCAGGGTACCAGGATTAGATTACAGGTGTGAGCCACCACAGCCGGCCTTAATTTTCTTTCAAAGGAAAGATAAAAATAATCATCACTCAGATTTTCAACACTCAGAATCAACCGTAATTCAGTCTCTAAGGGCCAGTAAAGGAAAAAAGAAAAAAAAAAAGAGAGAGAGAGAGAAAGAATACAGAAAAATAAAAAGAATCAACCTTATTAATTAATTTTTATGACAACACACTGTAATAATTATCATAGTCATTTTACAGCTGAAGAAACCGATGCTCAGAGATGTTAAGAAATATTCCTGGTCACACAACAATTAAGTGGCATGGCTGGCATTCAAATCTGGGTTTGGTTGGTTCAAACCCACTTTCTGCTCCATTGCCCCTGACTGCCTGTGTTCAGTGTCTCCACTGCTAGCTCAGCAATGCCAGCCTCCCCTAGGCCCACCCCTCCAATGGGGCCCAGAAATGGAAGCAACTCAGTCGGGGCCTCGGCAAACAGAGAAGGAGCTGGGGAGATGGAGCTGGCCCCGGGGGAGGGCAGTTTGCGCACGACCTGGCGCCAGCTTAAACCCAGAGCTGCCTGATACCTCAGGACAGTGGGGCAGGGCCAGCTTCAGCCTCCTTGGGTGGAGGTCCCTCTGCAGTGAGGGGTGGGGGAGCTGGGATGGGGTGTGCCCAGGGCAAAAAGCTAAGGCCCAACTCAAATCCTCAACACTTGCTGTGCCGCCCCCAGGCCTTGGGACCAGAGGGCCCACCATTCTGCTTACCAGCCACCTCATCCTGCCCTTCACCTCATTTTTTCAAGGTTCCATTTCAGAATTTGTAAAATTCAGTAACTACCAGCTATTTTGTGGGGTTATTACAAAGTTTAAACATGACAAGTTTCTAAAAATGCACTGCAAACTATGAAATCCAACCCAGATACCTGCGGTCGGTGTCTGGCCACTGAGCTGTGCGTGCTGGGTGGAAAGGAAGCCCAAGCTTCCCGGTGTCACGCACGATCCTGCTGCAGGCTGGTGGGTGGCAGCCATGGTGAGAGCTGTCCCTGCAGGGTTCATGCCCATGAGCGGGGAGCCACTCCTCAAAAGCCCTGGAGTCCTGGCCACCACCCAGCCTGGGCCCCACAGGCTAAAGAGCAAAGTGTGAATGCTGGGGCGGGTGGGGTGAGGCTGAACCCTGGCTTGCAGGTGGTTTCTGCAGGAAGCTCTACGCTGCCTAGCTTCTCCCATCCTCTGGGGGCCAACCGCAGACCACTTCCTTCTAGATGCTCGAAGCAGGCTTCCCTCCAGTCTACTCCAGCAGGACAGCTCCCAAACCAAGCCTCAGCCTCTTGCTCTGGCCTTCTGCAGCAGGGCAACCCCCCCACAGGCCACCTGAGGGCACCATGGTGACGGAGATCCCACCTCCCCTTGGAGGGAGTGGGAAGAGGCAGCAATGGAATGTGGGCAGGGGGACATCACGCAGCCCTGAATGATACAAGGGCGGGAGGTCCTCTGGGGTCCTGCCTACAAGCACAGGTCTGGGGCTCAACCACCAAGGTCCTGATTTTTCCTCTACCACTGACTAGCTGTGTGAACCTAAGACAAGGTACTTACCAGCTGTGTGCCTCAGTTTCCTCATCTGTAAAGAGAGACAATAGCAGCACCTATCTCTACAGGCTTGTTGTGAAGATTAAATGAGATAATCCGAAGAAGCATCTGACCCAGTGCCCAGCACGGAAGTATCAGATTTGATGAGAAGGGTGCGGCAGGTGTGCTGACTTGGAACATCCATAATGTGTTATTATACTAAGTAGGAAAAAACCAAGTTGCAGAACAACATACAGTTGACCCTTGAACAACATGGGTTTGAAATGTGCGGGTCCACCTATACGTGGATTTTCTTTCACCTCTGCCACTCATGAGAAAGCAAGACCAACTCCTCTTCCTCCTCCTCCTCCTCCTCATTCTGCTCAATGTGAGGATGACAAGGATGAAGACCCTCACAGTGAGCCGCTTCCATTTAATGCACAGTAGATATATTTTCTCTTCCGTAGGATTTCCTTAGTAACATTTTCTTTCCTCCTGCTTACTCCATTGTAAGAATACAGTGCTGGGTGTCCCAAAAGTCTCCATACAAAGGAAAGTTTTATGAAATTTTGTAATGAATATTTTGTAAATAAAGGTACATTTAGCTACAATTTCCCATTTTCCCTATGAATGGTGACTTTTGGGACACCCTATATGTAACATATAAAATATGTGTTAATTGACTATTTATGCTATTGGTAAGGCTTCAGGCAGACAGTAGGCTGTTAGTAAAGTTTTTGGGAAGTCAAAAGTTATACGTGGGCTGGGCGCAGTGGCTCACATTTGTAATCCCACCACTTTGGGAGGCCGAGGTAGGAGGACTGCTTGAGCGCAGGAATTCGAGACCAACCTGAGTCACATAGTGAGACACCGTCTCTACAAAAAATTAAAAAGTCAGCTGAGTGTGGTGGCATGTGACTGTAGTCCCAGCTACTCGGGAGGCTGAGGCAGGGGGATCGCTTGAGCCCAGGTGTCGCTTAGCATCTTCTCAATAACCTGGGTGACAGAGTAAAACTCTTAAAAAAAAAAAATTTGTAGTGGATTTTTGACTGCACGAGGTGGGGGTGGCCAGCACCCCAACCCCTGCATTATTCAAGGGTCAATGATACATACAGAGGTGCTGTCCAATACAGTGGCCATGAGCCACATGGAACCCTTTAAATGTAAATAAATGTAAATGGAAAATTCAGTTCCTTAGTCATGCTGGCCACATTTTAAGCCCCCAGTAGCCACATAGCTACGGCACTGGACAGTGCAGATCTAGAACCTTTTCATCGCAGAAAGTTCTGTTGGACAGCACTGAATAGGATGAGCCCCTTTTTATAATTTAAAAAATTGTGTCCACTTACAAAAGTTTGCAGAAATGTTTGGAAGGATACCATGCCCCTGCTCTGAAAGAATGCAACAGCACAGTAATAAGAAGATGAAGCGGGGTGGGACTCCCAGAGCAGCAGCAGGTGGCACAGCTGCCACCCCAGGTCCCACCCCCCAGCAGGAGGGGGCGGGAGAGGGAAGGAGAGCAGGGCACCCTGCCTATGAGCAGAAGCGCCAGCCCCAGTGCGTGCTGGGGCGGAGTAGAGGCCACAGGTCAAGCCTCATGTGCTGCCCCATCCCAGGGGAGGGACGGGGCACTTGCGGGGTGGAGAGCCTAAATCAGGACCCCGCAGGAGGCAGAGCGAGGCTGGCTGGCAGGCTAGGGGTGGCCGGAGAGCAAGTCAGCACCTGCACAGAAGCAGCCCTGGGAGTCGAGGCCTTTCTCCGTGGGGATGGCCACCAGGTACTGCAGTAGGAAGCCGTTCTCCCGGGTGGCGAACTTCAGCACCTCCTGACAGTTTTCATCCAGACTCCCGCTGAGTGTCACTGCCTCCTCAGCTGTCTCCAGGTAGGACGCCAGGACCTTGCGGACCAGGTCCCTCCACAGGGCAGCCTCCTCAGCATTCCCAGCCTGCAGCTTCAGGACAGCCTTGGCCGTGACGATTTTAAAGAAGGACGGGCCCCCGAGGCTCGCATCCGGCAGGATGTCTCGGATGGTCTCAATGCCATGGGTGTCGCTTAGCATCTTCTCGTTGTTTCTCACACGGAAGCATTTCAAAGACTCCAAGGACAGGGAAAAAATATAGGGCACCCAGGTCCTGTCCATGTACAGGTACAGAAGGGACTCCTTAATAGCGTCTGGCTCTGGAACTTGGGCAGATGACCAGTCCAACTGCGTGCCCTGGAGGGTCGCAGGCTCCCAGGGCAGGTCCGGGTGAGAGGGGCGGTCACCCTGGGGCCCCTCAGGGGGCCCCTCAGGCTGGTCCGGGTACTCGATGTTCACCCACTCATCCTCCGGCTGAGGCCGGGCCTTCTGCAGGGCCTCCCGCACGCGGTCCAGCCAGTCCTCGGCTTCATCCTGGGACGAGGCTCGCAAGGCCAGCTTCTTGCCAGAGAACACCAGCTCGAAGCGCCCGTCACTGTGGGCCGGCCCCACAGCCTCGCAGCGCAGCAGGGAGCAGTTCTCCACACAGGTGCGCCCCTTGTCGCTCAGGTAGAGGCGGAATTCCAGTGGGGAGAGCTCGCAGAAGAGTTCCTTCCAGATGCCCATTGCCCCCCGCCGCTCCAGTGTGCCCAGTTTCATGAGGCCTCGGAATGGGTTGGACAGCCCTGGAGGCAGAAAGAGGCATGTTAGAGTGTGGGCCTGTCCCCTTACTGCCCAAGGCAACCTCTGGTACCTGATGTCCTGTGGTGGGCGTGGACACAGCGACTGTCCCCAGAATGGCCAGATGTGGGCACTGTCAAATGGGGCTTCTGAAAGCTGGACGGGGATATTTTTTGAGCGCCTCCGCCCCACTCTCCCCCTCAGCAGTTGACCTTGCTCCTTGTATTTCACTGAGCAAATAAAAGCACTCAAAAGATTACCTCCATGTCCCAATCACCACACTCACCCCCTTCCCTCCTGTCACTTCTGTATGAGGCTAACCCCCCAACCTGTGCAGGAGGTCCCCCGCCACCTACTCTAGGACAAGAACATCTCACCAGCAGTTCTCCCTCTCTCCTGGGTCATTCCCATCAGCACACAAACAAGCTGTTGTTCCTCCCATCTTTAGAAACCCTCTTGTCTCCACTCACGTCTCTAATTACCACCTGTTTCTCGAGCCTCTTTACAGAAAAACTGCTTGAGGAGGTATAGAAACTCCCTCTCTCCTTTCCCTGCTCCCATCCTCCTTGAACCTGCTCAGATTTGGTGTTTGTCTACTCATTCCACCAAAACTGCCCCTGGGACGGCCAGCAATGCCCTCCCCGTTGCCAAACCCAAAGGCCCCTCCCCAGGCCTCATCTCCCCTCCGTCCCCCTGTCCTCCCAGGGCTGGCACTCAGAGCTCAGTCCCGGGGCCTCCTCTCTTCTCTGCCAACACCCCCTTCTGCTGATCTCACCTGCTCGCAGGGCTTTATGCCAATAATTCCCCATTGCTACCCCCAGCCTAGACTTCACTCTTGAACTTGAGATTCATGTATACACCTGCTCCGTGTGCATCTAGCGGGCACCTCAAAGTTGACACATCCAAAATGCATCCCCAAGTCTCCCACTGCAAACCTGCGTCTTCCCTAATGTTCCTCATTTATAAAATGGCAAAATTCATCCCTGCAGTTGCTTGGGCTAAAAACCTTGGAGTTGCCCTAGATTCTCTTTCCGTCACAGCGACGTCAGCAAGTCCTGGTGGCTTTACCTTCAACACACATGCAGAACCCCCCTTCTCACCAGGTCCACCCCTACCTCCCGGGTGACAGTGACCTGATTAAAAGGTTAGTCAGAGCATGTCCCTCTGCCCAAAGCTCCGCAGTGGCTGCCATGTCCCTCAAAGCAGAAGCCCACAGGCCCCTCCACCGTCTCCTCCGCACGTGCCACTCTGGTCTCCATTATTCCCTGGACATGTCAAGCGTGTTCCCAGCGTGAGGTCTTTGCATTTGTTCTCCCTCTTTGAAATGCACAGATCGCCTGGTGCCTCCCTCCACCCCAATCTCCTCAAAAGTCACTTTATTTGTGGGGGCTTCCCTGACCACCCTAAATGTCAATGGTGCACTCTCCACCTTGGCACTCCCTCAGTTATTGTTCTCCAAAGCATTTATTACCACCTGACCATACTCTACCTTACTTGTTAATTTTCTTATTTCCTGTCTCCCCCTAAATCCCATGAAGAGAGGGACATTGTTTTGCTTCCTGCTGTGTCCCCAGCACCTAGAATAATGCCTGGCACATCACAGATGCTCAATAAATATTTGCTGAATGAATTAATGAGTGAGTGAGGCCTGGGTATCCATACACTGCTCAATTCTCCCTGCTCCCCAGGGGTCTGTCACTAACTAGGGGTTCCAAAGGGCACACGATTCTCTCCCCACCAGCCTGGAGCAGCCTTGGGGGTTTCACACTGTTGTATAAGGTTTCCTGCCCCTCAGGGAACCCAAAGGCCTGGCATAAAGCGCACCTTCTCTGGCACAGTCAGAGGCCGCAGCCAGCACGAGGGCTGAAGGACACACGTAGCAGGAGCCGGCCTGGAGACCAGGCACCACCACACCACCCGGCCCAGGGCCCTGCACCGGGCACAATTCTCTGCTGGGTCACTGCAAACGGAAAATGAGCAGACAGACTAGGGCACACGTTTTTGGTTTTGTTTTCATGAGGAAGCCCATTATGAGGGTTACAGAAAAATTAGGTTCTAGTTATTTCTGGAATTTCACAGGATAAGGAGATCAAGCTGGCCTCATTGTAAACAGCACGTGGAGGACACTAAACAAACAGCAGATCTGATAAACCCCACCGGAGTTATTAAATAAACCATCTAAGATAAAAGTCTTTGGAAGGATCAGTGAAAACACCTAGGGCTTCAAGGGACCTGAGTTTGCTCTGAGCTACAGATAGAATCAAGAGTTCTCTATAATCACAAGTTTTATAGAGTAATTTCAAGGAAAATATTTTCTGTTTCCACAGATGAAACAGTATTTTTGTACTCTGTAGGCAGTTTTGAACATTATTTTATTAAGATTTTATAAGAAAATACAGTACTTTTCCCGAAATGCCTTCCTGAATTACTGAGCATGAATGCTTCTCATTAATACATTCTGGGATGAGGTTTTTCTTGTGAGAACACACCGCCCATTTGGTCATGGAAAACAGGACTTTAGAGCTGCTTTCCGAAAGGCACAGTCCCTGCAGATGGGGCCCACCTGGAACCCGAGAGTCACCTACCCATCTGTCTCCGGTGCACCACCCAGAAGTTCCTATGCTCCTGCGCTGGGGCTGCTTTGCTTTTCCTGCTTCCTGGGGAAGGCACACACGCTTTGTCTAATGCCCCCAGGGAGCAGCTTTTTCTTGGTCCTTGAGAAAAATGCCTGTGGAGACCAGGCCTTGCCTCTGGAGGCCCTCTGGAAGAAGCTACGGGGCAGTCCGAAGCTCTCTCTGGGGGCTGCTCCCGGGGAGGCCGGTAGAAGTCATCTTCTGAGATCCAGCTCTTGCTTTTCTGTTGAGAAAAACCACTTTATTTATTTATTTGTTTGTGGCAGGGTCTCACTCTATCACCCAAGCTAGAGTGTGGTGGTGTCATCATAGCTCACTGCAACCTCTAACTTCTAGGCTCAAGCGATCTTCCTGCCTCAGCCACCTGAATAGCTGGGACTAAGGCACACGCCATAATGCCCAGCTAATTTCCTTCATTTTTTGGAGAGACAAGGTCTCACTATGTTGCCCAGGCTGGTCTTGAACTCCTGGCCTCAAGCAAGCACCCTGCCTCTGCATCCCAAACTGCTGGGATTATAGGTGTGAGCCACCTCACCAGCCAAAATATTTAGATATGACTCAGATACCTAAAATTAACCCATTTAATGTATACAATTCCATAGTTTTGGTATATTCACAGAGTAGCACAATCATCGTTTAAAACATTTTCATCACTCCAAAAAGCAACCACACACCCATCCGCAGCCACTCTCATTTCCCCCCGACCCCTCCAGCTCTAGGCAACCACTAATCTACTTTCTGTCTCCATAGATTGGCCCATTCTGGCCACTTCATATAAATGGAATCATGTAACATTAATCTTTTGTGACTAGCTTCTTTCCCTTAACATGATGTTTTCAAGGTTCATCCATGTTGTAAGCATGTATGAGTGTTCATTCCTTTTTATTGCCAAATAACATTCCACTGTATGATGGCCCACATGTAGTTTATCCACTTATAAGTTGATGGACATCTGGCTTGTTTCTATTTTTTGTCTATTATTAATGTAAATAATGCTGCTATGAGCACTCATATACAAGTTTTTGTGTGGATTTATGTCTTAATACCTTGGGAATATCCTAGGAGCAGAATTTCTGGATCATATGTAACTCTATGTTTAACTTCCTGAGGAACTGCCGAACTGTTTTCCAAAGTGGCTGTACCATTTTACATTCCTACCAGCTATGCATGAGGTTCCAATTTCTCCATAAACTCTCCAACATGTGTTTTATCTGTCTTCTGGATTATAGCTATCCTGATGGGTAGCTATAATCTCATTGTGCTTCTGATTTGCATTTCCCTAATGTCTAATGACATTGGGCATCATCTCATATACTTATGGGTCCTTCTCTACATCTTCTCTGGAGAAAAATCTATTCAATTCCTTTGCCTCTTTGCTTTTCTTTTCCCTCTCTTCCCTCCTTCCTAGAGAGATCTATTCAATTCCTTTGCCTGTTTTCTTTCTTTCTTTTTTTCCTTTCTCTCCCTCCCTCCCTCCTTCCTTCCTTCCCTTTCTCTCTCTCCCTCTCCCGCCTTTCTTCCTTCCTTTCTCTCTCTCTCCCCCCCCCCTTCCTTTCTCTCTCTTTTTTAGACAGGGTCTTGCTCTGTCACCTAGGCTAGAGTGCAGTAGCGTCATCACAGCTCACTGCAACCTCAAACTTCTGGGCTCAAGTGATCCTCCCACCTTGGCTCCCCAACGTACTGGGATTACAGGTGTGAGCCACCATGCCCGGCCCCTTTGCCCAATTTAAAATTGGGTTATTTGTCTTCTTGTTGTTGAGTTGTTATGGGTGAAATTGGTCCCCAAAAGACAAGTTGAAGCCTTAACACCTAGTACCTCAGAATGTGACATTATTTGGAAATTGAGTCTTTGCACATTTAACTTGTTAAGAAAAGGTCATATTGGAGTAGGGCGGGCCCTTCACCCAGCATGACTGACTTCCTTATAAGAAGAGGAGAAAAGACATACACAGAGAGGAGAACACCAAGCAAAGACAGAGACATGGAGGGACAACAACATGTGATAACGGAGGGAGGGACTGGAGTGATGTGTCTACAAGCCAAGGAATGCCAAGGATTGCCAGCAATACCAGAAGCTAAGAAAAAGGTATGGAACCGATTCTTCCTTAGAATCTCCAGAAGGAACCAACCCTGCTGACATCTGGATTTTGAGCATTTAGCCTCCAAACTATCAGAGAATAAATTTCTGTTGTTTTAAGCCATCCAGTTTATGGTACTTTGTTATGGCTGCCCTAGGAAACTAATATAAGTTGTAAGGGTTCTTTATATATATTCTGAATACTAGACCCTTATCAGATATATGATTTGCAAATAATTTCTCCCATTCTGTGAACTGTTTTCACTTTCTTGATGGTACCCTCTGAAGCACAAAAGTTTCTCTGATCCATTTTGAGTCAATATCCGTGTCAGGTGTAAGGAAGGGAAGTGACTTCATCCTTCTGCATGGGGACATCCAGCAGTCCCGGCACGCAGGGTTTCCGGCCCTGCTTCAGGGTTTGAGATGAGGGAGGCCTGGCGAGCAGGACTCGGGCCTCGCCAGCTGCCTCTGCCGCTGTTCCTCCTTCTGCTGCTCTCACTGAGTCTGAGGTTGCTCACTGGCAGGGGGAAGGGGGCTGTCTGGGGTCAGTGGGCTGTGGGAATGGATTCTGGTTCCTTTTTTTCCACTATTTCAAGCCCTCCCTGCCTTCCTGTGCCTAAACATGGAAAAGCGGAGGCAAGGAAGCAGGCTGGGCCACCCTACATGGCTGTCTATACATAGGAAATGAGTCACACGGGGTGGGGCCAGCCCAGCTGTTTTGTTAAGTGCCATCAACCTCACTCTGATGTTGCTATTTCCAACTCCTAAATCAAGGCTGTGTTCCTTGCTGTGTAGACAAGGGAAGAGGAGCCTGGCTCCGGCTGCCCCGCAAGGGTTGGTTTGCATGGCTTAATCCATTCCAATGCTACAAGACCTCTTAAGCCAATGGTGGTGAGTTCTTTTTTTTTTTTTTAAAGAGGAGAAAAAGATACAAATTTATTTAATTTAACGTGTATACACAGGAGCCTTCAGAATGAAAACTCCATGAGTTCTGATTCGGCATCTGGAGGGGGCTTCCCAGAACTGGGGCCCTTAGAAATGGCAAGTGCTTCATTCTGCCAGCGACAGGATGGTGTGTCTGTCAGGGTGGCTACTGGGCGCCACCTGCAACACTGGATTCTGAACAAAGCCTGCCTAGGCCATCAAGGCCGGGGGACTCCTGAGGAAAACAGGCGGAGGAACTGAACCCAGCAGCCACATGGCTGTGCCAGCAGCTGCACGTGCACCGGGGAAATCGGTGAGCCCCAGCCCTGCTAATGGCCCTGATGCGAGATCACTGTCCCTAAAGACTCAGCTCAGGGGTTATGCACCACCTCCTCCTGGAAGCTTCTCTCACCCACCCCCAGCCCACATCCCTCCTGACCCCAGCTGGGCCGGGCCTGACCGGGATCCCATGAGAGTCTGTGCCCCCTACCCTAGCTCCTTTAAGCTGCCCGAGATGGTTAATTTTCTTGGTATCTCCAGCAAGAGTGCCTGGCTCAGAATCATAAAAGAGGAGGGAATAAATCTTGGCCATCCAAATGTGTTTAATGTATAGTAACGAAGGGGGGTCAAGGGAACTAGAAGGAAGGAGACAAATGTGAATTTTAAGATTACGATGTTCACTGGGGAGGGCTTCTCTCTCTACTGATGGCAGAGACTATTAGGAAATGTTCACATGGTCCATTGGCCACAGATCAGCCACCAGGAAATGATGCTATAGGCAAAACCTTTTGTTCTCTTAAGCAACAGGGAAAAACAGTGGGAACATAGGTTCCTTGGAGCTTCTGCACTTGGGCCTGGACAGAGCTCTGAGGCTGTGTGCCCTTCCCGGGGGGTGGGCAGGAGAGAGGGTGAGAGCATGAGCACCACTGTTTCCCTCTTCCCTCCCTTCCTCCTGCCACCTTCCTTCTGCCTGCTCGCTCAGGCCCACAGCTGGGTAGCTCTCTGTCCCTTTAGCAGTGGGGGGAAATCGCCACTGACCAAAAATGCACACTGGAGCTGCACCTGCCACCAGGGACCCAAGAGAGAGGAATGCCACCTTGAGGTACTACAGCTAAATCCGAGACAGGAGTCTGACTGAGGAGTAAGATGCCAGGTCTCTGGGCCACTGTCAGAAGGACCGGACTTTTTGTCCAGTCTGTCCTCAGCGGACAGATTGCCTGTACGCCTAATTGGGGGAAGGGACCACATGCCATGGGGAGGTCCATGGAGACAGTGATTAGAACCAAGACTTAAAAACTCAGACTGCCCTCTGGGAGTTAAACTGTGAACCCAACTCACACCGCCCAGCTTTGGGACATGCAGTCACCCTCGAGAGCTCTCCCACTCCCCACTCCTCTCCTCCCCAGCACTCAGCGCAAGTGTAATTATGATGTGGAGACTGATTTGTCTAATCTAGGGTCTGTCCCCATACTGTAGGGCCGTTCCATCACTGTATCCTGAGCACTTAGCACAGTGGCTTGGCTCATAGTACGTTGTGTTCAATGAATTAAGAAAATTTTTTTTAAAGAAAGATTGAATGGTTCTCAGCGCCATAAAACTTGACAGTGGCCCCCAAGATGTCCCCCAAAATAGTGTCAAATAAAAAGCACATGGCTAAGTGATGGAAGCATGGAAAGACGAGGACCGCAGGGGCAGACATGCAGGACACAGCCTGGCACTGTGCACAGGCAGGGAGCCCAGCAGGCCTGTGTGAGCCGGCAGGCTACACAGTGGTGTGCGGCGACCATGTGCTGCGTGGGGCAACAAATAAATCCACAACTCCCCTGGGAAACAGACACGGGAAGGGGGCAGCATCCAAGGTTCTCACATTAGACTTGGCACCAAGCATTTCCATGTTCCCTAAGCAACCCCCCAACCATCATAGCCCCTGAGGCCAGCAAGGAGGTGGAGCCTGCCCTGGTTAGACTGACCTGACCACCACGTCCACTCAGTGGTGCACTCTGCAAAGTAAACTTACTAGCTGGCATTTCGAGAGTCTCTTGACAGTTCAAGAACTGTTATTAACTGACGCCTACTTTCTCCATGGTACAGTGCTCAGTGCTCGGTGCTGATAACAGAAGTGAAAAGGCTTGGTCCTTTGTAGCATAGAGCTAACATTCTAGTAAGGAAGATGGAAATAAGTAGACAAAGAGATAATACATTAGTGCACATAATGATAAGTGTTAGAAACAAAGTAAAGCAGATAAATGGGACAGAGAGTCACTGAGATGGTGTTTTTTAAGACACGGGGGGCAGGGAAGGCTGACACAACAATGAGGAACAGAAACCAGTTGGCTAAGAGGGAACAGGAAACATAAAAGGTGGAGGTCGGAAGGCGCTTGCTTCTCTAAGGAGCTGCAAGGAGGCCAGAGGGTCAGAAGTCAGTGAGCAGAGGAGCTTTGTTGACGAGTTAGCTGCCCTGTCCCATCAGTTCTGGGGCCCTGGCAAGACAGGATATCTGAGCCTGTAAAGCAGAAGCCAGATCCTGGGCAGGAGTGAACTAACATGGTCAGTGGCACTCTGTGGTGCCCTGCTGGGGCACACGGCCAACATCCCCAGGGGCCTCACTCTGCCTCTGGCTGGAACGAGGGCTGCAGAGCCTTGCTTCGACCTGCAGCATGGGTTGGCAGTTGCCTAGTCACAACCTTCAGGGCCCCATAACATTCATCTTCAGAATAGTAAATAAGGAGAGCCTGACCCACTCTTATACAGTTATATGATTTATATGGTCGTATTCAACAAATGGTGGTAGGTCAACCAGATATCCATATGGAAAAAATAAGAATTTTGACTCCTACCTTACACCATACACAAAATTTAATCACAGATCATAAACCTAATTGTGAAAGGTAAATTACTAATGCTTCTAGGAAAAAGAAAACACAGGAGAATACCTTCAGAGCCTCGGGGTAAACAAAGATTTCTTAAACAGGACAAAAACCATGCAAACCATAAACAAAAAGATTGCTAAGTTGAACATCATTAAAATTAAGAACTTCTGTTCAGCAAAAAATACCATTAAGGCAAGCCATAGACTGGAAAAAGATATTTGCTTTTTTCTCCAATAAGAGATTTATATCTATAATATACAAAGAGCATCTGCAAATCAATATAGAAAACACACAAAACTGAAGAATAATGACTTGAATAGACACTCCACAAAAGAGGATCAAATGGCCAATAAGCAAATGGAAAGGTATCAATATCTTTAGTCATCAGGGAACTGAAAATTAAAACCACTACACACCTACTAGAGTGGCTAAAAGTAAAAAGTTTGGCAACACCATTGGCTAAAGAGCAACTAAAATGTTCACATATTGCCAGTGAGTGTACTTTAGTACAAGTGCAGTATCTACTAAAGCTAAACATATGCCTACCCAAGGACCAAGCAATTCCGATCCTAGGAAACACCCACAGAAATGAGTGCGAGGTTCACCGAAAGGCATGTACAATAATGTTTGCTACAGCTTTCTTCATAATGGTCAAAGCCTGGAAATAACCCAAATGTCCATTAAGAGGAGAATGGATAAATATATTGAGATACATTCTTATAATGGAATACTACAGAACAATGGAAAAAAACAAACTATAGCCTCATGCTATATGTATAGCTAAATCTCACAGACATTATGCTTGGTGAAAGAAACCAGACACAAAAGAATACATACTGTATAGTTCTGTTTATACGAGGCTCAACAACAGGAAAAACGATGTATAGCGCTAGAAGTCAGAATAGTATTTTCCTTTGAAGGGGAGCAGTGACTGGGAGGAGGTATATGGGAGCCTTCTGGTGGGCCAGGAATATTCTGTATCTTGATCTGGATGGTGGCCACAGGGTGTACATCATATGTAAATACACTGAGGTGTACACTGAAGATCTGGGTACTTAGAATACATCATTCCTCAAAAAGTTTTAAAGGGTAGAGTGGGACAATTCAATGGGGAAAGAATAGTCTTTTCAACAAATGGTGCTGGTATAACTGGCACACCTACACCCACCATATATCAAAATTAATTCCAAATGGATCACAGACCTTAATGTAAAAGCTAAAACTATAAACTTCTTGGAAGAAATCATAGGAGTAAATCTTTGTGACCTTGGATTAGGCAATGGGTACGTAGCTATGACACCAAAAACACAAGTGACAAAAGAAAAAATAGAAAAATTGGACTACATCAAAATCAAAAGACTTTATGCTGCAAACCACCAAGAAAATGGGAGAAAATATTTGCAAATCATGTATTTGATACGGGTGTAGTATCTAGAATACTGTATAAAGAACTATTACAACTCAGTAATAAGAAGACAATTTAAAAATGGGCAAAGGTTTTGAATAGACACTTCTCTAAAGAAAAAACACAAATGGCCAAAAAGCACATGATAAGATTCTCAACATCTTTAACCAGGGAAATGCACAACAAAACCACAATGAGATATCACTTCTTACTCACTGGGATGGCTATGCTAATTTTTTAAAAAATGAGGCAATAACAACTGTTGGTGAGGATGTGGAGAAATACATTGCTGTTAGGAATATACAACGGGGCAGCTGCTTTGGAAAACAGTTTGGCAGTTCCTCAAAAGGTTAAACATAGCTATCACATGATCCAAAAATTCTACTCCTAGTTATGCATAAAAGAGAATTAAAAACATGTCCAGTACAAGAAATAATGTATACATTATGAGGACATACTGTATCTAACAAGATATACTGTTAGACTCTTTGATTCTGTAAAATTAAGTTGTTATTAATGATAAAAAAATAATAAAAAAAATTAAAAAAAAAATTATCTGTAAGCTAAGAAAGAAAAAAAAAAACATGTCCACACAAAAACCTGTATATGAAGTTGTATAGCAGTGTTATTTATAACAGCCCAAAAGTGGAAATAACCCAAATGTCCATCAACTGATGAACCGATGAAGTGTGATACACAGCCATACGATGGAATATACAACGAAATATTACTCAGTAGTAAAAAGCAATAAAGTAGTGATACATGCTACAACATGGATGAACCTTAAAAACATCATGCTAAGAGAAAGAAGCCAGTCACAAAAAGCTCTGTGTTGTATGATTCCATTTATATGAAATGGCCAGAAGGCAAATCTATAGACAGAAAGTAGATCAGTGGTTGCCAGGGGTTGAGGGAAGGGAGGTGGGGGATGGCAGAGGGATGGGGAGTGAATGGCAATGGGTAGGGGGTTTCTTTTATGGGGGATGAAAATGTTCTAAAATTAGGTTGTGGTGATGGTTGCACAACCCTATGAAGTTACTAAAAAATACTGAATTATACTTTAATAGGTGAATTGCATGGTATGTGAATTCTATCTCAAGAAAGTGTCAAAAAATAAATAAATAAATAAATAAAAGAGGGTATGTGTGCCTCTGCCCATCTATTTCATGGCCCTAGCTCCATCCTGAGTTATAGAAGCTATGCCCAAAGGAGAGATGAGCATGGATGGAGCTGAAAAAGCAATGTGAACCCCGGAGTGCAGCTGGCATAACACAGGGCTTCCGTGTGCACACAAACATACACATTCCTACCTCTGCTTTTCACGACTCTGTTTTACTCTCCATGGTGTGGTTTAACTATGAAGCCCAGAAAGAAAAGTAGTCAGAGGCACTCAATTCTGTAAAGGTATTTGTTCTCACTCTCTTCACCTTGGCAACAGCCCTGGCTGCGCTACCTCTTCTCCGTCCTGTGGACTTTCCCTGTAGGTGCCCCGGGCCTTCTGGAGCAGCTGCCTTCCCTCACCCTGCTGGGGTTTGAGTTGCAGAAAGAGCAGACACCACACACATACCTTTCCTACCAACAGTCAGTAAATGTCAATAACTTTGTCTGGGAAACTTCGAAGGGCACACAAGAACAAACATAAAGGGCAAAAGAGCTCAAGTTCACAGCCTTTAGTGCTTCATTGGGCTAGTAGTTCTCAAGCCTCTTCACCCACGTCTCTCTCCAGGAGATGTCCAGGGATGGACTGGCTTATTCTAGAATAGCACTGTCCAATAAAAATACAATGCAAGCCACATATGTAATTTTAAATGTTCTAGTGGCCACATTAGAAAAAGTAAAAAGAAATAGGTGAAATAAATTTTAATAATATATTTTATTCAACCCAATATATCCAAAATATTTCATTTTAACATATAATCAATAAAAAATTGAGAGATTTTACATTCTTTTTTTCATATTATGTTGTCAAACTCCAGTGCTTATTTTACACAGCACACCTTAATTTGGACTAGCCACATTTTAAGTGCCCAGCAGCCACATGTGACTAGTGGCCACCACAGTGGACAGTGCAGTTAAAAAACCTGGTTCATGTTGCAAAACAAGTAATTTCAAAGGCTGGTATTTTATAAAAATATTAATTTAGTAATAACTAGGACTAAGGAGGAAACCAAGGCTCAGAGAGGTGAAATGACTTGCCCAGGACCTTATGCTGGTGAGTGGTGCGGTCAGGTGAGAATTATCTTCTTCAAGAGTAGATGTGAAGATGACAGGAGATATGTGTGGCAAGTGAGCACGTGCCTGGCTCATATCTACTATTCACATACCAAGCAACATTAGAGCCATCATTACAATGCTATCACTAACCAGGGGGAGGGAGGTTAGTGGGGAGAAGGCAGAGACCCCTCAGGGTCACTAGCTGGGGAAACCCTGCAGTGGCTCTGAGACATTTCCCAAGATCTCCTACCAAAGAGCTTGCGCCACTCACCGGACTGGTGGGTGAGGAAACCACAAGCTTCAGTCCAACTCCGTCACCCCATGGGGTCTTCTGCTGGCCACTCTCTTGGCCGACTACTCTGGTCGTCTCTCTCACAGTGCTAGAAGACTGCTGGCCTGAGGTGCTCCCTGCAGGGACAGCTTGGGCAGTGTCCAGCTGTTTCAAGTCCAGGGTGCCAGGTGTCTGGGAATGCAGCTCCTGCTTATGGCCATCATCTTGGGTTCCAGAGGCTGGATGGGAAGTAAAGGGCTCTGGAGGCACCTCATAGTGCAGGTGTGTGCTGGTGTCCAGGCCGTGGAGGGAGAGCGAGCCCTGGAGCATGGGGACCTCTGTTTCTTGGCTCATTCCATTGGTTGGTACAGAGTTTACCTGGGCTTTGCAGAATTCCGACAACACCCTAGAAGTTTTTAAACAAAGAAACCTGTATGACAGGTTGACAGCTACAATGCCCAAGGCTACTGGGGCAGTGGTAAGAATGCAAAACTGCTGTTTTATGATTTAAAACCAACCAACCAACCACACCCTCTTAATTATCCACTGTGCTCCCTCCTCACACAGCCCTCCTCTGACACTCCCCACCAATGGCTCTTTTCCTGGCCAGAACTCACGCCATTGGGTGGGCAGGCCGGTTGTGGAGCCCAGGACCTCAGGTGAAAAGGCTCACGCAGCAGAGAAAGAGGACTCGATGCCAATGAGAACTGCCTGCCATTCTGAACAGGCTGATTGTAGGCCACAGTGTGTGGGCGATCATTTCCCCAGACGCTGTCTGCAGCAGAGCCTCCGTGGAGAAAGTACCTCAAAGTGGGGCTCCTCCACAGCACAAGTAGCTGAGGCACCAAGATTCTGTCCCCTGGGTGAATCTGCCCTCTAGGTAAAGTGAGGGCTAAAGAAAGAGGTTTTCTAAGTGAGGACGCAGATTGTCCCTGGGCAGGAACTGGACAGCAGGGTTGAAGGGAGATGCAAGGGCTTGGCCCCTCAGAGCTAGACTGGGTGTGGAGACAGGGAAGCTTCACGCCTCCGGAAATTGCTGTTGGAGCTCAGTGTACACAAGGAACGTGAGGGTGCATACAAGTATACATGGGGTGTGCACCTCCTCATTCCTCCTGGTGGGACTGCTACCTCCTTGTCCCTGTAGTGGTGCTTCCTGGGGCCACCGGGAGCCAATGTTACTGCCTTTGTAGACACACACACACACACACACACACACACACACAGAGCACAGAAACATGATTCTGGGCCTTCTGGAATGTGCATGGCTAGTGACTGCTCCTCACTTTCTTGAGGCTTCTGAGAGTCCAAGTCCAATTTCTAAAATAAACCCATCTGCTGCTGTTTCCTCTTCTGCTTATAAAACCAGTGGAATATGTCATGTACAAATGCAGGTTCAGATGGCAAGAAAGTTGTCTGGGCTCAAAAGACTGTATGTATCTGCCTGATGGCTCAGACTGGGTCCACAAGACACATGAAGCTCCCCTTAATTTGGGCTCATGGAACTGAAGACTTTAGGACTTAAGTTACTTACCTGATGGTCTTCCCTCTGAGCTCTGCTCTTACCTACATTATCATAACCCCAAACAACATTTCAAGACGTTACAGTCAAGAATAGGTGACCGATCCAAATATTTATGAGCAATCACTTTCAACATGGACACTAAGATATGTCAATGGGGAAAGAACAGACTTTGCAACAAAGGGTGCTGGGATAAGTTGATAGTAACACGCAAAAGAATACAGTTGGACCACGATCTCACATCATATAAAAAAATAACTCAAAATGAATCAAAAACCTAAATGTAAGAGCTAAAATGATAAAACTCTTACAAGGAAATAGAGGTATAAATTTCATGTCTTTGGATTAGGCAATGGTTTGTTAAGATGTGATATCTAAACCATCAACAACCAATAAAAATAGATAAATTGGACTTTATCAAAATTAAAAACTTTTATGCTTCAAAGGATATGATCAGGAAAGTGAAAAGAACCCATAGAATGGGGGGAAATGTCTGTAAGTCATATATAAAGGTCTAGTACCCAGAATATACAAAGAACTCCTACAACTCAACAATAAAAAGACAAATGGCCAATAGACACATGAAAGATGCTCAATGTCATTAGCCATCTGGGAAATGGAAATCAAAACCACAATAAGATACTACTTTACACCCACTAGGATGGCTACAGCAAAAAGACAGAGAACAACAAGTGTTGACAAAGACATAGAGAAATTAAATTCTTATACTTTAGTAGTGGGAATGTAGAATAGGGCAACTACTGCTGAAAATAGCTTGGTAATTTCTCAAAAAGTCAGACATAGAGTTACATATGACTCAGCAATTCCACCCCTAAGTATATACCTAAGAGAATTAAAAACATACGTCCACATTAAAACTTATACACGAATATTCATAGCAAGATCACTCATAATAGCCAAAAAGTATGGGGACAATGTCCATTAACTGACGAATGGATAAAGAAATTGTGGTATATCCATACAATGAAATATTATTTAGCCATGGTACATGCCATCATGATAGTAACATGAATGAACCTTGAAAATATTATATAATACTAAGTGGAAGAAACCAGTGGAAGAAACAGAAAGCCACATATTATATGATTGAATTTATATGAAATATTTAGAATAGGCAAATCTATAGCTAATAGTAAGGTGGGTTTCCTTATAGGGTGCTGAAAAGTTTTTTTCTTTTTACTTTAAAATTTTTTTATTTTTAAGACAGAGTCTTGGCCGGGCGCGGTGGCTCACGCCTGTAATTCTAGCACTCTGGGAGGCTGAGGCGGGTGGATCGCTGTTCGAGACCAGCCTGAGCAAGAGCGAGACCCCATCTCTACTAAAAATAGAAAGAAATTATCTGGCCAACTAAAAATATATATATAAAAAAAAAAATTAGCCAGGCATGGCGGCGCATGCCTGTAGTCCCAGCTACTCGGGAGGCTGAGGCAGGAGGATTGCTTAAGGCCAGGAGTTTGAGGTTGCTATGAGCTAGGCTGACGCCACGGCACTCACTCTAGCCAGGGCAACAAAGCGACACTCTGTCTCAAAAAAAATAAAAAGTAAAATAAAATAAAAAATAAAAAAAATAAGACAGAGTCTTGCTCTGTCACCTGGGCTCGAGTACAGTAGTGTCATCATAGCTCACTGCAGCCTCCAACTCCTGAGCTCAGGTGATCCTCCCACCTTAGCCTCCTGAGTAGCTGGCATTATAGGCATGAGCCACCATGGCTGGCCTGTGAAAATGTCCTTGAATTATACAGTAGTATATTCACAACCGTGAATGTACTAAATACCACTGAATTATACATTTTTAAATAGTGGATTTTATGGTATGTAAATCCTATCTCGATTAAAAAACAGGTGACCACAGAGAGGCAGAAAGATGTTCGTGGAATAGTTATGGGGGGAGGCAGGCAGGTGATGGTTCTTGCTCTAAGGTCTCACTTTAAAAACAGACTGATGAAAATCCAAGCGTGCAACTTGCAGACAGTGGACAATGTTGAATTCCGGAAGCAAAGGGGGTAGTTTCCACAGGCAGAAAAGGAAAGAATATTTGCTAACCAACTGTATGTATCCAAATGACTGTGACAGAATGGGGCCACCTTCAGAAATAAACTAGGGAGGCAGATTTTTGACAAATGTACCCTGTGAAGTCCCAGTTCCTCGTGGGCACCTGTGGTGTAGAGAGTGATTAAGAGCAGGGACTCCCGGGTCTATCTGGCCTCAGTCAGCACATTGCTGTGTGTCCCACAACAGGGTCTTAAAGTCCATGGACTTCAATTCCCTTATCTGTAAAACAGGAATGGTAATAGCACCCACCTTTTATGACCGTGACAAAGATTAAATGAGATGCTATAGGCAAAATGCTTAGCAGAGTGTCTGGCATAAAGTAATTACTTATAAACATTAACCTCAATTTGTTATGGTAGATGTTTTTATTATCATTGATAAGATTGCTTAGCCTCCATGTACATAAATATAAAAATTTAGCGAAAAAAGCCAAATTACAGAAATACCCACTAGCATTACCAAAATGATTATCAGTCATAAATGAATCCTAATCTATAAGAAAGATCTTGGCCGGGCGCGGTGGCTCACGCCTGTAATCCTAGCACTCTGGGAGGCCGAGGCGGGAGGATCGCTCGAGGTCAGGAGTTCAAGACCAGCCTGAGCAAGAGCGAGACCCCGTCTCTACTAAAAATAGAAAGAAATTACATGGACAACTAAAAGTATATAAAAAAGAAAAAGAAAAAGAAAAAGAAAGATCTTAATGTCAAAGTAAACTGGGTTTTAAAGTAAGTAAGTGACAATGCCTAAAGAAATGCCACCAAACAGCAAGAAGCTTGTGTGATAATTAGAGTTTCCACCAAATCAAAACCAAGGTCAAGGTAAAATCAAGTTCACAGAGCTTCAACAGAACCACTACTGGTCTTCAGGATCCAATGAAAATTAAAGAGACATGTGCAATATGTGGAAAAAAAGTCTCAGAAATGAGATTCTAAACAAAAAGCAAAAGAAAGAAAATTTTGAAAAATTTTGAAGACAATGCAACATAGAGATGAAATTGTGAAACAGCCACAATCCTTCCACTTCTGTTTGGCCCAGGGTAGTGCTTTTCAAAAACTTCCTATTCACAAATTTTAGAATGCTGTGCTTTCATTTAGAAAACAATCTTAAAAACATTTATGTCTTACAGATGTATGTATGTGTGTCTGCAATGAACTGAAAGCATGGCCTGGAGAAGCTGGGGCACCCCTTTATAAAGCAGTCTTCCCAGTAAGTCAGAGCCTGCAGTTTTCCTGAGCAATGTGGGCTCTTGTGTTGATGGAATATGGTGTTATTCTGGCAGGCAAGGGTCACTAAGAAAAGCACAGAGGTGGGCTGCATATGCTAAAAATCATTTCCCCCCAGGGAAGCCTTCATGACAATGACATCTGACAAATATTAAAAACCAAAGGTTTTGTAGCAGTCAATATGGAAGTAATTAGTGGAAGAACTGATGTCACAGGCACCTAGTAATAAAACAACAGCAATACCACCCATGGAGCACTACTGACACCTGTGTGGCAGGGACTGTTCTAAGCACTTTATATATCTTAACTCATTTAATCTCTCCAACATTCCTTTGAAGAATTCTTATCCCCATTTTACAGATGAGGACATCAAGGTCAGAAAAGTCGGCTAACTCGTCCAAGGTTGCAAAGCTGGTAAATGGAAGACTCACACAGCCTGGTTCTTGAGTCCACATTCTTAGCCACTGGACTGTACCCACACCCCTCAGTGATTATTACAACACAGAGCCTGTGAATGCAGAGGAGCCATTCAGGACAGTCAATCCTCTATTCACAAGGCAAACTGCAATTTGGTTTCTGCAAAACAGAACCCCTTATGTTAAATTAAGAAATTTCATTTTGAAGACAATGTGACATAGAAATGTCTAATTTACAGATGTTTTGATTTCATACTTGTAACAGTAAGCGCAAGGTATTTATGTCTAATTTAAAGTTACAAGTATTTAAGTAATATGATAATAATAATAACAACAACTTAAATGAACTCTTAAGTGTCTGTGAGAATCTTTTACCCTTGAAATATACATTCCAAGAAATGCTGGCCTCTGTGGATGCTGAAAGACTATTTTCAAGGTCCAGCTCTAAGAATGACGGCGATGCACGTGTGTTTGTGTATCTGTGTGTTCTGTGTTTGCCAGTTCCTCACATCACTGTCTAGTGTTCAAGGCCAGGTGCACTTAGGGAGGCAAGGGCAGGAGAACTGCTTGAAGCCAGGAGTTCGAGATTATTGTCCAGTGACCATCTATGCATTCTGATCCTCACCCTTGAGTTTCCCCATAATACCCAGGACAACACTTCCTACACACAGTGAATGGTTACTGATTCAATGACCTCAAGCTGGAATTTTCCAATCACAAGATTCATGACAGATAAAGGTGCAGCACATGACAGAGAGAAGGCCGGCTGGGCTGTGGACCAGATAGAGACATAGGAGGGCCTGAGACAGGGGAGTGAGCCTAAGTCACACCACGAGCCTAAGTCATGCCACGGACCTGTCATGCTGGGGGCCCAGCCATTTCTAAAGGCAGGGACTACTCCTCCCTAATGTATTCTACCTAAATTCCTCTAACATCTGAAAGCTCCATCTAATACGCTCAGTGTTCAAAAGCTGTTTCTGGGGCCTGCTGGACATTTTCATGTGTACAATTCACTAACAGGCATCTGATTTGATTCTCAAACAGCCCTATGAGGGAATCTCCAAATCAGAGATGAAGAAACAGAGCCTCAGAGTCAACAGTTTGCCTGACATTACTGGACTTGTCAGTGGTGCAACAGGACTCGAAACTAGGTCTGCTCCAAGCCCAGTCCACACCACCGCCCAACCCTGTGCTATTCCCATGCTGGGTGGGAACCCTGGAAGGACCAGAACTGAGTTGGGGGATGGTGAGAGTGGAAAAGAAGGTCCTAAGCACAGGCTGACTGAAGGAGGCTCTACTAAAAAGTTACCATTTTCCACTTATCAGATGAGCAAAATATCCAAAAGTCTGAAAACACCTTCTGTGGGCAAGGCTGAGAGAACACAGGTATATTCCCGTAGGAGTGAAAACTACAAATTAATTTATCTTTTAGGTCAGCAGTTTTGCTTCTGGGAGTGTAGTGGACAGAGACACTTGCATAGAACTAAAAGACCACATAGGCTGGGCGCGGTGGCTCACGCCTGTAATCCTAGCACTCTGGGAGGCCGAGGCGGGTGGATCGCTCGAGGTCAGGAGTTCAAGACCAGCCTGAGCAATGAGCGAGACCTCGTCTCTACTAAAAATAGAAAGAAATTATCTGGCCAACTAAAGTATATATAGAAAAAAAAATTAGCCGGGCATGGTGGCGCATGCCTGTAGTCCCAGCTACTTGGGAGGCTGAGGCAGTAGGATTGCTTAAGCCCAGGCGTTTGAGGTTGCTGTGAGCTAGGCTGACGCCACGGCACTCACTCTAGCCTGGGCAACAAAGCGACACTCTGTCTCAAAAAAAAAAAAAAAAAAAAAAGACCACATACACAGGTTATTTATGGCAACACTGAACTCCAATGTCCGTTAAAATACAGGGCTGACAAAGTAAACTAAGGTGCATTCATACAATGGAACAATATGCAACACACAAAAAAAAAGAATGAAGAAGCTCTGATATGAAAAGAGCTCCCCTAAAATAAGATACAAGAGTGCATATATACTGCCTTTTGTGGAAAAGTGGGGGGTAAGAAATAAGGAAGAAATTTTTAAAAATCTCTATATTGGTATCTGTTGTGGATGCACTTAGAATCTTTAGAAGAACATGCAGGAAATTAATTGTTATGCTCACGAGGGTGGCGGGGAAAGAAGAGGGTGGGTGGGGGACAGGGGTGGAGGAACAAGACTTTTCACTGTATATGTTTTAGATTTTTTAAACCATAAATATGGATTATGCAAAAATTAATTTTTACTAAGGCTGTGTGACGAAGGCTCTGCCCTAGGCTCCCTCTCCCGTGGGGTCAGCCTGCCCCACGTAGTCCTCACACACTCACCTGGCCCACCTGCCTGCTACCTCCTCCACGCAGCACTCGGGCTGTGTGTCCCCCAGGAGGTCTTCTGTCAGCTCACGCCCTTACGAGATATGTTTCGTATCTGTTGGAAGTTGTAACTACGCCCTAAACTATTAGTTTCCTTCCCTCTAAATGAAGGAGACAGTAATGTTTTGCACTGGGCCTCGCAGAAACTTCGTGACTTGTTAAAGGTCACCCAGGGGCAGAGCTGCAGCTTAAACCAGCTCTGAGCCCTTCGAAATCCATTCTCCCCGCTGTGCTGTGTTGCCTGTTACAGCTCCCAGCAACTCCAGTCCCTGGAGAAGAGCGACCATGTCTCCTCTGGCTTTCTTTATCTCCCAATAGGGTTCAGTGACAGACAATCACATGCTATAGGAAGGAAGGGAGAAGAAAGGAAAGAAGGAAGGGAGAAGAGAGGGTGGGGAGGGGTGAGGGAGGGACACTTACTCTTGCAGAGACTGGTCTGAATCATCGGCATTTGCTGTGCCCAGGTCTGAGTCGTAGGACATGGGCTCCTCAGAATGGTCTGGACTCTTGGAGCCATTCTCTTGGAGTAGGCAGCTATCAGAGTTTAGGCTGCAGGACAGCTGGGACGAACTGGCCGTGTCCAGGCTGAGGGAGGAGGCAGTGAGCTTCCTGTTCCGCCGGATCTTATGGCCTGAGTGCTGGACTTCGATGTCCTCAGAGCCTGAGGAATGGGAAATTGAATCCAGAGACTCCTTCTGCTGTAGTTCTGCACCAGAGGTAGAGAGAGGGTCGAGCTCAGACAGTGGGCAAAGCCCAGAGAGGGCCAATGGGGTGAGTGTCCATTCGTTTAAGATGGCGGACTTATAGGAGAGTTCAAAGGACAAGGACGTTAGTCCCTGCAGGAAGCTAAGGAGGAACTCGCTCTCCTCGGTGTCTCGAAGCAGGGCTGTGGGCTGATAGTACTCGCACAGTCGGGCCTGCTCCTGGAGGAGCAGCTTCAGGTAGCACTCCATCAGGCCGTCATTGAGGGCCAGGCGCAGCCATGCCCGGCAGCGGCCCACATCCGTGTTGACAAAGATCAGATGCTCCAACTCCGAGATGATGTGTCTGGGAAGGGGAGAACAGACTCCTTTCAAGAAACTACCTCACATCTATAACCAGTGAGTACCAAGAAAAAAAAAGGAAAATTAGAAAAAATAAATTATCTCACATCATTGAGACGTCCTTTTATCCACTGGTTAGCAAGAACCAAGAATAACTACTGCAAATATATTATATATAGGCACGAAAAATTCTTGCATAATAGTGTTTCAAGAGGAATACAGAAATATTAAGCTATAACCCCAATTTTTTGAGGACGGTGTCACGAAGGATAACTGCCATGTTCACTACAACTACCCCTGGGACCCCCGACATCATCTGCTCATTCAGGGCATGTTTGCAGAGCTCCCTAAGGGCAAGGTCCTTAGAGCTGTGAAGATACAGGGTACAGACGTGGTCCCTGCCCTCAGTCCAAGGAACTGCCTTTCAAGGGCATACTCAGGCCCTTCCATTGGTAGAGCCGGGGTGGGGGGCTGGGCAATCACTTCTCAGTTGGAGTAAGAAAAATGCCATAGAAAGGGCAGTATGTGAGCCAGGCCCTGAGGGGGTTCAAGAGGCAGAGATAGAAGGAGAATCTTCTAGTCACAAGGGACTGACAAAAAAAGGCATAGAGGGGAGGAAACCAACAGCCCTGTAAGAGGAGTGAGGAGCATTCCAATTACTACTCGTGGAGGAAGAGGGTCATTGGGTAGCAAAGCCAGGTAAGGGAGGGCCTTGAATGTCAAGCTGATGAGGTGACCTGGGACGGTGGTTTCCACACTGGGCTGTGCATCAGAACCCCGGGGGGATTTGAGTGGGATACAGATTCTGGGGCCCCAACCTGGTCAGTCAGACTCCAGGTGAGCATCTGGGGGCCTGTTTGGGCGATGGGTTATTACACAGGAAAGGGACTTGACCGCAGCTGGGTGGACTGCAGGGTGGATGCTCTGGAGGAGGAGGTCAGACCACAGGTGTTCCAGACTCAGTTCCTGAATCCCCCAGTTTGGTGTAAATGCCCTTCTGAGCTACCACAGCCCCCTGTGAGGGAGCTCCAGGTGAATGTTGATCAGCTGACGGACTTAAAGATAGACAGAGTGAGACAAGGGGGACAATTAGAAAGCCACTGTCACCCAGGAGAGAGGTAAGAACCTGAGATAGGCAGAAGCAGTAGACATGGAAAAGAAGATCAGAGACTGACAAGGAACCTTCAGGCTGGAGGTGACATTAAATAGCCCTTAGAGGCACAGTGCCAGCTGCTTGCTCAAAGGCACAGGCAGATAGGGGCAAGGTCAAAAAGATAAGTGTCTCAGGGTTAAATATTCAGATGCTCTGCCTGGGTTCCACTCTTTTACAAAAATAACCGCATACCTTGTTACAGATATAATATTTACAACACAGATGTTCAAATATTCTAAGACAGGATCAGTAAACTTTTTCTGTAAAGGGCCAGAGAGTCATACTTTAGGCTTTGCAGGCCACACTACCTCTGTTGCAACTGCCTAACTCTGCCATGGTGTGGGCTAAAAAGACTGCTCCCACTAAAGGTGACCAGTCCTGGGGCTCAGAGCAGCCACAGGCTCTTGCCTGATGGCTGAGGGTCTCAAGGGCTCCTGGCACACTGGCTGGGAAGCTTGCTCTAGAGATGAACCTTTCTATGAGACACTCTCCCCACTGCCACCCCACCTCACCCTAGCCCTGCACTGGAACACAGAGCATCTTTGCTGGATTCCCGAGCACAGCTGGAAAGGAAGAGCCTGGTGTCCCACACTCTGAAGCTCCTCCACAAAGCAGAACCTTCCCAGCTGATCTTACTTGTGGGTGACAGCTTTTAGGAGTGGCCAGAAGACAGGCTGAGGCAGAGGCTTCTGGTGGGCACTTTTCTTCCTTTTTCCTCCAGCCTCCGCTCGGATGTGCTTGGCATGAAGGCCGTGGATAAACACAGCCTCCAGGGCACTGCACATGGTGTTGGCATCTCCGTCTTCACTAGTGACCACTGTGTCCAGGGACACGTACTGCTTCTGCAATGCCTTCACGGATCCCACCAGCTTTTTCTTGATGACCTAGGCAGGGCCGAACAGAACACAGGTCTTTAGGGGGAAATCCTATGGGGTGAGCCCTTGGAATGTAACTCTCTGCCTGTTGCCAAATACGCGTGCAACCCCATGCACACACACCTGTGTACATACCTATAGGTTTTACCTACAGGTAAAATTAGCACATGCTAATTATAGCAAATAAAGATGAAGCACAGAGAACAAAAGGAAAATCACACTTACACTGCCCAGAGATAACTGCTGCTATTGTTTCACATATCCTTCAGTGTGGATCTTTTTCATTTTCTAAACTGAACTTGAGTGAACTTACAACCACATAATCTCGTGTTTAAATATAGACTCCATTATGGTTACAGCAATGGAGCCTGGGCAAATCCACCTGGGACAGGGGTGAGGCTTCCCACCTTATTTATGCGACCAAGATTCTGCAGAGAGTCAATAAGCCAAGAGGGAGAAAGTGCTGCTTTAGAACAATAAAAACATAAAGAAAATGAGCATGGTCTACATTAAAGATCCTAGGCCAGGGAGCCAGAGGCCGAGGTTTAGTCCTAGCTGTCAGTAACCAGATGGGTCTCCTCAGACATTTCACTTAACCTCTCTGAGCCTCAATTTCCTCACATGTTAAGTGGAAATAATTCCTCCTGATGTACAGCACCGGGGGTATCCCTCCCTTAGGGCAGGACTAGTTTCCTACTCATCCTCGTGTCCACATCTGGCACTATGCCTGGCACGTACAAGTACTCAGTAAGTGTCTGTTAAATAAATATATTACAAATTGTACATACAGTCTTTTGGAAATAGAGAGTAAAAATTGGTCATAATTGTAAGTATGTCAAAATCACACAAGTGTCTGAAAAAGTACTGGAAGGGATTGCAGAAAAACTGGTTTGAATAATATTGGGTTATAGGATTATGGATAAAATATTTTACTCTTTCATTTTGATTTTAGCCAAAACATTAAATGCTAATATTCCTTGAGAAGTTACATTTAAAAAATTAATAACTTTAATGAGATATTATCCACACACCATAAAATTTACCCATTTAAAGTACATAGTTCAGGCCGGGCATGGTGGCTCACGCCTGTAATCCTAGCACTCTGGGAGGCCGAGGTGGGCGGATCGTTTGAGCTCAGGAGTTCGAGACCAGCCTGAGCAAGAGCGAGACCCCATCTCTACTAAAAAAATAGAAAGAAATTATATGGACAGCTAAAAATATATATAGAAAAAATTAGCCGGGCATGGTGGTGCATGCCTGTAGTCCCAGCTACTCGGGAGGCTGAGACAGGAGGATCGCTTGAGCTCAGGAGTTTGAGGTTGCTGTGAGCTAGGCTGACGCCACGGCACTCACTCTAGCCTGGGCAACAGAGTGAGACTCTGTCTCAAAAAAAAATAAATAAATAAAAAAAATAAAGTACATGGTTCAATTGTTTTTAGTATATTCACAGAATTGTGCAACCATCACCACTACCTAATTTTAGAAGATTTTCACCACCCCCAAAAGAAACACTGTATATTAGTGATTACCAGGGGCTAGGAGAGGGGCAGAGGGAGTGACTACAGTCACTAATCTACTCTCTGTCTCTACAGATTTGTCTATTCTAGACATTTTGTATGATTAGATATAAATATAACATGTGACCTTTTGTGTCTGGCTTCTTTCATTTAGTGTAATGTATTCAAGGTTCATCCGTGTTGCGGCATGGATCATTCCTTTTTATTGCCAAATAATATTCCTTTGTATTTTATTTATCCATCCATTAGCAGAGGGCTGAAAGTCTGAATGGAAATCCTCCGGCTTCAGGTAATCTATCTTAAACCCTCACTGTTTTTTTTATAAAGACCTATTTTCTAGGACTTTATATGATCTAGAAAGGGGAGGATCTCCTCGGAGCCTGCTTCTGCTATAACTTTCTCTCAACCTCTCTTGTTGGACAGTGGCCATTATTTCACTATGAGACAAACCGATGCAACGGCTGCCCCCTGCAGCCCTTGCCCACCCATGCTTCCCCCCTGCCCGCCTACCGGGATGGCAGCCCGGGGGTCCAGTCCATTCTCCACCACTGAGAGCATTTCCACTCAGGCAGCAGCTCCCACGGAGAGTCACATGACACCTGCAGAGACAGATGGCAGCCAGATGAGCAAGCCCCCAACTGCCAGAATCCTTTCCCAGCAGGAGGTCAGCCCATCTTATGCAAACTGCAACGGAAAGGACTTTGAGGAATACAAACGTAAAAACTGACAGTGGATTTTAAGGAAGGAAATAGGGAAGGAAGCTATGTCAGAGGTCTCAGTCCTTGGGAGGTGAGGGGCTTGGGTGTGGTGGGTGACTGCATCTCAAGAAGTGGGGAGTGAGGGCTCCTGACACCAAAAGCTGCACAGAAAGCCAGGGCCCTGTGGGGTCAAGGTTCGGGGAAGGAGAGGTTGATCAGAGGGAGCACTCAGGGTGCAAGGGGGATGTGGCGGCCAAAGGTGCCAATAACCCGCTGGGGTTCACAAGTCACATTCAGGGCCTGGGCCCAGCAATACCCCGCCTCCTGCCACCCACTCCTGCCCCAGCCCAACCGCAAGCTCAGTCGTGAAAAGTACAACTGGAACAGCTTCAAAAGGGAAGGGCTCTCTTGCCACACTTCTGGTTCTCCTTTGGGCTCCGAGGGTCTGGCTTGAGTAGCACAGGGACACGTCTAAATGGGACCACCGTGGGTTTTAATCATAATTTGTCACTAACCAGCTAGGCAGCTCACGTGTGGTATCAGACTTCTCAGATGGGGCGTCTAAATGTGTAAAACACCTGCCACAGGGCAACATGTACCAGGTATAAATGGTATTTGTAATCCCAGTGGATGTGGCCACCCAAATTATAGGGCAAAGAATGCTACCGTCTAAAATAGCATGCAGGAATAGTTGAAGTCTGTTAAATCTCTCAGGGAAGCTGGCTTCCTCCTGGGGGTGGTTTGGATGGGGACTTTGACCTGAGCCTGAGGGGACTGCTGGCTGGTCCCGCCTCACCCCAGCAGCTTGGACAGATCAGGGCTAGGCAGGCACATCCACACCTAAACAGATCTCAACACCCAGCTGAGCATCAGGGAAATACTGCAACAATCAAGGCACAAAGAAGTTAACAAAACCAAGGAATGTTTAATGGGTTCTGTTCTCTTTACACATATCGTCTCATTTATGTCCTCCCTAGGAGTGCTGTTTTATTATCTCCATCAGACAGATAATGAAAGGGACACTGACTCAGGTGGAGGAACCTCCTAAGATCCCAGGGCTGGGGGCCCAGGGAAGGGGGTGCAGGGAACATTGGCCAGCCTGGCAAGAAAGGTTTCCAGGAGAGCACTGGAGCACATGGTTTGGCAAGGAGAGAGGCAGGCTGGCCCTATATAGTGGAAGGTAGAAGGTGCTCTGATGCAATCTGTGGCCTCTGGGATTGGCAGAGGGCAAAGGGGACCCAGAGCTGACCTCTCTAGTTCAGGCGACACAGAGGGAGGCAGGCGTGTGTGGAGGGAGGGTGGCCCCTGTAGACCCAGCTCCAGTCAGGGTGCCGCAGACCCCCAGCAAGGTCCTCAGCCCGAGTACAGCCCCCCTGTGACTGTCCCACCCTTCACCACATTCTCTGTTCCCAGCTCCCTGGGGATTCTCAGGGCCCTCCTCTCTGGAGACCAGCTCCACACTCTGGCCATCAGGAAGGCAGGAAAAGGGGCGTGTGCTGCAGTCAAACAGTCACTCCCAGAAACATGCCTGGTCCTGAGCTTGGGCTCCTTCAAGGCTGACCTTGTGCAGCCCAGCATGTCAAGTTCGGCTTCTCTGGCTCCAAAGCCCTGGGCTTTGAACCCAAAGCCACAATTCCAGTAGCCTAAGGCCTCTCCCTCAGGCTTGTCCTTCTAGACAGAGCCCTGAAGCTCCAAAGTTGCCCATCCCTAAGCCAGCTACAAGGCCAGAACCCTAAGGGCTTAGAACACAACAATCTGATTACTAGCCTGGGCCCATTACACCTCATTAACTAATTAGCTGACAGTAATACTCATGTGGGGGGCATCAGTAAGTGGGTGCTCTGGCCAAGTAACAGTCTGCTAAAAAAACAAAGTAAACTGAAGTTAAGAGAGGTCAGGGCAGGGCCAGATAAGAGACAAGTGTCAGAAAAGAGACAAAATGACTGACAACAGCTCAGAGGGAGCTAGGAGAACAGGCATGTGACGATTCACAAAATAGGACTGAGACTGTGGGGTTCAGGCCACAATTCAGGACACTTCTCTTTGTAGGAAGCCAAAGCACCCTGCCTATGGAACAGGGCTCACACAGGCAGGACTCTGACCGTCAATGACATAAGGACTCACTGTTGGAATCGGAAGGCGGCTGTGGGTGTCATGACTGCTGGGTCAGCACTCCATCATCCCACTGAGTAGCCCAGACCCCAAATCTACCATTGTATGAGACTGGTTTCACTTTCTGTCCTCAAAACACTCTTCATTGACACCAAGAACCAAACTGAAGAGAGGTGTGGCTCCAAGGAGACCCACACTTAAGGGAGTGAAGAAAAAACTTGGGCAATACTACCAAAGGGCCCTTCAAACATTACCGGTGAAAATTTAGTGGGGAAAAGTGACTTCTGCCATGTAGGAAACCCCAAATCACACCAGGTGTACCTCCACCCCTATGCATCGATTCATCCTCATACAGCTATCCAGAGTACACAAAGCAAGCTTCTCTGATCTCATTCTCTAACCTCATTTAATTCGTACAATAATCCTGTGAGAGGAGAAAACTGAGGTTTAGTAAAAACAGGCCTCAGGTAAGAGACAGAATGCTCTGGTTTCCGCATTCTAATGCCTGAGCCTCTCACTGGATCAAACTGTCTCAGGTCTTTGGCTCAAAGAATTTCAGGCAAACTAGTACTTACAGACTCTTTAAAGGTTCTCAGAAGCTCCGTTTTATCAAATCAAGCCTAAAACCAACAAGAAACCGTCCTGCCGATCAGACTGAGAGCCCCAACCAGCTGGGCCCAGGTCCTTCCCACACTCCCCAAGTCCCAGAGCTGTCCTTTCTTAGATGTTCCAACACAGTCAGGAAGGAATTATCTCAGCTGTTTTTCTTTATTATACTGCCTGGACTTCTGTATATGTCCAATTTCACTTCCTCCAGAGACCACGGAAGAAAGAAAAGAGAAGAATGACTAAGATGAGACTTACATGAGAAGAAGAAATGTGGCCTGGCTTCAGCGCTCTTGCAACACTCAGTCCACCAGTGAACAGCAACCTCTGCTCTTTAGAGACTTCTCAGCCAGTCCCCACGGCCTTCCCTCTACTGCCTGAATTGTGTACCTGGCTGTTCGGGACAACAGCCTGGCATTGAAGCCATCCAGCTGCTGTACTAGTTGATGAGTCATGTTTTTTCGGTTGGAAAAGAATGACAAAGTTATCTCCTGATTCAGGAAGGCAGCTGATCGTTAAGACATGTGAATACTGAATGAGGAAGCCGCACCTCTTTCCACCTGAGGATGGCTGGATTTCCGGACAAATGTCCTGTGAAGGGTGGGATGGGAGATGGGAGGGATTAGGCCTTTGAAACAATGAAGTGAAATTAAATACCAATTAAATACCAGATGAAGGGTGAGAAACTTCTAGCTTGTGATTCCCAGAACCAGGGCTAGTGGGTGAGGGCAGAATTGTGCAGTTGGTGAACACCAGGTATCTTTCTTTCCTCCCTCCTTCCTTCCTCCAGTAACACTCATCTCTCCCATATTCTTGCCCCATATCCCATAGGATTCTGACGGCCTCACTTCGAGTGAATGAAAACAGGATCTTCGACTGCCTCATTCACCACTGCATTTCTAGTACCTAGAGTAGTGCTTGGCACACCGTGGTGCTCAAAAAATAACTGTTGAATGAGTTGCTAATAAAATAAAAACAAAGCACAGGGCAAGTACCTTCATTCCACAGACTGTGGAAAGTTGAGGTAAACAACCCTTCAATGGTGGGGCCACCGTGCAGCTCCTTCCATTAAACCAAGCTGCCAGCAAGGCTGAAAACCATTCAGAGATTGCACCTTAGTGGGAGGATATTAAAAGTAGAACAGCATTCAGTTTTCAAAGGAATGAACCTGTAAATGGTAAGCAAAGACAATGTTCTTCAGGGCTCTTTACAACTGCTGTCAAATGGTTGACCCTCCAGAAGCTAAGATAGCAGAATTTGGAGGAAAGGTGCACCAAAAAGCCCCCAGCAAGCTATAAATACTTGAGTATGGGACCGGGGTGCCTCAGGAATGTCCCTCTGCCTCAGCTACTCTGAGACAACTGGACTCCTGTGTTCATGGAACTCAAATAGCCAAAACTCAATAATCCCACACCTGTGAAAAGAAGAAGAGATGCAACAGCCTCTTGTACCCACCTAGGCCTCAGCTCCCCAGGACCCACTCACCCATACTCTTCACATGTAATAGTGCCTCTGGCACCCACTGCGGCCCATGTTTTGCGTTGGGACTGATCTGTAATCAGCTCCAGCATGGAGGAGCGCTGGGAGAGGCCTTTACAAGTGTCAGGACAAGGCACATGGACAAGGGTTAACCCCATACAGAACCTCCTCGAGGGCCAGAACACCAGCCAAAAGGGAGTGACGGCTTCCCCTGCCCCAGGCTGAGCCACCTGGGTGAGTGGCCATCTCTCACCTTCAAAGTATTTGAATGACACTTACCATATTCCAGCAGCCGGCACAAGTAATTTAATATGAATGCCAGAAGCCCAATCCCTGGGGACACATACAGGGGACTAGACACCAGCAAAACCCCCTGCTTGACCCAAGAGTGGGGGGAAGGCTCTCTGCACCTCCACACTTATTTACCACCTGTGGCCCTGCTCGCACCAATCAAGCTGCTCAGTCTCTAACTGCCCAGTTCTGAGCAAGCACCTAGAGTTGGCAGCTGAGGGGCAGCTGGTGGGAGCGGCAGAGGATTCTGCACTAAGTTCTCAGATTGAATGGGAGCTGGGTCAAGGGAAGAATGGGGACAGAGTTCAGGTGAAGAGTTGTGGTGGGGACAGCAGAGACGAAAGGACATGGAGATCTTTGTAATAAGATTGGGTAAGGGTGGTAAGAATGGAGGCAGGAAGAGTTGGGGGTTAGTGTAGCAAAGACTTAGGGATGAGGTGTCTTCAGGATGGCTGGAGACAGAAGGAAGTATATGGTAGGCTAGGAAGTTAGGGGCCTAGTCTGTGAGGACAAGACACATGTAAGACTTGGACTAAGGCTGAGATGGGAATTATCCAGAAGAAAGGGGTAAACTCAACAGGGCACCCACTTTGGAGGTGGGTCTTAAATGAAAGGGGGCAGAGGCAGGGTGTCTGGGATGAGCAGATCTTGGGGAGCTGAGCAGGGCGTGTGGGAGACTGGGATAAGAAAGCTGAGCCAGAAAAGGGGAAACCAGAACGGTGGGTCTAGGGGAGGTCTGCGTGGAGCACCAGCATTGCCAGAGGGGTGCGGGGGTGAGGATGAGGTGTGCTACAGCGAGCCTAAGGGACGTGGCCGAGATGGGGGTTGGAACGGGGATAAGTGGGGGTCACGAGTGAAGCTGAAAGACCGGTGGTGAGTGGATAGGGTGGCGGCGGGGGTCGGGTCACGGGTGGGAGAAGACGCAGGGGACGGGCCAGCGGTGGAAGCGCGGGACGAAGTGCGGGGTCCGAGTAGGGCCGGGCGCGGGCTGGGAAGGGTTGAGGGCTCCGAAGCCGGACAGTCTCAGGCAACCAAGGGTTTGGGATCCGGTAGAGGGCTGGAGGCCCACCGCCCGTTCGTGTCTCGGCCCCGCCGCCCCTCCGCTACCCTCCTCGCCCCCTAACCCCTAACTCACCAAACGGAGCGGGAGCGGGAGCGGGAGCGGGAGCGGAAGCGGGGAAGTGGCGTTCCCAGCCGTGGCAGCCCCTTAGCTTCGAGCCGACGCTGCGGCCTCACGGCCGCTGACAACAGGAAGCGGCGCTCGCGGCGCCTGACGCCATCACGCTGGCTCGGCGCTCCGGCCCCGCCCCCGTCCCACAGAGCCAATCGCGGAGCCAGGACGGCCGCGGGGCGGGGCCGGCCCCACCCAGCAGCCGGCCGTTGGGGCGGGGCCGGCCGTTGGGGCGGGGCCGGCCACCACCCCAACCCCGGCAGCCGGCGGTTGAGGTGACCCGGACCCTATGCGTGGTCTGGGTGACTCCGGACCCGGAGTGCCGGCCGGGCTCGGAGAGACGAAGGCACCGTGCCAGGCGGAACGCGTCCGTCCTGCCCGCCTCCCGCAGATCTGCGTCAGACCAGATCCTGGCTTCTGGGTTCCCGACCTCACTCGGCCTCTGCATCATCTGCGCGACATTTGAGCGTCACCTCACCTCCCTCAGCGGAAAGTGTCAGCTTGTGAGTAGGACCGATGACGCCTGCCCTATCCGTGCCCCATCCCCCCATAGGGCATCCGCGCAACCAGGCTGGCAGAGCCCGGGGCCAAATTGGAGCCTCAGCCTGGCGCTTTCAGGAAATGGGTGTAGTTGTATGGTTTTTTTTTCCATCATACAAGTGACATCTCTCTTTCAAATGAACTCAGAACAAAAGGTCATAAGTGGTAAAGGGCAAGAAAGGGGGTGTTGGCAGGACCGTGCCTCGGGCACTTTACACTGGCAGGCCTTGGTCAAGTGGGAGCCTAGAGCCAGAGTGTGGGCCCGGTGTGGGGCAGTGGGGCGGAGCGAGGCACCGCTACAAGCAGATCCCAAGGGCGCACAGGGATGGCTGGGAATGGGCCATTTCCTGGAAGCAGGCTCCGTGGACATCGTCTGGGTGGGGGTTCCTGTGCTCCCTCGCCTCTCCGGGAAGGAAGGTGTCCCTCGTATCTCTCCAAAGGTCTGGTCCCAGTCATCCTTACATTTTTAAAACCGACTGTTGGGGGCGTGACCCCCGACTGTGTGGGGGCTGCCTCTTCAGCAATTCTCTTCCAAGTAATGAAGACCTCCCCTCTTCAATTTTAGGCCAGGTACGGCTGAATATATTCAGTGCAGTTAATGTCCAAGCAGGAAGATTGGAAAGAAGGACGTAGAGACAAACTATTCTCTTAGTGTTAAACTCATTTTAAACAAGGTGGAAAGCAAGGGACTTACTAGGGAAATCCCTTTACCTTGGCAAAAGGATAGTGTTTCTGGTCATAATTGGCACAGCAAAATCATTGGTGGCTTGACACAAGCATACCCTGCCTATAAATCAAGCACATTAGTTATTACACTGAATTTGTGCTCAGCTGCTGTCTGCTGGATTACTTGAAGGGAACTCCTAAGTAATCACTTGTATGCTTTTCAGCAGCTCCTGTCTCCCAACTTCTTATCTTACCTCCCAAAGCTCCCAAACTTCTCTGAAACGTCTGCAGGCTTATCCACCTCTTCTCATCTTGCTCTACATGTCTTTGTGAAGCTGCATAAAACCATGGATTGTGGTGGGGAGGGTAGAGGAAAGGGAAATGCACAAATGCACACACCAAGTGCACGTTTCCACAGAAGATTTTACAAATGGACCGTGAGCCCACCAGGAAGTCTCCAGATGGGGAAAAAAACTCACACTACCATGTCACTGGAGCAATAATAAAGGCAACTGCAACGTGCCTTGGGACCCAAGAGGAGAACTTGAGAGGCATCCTGGAGAAGGCACCTTTTGATCTAAGCCTTCCAGGTGAATAGAGGAAAGGGCATTGCAGGTGAAGGGACGGCTAGGTAAGGGGCCAGGGGGCAGAAATGCAGGCTGAGCTCAGGGGAGGGTGCACCCAGCAGTAGAGAGGAAGCTTGGAAGTGAGAAAAGGAAAGGGGAAGGGGAGGGGGCAGACAGACTGCACAAGGTGGGACAGCGGGATGCACTAACACAGTTGGAGGCCAGTGCAGAAAGAGCTCAAAACACTTGCAAGGGCAGTTCACATCTGCTGGTCTATCAGCTTAGATTTAAAGCACTATTCAGAGTTATTAAAAGCCAGATAGGAGACCTGAAGGCATCAGAATGCTCTGGGGACAGGTCCACAATGCAGATTCCTGAGCCCAACCCCAGCCCTAAAGAGTCACTCTAGGATGGGGTCTAAGAATTTGGGCTTGACCCCACCTCTCCTGTCCTCTGCCCTCACTAGGGATGGACCTGAAACAATAAAATGTGAGAATCCCTGCCCTAAATAAATCCCTTTGGAGGTTACTTCCTGTTAACAAACTTGAATTCTGTCTTCCAGGCCTAATCTAGGAGATGAGCGGTAAGGGAATTAACATCCATGGAGAATGGAAGATCCTACTGGTTGCCAAGTACACACCTGTGATGCACCTTATATTCCTTACCAACCAACTGGAAGGTAAGTGCTGCTTTTATCCCCATTGTACAGATCAGAAAACAGGCTTAAGAGAGGTTAAGCAGCTGGGTGTGGTGGCTCACACCCATAATCCCAGCAGTTTGGGAGGTGGAGGCAGGAGGATCCCTTGTGCCCAGGAGTTCAAGACCAGCCTGAGCAACACAGTGAGACCCTGTCTCTACAGAAAATAGAAAAATTAGCTGTGCATGGTGGTGCATATCTATAGTCCCAGCTACTTGAGAGGCTGAGGCAGGAGGATCACTTGAGCCCAGGAGTTTGAGGTTGCAGTGAGCTATGATGACACCACTGCACTCTAGCCTGGGTAACAGGGCGAGACCCTGTCACCAAAAAAAAAAAAAAAAGAAAGAAAGAAAGAAAAGAAAAAAAACAAACCAAACCAAAACCAAAGCAAACAAACAAAAACCTCAAGAGGCCAGAGTTCAGGGAGCTTCTGGATAGCTGAACAAGTGGAGGTTCCTGGAGGGTGGCATGTTCGGGGAGGGCATGGACACTCCACATCGCTCCACTAATACCTCGCCCTGTGCCCCTCTTCAGCTATATCCTTTATAATAAACCCGTAAATGTAAGTAACTGTTTCCATGAGTTCTGTGAGCCACTCCAGCAAATTACTCGAACTCAAAGAGGAGATCACGGGAACCCCAACTTGAAACCAGTGGGTCAGACGTCCCAAAGGCCTGGACTTGCGACTAGTGTCTAGCAGTGGTGGTGGTGGCAGTTTTGGGGACTTAGCCCTCACCCTGTGGGATCTGACAGTGTACCCCAAATCCACGAGGATCTCACCAGACCTAACCCCATGCATTTCTTCATCTGGGTGCTCATTTCTATTCTTTAAAATATCCTTTGTAATAAATTGGCAATAGTAAGTCAACTGTTTTCCTGGATTCTGTGAACCTTTTTGGCAAAGGATAGAACCTGAGGAGGGGGTTGTGGGACCCTCCAGTTTATAGCCAGTTGGTCAGACGCACAGGTGACATCCTGGACTTTCGATTGACATCTGAAAAGGGGGCAGTTTTGTGGGACTGAACCCTTAGCCTGTGGGGTCTGACGCTAAGTGTCAGAATTGGATTGTACGACACCCAGTCAGTGTCCACAGAGAATTGGAGAATTGCTTGGTGTGGGGACCCGTCCCCAGATCTGATGTCAGAATGAAGTACTAAGAATGAGAGTAGTGGAGAAAAACAGTTCTCTTTTTTATATGCAGGTAGTTTTAAAGTATGTCCACAAGCTCCTTCTTCAAAAGGTGGAGTCTAAATCCCCTCCCCTTGAATGTGGGCTGCTTGTAGCGACTGACCTCTAACTATCCATGTTGTGTGGCAGACGTGACGCTGTGTGTCTTCTGAAGCCATGTCGTGAAAAGGATAACTTCTGCCTGGCGCTGGCTCTGTCTCTACGTCACGCGCTCTGGAGGACGCCAGCCATCGTGCTGTGAGGACCGTCACTAAGGTAGTGTGTGCACAGGCTCATCTGGGGAGGAACCGAGGCCTCTGACAAGTCGCCAGTGTGCGAGTGAGTGAACTACCCGGATGTGGACACTCCAGCTCGAGTTCCATCTTCTTCCTGGCCTCTCCCCAGGTCACCTCACCTTCCCTCCTCTGAACCGCCACGTTTCTTTTCTGTATTATTGTTGCTGTAATCATACATTGCCTCATTTCATCATCTTTCAAAAAAACCTCTCATTTCTCTGACAGGTTTCAGCGGACTCAGTGAGGATTTTCATTCATTTAGTAGCTGTCGGCCTTGTGTCCACCTCTCCCTGTCACTCAGGTCTCCCTTAGGAGCTGGCCTTCTGAGCTGTGGCTGGCCCACCAGGAATGGAGGCAGGCATGTTTGGTACTCCCTGACCTGGGCACCCATTCCCCGTCCAGGCTACAGCCAGGGATGTGCACCTGGCCCAAGGAGAGGCAGCTTATCTACAGGCTGGCCAGGCCAAGACTCTGGGCTCAGGCAAAACTCTGCCCAATCTAGGACAAGCTGCGCAAAGCAGAATCTCACTCTTGGTAGTTTTAAATTAGAAATATGGGAGGCATTGGAGACTAGTAAATATTGTACAAATTTGAGATAGTGTTACATAAAAACTATCTAAGCCTCACATTGTGTACCAAGTTTGAAATAATGTAACTATGTCAAAATAGGAAGCCTGAGCTGCCTGGAATCTTGGTCCGGATGTTGGGAAGCCTAGAAGGACAAGGATCTCTAGTCTTGCTTTACTGTCAGCTTCCTGTTTATGTCCAACGCTCAACGAAAAATCAGCACCCACCCCATTATAGAGTTTGGGCTGGCATGTGGAGTTTCCATCCTTGTGACTAAAGAGCTTGGTACTGTACGTGGCCCATAGCTGATGCCCAGTAAACAGTAGCAGCCAGCACCCTCACCATCAGTATTGTTATTACTGTTATTGACTCTCAGACGGCAGTCATGGGTTCTACTTCCCTGTCTCCCTACACCCTACAGCAGGGAAGCCTAATGGTTAAGAGGCTTGGGAGTCTAACAGTCCTAGGTTCAAACCCTAACTCGTAGTATTGGATATGTGGCCTACGTTCTTGGAGCCATTTCTTTATCTATCAAATGATGATGGTCCCATGGATTATTGGGCTAAATGATACAAGGCTGTAAAATGCCCAGCCTAGGGCTTGGCAACAAGTAAGCAAATTGTAAATGGTGGCTGCCACCACCACTGCTTCCTATGATTATTACTATTCAGTCTTCTGCTTTAAACTCAGTAAGTGTTTTCTGTTGAGATAGGGTCTCGCTCTGTCGCATGGGCTAGAGTGCAGTGGCGTCATCAGAACTCACTGCAACCTCAAACTCCTGGGCTCAAGTGATCCTCCTGCCTCAGCCTCCCGAGTAGCTGGGACTACAGGCACGCGCCACCATGAGGAGCTAATTTTTCTATTGTTTGTAGAGACAGAGTCTCACTATGTTGCCAAGGCTGGTATTGAACTCCTGGCCTCAAGCGATCCTCATGCCTCAGCCTTTCAAACAGCTGGGATTACAGGCGTGAGCTACCTCACCTGCCCTAAATGTTTGATGGCTCACTGAAGTCAACACACAGAGAAAGACACTCGTTTTTCGTTCTTAGTAAGGAACTTTCGGAGGTCACCGGGGCAGGCATCAAGACAACAGGTGTGTGTCTTGCCCAGCACTGGTGAATGGATCGGCCAGGTGGGGAACTGAGGGCCGTTCACTTTGCCAGACCCCTCACCAGCATACATGCTGGGCTGCTCCCCAGCCGAACGGCTGGGCCCGCTGGGGCTGGCTGTGCTGTTCTTCCGTGGTGTGCGCAGCTCTTCGTCTCTTATTGAACTGCCACCATTCATTCAGTTAGGCAGAGTGTCAATTCTTGCTCATTCAGATTTTCTTTTACTCACTAATGTGCTTAACTCTCACCACTTACTAAATGTGATTTACTAATGACTTTTTAAATACGGAGTAGAGGAACTCTTGCATCTTCTGCAGAGTTGCACTTGTGTTACCACTTGGAACAAGGCAGCCATGGATCTGCGTTGGGTGAGGCAGCAAGTGGGTGGATTTGGTGCTGGGCGGTGCTGGGGGTGCGGGAGGGTCAGGAGTGGCCAGGGCAGAACCTGTGAGTGGAGACGCAGCCCCTCCAACGAACGCGTTTTCTGCGAGAAAGGCTGCAGGAGGGCTGTCTTGGGAAATTACTGCTCTCACACGTTCTTCTTTACCTTGCCCCCCAGCACCTCCCCGCTAGCTATCCAAGGCTTGGGATTTTTAAAAGGGAAACACAAACAGAAAAAACCAATGTGAATTTTCCAGCTTTAAAAGGTGGAGAATTCCCTACCAAGATAGGACACACATTCACACAGGAGTTTGAGGGCCTGGGAAAAAAGACAGGACTCGGCCTCACAGTGCAGGGAGGCTCAGCGATCCAAACATTCTGGCTACCCCACTGACCCTGTGAGAGGGGCCAGAAGGTGGACGACCCCTGTGGGCAGGAGGTCAAGTATGTCATAAATGACTGGTTCTTGATGAACCAGGGAGAGAGCCCCAGAACAACTGTATTTGAGGATGATATGTTCTCAGGTTCCCAGAGGCTGACTAGGCTGGGCAATGAGGCGGGGGAGCCCCTGGGAGTCCTCTGCCCACACTGCCCTTGGGGGAGTGTTGGCCAGCACCAGGGATTCTGGCCTCAGTCCTGTGTTTCTTTCCTATGGCCCTTGTTACTTGTAGATAAATATTTAACTAGTTACATTTTAATTTCTTACCATATGGGTGGAATTGGCAATGGATACAGTTTAGTACGAGAAAAATAAGTCTCTTACAAGCAATGCTGAGAAGCCAATGTTAGAGAATTTATTGACAGGCTGCCTGAGGCAGGCTGGGGCACTATGCTTCCTCCTCCTCCTCCTCCTCCTCTTCCTCCTCCGGTGCTTCAGCTAACTCCACCGGTGTGGTCACCACAACTTCCCTGAGCTCCCTGGGATAGGAAGACAACACCAAGGCTTTTACTCTTGAAAGGAGCAATTAAACTTTTCATTATCCCTCATTTTAGATACGATTCTAAATTGTCCCCAGCCATTTACCCTGCATCCTTGTTGACAATCTCCTCATCAAAAGACTCCTCGTCGTGAAGCTTCTCTGCCATATTTTTCTGGCGTGTGGCACTGAGAGGTCTGTACATATCCCTAAGCCAAAGTGGCCACCATCTCCAGGAAAAGCCCCTTGGGGGAAACACACAAGACAATTAGTGATTCCTGCCATGTTCCAGGTCTCTCACGACGTACATCTCTGGTCTTCTTAGGACTAAACGTGCACCTTGGTCCACAATCACAGTGAGCAACATCACTACAGACCTGGGATCCTGAAAATAATTCCATGTGTGCTGGATTCCAGAAGCTCTCCATCTCTGTCCAAGAGGGCCCCGCAATGTCACTGGGGAGACCTTTGTGCATGGCTTGGCATGGAGTGCAGGCAGGATTTTCAGCCCCACTTACCTGCTTGGCCACATGCTCTTATGCAGTGAACAAACCACACAACCATACAGGGCAGAAGTGTTTTACTCTGTCGAGAAGCGTGTTACATCAGTCCCTTTCCAACTTAGTCCCACATGCAGCATTTGCTGGGGAGCGAGGGACAAAGTGCTTCTATTTTCCTAGAAGCTTTGTCCCATAAGTTGAGTCACATCAAGCAAATGCCTGGGTGTAGCTAGCAAAGTTATCTGTCTTACAGATTTTCATACTGCAGGCTGTCACTGGGGAGTCAGCTGTGAAATCAGTTTAAAGGACAAAATATTCTTTTTGAATATGAACAGAATGGAAACAAATCAGAGTGCACTGTTTTAGAAACTATTTATGTCTACACAGCATATGTGTATTGTTTGTGATATAAAATGCAGCTCACAGCCCAAGTAGAGTATAATCAATGGAGAAGCCCCCAGCTGGAAAGGGACCACGCTCTCTCTGATACTCACTAGCAGTGTGACCACGGGGCAAGATAATTGCCCTTTCTGTGTCTCTATTTCCTTCTTATAAAAGGAAGAGACAAACTACTGTCTAAGGTCTCTCCTAGTTAAACTTCTATGAGGTTGAGATAAAAGGAATAGAGAGTGGGGTCCCAAAAACCAGGAGGATGAGAAGGTAGGTTTTCCTGCCACTCTAGAGGGAGGATTCATATATTCTACCTTCCATCAGCCTTGAAGGAGACTAGCTCCCTTGCCCCCATATCATGTGGCCTTCCCTATCTCTTCTCCAGAGCCTATGAAAAGGCCTCCGGCCTGGCCTGATGCCCACCACCAGCAGGGACAGACACAACCACAACTCCCCCACTTTCCCTTGAAGGACTGGTGACAGCAGGTGCGTCCTTGCCACTCCTGTCCAACTCAGCTTTGGCTGGGGAGCTAATTTTGCTGGAACCAGGCAAAGCACTAGGGTAAGTTAGTATTCGTCCTGCCTCTGGCAGTTTCCTCACTGTAAAATGAGGGGACTGAAATAGATGAGTTCTAAGTTCTCCTCTAGTTCTAAAATTCTAATTTAAAAATCGGCAGACCAATATTTACCTCCTCGAGGATCCTTGTGATGATCTTCTATAATAAATCTGTTTTGGGAGAGAACAATCATAATGGCCACTATCTCCAAATCTTTGTTCATTTCTTTTAAGTCTTATCTACCCAGTGGGGTAACTTCTTTTTATTTATTTTTCAATAGAGAAGGGTCTCACTCTGTTGCCCTGGCTAGAGTACAGTGGCATCGTCATAGCTTACTGTAGCCTCAAACTCTTGGGCTCAAGTGATCTTCCTGCCTCAGCCTCCTGAGTAGCTGGGACTACAGGTGAGGCTAAGAGATAACTTCTTTGAAGACAGGAATTCTTCTTTTTTTTGAGACAGAATCTTGCTCTGTCACCCTGGCTAGAGTACAGTGGCATGATCATAGCTCACTGCAACTTCAAACTTCCAGGCTCCAGTGATCCTCTTGCCTAAGCCTCTCAAAGTTGCTGGGACTAGAGGTGCGTGCCATGACTCCTGGCTAATTTTTCTATTTTTAGTAGAGATAGGGTCTCGCGCTTGCTCAGGCTAGTCTTCAACTCCTGACCTCAAGCAGTCCTCCTGCCTCACCCTTCCAGAGTGCTAGGATTACAGGCATGAAGCACCACTGCGCCTGGCCTGAAGATAGGAATTCTATCCTGTTTAATTATTCTTTGACTCTTTCCTTGGTATCTTCAGGGTACTGGTTCCAAGATCCCCCTCACCCCTGTCCAATACCAAAATCCAAGGACCCTCAAGTCCCTATATAAAATGGTACAGTGTATGTACATAACCTATGTACATCATCCTATATACCTTAAATCACCTCTAGGTTACTTATAATATCTAATACAATGTAAATGCTATGTTATTACACTCTATTTTTTATTTTATGTTATTCATTCAAATATTTTGATTCACTGGTTGGTTGAGTTTGCAGATGTGGAACCCGATAATGCAGAGGGCCAACTGTACCTAGCTTGGGGTCTTGTATGCAGCTGGCACTTAATACATTTTATTGACTGTCTTAGATAACAAATAATTCCTCATAAAAACTCTTACAATTAGGAAAAAAAGGAAACATCCTTAACTTGATCAAAGTGCCTATCACAAACCTAAACAACAGCACTGTTTTAAAGTCAAGAACAAGAGTAGGACGCCTGCAATTATGGCTACTACTCATCATTGTTGAGGAGGTCCTGATCAATGCAATAAGAAAAATAAACGGGTTGTAAGCATTGGAAAGGAAGAAACAAAAGTATCACTATTTGCATATGAAATGATAGACAACCTAAAATGCCCAAGAGAATCAACTTTTTATTGGAAGTATATGAAAATTCAGTAAGGTGGTTATATACAAAAATCAAGAGATCAGCACACAAACTTCAATAGCTTTCCTGTGTATCACCAATAACTAATTAGAAAATGGAAGAAAGAGTCCACTTACAAACACAATAGAAATGTATAAAGTATTTAGGAACAAAGATACAAAGATCTTTTACCTAACAGGAGATGCAAGGTCTATGTGATGCAAACATGAAAACTCTTCTGAAGGACATTAGGAAGAAATGAATACACACCATGAGATACCATGTTCCTAGAATGATATAAAGATGTCAATTCTCAAATTAGTCTACAAATTTAATGTGATCCTCTTCCAATCCCAGGATAGTTTTTTACAAAAACTGGCTAGCTGATGTTTGGTAGAGAAAATATGCAAGAATAGCTATGAAATGTATGAAAAAAATAAGACCAAAGAGAAGGAGGTTGACCTGCCAAATATTTAACTCAAAATATGTCACAAAGCAACTGGAATTAAGTAGTATGACACTGGTACTGGTGCAGAAAGACAACTGGATCAATGGAAGAGAATGGATTACAGATATAGATGGTATTTTAGGTCAGTGAAGAAAGAATGAATCATTCAATAAAAATTATTTTAAAACAATTGGATATTCATGTAAGAGAATAAAAGATCCTCTACCTCAGCCATACTAAAAAACAAATAATAAAACAAATTCCATATGTGTTAAAAAATTTAAATAATACAACGTCATGAAAGTACTAGAAGAAAATATCAGGGACGGCCTCTTTCCCAGCCCCCACACCAGGTAAGCCGTGAGGTGAGGGCCGCTGATGGGATGACTCAGACTACAATCACACCTGCTCGTCATAGCTTTTGTTCCCTTTTCCACTGGATTGTTGGGCTTGTTGATTTATAACACTCTTTTGATATTAAATATATCAATCCTTTCAAAGGTTTTCATTGTATTTCAATGTTTCAAATACTTGCCAGTGTTTTTGTCTTTAAGGAGGCGGAATGGTAATGAAGAATGCAGGCTTTGCAGTGAGCGGGATCTGGGCTCTGTGTTTGGTTTTGCTATTGGGGCCTTAAGTTGATCTCCTTCATCTGTACAAGAGGGATGATGGTCTCTTCCTCACAGGAGCGTTGTGAGGATTAAACCAGACAGTATATGGAAAACTCTCCAGCACATGCTTGGCCTCCCCCAGGGCTAAGTTTGCCAATGGCCTCACAGACAAGGTGGTCAAATCCACCAAAGGTTTCTGCCTGTGCTATCAGGCGTAGAAAGCTCTTTTCTGTCACATGAGTATAAAAATATTCCTTCTATTTTCTTTCTAATGCTTTTCTTTTTTTACGTATACTGATATATATTTAAGGTGAGAGATAGGGATCTGCCATTATGTGTCACCCAAAGAGTTAGGCAGAGCTGTTCTATTTCCATTTGTTCATTTTCTTCCACTGCTTGGAATATGAAAAGGTGACATTTCAAAAGTCTTAGGAACACATGGATTGTCTATTGCCAGACTCCATATGCTAATTCAAATACTAGGTTGCATTATTCCTCATTGTGGAATTAACAAAATGCCACATCCCTCTTCCTGAAAATGCCTTTGTCTACTAAAGGTAAAACACTACATGCTACCTTATCCTCAAAAAGCTTACCATCTAAGTGGGGAGAGGAAATAATGAAAAGATATAAATACAAATATAAGGTTAAACTGTACATAGAAACTAAAAGCAGTAGAGGAGTTTATAGGAATTTTTTAAAAAAATCAAAAGGCCACATGCCACCTGGAGATGATGCAGAGGGTACTGTCTGGGTAATGGCCAGGGACCGTCTTCCTGAGGCCTTGACAAACTGACCCCATGCTGGTCCCTGCTTCCTGGGCTCCGAAATCAGACTCTGTCCTCAATTCACTTCTTCCTCCTGGAGCAGTGTCACCATACCAAGATCACAAGACTGACCAACAATCAGAATGCCAGATCATGCCTTACCAATGAGAAATACATCTGCTCCTTAGACAAAACCTCTGTGGAGAGAGGCCTCTGCCGCACGCTCAAGTACAACCAGAAAGCGACTTGGTGAAAACGGAATTAGAACAAAAGGAATCAGCAGAATACAGAGTTTAATGGAAAGGGCTGAGGTGCCGGATGCAGCCATCTCCCCCTAGGCACAGTCTCAGCAGTGGGCCTGACCCCACGTCAGCCGCCTGAGGTCGTGTGTGCTCTCCTGCCATGGTTGGATGGACGCTGCCTACGCTGGTCTCTTTTTCTAAGTTTTTACTACTGACCAGCCTCCTGCAGATAGATATGTTTTTCTTTAGATAAGTTAATACAGGTTGAGTATCCCTAATCTGAAAATCTGAAATCCAAAATGCTCCAAGGTCTGAAATTTTTGAGCACCAACATGAGACTCCCAGAAAATGCTCACTGGAGCATTCTGGATTTCAGATTTTGAGATTAGGGATGCTCAGCTGGTAAGTATAATGCAAATATTTCAAAATTTGAAAAATCTGATATCTGAAACACTTCTGGTCCTGAGGATGCAGATAAGGGCCACTCACCCCGTACATTCCGCCAGGTTCGCTCCTGTCTCATGGGCCAGGGAGCCACTGGTCCTTGCAGCTCTGCTCTGCTTCATGTGCGGACCCAGGGGTTTCTGTCTCGGATAGCCGTCTTTAAAAAACTTGTTTGCCACATTTTTAAGTTCTCAGGGGAGGGGAAAATGCTTCACCATGGCCTCTAAGAAATGGTGACAAATCACACAGAGGGACTAGGCACAGGAGGGCTGGAGTATTCAAGAAAGGCATCAAGAAGAAAGATGAACTTGAGCTGGCTTTTGACAGATTCACAGGATTTCCACAGGCAGAGTGAAATAAGAGAACTGTAGATGGGCAGAGGTGCAGACGAAAGCAGGGATGGGCAAGGTGTAACTGGGGTACGGTGTGGGGCTGCCTTGGCTGGAATGGAGGGCGGCCACGACAGGAGAAAAGGTAAATTAGGTTGGATTGGTAGGGTAGAGTCATGATTGTCACCTTATTAAACCAGTCTTTTAATATGCTAGCACCTACCTGTTGTGAAAAGTAATAGGCCATTATGAAATTGAAGAAAAGGTAAATGGAGGCAAGCTCCAGGAAGGAGCCACCGTAAATATGACACACCTTGGAGTAGTAGCTGGATGCAGGGTTTAGCCGCAGGGCTTTAACTGGACCTATTTAGACAATGCCTTACACACTGGAGGAGGATGCTACCTGAATCTAATGAATCTACAAGATGATACTTCTATCTTTGCCTGTGTCCTTTCTCCCCAGGGTGATGACAGCTCAGTGAGGGTGGAGATAATATAGTTCAGCAACAAAGAAAGAAATCAGTGGTAGAATGAGAGTGATTGGTGAGTACATCAAATTGTTGACATAGTTTTGGATTGGAAAAATTTTGCTGTCATATCAACTTTAGCTTTCTTAAATTTAACTTCTCAAAATAGCATCGTGGTTTGTTAACTTGGTTTCAATCCACAGTGATCTCCTGGGAGTGGGGTTACTTTAAAAATCCTTGGTATATACTTTGCAATAAAAGAACAAAGCATACCTCAGTCTTAGTGACTGAAGAGGAATGTCAAGTCATAGTAGGTAGGAAAGTACATTTGATTTTCAATTCATGGGTTCTGAATCTATCGTAAAGGATGTATTCTGGAAACCTGAATTAACTGTTGTCCTTACCTCAATGAGACAGAAAATTATAATCAAAATCATCACTATTACAGTCACAGATATTGCCAAGATGAGTTTGTTGTTATAGCCGTATCCTGGAACTTTTTTAGTGAGCTAAAAAAAAGGAAAGAACAATTAAAAAAAAAAAACCAAAACAAACAGACAGAAAGGATGAAAGCTAACTATTCAAAACCCCTTTCTTCAAGGTAAGTAGCTTACAGGTTCTTAAAGAACATACCAAATCTAATGTGTTACATAATCTTATTATCAAGCATTTTGCTCTACAATTTCTTTATCTTGAGTATTAGGTCTGTTTCATTCCCTAAATGAGCAAAGTGGGAGATCAGTGTCATGGCCAGGACAAAACATGGACTTGTCTACCCGGGTCTTGCTGCGTGGGTGTTTTCATGGCCTGTGCTAAACGATGGAAAAGTCCATCCTGTTTCTGCAGTTGTCCTCACCTCACTTGACTCCTGCTCTTTCTGCTCGCTCTGGGGTTCTGTGTTCTCATTGATATAGTTCTCGGTTTTCTATTGATCCGTGTCCCATTCTGCCTTGGATACTTTCACTTCTTGCTGCTCACTGAGAAGCTTCATCAGGAGGCCTGTTCTAGAGATGAGCTTGGCACAGGCCAAGTGCACATGGCTCTCAGAACAGTCCATTTTCAAAGTCCGGATGACGTGAGCAATGAGCCTTCGCACGTCCTTATTGGGGATGAGGGATCGTAGCTGCTGGTTTAGCTGAATTTCAAGCTGATCACCTGGGGATGGGCGCGTGGGATAATTAATGTCGTGGGGCATGGGGGTGGAGTCAGCGCCCGTGTTGTGGTATTCCCACTGGGGTTCACTGGCTCGTTTCACAGTTGGCATTATGTTGAATGCAGCCCCAGTGGACCCTGCAGTGGAAGGACTCTCGTAGGTTGTGCTTTCAGGGACAGCTTCTTTGGGCACAGCAGTGCTTCCTACAGAAATGTTTTCTTCAAAAGTATTTCCTTCAGGGGATGTACCAGTGTTTTCTGTAGAAACTTCTGAAAGGGAAAATAATTCTGGAAAAGGATTCTCCTGATGACTCGGGTCTCCTGAAGATGAAAAAGCTTTACGTGAAGGGGAATTTATGAGGCGCCTGACTGGAGAGAACGGAGGCCTGTTTGCAAGTACCAGTCTTTTGAGCGAACTTTCCTTTTTGACCTCTTGACTTAGTTTGTCCTTGGGTGTCCTATGGGCCACATGGGAATGAGTTTTATGAAAGTGGTATTTTTTTCTGGAATGTACAATTGGCTTAGCAGCCTCCATACTTTTAACTCTAGCATTTGCGTCTTCTAAAACAAAAATGGTGTCGGTCAAGTCTTTTGATTTGTTTTTAACCTTAGGTGGGGGTTTTGCAGTGGTGGGGGCAGCAGGCACGCCGACCGAGTCCTGTTTCAGTAAAGAAGAGACAGCTGCCTTATGCTCCTGCGTGAACGAAGGCTTGGTGTGGAAGGAGCTTCCCACAAACCTCTTGGGGCTCTGCACCGCGGGAAGCTGTTCCAGTTCACTCGGGACTGGTCTCCCAAGCCTTCTGGCTTCGGCAATTTCCTTTGCGATTGGCCAGGCACTCTGTTTCCTCCTGATTCTCTCCTCTTCTAGGAGCTTTTTCCTTATGCCCTTGGGCCCCTTGAGGACTATCTTCATCCTCTGCCGCCTTTTCCCTGTACCCTCAGTCTCTGCCAGGCTGTTTTCCTGTGGTTGAGCAGTTTCTAATTTTTTGGGAAAGATTTGGCGTTTAAATTGGGGACCTAAAAGGCTGGACTGCATAAGCATGGCAGCTTTTTCTTTCTTTTTAACATCATCAATTTTTTCTTGAATTTCTGCATCTAATAAATTTTTCAGAAAATAGAGTTTCCTCAGTTTGTTTGTGTAAACTGGATTGTTGGATGCAGGTTCAAGAGAGGGGGTCTTTGTATTGCTTTGCAGATGACTCAGGGGCTTGTCTCCATCTTGTCCATTTGAAAAAAGCAGTTTAATGAACGGTAATAACATTGACTCTACATCTTCTAGATTTCCCTCTGAGAAGTAAGGCAATATGTAATTTAGTGCACTAATAACATCGCTTTCGTCATTGAAGTCCAGCGGCTCGTTTGTGAAGCCTGACAAGCTGATGGCAGTTTTATCCGAGGGTTTCTCTGGCTCAATAGTCAGCTCAGTGCTGGTGTGCTTCTTCCGGGCCTGTAATACCTTCATGAGCGATTCTTCTGTATTTCCCAGAGATGCTTCTTCACCTGTCAAAAAAGGAGAGACGGTTTTTGATAATGGAAGACGGATGGAACAGCTTTTTGTCAGTCCACAACCATATATCCCAGTCAAAGAAATTATCAGTCACCAGACAGGTGAGTGCCATTTAGAGAGGAGAAAAACTAACCCAAACTTAAACCTATGAGATGGCAACAGCAAAAGGAGAAAGAGGCATCTTTTGAAACAGTGGCTACCTACTGAGAACATTTCATAATGTGAAATACAGCAACTCTATTTAGGATTATTCCATTGGTCCGCGAGGGCCCAGCCCTCGGCGGAAGCCCAGAGCTCCCCACTGAGCCAGCCTCTCTGCGGATCTGCTTCCTCACGCCCCGTAGCCCGTGCTGTCCTGCCTCACATGCAGGGGGCATGCTTGCGTTCTCGCTGCCATCACAGAGGAACAGGACGAAAGACAGTCCTCTGAGGGGAGGAGAGCAGAGGCCCCACGCCCACTGCTAAGAGGTTGTCCCCTGGACGCGGCCTTCTCCGCCTCCCCCGCCAGTTCCTCCGCGTGGCCCCTGCTGCCATGTGTACTGGCACCCGGAACGGGAGGCTCTCCACACAAAAACCAGTAGGTCCATCCCGGGTCTTTCCTTACATTTGGGCAGGGATCTCGGGTGGACGTGAAGAGAGTTTTAATTTGCCAGATTGTATGCCTATGTGGAATGTTCAATAAATTTAAGGAATGACAGAAATTTCTGGATAAACATTACTTGAGGGCCGGGCGTGGTGGCTCACGCCTGTAATCCTAGCACTCTGAGAGGGCGAGGTGGGCGGATTGTTTGAGCTCAGGAGTCGAGAGCAACCTGAGCAAGAGCAAGACCCCCGTGTCTACTACAAAAATAGAAAGAAATTAGCTGGACAACTAAAAATATATAGAGAAAAAATTAGCCGGGCATGGTGGTGCGTGCCTGTGGTCCCAGCTACTCGGGAGGCTGAGGCAGGAGGATCGCTTGAGCCCAGGAGTTTGAGGTTGCTGTGAGCTACGCTGACGCCACTGCACTCTAGCCCAGGCAACAGAGTGAGAGTGTCTCAAAAAAAAAAAAGCATTACTTGAGGCAGAAGGGAAAAAGCAACTTTTGTCAGATGCCTACTTTGCTTTCATTTCATTTCTGTAATTTCCAGCTTTACTTGGGGTACCAACCAAAGCTTCTAACTGCGTGAAGGACAAGTGTACCATGGTGTAGCTGGGTTTCTTTTCCAGAATTAACAGTTTTTGTGGTGGTGGTGAGGGTGCAAGGAGTAGGTAAGCACTATGAGAAAGAAGGAACATGGGCTTGTGGAGAACCCAGAGTTGGGGACAGAAGACCTGGCAATAGGCTGCAGCACTTAACGCCTCTGACCTTGTTTTTCCTCATCTGTAAAACAAGATTAAAAATGTTTGTTCTGCCCACCTCTGGGGAAGAAGGGAATAATGTAATACAGTTGGTGAAGAACTGTTGTGGAAAGTGAGCAACACTGTGTTTATATAAGTAGCAAAGTGTTCTTATTGATTATCTGCCCCGTGTCACTGGTAGAGACCCGTATTCAAGTTGTCTGGACATGAAATCAGTCCCATTTTGGAAGTCATGAAGTTAGCACTAATAAACCCAATAAGTTGAAAAACACTTAAAAGCACTGAGTGTTTTCTCTGTGGCTAGAAAAGCTTAAGATTCAGAGCAAGTCCAGAGTTGGACAGTCTAAGAATGGAAAAGCCCTCCATTCCGTTAGAAGAGCCAGGTAGCATTTTCTGGCTGTGGAACCAGAAACTCTCAGGCTCCAAATAAAACAAAGTCACTTTTACTCTTTTATAAAATTATAAAAACAAACAAACCAAAACCAGATCTACACCTGTCCCATAAGGCAGAGGGCACTTGAGATCTAATGCATATAAAACCAGTTTATAAACTGCGATGTGCTGTGTGGACAAGTTGTCACCAGGGGGCAAAACACCAAGCAAAGAGCACAGTACACAGTTGTGGCTGATAATGTTATGCCCTTCCCCTTCCATTCCTTCCTCCTGGTCCTTTATGGATGTGGGACTGTTACATTATTAAGTTACATAATAATAACCGAGAACTTGACTTTCAGCAAGGAAGTAGTTCAGAAATTTAGGGAGTTTAACTCTGAATGAATGAATAAAAATAAAGCAATGACATCATTAGCTTAAAAACTATCAATTAACAATTAAAAATTAAAAAGCACATAAAAATTTAAATATTTATCATCAGGCAATTTAGACTCAGGACAATCTGCGGTGCTTGTCAGACATGCATTCTCACAATGTAACTTCACTGTCTTGCAGACAGCCTCAATATTACTTTTAAATTGGCAGAGGCAGCAGGCCAGACAGCTAGGTAAGATCCTATAAATGGAAACAGAGAATTAAATTAATGTAAAGGGGTTACTTCAGTTGGTAGAAGAGGCAGGCCAAGGCTACCACAGGCGTAGGCAAAAAGGGGTTCTTGAGGCATATGGCCTGGTCAGTTGTTGGGTAGGAACCAGATGGCCAATAGGAAGGACAGAGGTGGGTGAGCATGGCAGTGGGTATGGTATGCCTAGAATAAAGGTGATAGAGATTAGAGTTGCCAGGAATGGTAGCTTACACCTGCAATTCTAGTCCCATGGGGGGCTGAGGAAGGAGGACCATTTGAGGCCAGGAGTTCAAGACCAGCCTGGGCAACATAGCAAGAACTTGTCTCTTAAAAAAATAAAAATAAAAATAAAATAAAAGGGATTAAAATTGGGTGATTTGATTTGTAGTTTAATTCAGAAGTTATCTTCTCCCAACTCAAAAGTCTCAATTTGGATTGAGAGTACACAGCAAGAAGACCGACTTCTAAGAAGAGTCCAAATAAGCCCCCAACTTCTGAAGTCCCTTTCTCAATTACTGTTGAGAGTGGTAAATATTAGAAATTACTCTGGGCATAAATAACAGCTTAGTTTAATCCACATTGTGGGGTTACACAATAATGGAGATTGCATTGGCCAAACCTGCACAATTTGAACATTCAAAAGAATAATGACGATAATAAGGTACCACATAATTACTATAAAGAAGAATCCATGAATTCACGTGGATACTGTAAAAGAAAAGGGAGGAGTCCTTGTTTAATAGAATAATGCCAACTAGTAAATGTAGAAGAATGACAGAATTAGAAAAGTGTCATTGTGCAACCACCAACATAATAATTGATTCAGATAGGGATCACCACAGATGCACAGTTGGGTAAAAAGATGCTTGAGAACAGGATCTTCACTGATGCCAAAGTATCACCACAGAGATTATTAGTTACCAAGGGAAAATATGCTTTGACAATGGAGAGATCTGGAAGATAACACCTTAATCAAGTGATTAAACTTAGCATTATGGGCCACCTGAAGTCAGGAGGTAGGCAGGATACATCGCCTATGTAGTATTCTTCCCAAAAATGTTTAACCTGAATCTAATCATGAGGAAACAGACAAATCCAGATCATGGGAGAATTTATAAGACAACTGTCTTAGACTCTTCAGAAGTGCCAGTGTCATAAAAGACCAAAAAAGGTAGAGAAATGTTTTAGACAAAAGGAAACAAAGACATGCCATGCAGTGCCTCATCTTTGATTGGATCCTGGATCAAAACAAAACAGACTTAAAGAATAGTATTGGCTTCTGGTAAAGATGGAGTAACAGGGACATTGAGCCTTGTGCCTGAAACAACCAAAAATACCAGATAAAATATGTTAAACAACAGTTTTCAAGACACTGGGCATCAGGCAATGAAGGACAGTGATCTCTGTGAGATGGGAAGTAAATGAAGTGTGACCTGTGACCGCCCTAGCTTACCGCTTTGAGAGAGTTCCCAGGCCGTGGTGCAGGGAGAGGAAACTCAGGCATAGACCGGTGGACTCTCTGATTAAGGAAATGGAGCTGAGAGTCTGGGAAAACCAAAGTGGCTAGAATTCACACCTTGCAAAGTACTAGAGAGAAAAGAGGCACAGAGAGAGGGAATTCTGGGATAGGCAGAGGGATCGCCTTAGCATTCAGGAAAGCACTGATTGGTGCGTGTGTGTGAGGAAACTCCTGGAGGCTTGGAAAAGAACCACCCAAAAGGATTAGACAGAAGAATACTCAGATACTGCGCAGGGTTAGGAATAGTGCCTGTTACCACAAGCTAGACTGGAAAACCTCGTGATTCATGGGGCAATGGGTACTCTCAACAAACTCAAAATCACAATGTCTAGAATCAAATAGAAAATCACCAAGCATGCAAAGAAGCAAGAACATATGACCCATATTGAAGGAAAAAAGCAATCAATCAAAACCAACTCAGAACCTACACAGATGTTAAAATGACCAGACAAGGACACTAAAACAGTTATTTCAAAAACTTAAAGACTAAAAATGTTAAGTAGAGGCATAGAAGATATAAAACAGACCCAGATTGAACTAGGTATTAAAAACTACAATGTCTAGATGAAAAATACACAGGACGCAATCAATGGCAGATTAGACACTGCAGAAGAAGAGATCAGTGAATATGAAGGCGTTGCAATAGAAACTACCCACATGAAACATAAGAAGGAGCAAAACAAAACAACAAAAACAAACACAGCATCAGTGAGTTTTGCAACAACTTATATTCTGGGCCATAAAACAAATTTCAATATATTCAAAAGGATTCACATCATTCAATATAGGTTCTCTCTTCTCTGACCATAATGGAATTAAATTAGAAATCAACAGAAAGATCTGAAAAATTCTCAAATATTTGGAAACTAAACAACATATTTCTTTTTTCCTTTTGTTTTTCTTCAGACAAGGTCTAGCTCTATTGCCCGGGCTACAGTGCAGTGGCGTCATCATAGCTCTCTTTAACCTCAAAGTCCTGGGCTGAAGCATTCCTCCAGCCTCAGCCTCCCAAGTAGCTAGGACTACAGGCACGTGCCACCACACCCAGCTATTTTTTCTATTTTTTGTAGGCATGGGGTCTCGCTGTGTTGCTCAGGCTGGTCTTGAATTCCTGGCCTCAAGCGATTCTCTCTCCTCGGGCTCCCAAAGTGCTAGGATTACAGGCATGAGCCACCATGCCTGGCCTAAACAACACATTTCTAAGTAACCCCATGGATCAAAGAAATCAAAACGGAAATTAAAAACCATTTTGAACTGACTGAAACTGAAAACACAATAGGCCAACATGTAGGATGATGCTAAAGCAGTACTCAGTTTCTTCAGCTTCTACCTCAACAAATCAGAAAAGGAAGAGCAAATTAATCCCAGAGTAAGGAGAAGAAAGGAAATAAAGAACAAAGCAGAAATAAGTGAAATAAAATGAAAAACAAAAAAATGAAATCAGGCTGAGTTCAGTGGCTCATGCCTGTAATCCCAGGGCTTTGGGAAGCTGAGGTGGTGAGAGGATCACTTGAACCCAGGAGTTTGAGACTAGCCTGCACAACATAGTGAGACCCCATCTCTCCAAAAAAGTTAAAAATTAGCCAGGTGTGGTGGCACATGCCTGTAGTTCCAGCTACTTGGGAGGCTGAAGCAGAAGGATTACTTGAGCCCAGTAATTTGAGGTTGCTGTGAGCTATAATGATGCCACTGCACTCTAGCATGAGCAACAGAGTGAGACCCTGTCTCAAAAAAAAAAAAAAAAAAAAAAAAAATTAAATCAGTGGAACAAAAAGATGGTTCTTAGAGAAGATCAATAAAATTGATAAACCTCTAGACTGATCAAGAAGAGAGGAGACACAAATTATTAATATCAGGAATGAAAGGGATAACATCGCTATAGACTTTATAGATATTAAAATGATAAAGAATTATTATAAAATACTTTATACCAATAAATTCAACTCAAGATGAAATGGACAAATTCCTTTAAAGACATAAATAACTAAAGTTTACTAAAGAATCAATATGTAACTTAAGTATCACTATTAAATTAATTGAATAGGTAGTTTAAAACCTTCCCACAAAGAACGTTCCAATCCTATATGGCTTCACTGGTGAATTCTATTAAACATTTAAGGAAACAATAATATCAATTCTACACAAACTCTTCCAGAAAATTGAAGAGAAGGGAATACTTCCCATTCATTTACAAGGCCAGCTTTTACCTCATCAAAATTAGACAGACAAGAAAAAAACTACAGACCAATATCCCTCATGAACATAGAGGCAAAAATTCCAGACAAAATTTTAGCAAATCAAATGCAATATATACAAAGATGATATATTGTGATGAAGTGGTGTTTATCCCTGGAGTATGCAATGTTGGTTTAATATGTGAAAGAAAGAAAGAAAAGTACGTATGTTAACAATTGAATCCACATGAAGGTCTCATGGGTGTACATCGTTGTATTCTTTCATCTTTCTGGTAGGTTTGATTTGGTCGAAATATAAATTTGGGCAAAAAAGATAACCAAGATAATTGATTAGCCTATCGTTGTGGTTTCCTGGGGCAGTTTCAAGAAGATAAAAAGTAACTGGAGTAAATTCTCAAGGTTAACCTTAAGCAGTGTAGCATGGTGATTAAGAATACAGACTCCATATTAGGCTCAAATACCAGCTCTGCTAATAATGTGAACTTGGACAAATTGCTTAATCTCTATTCCTTAGCCTCCTCATCATGACACCACCTACCTCTAATAAGCTTTGAGAATCAAATGAATCAATACCTGAAAAGTGCCTGGCGCACAGTGAATGCTCAATAAATGTTAACTGCTCTAGTTGCTCACTTGCAGAGGCTGCCAGAAAAGTAATGATGCTCTCCTACCTTGGGTTGTTTGGAGGATTCTCTGCGCCCTCCCAAAGGATGACTTTATTAGGACCACATTAGGACCATGAAAACAGAAGTGTGTTTCATGGATACATATAAGGCTGTGAGTTGGGAGTATGATATGTAGAGTTTTAGATTAAAACTGCATCCAGTAAGTTGGCCTGACACATCTCTCAAATGTATAAAGGATTAATTACAGGTGACTAATGTTATTCCTTTGAGTCCAGTGGAAGCCTCTGATCTTCATATAAAAAGAAAGGACCCAGAACAGTAACCTAGCATTTTATATATATACCATCCTTAACTTTGACACAAAGTTTTTGTTATTCCTTTCCTGGCTCCAAATTTTTATCCTGAAAATTTTCAAATCTACAAAAAACTTGAAAACATACTATAATGAACATCTGCATACCTTTCACCTGGATTCAACAGTTGTGAACACTTTGCCACGTTTGCTTTCCATGTATGTATGTCTCTACATTTTCTGGGCAAACCATTTGAGAGAAAGCTGCAGACATAATGACCCTTCACCGCTAAATACTTCAGCATGCAGCCCCTGAGAACCAAGGCATTTTCCTACATAACCGTGATACTATTACCACCCAAAATGAAATTTAACGTTATATCATTGTTTACTATATATAGTCCATACACAAATTTTCCCAATTGTCCCGACCATGTCATGGCATTTAAAAAAAATCCAGAATCTAATCAAACATTAAACATTGCATTTAATTTTCATAATTCTTTAGTCTCCTTCAGTTTAGAATGCTTCCCCGTCTTTTTAAAATCTTTTAGGGCACTGATATTTTTGAAGCAGTCAAGCCAATTGTTTTATACAATGTTCCTCAATCAACTTGAATATAATCACAAGGGAATATTTTTAGCAAGGACACTTCATAAGAAGTATTGTAGTTTTTATTACTCATTAAAATGTATGAGCTAGAAATTATACAAGTAATGATAAACTTAAAGAATTGTTTTAATATATACTGACAAATCTTTGAGACTGCAAATGACCTGAGCTATAGATTATCCTTATTTGAGAATAATAATTTTTCAATATGCATTAAAGATCATTACACAGCTGGGCGTGGTGGCTCATGCCTGTAATCCCAGCATTTTGGGAGGCCCAGGTGGGAGAGTCACTTGAGGCCAGGAGATCAAGACCAGCCTAGCCAACATAGTGAGACCTGTCTCTACAAAAAACAAAACTAAAAATAAATTAACTGGGCATGGTGCTGCATGCTTGTAGCCCCAGCTACTCAGGAGGCTGAAGCGGGAGAATTGCTTGAGCCCAGGAGTTGGAGGTTATAGTGAGCTATGATCATGCCATTGCACTCCAACCTAGGCAACAGAGTGAGACCCCATCTCTTAAATAAAAAACAAAACAAAAAACTATTACACGTGAGTTAAGACTCACATGAGCTGGCCTACTTACTTTGTATGTATGTGTGTAAACTCCTGAAGACTTCCAATAATAAACTTCAATATGGCAATTGCTTTAATCTCTTTATGGCCTTGGTGGCAAATGGCTACAGAGAATGAGAACACTTTTCCTATCCACTACTGGTCAAGAGGAAAGCAGACAGAACCCCACTACCTTGGACAACTGAGAAAGCTGGTTGATGATGAGGACTTTGACAACCCAGAGAGGAAGGCATCTAGCTAATGTGGAAGACACTGCAAGACGTCGAGAAAGATGAGGGTAGAGCAGTAAGATGGGTCTGACATGGTGAGGATAAGAGAGTGATCTGGCAAAAACCACTGGAACAGAGTGCTAAATGAAGGGGCTTTTTCCATACTAAGCTTGTGTAGTCTTCTCACCTAGCCTTGGAATAACAGCAGGTTTCTATGTAGCTTGCCATATTGGAGGTGGGGTGGCGGCACAATTTAAGCTGCAGTAAGTTGTGTATCAAACTACCACACAGGACCCTAAAGAAATATTTTTTTAAAACTGAAAAAAATTGAAATACGTCACACCATACATGAAAATTAACTCAAAATGAATCATAGACCTAAAGGTATTAATAACTATACAATTTCTGGAAGGAAACATAGGAGAAAAATCTTTGTTACTTTGGATTAGACAATGGGTTCTTTGACAAAAATATCTTAGATAAGACACAGAAAAGCACAAAGCACGCAAGAAAAAAAATTGCTAAATGAGAGTTCATCAAAATTAAAAACTTCTGTTCTTCAGAAAACACTTTTAATAGAATGAAAAGACAAACCACAACCTGAGAGAAGATATTTACTAAACACGTATCTGAAAGGACTTATATCTAGAGTATAAAAAGCACTCTTAAAACTAAACAAGAAAATAAATATCTAATTAAAATAAGGGATCAGATTTGAACAGACAATTCAGTAAAGAAGATATTTGCACATGAATAGACATTCAACATCATCAGCTATTAAAGAAATGCAAATTAAAACCACAATGAAATTCCACTACACACCTACTATTAGAAAGGCTATAATATTTTTTTAAAAAAACTGAAATATAAGGATCTGCTGATGATGTGAAGCAACTGCAACTTTCACACTGCTCATGGGAATGCAAAATGGTACAGCCACTTTAGGAAACAGTTTAGCAGTTTCTTAACAAGTTAAATATGCACTTAGCGTGTGATGCAGCAATCCCACCCCTAGATATTTATTTGCCTGAAAGAAATGAAAGTATATGTTTCATGCATATTAGAGTTTTTAGCAGCTTTATTCATAATTGCCAAAAAACAGGAAACAACCCAAATGTCCATAAACTGATGAATGGATAAACTGATATATCTATACAACTGGAATACTACTCAGCAATAAAAAGGAATGAACAGTTGTCCCTCAGTATCAATAGGGGACTGGTTCCAGGACTCTCTGGAGATACCAAAATCTGTGGATGCTCAAATCCCTGTATAAAATGATATACTATTTGCATATAATCTCCAGTATACTTTAAATCATCTCTAGATTACTTAGAATACCTAATACAGTATAAATGCTATATAAATAGTTGTTATACTGTATTTTTTAAATTTATATTATTTTTATTGTTATATTGTTATATCTTTTATTTTTTCCAAATATTCCCCATCTGTGGTTGGTTGAATCTGTGGATGAGGAGAGGACCAACTGCACTTATAGATACAACAACACAGATAGTAGCATAATCTCAAAAAACTTATGCTAAGTGAAAGAAGCCAAAGACAAAAGGCTACACACTGTATGATTTCATTTATAAGACAGTCTGGAAAAGGCCAAACTATAGGAACAGAAATTAGATTGGTGGTTGCCAGGGGCTGGTGGGGGGAGGAGGGGATTGATTGCAGAGGAACATGAGAAGCCTTTTTAGGGCGACAGGAATGTTCTATGTTGGGAATGTGATGGTGGTTACATAATTATACATTTGTCACAACTCTTTGAACTGTACACTTAAAAAGGGTGAATTTTAGCTTTAGCTAAAGCAAGAGTGAGACCCCGTCTCTACTAAAAAAATAGAAAGAAATTAGCTGGACAACTAAATATATATATATATATATATATATATATATAAAAATATATATAAATTAGCCGGGCATGGTGGCACATGCCTGTAGTCCCTGCTACTCGGGAGGCTGAGGCAGGAGGATTGCTTGAGCCCAAGAGTTTGAGGTTGCTGTGAGCTAGGCTGATGCCCCGGCACTCTAGCCTGGGCAACAGAGACTCTGTCTCCAAAAAAAAAGGTGAATTTTATTACATGAAAATTACACTTCAATAAACCTGAGTTAAGAAAATATAAACCTAAAAAACCAACTAAGTGAAAATAAATTTAAGAAAAAAAATAACTTACAGTTTTTCCAACTCAAGAGTTGCCATGAGGATGTTCTCAATTGTTGTAAATGGGACTTGCGTTGTTCCCAGGTCTCTGAAGGAGAAAGCCCAAACAGTCATGATATGAGCCCCAATGCAAAAATCCTATACTTAAAAAGATATTTCAAGGACTTATGATTACTTCAATTTTGGCTTCTCTATAAAACAAGCCAGCTCAAGAGTTTATTTGCCATTGAAGATAATTCTAGAGAGCTCTTATTGAAGAAATGTGATTATTATGTTCATTTGCATCGTCACATTAATGGCATTGAATAACAGAACTTACATACTTTTTAACCATTATCTTCCCATTTTAGTATTGCATTCACCTCTCTTCATCATTTACTCTATTTTTTCTTTTTAAAATAGTGAACACCTATTCCTCTTTGCTTTCTGGGATAAATGATGTTCCTACGTGCATCTGTACATTCTATATCTGTATGTGTTCTTCAGCACTGCTGTCTTCCCCTGCTGGCTGTCTTGCCCATCATACCTCCTTTCTTAATCTCTTGTCATTGCCAATAACTTTTTTTCAATAGCCTAGTTAAAATTTAAATTATGACTCTTTAGCCTAAATTCAAAATATTTAATCTTTGATGCAAATAAAATACAAGAGCAGAAATCATCTCATGACTCATGAGATTACTGTAATACTTACAGATATTTTAATGCTGGCAGTTTAAAAAGATATGAATCTTCAACAGTGGTCAGAGGATTTTGATTGAGAATTCTGAAAAAATGCAATGGAATTAAAATTACCTGCATTTTCCGTTTGCACGAAACTACATGAAAAGTTGATATTCATTTTTTAGTATGAAACTTGTACGTAAAAAAAAATCATTTTCTGTCTTTACCTATAAATCACCCTTAGACTCTGTAAAACACTCTTCCTTTGGGAACTACCCACATTTCTAAAAGATAAAATGGAGACGAGAAAGAGAAAAAATAGAAAAAAAACAGTGGATAGCAAGGAAAAAATATGCCAATTATTCTCCATAATTCGAGGTGCTTGTCTTTCATCTCCAGAAATTAAAAAAAAAATCACGGTTTAATACACACAGTTAAGAAAAATGTGGACCAAATCCTTGGCTTTAGAGCCAAAGAAAAAGAGATAAATCTAAGAGAAGGGAACTCTCATCACATACTCACACTGTATTCTTGTATCACATCACAGCCTTTGTTACTTTGCACGCAATCACCTGTTCACTTGTCAGTCTCCTGGACTGTCAGCTCCTTGACAGCAGGGACCACACCTTATTGTCATTGTTATACCCATGCCTGGCACAGTGCCTGAAATTTACTAGGTATTTAATAAATGTTTGTTGACAAATAATATTTTGTTTAAATATCAGTAACATGAATAAATTCATTTTTTGATGTAAATTTTGTTCCAAAATGCTGGAACAGATTTCCTTTTCAATTCTTTAAAGCAAGCAAACAAACAAACAAACAAACAAATAAAAACAAAACAAAAGAAATGGGAAGGAAGAGAGAGAAATCTGCCGTTAGGTTAACTCTACTCGGCCGGGCGCGGTGGCTCACGCCTGTAATCCTAGCTCTCTGGGAGGCCGAGGTGAGCGGATCCTTTGAGCTGAGGAGTTGGAGACCAGCCTGAGCAAGAGCGAGATCCCGTCTCTACTAAAAAGATAGAAAGAAATTAGCTGGACATCTAAAAATATATATATATAAAATTAGCTGGGCATGGTGGCGCATGCCTATAGTCCCAGCTACTCAGGAGGCTGAGGCAGGAGGATTGCTTGAGCCCAGAAGTTTGAGGTTGCTGTGAGGTAGGCTGATGCCACGGCACTCTAGCCCGGGCAACAGAGTGAGACTCTGTCTCAAAAAAAAAAAAAAGAATAATAGGTTAACTCTACTCAAGAATCATCAGTATACTGCAGCACATTATAAAAATAACAATTATTACAACTGATATTTATTGCGCTGCAAGGCACTGGTGATTAGCATTTCACATTTAATCCTCACAGTAAGCTTACATGGTAGATTTATTATCGCACTTTATAAATGAGGAAACTGAGGCACACAGAGGTTATATAACTTGTCCTAAATCACCAAGCTAGTTAGAAGCAAAGATGGAATTTAAACCCGTACTGATCGCGAAGCCTGTGTTTATCTTCTATGAAGAAAAGAGGTTTAAAAGTAGCTGTTATTTTAACCTTAGTTCTGAGAGAACTAAATATAAAATGCCATTTCAAACTTCATCCACTCATTGGGGAGAAGCTCTTGAGAATTACATTTCTCTTTTTATTCATTTTCCCTAATCATTTCTCGTGATTAAATATTTAATTAGCCCGTGATCATTGAGACTTTACAAATTTAAAACCATGTTATAGGTGACATCAGTGAAAATGGTGGAGTAAAGACATCTGAAAACTCATCCCTTCATAAAACCAACAACAAAAAATATGGCAAAAGTGTCCAGAATGAACTTTTTCAGAACTCTGGAAATTTGCCTAAAAGCTTGCAGCAGCCCAAGGAGCATTTATTCAGGAAAAATGGCTGACTTTCTGTAAGAACAGTGAGATTGGTGTTGTTTTAGCTTGCCCTAGACCATTCCTGACTCCCCAGCTCAGTAGTAGCCTTGAAAAATAGCTCACACCCCCAGTACCAGAGGGAACAGAATGGAGCTGGATGGAGCTCCTTCAAAGCCTCATCCCCAATGAACTGTCATTATTTGACCTATCTGGTGGTTCCATGGAAGACCTTACTTGAAAGGCTTGTCTTTATTTGACCCAACTACGAGCTTGCAAGTGCTAAAAGCCTCTCCCCAGAGGGTGTCTGTGGAAAACAATTCCAGGAAAAGTGTTTTAACATCACAGGTGCATGAGGCAATGGATAAAAGTTGAGGCAAAAAAAGAAAAAAAGCCTAATTAAAAACCTTAATAGAAAAGGCTGAGGAATAAGATGTCCATAGGGGCTTTGAAACACTCCAACGTATCCTTGGGAAACTGGAAGACCATGAGACATATTCCTGGGAATCTGGAAGGTCATGCACAGGTTTAGGGCTATGAGCATGGTCAGGAAAGACCTGAGAAGTCCCTAAACTCTCATCTCTGGCTGACCCTGAGGTTCTGTACAAGCAGTAAGTGAAAGCTAAGGCAGAGCTGGAAACTACCTCGCTGAGCACTGAAGCTATGCCCTAACATGCACATGATGAACACAAAATGTATAAAGACGTATATGTGACAATAACAGTATAAAGGGACGTGTGAGAGTGGAACTTTAGAGAAGCAAAGTTTTTGTATCCTACTGAAATTAAGTTGGAATTAATCTGAACTAGAATGTCGTAAAGTAAGATTAAATTACTAGAATGTAATCCCAGGGCAACCACTAAGACAAACGACTCAAAAAAATATGGTAATATTGAAATGGTATACTAGAAAATATCTATTTAACACAAAGTAGGCAATAATGGAGGAAGTGAGGAATGAAAAAGACATAAGACATATAAAAAACAAATAGCAAAGTGACAGATGTAGATCCTACTTTATCACTAATTACATTAAATATAAATGGATTAGACTCTCCAATTAGAAGGCAGAAATTGCCAGAATGGATTTTAAAAAACATGATCCAACTATATGCTATATAAGAAACTCACTTTAGATTGAGAGACACAAATAGGTTGAAACTAAAAGAATGGAAAAGACATATAATGCAAACAATAGCCAAAAGAAAAGCTGGAATGACTATCCTAATAACAGACAAAATAGACTTAACACAAAAATTGTTGCTAGAAACAAAGATGGACTTTTATAATGACAAGACTCAATCCATTAAGAAGATAAAGTGATTATAAATATATATGCATCTAAAAACAGAACCCTAAAATATATACAACAAAAACTGACATAATTAAAAAAAATAGATAATTCAACAATAGTGGCTGGAGACTTTCAATAAAGGATAGAACAACTAGACAGAAGATTAGCAAGGAAATGGAAGACTTGAACAACTATAAATGACTAGACATAACAGACATCTGCAGAACACTTTCCCACATTAGGAACATTAAAATAGCAAAAGACACATTCTTCTCAAGTACACACAGAACATCCTCCTGGATAGACCATGTTAGATCATAAGATGAGTCCCAATAAATTTAAAAAGACTAAAATCATACAAAATAGGTTCTCCAAACATAGTGAAATGAAATTAGATATCAATAACAGAAATAAATTTGGGAAATTCACAAACATGTAGAAAGTAACATATTCCTAAATAACCAATGGGCCAAAGAAGAAATCACAAGAGAAATTAGAAAATATTTTGACATGAATCAAAAGGAAAATACATACGCCAATACAATGGGATGCAGCTAGAACAATGCTCAGAAGGAAATTTATAGATATAAATGCTGATGTTAAAAGTCTCAAGCCGGCCGGGCGCGGTGGCTCACGCCTGTAATCCTAGCACTCTGGGAGGCCGAGGTGGGCGGATCGTTTGAGCTCAGGAGTTCGAGACCAGCCTGAGCAAGAGCGAGACCCCACCTCTACCAAAAATAGAAAGAAATTATATGGACAGCTAAAAATATATATAGAAAAAATTAGCCGGGCATGGTGGCGCATGCCTGTAGTCCCAGCTACTCGGGAGGCTGAGACAGGAGGATCGCTTAAGCCCAGGAGTTTGAGGTTGCTGTGAGCTAGGCTGACGACACGGCACTCACTCTAGCCTGGGCAACAGAGTGAGACTCTGTCTCAAAAAAAAAAAAAAAACAAAAAAAAAAAGTCTCAAGCCAATCACCTAAATTTCCACCTGAAGAAACTGGAAAAAAAAAAAAACTCAGTAAACTAAATGCAAAGCAAGAGAAACAAAGGAAATAATAAAGATTAGAGCAGAAATAAATGAAATAGAGAATAGAAAAACAATAGAGAAAATCAACATAATGAAAATTGGTTCTTCGAAAATATCAACAAAACTGATAAACCTTTAGCTACACTGACCAAGAAAAAAAGAGAGAAGATTCAAATTATTTAAATCAGAAACGAAAGAGGAGACATTACTACTGACCTCACAGACACAAAAAGGGTCATAAGGGAGAACCATGACCAATTGTTTGCCAATAAATTAGGTACCCTGGATGAAACAGAAAGATACAAACTACTGAAACTGACTTGAGGAAAAAACAGACAACTGACATCAGGATCCTGCATTTGTGCCTAGTGAAATCAAAACAGAGGGCCACTCCATGTTAGCCTATTTCTTCCTCCTGTTGCAGAGCTTTCTTGTTTCACTATGTCTGTGCTGGGGCAACGGAGGGAACGAGAGGGAACTGACGCAACAACTCAAGTCTGGGGCTGCTACAGCAACTCTTTCCCACAAACCAAATGACATGAATGTCTTTAGATTCCCACTGGATACTGTCTTAAACCATTTCCATTTGTGGTTCAATTCCCTCATTTTACAGATAAACTAAGGTGCACTGACACCTAATCTACTGCCTTTTTGATATCTTTATGGGAGTAAGAGGTGGCAAGCTTTTTATTCGCTTCAAAGTTTAAGAAATATCACTCTAAATGGTTTTTTAAAATATACCTTATTAGAAGAGGAAAACCCAACTATTTCTGTATAAACCTTTTGCTGTAGAACAATGAGACAGAATAAAGGCAGCTCACAAAATAAGGGAACATTTCTTACCTGTTATTTTTTTTCCTCCAAATTCTTCTGTACAGTCCAGACAGATGGGCTACATTTCCTTTCTATTAACTGAGGAGACACAGCAGACTTGGGGACTGAAGCATGTCATCACTGTCCTGAATGTACTGAAATCCTAACAGCTTTAGCAGAACAAATGTCCAAAGCAGGCAGTGAAAATAAATTTTAAATAGGACAAACTCTAAAACTACCTACGCTAGAATCCCAAGGCAGGCAGGGAGAACCGGTTCCTTGGAAGAAGGTGGTCAAAGAACTAGGCAGAGTGACCTAGACCCTGTTCCGGTATGTCTGAAGTACTTGGCGATGGAGTAACCGCTTTCCTTCATTCATCCACATGGCTCCATGAGCCATGAGAACACGTCTCCCACGCGAAGCTCCTCATTACAGGACCTCTGACTGCATCACGTGAACCCTTTCTCGGGGGCAAAGTCTAAAGAGTCTGAAATGGTGAGCCTGTACTTTAATCCAACTTCTGAGCATAGCCTTGGAGAGGACTCCTTGGCAGTGAAGAACAACGGAAGCAGCGAGGGCCCTGGAACCAGGCAGACCTGGGTTTGAATTCTGGCTCTGTCACTTTCTGGTGAAGTGACTTGAACAATGACTATCTCTGAGCCTTACTGAGTAGCGTTCGCCTCACAAGGCAGGTTGGGGATGAAGTGAAAGCGCACGTGAAGGCACCTAGTGCGGCGCTGGTCACGGTGCCGGTCTCAGCAGTGGGGATGTCGTACCTGCACTGGACAGGGCGCAGCGACCCTGGGCATGCCCAGTGGCGGCACGGCCGGGAGCTCTGCAAGTGTGGAATTCTCAGAGGGAAATGCTGCTCTCTGCTCTAAAGGTCCTATTCAAGTTAAAAAGTAACTTTAAGATAAAATGCACAAAAAGGCAAATGGTCGTCATTCAGCTCCTATGACGAGAGAACGAAGAGCTGTATCAAAAATTACTTGCAAAGCTTGTAAGTGGTTCTACCACTTACTAAAAGGTGTGAACCTAGGCAAGTTATCCCATGTCTCTGAGTTTCAACTTCCTCATCTGCAAAATGGGGACAATAATATGTACATCACAAGAGTTGTTGGGAACATGAAAATGAGATATCACAGGAGGCAACATGTATCCATGTTTACCATGTGCCAAGCACTGTTCTAAGAACTTCAGGCATGTTTTCTCAATGTATATAAGTACTTGGGTGCCTGAAACATAAACATCATCTATTAAAGTTATGAGGAAGAGGAAGAAATAACTCAGCTTCCAAGAGAAGAGAAGATGCCTTGTTATATAAACGGGAAGAATAAGATGCAGCTGGGAGAAGAAAAGTATAATAGCTGCTGGGTGTGACAATCTCAAAACTTTTGAACGATTACAAATTAAACAGCCATGTTAAATCGCCCCAAAGGACAGACCTGAATTGTTATTTCCATCTTTAATGTTTATGCCTCTCTGTATCTGAGAAAAAGCCGCCAGGATTCCAGTACATACCAAGACGTGATGACAATATCCCAACGATACCCTGAAGTGTGTAAGCTTTTGTGCATCTACAGCCTCCAGAGGAAGCCGATGTTAGTGGACTGGGGGCAAGGAGAGCATTGATCCAGTAGGGATGAAGCTCGGGTTTTCCTCTTATTCTTAGTGCTTCCTTTCTTGGCCCAATGTTGACATACCGCCGACAAGTCAGCATGTGAACGTGCTCTATCTGAATAAGCCTTTCCACACTGTAGAGTCAGTTTCTAAAATGATGGAGCTTGTACTATTAGAACCAATGAAGTGACTAAAAGAATTTTAAAAATAAGCCATCAGTCTGGACCTGTGTAGGTGAATGAAGGAGAAGCACTTTAAAGTCAGGAAGAAGAAAGCATATTTAACATATAGGATAATCAACCACTGCTGGTTTTCCACTAAATATTTCATCTGAAAGAAATACGATTATTACCATCATTTCAATAGCAGTACTTTACTAATAAGCTCTTGGTATGTCTTTTTTTTTTTTTGAGACAGAGTCTCATTCTGTTGCCCGGGCTAGAGTGCCATGGCATCAGCCTAGCTCACAGCAACCTCAAACTCCTGGGCTTCAGCAATCCTTCTGCCTCAGCCTCCTGAGTAGCTGGGACTGCAGGCATGTGCCACCATGCCCAGCTAATTTTTTCTATATATATTTTTAGCTGTCCAAATCATTTCTTTCTATTTTTTAGTAGAGACGGGGTCTCGCTCTTGCTCAGGCTGGTCTCGAACTCCTGACTTCGAACAATCCTCCCCTCCCAGCCTCCCAGAGAGCTAGGATTACAGGCGTGAGCCACCACGCCCAACCTCTTGGTATGTCTTTGAGGTGGATTTCAGATTCAAAATAGACTGACCCTATTTCACACTGCTGACTTGTTCACTCAGTGTTTGTCAATAACATAGAGGCTTCACCCAGGAGATTTGCTGGGTTGTAATTACCTGGAACCCAGGGGTGATTCTAGGCTCTGTGAGGCCTGAACCTTATCTAATTTGGGAAATCCTCTCTAATAAAAACACACAAAATTATGAATAGAAAAACTGCTAGGGCCCCTCCCAGGACGTTGGAAGGTGCCGGTGTAAGTGAGGAGCCCTGAAGCTGAGGCTCCATTCAATTCATGATAAATCCACCCCAGCTGGGGCCTTTTTACAGACTTCTGCAATGCTGGGAAAAATATTGCTTCAACTTGTGAACAACCCAGAACTGTGTCATGTTGGTCATGAAATTACCGGCATCTTCCTTTGGCAACTGGCCTTTGGAAAGAGATGCAATAGGCTTATATCTCACTACAGCAAATTAGCTTTGTCTGTTAGAACGATTTGACCCAAAACAAAGGAGCGCAGCCCCCAACACACGCTTGGTAAACTGTGACCGTTGTGCCCATCTCTGAAAGTAACTGTGAACTAGGTGGAGGGGTACAGCTCTATTCAGATCCCATACAAGAGCATTAATTTCTAACACCGGCTAGCTCTGGTTTCCTCATCACTGTGAAGCAAATGCCTTTTTCTGCTGTTTAAGATGAACACAGAAACTCGAGATAAACAAGTTGGTGTCTCCTCCACTAGGAGTCTTTCTTAACCCAGCCCCCAATTCCTGTGCTGTCCCTTCCCCTACCTTGTCACCCTGCTGTGTAGACCCCAGCATGGCTCTCATGTTTTCTCATCATCATCCCTCTTTCTCCTTCTGATATGAAAGCCTCTTGGGGACAAAGAGGCTTTGTCCTATTCCAACTTGCACCCCCAGCACTTAGTGTCGTACCTGGCACGCAGCAGGCATGGCACTCATTAATTTTTACCAAATGCGATTCCACAGGTTTTGTTTATTTCTGGTGTTGTCTACATAATTAGAGTGAAACTTGGGTTCTTATGAGGGACTCTCAGTGTTATAAAATGTTCAGTAAAGGTGGTGAATTTAAGACATTTGTAAAAAGACGCCACCTAAACCTCTTGGTGAAGGGATCCAGTGAGTCTGCCCTCTGGTGGGAGGGCAAACAAAAAACAGACCCACACTGTTCCTCCCTAAGTGAGGCCTCAACAAAGTAACAAGGGGACAGAGGAGGCCCCTACAGATGGGCGTTGGCAAAAACTGTTAATTCAGCCCCAGACACATCCTAAACCCCTTCCTCTAGCCCAAAATGAACTGTGGGAAATAAGACTTCTGAACCACTAGACGGGTGGATAGTCTTTTCCAGAGTCAGGTTTAGAGGAGGATCTTCACCTTGAGCCTAAAATCCCCTTCAGGCCACTGAACATACCCACTAGGATTTGCTTGTGTCACAGAGAAATCATAGAGTTTTTGAGCTGAAAGGGAATAAAACCCACACTTTTTGTTGAAGAGTAGTCAGGAAAGAAAGTATATGGAATTAGACTAGAGCAATGTATTTTCTTTACAAATATTTTTTGCACTGTAGCTTAACATAAATATTATCTTTTCCTACACTGCAAAGGTTCCTATTGCCCACAGATAATTCTTAACTTCTTAGGTATATACTTTTTGAAAAATAATGTTCTGGGTGATTGGGGAGAGAAGTGCCCTGTGGCAGGATTTCAGGAATTGTTTCTGCTTTACCATGTAAAAGAAACTGACACTGAGAAAGCATCCTGCACCTTTCGCTCCCTGGAGGACTTTGTGTTAAGCTCCCTTCTTTATGGCTACATGTTGCAGACATTTCAGCAGTTAGAAACTCTGCACATGAGGAGGAATCAAAGTCATATTCCAAAGGAGGATTTCAAGGACAATTCGCATAACAGGGCTCCCAGGACAAAGCTCATTTGAGCATTACTTGCTTGCTGTCTCTTATTGCCCAAACCAAAGATCAGTACTGGGGAAAGCAGAGCCCGTCATATGTAAGTTACACAAGTCTCTTGGCCTCTTTGTACCTTAGTTTCCTCATTTGAAAAAAATGGATGGATCTTAAGACATACTTTTCAGAGTTCATGATGAGCTTATACCCAGTTAACCAATAACTGTAGGATGCTTTTACACACAAATAGTGTTTTTACATATGTTCATCTATTTCACTTACAACGTATGTAAAAATTGCATTCCATGCCAAGCCTGAAATGTTCCAAAGCTCACTTCTGTTAGCAAATTGCAACGAAGGTTTCTACAAAAGAAGACAGAGACAAGCCAAAGAAGAAGAAGAAAAAAGATATTATTTGAGAACATTTATCATTTGGCAGTGATCCTAACTCATATATGATGAAACACGCCCTCAATACTTTCTCCCTACACTAAAGAAATCTCACTGTAGAAGCTATTGGCTTACGATTTATACTTGCATATTTACACACGCAGTGCCTTAGATACAAAACAGTGAGGGCTCAACAAATACTTGTGTTAAGAGATCTTTATTTCTCTAGAACAGAGTTTTACAGCTTCAGTGCTGTTGACATACTGGCCGTGTAATTCTTTGTCGTGAGGGTTTGTCCTGTACGTTGCAGGTTGTTTAACAACATCCCTGACCTCTGCCTCCCAGGTGTCAGTAACATACCCACAGTTGTGACAGACAAAAATGTTTCCAGGCATTGCCAAATGTCAGCTGGGTACAAAATACATTGGTTGAGAACCACTGTTCTATAATGATTCACGCTGATCTGTGTAATAACTCTCACACTCATCTTTGTTAGAGATGAAGAGGATTTGCTATATAATTTTAGTAACTTTCTACCAGTAAAATTTTAATATTTCAAAATGAATAGCAAAGAGGTTTACAATAAGTTTAATAAAAATTCCAAATATAATGAAGTTATATTTGTAACTTACACAAACTGCAAAAATGGTAGGGGTTGAAATGCACCTCTTTCAATTGACCATATTTTATTGCATGATAAATCTCTAGAAAAAAAGAAGATATTTCTTTGATTAGCTATTAGATATCAAAGTAGCAGGAACAAATAGCAGAGTTTAGAATGGTAATATTGAATATGTAGTTTTTGTCTACACTGTAAACTTTTGGATTTGCATTAGAACTTTCCAGAGCCCCTAATCCTGCCTATACCTCTTCTAGAGTCTCACCTTCATGATTTTCATAAATATTTTTATTTTATTTTAGTTTTCTTTTAGAGATAGGGTCTCACTTATGCTCAGGCTGGTCTCGAACTCCTGAGATCAAGCAATCTTCCTGCCTTGGCCTCCCAGAGTGGTAGGATTACAGGCATGAGCCACCACACCTCGCCAATTTTCATAAATAAAATATGCAACTATAGATCTTGATAGATTTTGGATGTAATCTTTCCCTAGAGCAGGAGACTTGATTACATGACCTTTTGTAGTCTCATCAAATTCTAGATTATGAGCTCAAAGTTTTTGTCTTTCAATATAATTTCTAACATGAAAAGAAATGATCTCACATTTATTCACCTTCCTGGTTTAATTCTGTTTTTCTGAGCCAGTTCAATACCAAAAGAAATAAAAGATATCCTTTCACATCATTTGAGAGGAAATTACTCCTCTAATTAATATATAACTTTGAACTAATTCAGAATTTTACCATATTAATAGAAATTCATTTTGGTTTTATATTAATATTCCACAAAAGCAACTTGTTTGTCGTACAGTGATGGGACAACAAAAAACAACATGGAACTGGATTTTTATTTGAAAACACCCATTCTTGACTACAGTTGACTATGTCTGTTGATGCCAGCTTGTCCCTCACTCTTCACCTGGCTGGTATAACTCTGTCTGACTGGTGTCTCCATCTGTAGTCTCTTCCTTTCTAAACTATCCTGCACACAGTCGCCAGATGAACTCTCCAGAAGTGTTCTCAAAGACCAGTCCCTGGGAATTTATGGAAGCTGCAAATTCTCGGCCCTACTCTAAACTGACTGAATCCGAAACTGTGGGGGTGGCATCCAGAACCAAGGCCTAGCAAGCCCTCCAAGTGCTTGTCAGGCAGGCTCAAGGTGGTCTTCAGCACTGCTGGTATAGCATGGTTCCCCATCATGGCTCCTTTGCTTGGCATTCAAAGCCCTAGAAAATCTGGCTCCAGTCTCCTACTGTCCCTCCTTGTAATCTACAGGTAGTCACAGCATTCCTCAAATACTTTCCTGCATTTTGCCTTTCTCCCATTTTCCAAGTTTAGACTATTTTCCCAAAGATGTCTGTCTAAGGATACCCAATGGCCCTTTGAGGTCCTGTTCTAACAGCATTGCTCCGGTAACATCTTCTCCGATCCACACTGAAGTCCTTTCTCCCTTTTCTGTGCTCCAGAAGCAATTTGTCTCTCTTAGTGCCCATATCTGTTTCTTCTTTGTGATACAGTTATTTTTGCATCCCATTTCTTCTGAGTGTAAACTCCTTGAATGCGTGGTTTGAGCTTATTTGTTTGTTTCCCCTGTGAGATGTTAAGTTCTCAGAAGGGTAGGAACCCTGTCTTACTCATCTGTCTGCCTCCAATATTAGGCACAGTGCTTGGCATATTCTTTCTTAGCTTTTTTTTTTTATTGATTGGCATCTTTTAAATGAATGAGAATATGTATGCTAACATGAAATAATTAGCTTACAAAGTATTTCATAGTGGAAGTAATAAAGGGCCTCCTCCATTGAGCAATTAACTCATTTGGTTTTTTCAAAATGTGGCAGAGATGCCCAAGAAGACCAATACAAAAGTGGTCATCCCCTTACGGCCTAGAAGGTTTGATAATTCAAAGGACTATTTTTGGTGTCATGTGAAGCTCTTTGTACCCACTTCCCTTAAGCCTTCTACATTTGAAAGAAGAATCTATTTGTGCAAGAGCATCATTAATTAGCTTTATGAGGATTAATGATGTACATACTTCTGGACCTCATGGACAAAGGTTAAGAAGCAAACTTTCATAGCAAAGAATATAGTATCTTCTTATCTCTAAACACATAGAAATACTATCCAAGTATTCCCTCCTTGGCAACAAGGCTGGAGAGATTTTTATTTTGTAATTAGTGAAGAATTAGGAGCATTTCTGATATGCTTACTTAGTGTAAACATTTCTAGCTATACCACTTCACCATCATTCTAAACAACCATTTTTAATATGAGTATAACAATTCCTGCAATAAAATCCTTAATACCAGTCTATTCTCTTAAATATATTTTAATATTCTTGATACTATTTATATTAATATAATTCAAGTTATTTAGTATTTAAATGTTAATTTAATTCAGATTAAATTATCAAAACATTCTGGATTAATGGCATTTGAACTAGTATAGATGGTCTATATTTTCCTTTCCTTTAGGCAACAACTTGAGGTTAACTTTAATTCCTCTCATTCTACTAAACCAACTTTTTCAAATCTTTTTCTGAAGGCTAGAGAGTGACTATTTTAGGCTTTATGGCCCACATATGGACTCTGTTGTATATTCTTGTTTCTATTCTTTTCTTTTCTTTTCCTTTTACAGCCCTTTAAAAATGTAAACCATTCTTTACTTATGGGCTGTATATAAAAACAGACTGTGGACTAGATTTGATCTATGGGTTGTAGACTAAATATAAATATAAGCAGATGGTATATGAACACTTATAAAACAAGGTTTACATGGGTGTCAATAATTGCTCAGATCTTATTACCACTTTTTCCCTATAAGTGAAGTTCCTTTCTATCTGTACCTTGTCTATATGATTTAAAAAACTGAAAATGCAGAGGAAGTATCTGATGCTAGACACGGGCTAAAACCCTACACAGATTTAGAGAACTACAGAATTTTATTGCTGGAAGAAATTTTAGAGATTGTCTAATTTGAATCTCTTATTTATTTTGTAAATAATATCACTAAAGGCTCAGAAATAAATATGATTAACTAAGTAACTTACAAATACCGGAGGGACAGCAGGCCTTCAAATGAATTTTTTCGTAATTCCCTGAAATGGTTTTCACTGAGAATTCTGGAAAATGCAAAGGTTATTTCTGGATCAAAATGCAAACTAGCAACAACTATTTGCTACACAGGACTAACTCCTATCTATGGAGGAAACCTGGGTCACGGTGCTGCCCGAATGCCCTCATTCTGAGTTAATTTCAAGATGGCAATGTCTGCTCTGTTTCCAAACCTTATCTCACGTTCTCCTTTTTGTGTCCATCTCTCTCCACCACACACACACACACACACACACACACACGCACACACCCCTACCGGCTCTTCCCACCAAATTTGTATTTAATGCCTACTCTTCTCTAGATCACAAAGTCCCTGTTAGAACCCAACTCTGGTAGCACACCAAGATCAGCAGAACTGCCATTTCCTCATCTCTTTCCCTAAATATTATTATGAAAGCCCCACATGGACCTATGTCAGGGCCACAAAGAAGCCATTAGGTTTTTCCCCCATTAAAAAAATCTTTTGAGAACTACAATGCGCACAACATGCACATAACATAAATGTTCAGTTTAACAATCATGAAGCAGATGCCCGTGCAATATCATCGTGTCAGGAAAGAGCACTGCGAGCATCCAGAAGCCCCGGGGGCCCTTTCCGATCACAACCCTCTCTCTAACCCCTACAGGTAACCACTCTCCTGACTTTCATCATAATTTCCTTGCGTTTAAAATGTAGTGTTACCTATTATATGTCAGCCATAAGCAACATACTTTAGTTCGCCTTTTCTTGAATTTTATGTAAACGGAATCTCATTGCACATGTGACTTTCTATCTTGCCTCTTTCACTCAACATTCTGTTTGTAAACTTACGATGCTGTTGCACGTAGCTGAGGTTGGCTCCTTTCGGTGCCTGTATGGCGTGTCCCATAGGTCACCACTAGCTACATGTGCTTCCTAAGGACTTGTGTGTGGCTCAGTGTGACTGGGCAACTGAATCTTTAATGTCAGTAATTTTAATTATTTTTAAATTTAAAAGCTGATACTCAATGCAGTTATTAGAAAACGTTTAAGTGCGTTTTTCACCAATGTGGGTATAGGATGCTACTTTTTTTTTTTTTTTTTTTTTGAGACAGAGTCTCACTCTGTTGCCCGGGCTAGAGTGCTGTGGCGTCAGCCTAGCTCACAGTAACCTCAAACTCCTGGGCTCAAGCAATCCTTCTGCCTCAGCCTCCTGAGTAGCTGGGACTACAGGCACGCGCTACCATGCCCGGCTAATTTTTTCTATATATTTTTAGTTGTCCAGATAATTTCTTTCTACTTTTAGTAGAGACGAGGTCTCGCTCTTGCTCAGGCTGGTCTCGAACTCCTGACCTGGAGCGATCCTTCCGCCTCGGCCTCCCAGAGTGCTAGGATTACAGGCATGAGCCACCACGCCTGGCCAGGATGCTGCTTTTTAAACTGCATATTTTATGAAATCTAAATATAGATTAAGTATTTTTGATGAAAATTCGCCAACCAAATTTAGACTTCAAAAGAGTATGGAAAAAATAATGTGAACTCTTTAAATAATAATTTTAGGCTAATTATATATGGAAATCATAATACTTAGGATATTTTGAGGACTTGGTATAAAAAAAGAATAGAACATTTTGTTAATAATGTACATAATGATTACATGTCACAATGATAATATTTTAGATATATGGGTTAAATAAAATATATTAATGTTTGTTTTTACTTTTATTTTTTAAGTGACTACCAGAAAATTTAAGATTGCATATGTGGCTGACACCATGTTTCTACTGAATAATGCTACCTTAGGGTATTTCATTGTATCACTATACGTCAATTTGTTTATTCATCTACTGTTGATGAATATTGAGATTTTTCTAGTTTTTAGTTATTACAAACAATGCTGCTTTGAACATTCTTGTACATGTATTCCCATAACACTTTTGCCTGAGTTTCTCTAGCATGTAATAGGAGTACAAAATTGTTTTCCTAAGAGATTGTGCTATTTCAGGTTGGTAGATTGAGAACATGCCACGTCTCTGCCCCTCCAACCTCCACCAAATCCCTAAAAATGATAGAATAGATATAATTAAAAAATTCACAACCTTAGCTCAAAACTTCCAAGCAGCCTTACAAATTCTCCCCCATGAGAAATGCGCTGGAGCTATCTGCAGGGTTATTGGTTGGGATACTACAGGAGGAGCAGCCAGAGGCACACGTCAACCCCATGTACTTCCTCCTTGGACCAGGCAGCAAAGGTGTCTTCCTCCAGGCAGGAGCAACTGGCCTTAAAAGGGGGCAGGGTCCTGGAACCCTGGAGGAAGGGCGCACACTCCCGTACTAGCTGCCTTCCACTCCTTCCTTATTCTCAGGGGAATCCACCTGTAACACAAGCCCCGGCATATCATTTCACCTCTCCCCTGCAGCTGGAAAACAGAAGCAGCAGAATTTCAACTACAAAGATGAATTACATTCAGGAGTGACCAAACAACAAGAGAAAGCTAACTCCAGTAAGGACAGAAAGCAAACTCAAACAACGGATTAGGGGCCGGGCGCGGTGGCTCACGCCTGTAATCCTAGCACTCTGGGAGGCTGAGGCGGGTGGATCACTCGAGGTCAGGAGTTCGAGACCAGCCTGAGCAAGAGTGAGATCTCGTCTCTACTAAAAATAGAAAGAAATTATCTGGCCAACTAAAAATATATATAGAAAAAATTAGCCGGGCATGGTGGCGCATGCCTGTAGTCCCAGCTACTTGGGAGGCTGAGGCAGTAGGATCACTTAAGCCCAGGACTCTGAGGTTGCTGTGAGCTAGGCTGACGCCACGGCACTCACTCTAGCCCGGGCAACAGAGTGAGACTCTGTCTCAAAAAAAAAAAAAAAAACAAAAAAACAACGGATTAGTTAACAGAGAAAGCACGAGAGGACTTTAGAATAGCAGCATTAATATCCGCAGACATATGTAAGCAGATAGTTTATCCACGAAAAGGAATCGACTAAAGATTATACAAATATAAGGTGTTATTAATAAAAAACTCAGTATATGGGCTGGGCATGGTGGTTCATGCCTGTAATCCCAGCACTTTGGGAAGCCGAGGTGGGAGGACTGCTTGAGGTCAGGAGTTCGAGACCCTGTCTCTACAAAACAATTTTAAAAATTAGCTGGGCATGGTGGCACATACTTGTAGTTTCAGCCACTTCGGAGGCTGAGCCAAGAGGACAGCTTGAGCCCAGGAGTTGGAGGTTGCAGTGAGCTATGATCATGCCATTGCATAGCCTAATGGATAGAGTGACACCCTGTCTCTTAAAAACAAAACAAAACAAAACAAAATAAAAACCTCAGCATATGAATAGCAGAAAGGACAGTGGAACAGGAATGATTCTCAAACAAGCCTGACACCTGGGCCTGCCCAAGAAATGTTACAGCCTTCACTTCAGCTACTCTCATAGTAAAGACTAGGAACATGCTGGGGGAGGGGTACTGCACTGTTTCTAGAACCTGATGAACAAGCAGGCACATAGCTATTTCTCCAAAACAGTGGGGAAAGGAAGTGGTAGCAAGCCAATACGGAAGAAATCCTCTAAGATGTCCAAGGCCAGCTCCTTTTGCCTGGGAGAATCCATTTCTTTGCAAATGGTATCAACAGCTGTCCATCCTGTGGGAGCCTTGAGGAACTGAGGGCATGCTATGTTGCCTTATGAAACTATTTCCATCAAGTTCTGTATTCTTTGACATTTAAAACATTCTGCATCCCCTCGCTGCATCTGTTGGTCACATATTTATATTAATTTCATCTCATAGCTCATGACAATAAAATACTACTACCTAGAAAGCATGCCACTGAAATGAGGGGCAGTTCTCAGATATAAGGTGGTCCATCTCATACACAATATAATTATATACATATTAAAAAGATTATCATTAGGCCGGGTTTGGTGGCTCATGCCTGTAATCCCAGCACTTGGGAGGCTGAGGTGGGAGGATTGCTTGAGGCCAAGAGTTCGAGGCCAGCCTGAGCAAGAGCAAGACCCATCTCTACAAAAAAATGGAAATATTAGGCAGGCGTGGTAGCTCTGTGAAGAACTGACGGCAGGGAAGGGCAAGAGTGGAAGCAGGAGAGGCCAGAGAGAGGAGGATAGTCCTAGGGGGAGAGCTGCTGGGCACTTGGACTTCTTCCTTTATGGAGCTAAGTAGAGGAAGCTAGTTGGCTGGAGAGAATGGAGTTAAGTGGCTGTATTTGTGGATAATTTTGCTGGTGGAGAGGGTTCAGCTATGTCAGGAGTCAGAACGTCCTGACTTCACCCATACCACAGAATAAATTCCAGATGAAGTTAAGATTTAAATCTTTAAAACCCCCCTAAAGGGCCCAAAGTGTGAGCTGAGACAGGAGGATTGCTTGAGGTCAGGAGTTCGAGACCTGCCTGAGCAAGAGTGAGACTCTGTCTCTAGAAAAATTTGGTATGGCGGCTCATGCCTGTAGTCCCAGCTACTTGGGAGGCCAAGGCAGGAAAATTGCTTGAGCCCAGGAGTTTGAGGTTGCAGTGAGCTATGATGATGCCTAGGCGACAGAGTGAGACCCTGTCTCAGAAAAAAAAAAAAAAAGAAAGATAAAGAAATGAAAAACCCCATAAAGCACAAAAATTGAAGGCTTTTGGGAGCTGTTACCAGGGGCAAAAATCCTTAATAGTAATGACTTAACTATAGGTAAATTTTAAACGGTGCCTAAAATGAGCCAAGTAATATAAATACAAGGAAGAACAAGGCAGATTTCACTACAAGAAAATTAGGACTACTTCTGTTTATTAGAGGCACCGTGGGCAAAGCCAAAAAACAGACTGGAAAACAATATTTGCAATGTGGTGGACAAGGTTAGATTTCTTTTTTTTTTTTTTTTTTTTTTTTTTGTTGAGACAGAGTCTCACTTTGTTGCCCAGGCTAGAGTGAGTGCCGTGGCGTCAGCTTAGCTCACAGCAACCTCAAACTCCTGAGCTCAAGCGATCCTACTGCCTCAGCCTCCCGAGTAGCTGGGACTACAGGCATGCGCCACTATGCCCGGCTAATTTTTTCTATATGGATTTTTAGGTGTCCATATAATGTCTTTCTATTTTTAGTAGAGACGGGGTCTCGCTCAGGCTGGTCTCGAACTCCTGACCTTGAGCAATCCACCCGCCTCGGCCTCCCAGAGTGCTAGGATTACAGGCGTGAGCCACCGCGCCCGGCCTAGATTTCTTAATATACAAGGAACGCTCACAAATCAGTAGGGAAAGTACATATCTACTGGAAAAATGGATAAAGGATATGAATAGGCAGTTCACAGAAGTAGTACAAATGGCCAATAAAAAAGTTCGCTTACTAAAAAAAAAAAAAAAATGGACAAAGGACAGAAAACTCAGAGAACAAACACACATGTTCAATAAGCATATAAAGATATTTAAATTCACAAGTAATCAGAAAAATCCAAATTCAGATGGGACCCCTTTTGTTCACCCATCATATCAGCAGAGTTGGAGAATACTCAGTGACAAAAGGGAAAAATGAATGCTGTCATATTCTGTTGACTGTAGTGTAAGCTGCACAACATTTTGAGAACAATTAAAATTTCATACCTACATAGTCTTCACACCAACAATTCCATTTCTAGATGTCTATTCTACAGAAAGACTTGCCCATGTTTATAAAGAAGCATGTACAAGGATTTTATAGCAGCAATGCATGTAACAAGAAAACTGGACATAAAATATAAACATCCAGCAATAGGGGAATTATTAAACAAACCATGATACATCCATACTATGGAATATTATACAGGAGTTTAAATGAATGGGGCAACCCTCTAAGCACTAGGAAATAAAGAAATCTAAGACATACCGTGAAGGGAAGGAATCAAGGTGCAAGATGTTACCATTTATGTAAAAAAAAAAAAAATAAAAAGACCACACAACAAGTCTGTTTTGCTATATGTAAATATGCATGTAGGGAAATACCTGGGAAAAGGTCTGGAAGGATATATGCCAAGCTCAGAGTAGTGGTTACCTCAGGGACCAGGGATCAGGGTACAATGAGGGTTTTCATTATACCTGTTGTTTCATTTTTATACATTAAGAATATATATAATCGTGTATTACTTGTATAATACAAAATAAATTTAAATTGCCTCTTATTTTAAAGAGAGCCCACCAAATTTAATTTTAAAATAATCATAGAATTACCATCAACAGAGGTTGATTTGAGATAGGGAGGGGGAAATACCTTCCCTCAGAAGTATTGACCTCAAAATTCTGGACCAAGAAGGATCTTACAATGCAGTTAATTTTTTATACTCATATTTGGAGAGAATATACTCACAGTTTCTCAGTCCAACGGTATGATGTCCATACATTCTCATCAGTGTAAGAAATAGCATTTCCTTGGAAATTTCTGTGAAGAAACATAGTTCATATCCTTGAATAGGTAGGAAAAGAATGAATAGAATAAAAGAACCATGGCAACCTTGTAGGGATATTCAAATACAGAAAATAATCCCAGCTTTCTAATTTCCAGAGCTATCGGCTTCCCAGTTTGCATAATTGATCTAGAAAGGAGGTGGGACCACTGGCACGGATGATGATGCATCTCCTCAGCTGCTTAACTATTTTTTTCCAAAATCACTTAGGTGTCTAAACTGACTACTTCTACAAACCAATAAGAAAATGATAAATAATTCAACAGAAAAAAGATGGGCAAAAGTTTAGCATTATCAGCAAATAAGAATAAAGAAAAGAAGCCTATGTCAGGTAAGAGCAAAGCGCTGGCTAAATACCCTCTGTTGAAACCTCTCCAGGTATTGGAAGGAAAAGGGCAATTAGAAATGAGAGGGACTAACGTGCTGACATGGAAAGATCTCTTAGACATATTGCGTAGGGGAAAAGCACAAATCACAGAGCAAAGAGTGAAGTAGTACCTCATTAGGAAATAAAAAATGCAAAGGAGAGAGATTGGAAGGAAGGACACACACCGAAATGGTTAACAGAGTTATGGGTGGGAGGATGCAGGGGACAGGGGCGCTGGCAGGATGGTAGTGCGGATTTTCACATTTTATCCTACATATATATGCTGCTTCTTTTTTTTTTTTTTTAAGTGGGAATACATCCATAAATGACATATGTTTAAAAGAAAGGTGGGGCACGGTAGCTCACGCCTATAATCCTAGCACTCTGGGAGGCCAAGGTGGGAGGATTGCTTGAGCTCAGGAGTTCGAGACCAGCTTGAGCAAAAATGAGATCCCGTCTGTACTAAAAATGGAAAAATTAGCCAGGCATAGTGGCGCACACCTGCAGTCCTAGCTACTCGGGAGGCTGAGGCAAGAGGATCACTTGAGCCCAGGAGTTCGAGGTTGCAGTGAGCTATGAAGATGCCACTGCAACTCTACTCGGGGTGACAGGGTGAGTCTCTGCCTCAAAAAAAAAAAATAAATAATAATAATTATTTTAAACTTATAAATAAAATAATTAAAGCACGCATTATTTCCTCATGATTAGCTTCTTATTAAACACTTTTGTCAAGAATGCTAGATAAGTGATATCCTCTATTTATGATATGATACCAGAATTTCAGGTTTTTCCACTATTGGTGGTCTGTTCACTGGTTAAGGTGCTGACCACCACGTCACTACATCGCAAGGGACAATTCGTCCTTTGTAATCAGCAGGTTGGTATCTTGGCACCGTTTGAATATCTTATCCTTTCATTTAATTTTTATGTTTCTGTATGTGTTTATAATATATAATTCTTATTTTTACATATATAAAATATTGTATTTTTTAACTGCTTCCTTAATTTCTGTATTCTCCCAGTTTTTGAAAATACTTTATATATATTGATATGTTTAAGTTTTATGCATTCACTATTTGGCCATTGTTTCCCCAGTTTGAACATATGTTGAATGACTTAATTTTCTCTTGATGTAGCAAATTAAAGTATTTGAGTTCCTCAGAAAGCAAGCAAGCAAGCAAGCAAGCAAGAAAAGAAAGCTGTTAGGTACCTTATGTTCAGTTTCAACTCTGTGGTTGACTCTGAATCTACCTTTAACTCTGTCCTCCGTCCTCAGCAACAATTTTACTTACTCAGTTTCTAGCTTCAGTTTAGTTCAGTTTCCTCATCCAGTTTGCCAGTGGGGGGCAGAAAGCAGCCAAACAGACACCGGTCTGCTCATCTGCCTAGTGCACATTTCCATTCAACCAGAAGCTTCTGGTTGCTTAATGCTCACCATTAACAAATTTAAAAATATCCAAACTAAACTCCCTCCCTCAAACTGACTCTCTTCCCGGACTGCTGCACTTCCACTTGTCACACCACCATCATTCTCTTCATCGTCCAGGACAGAAAGCTTGGAGTCACATTTGATTTCTCCCTTCCCTGTACACACCATCACCCGACTCCCTAGTCAGTCACTAAATCCTGTCTGTTCTGTTTGTCGTGTTGCCAGGACTTTCTTCCCACTCCTGTCACCGCCACTGGGATTTAGCTCCTTCTCATTTTACTCCTAGATTTTGCTAGAGCTTTCTATTTGGTCCCCCCAAGTTAAGCTTTCCCCTCTAGAGCACTCTATGTGTGGATTCTAAAATAATCCTCCTGTCTTAATCATTTCTCTCTCTTGCTTGAGAACCTTCAATAGCTCTCCACACCTCATCGCATAACTTTCAAACTCCCACATCTGATATTCAAGCTTTCTCATAGTCACGTCTTTCATTGCTTCCTAACCCAATTCTTTGCAGCCAGACTGTCTACTAAATCCCCATCATGCCTGCAGCCATGTCTTTGCCTAGGCTTTACTGCCTATTTTTCTTTCTATTTAACAAATTATAGCCACTCTTTAAGCCCCAGATAAAGTTTCAGCTTATGCGGGGAGCTTTCCCCTGACCTCCACACCTCAGTGCTTATAGATTCCGGTGAATTACGGCGCCTCTGGTCTGCATCTCTCGTAGTACTTCATTCTAAATCACCTCCCTTTTTATGCCTATTCCCTTTCTTCCCATCTATCATTTTCATGCTCTAGAGACAATGTCATACTTTGCCCTGGGTTGGGCACAAAATGGCTGCTACATATAGAAAGCCAGGTACAAGGATGAGTTCTGGACATAACTAAGGAACTGAATACTAATAACAGCAGCTGACATTCGTAGGTATGCCAGGCACTGATATATGCATTACATGTACTCACACACCTAAATCTCACACAATCCTATGAAATGGTAACTACCATAATCCCCATGTTAAAGATGAGGAAATTGAGTCACAGAGCAGAATAACTTGCACAAGGTCACAAAGCTAATAAATGACAGGCCTGGGTTCAAACCCAGGCAGGCTGGCTCCAGAACCCCTCTTAACCACTTTGTTGTATCATCACTAATGAGACGGGGAGAGGGACACCCCACTGTCAAGACAGTGGAGCAAACAGAGGGGCAGAGGTTAAGCAAGGATATGATGGGGCTAAATAAAAATGGTTAAGGAAAAGGAAGAGTAAGCACAAGGAAAAGTTTGGAGAAGGGGCACAATAGCAAGAAGGAGAATGAGGATAAGGAAAAGTTGACAAGTAAAGGGTAAAGGGAGAAAGTGAGTCAATGAAGAAGGCCCAGGAAGGTCTCAAGGAAAATGCTGCCACACGAGGCAGGTGCAGAGAACCAAGGAGGAAAGGTGATGCTTACAAGATGGTGAAGGTGCCATTATAGGCATTAGGCTCTTGGACAGGCACTTGGCGGAGCCTCTGCTTTGGGCTGAGACCAACACACGACATTGTCTCATCTTTGCAGGTACAGAGCTCACATATGTTGGTGGCATTCCGTTCTGAGACGTAATTTACAGTAAAATCCATCTCAGAAGGTTGAACCGTAACTTCAGGCAGGTTTGGAGGCTGAGTCTGAACCTGGTCTGGAGGTGGGGCTACAGGCTTCTCCAGAGCGACAGGATGTTCAGCCTGCATGGTGGATACTGAACTCTCGGGAAACTCCAGGTCCGAATGTTGAACTGGGACACTGGGTGATGCTGGATGTTGAGCTTGAGCTTGACTTGGTGTTGGAACTGTTATCTCAGAATACGCAGGAGCTATAACCTCCTTAGGCAGCTCTGGAGGCTGAGTTGGGGTCTCCTGCATGGTTGGAGAAGGTTTAACCTCTGCAGTGTGTTCTGAAGTTACAGCAAATTCCTGGTCCAAAGGTTTAACTGTGACTTCATTCAAGTTTGGCTGCTGAATCTGAACCTGGTCTGGATGTGGAATTGTCACTTCAGGATGCTTTGAAGAAGGAGCTATAGAATGTTCATCCTCTGCAGTGAACACTGGAATTATGGTAAGCCCAAGGTCCAAAGGACTAACTGTGACACTGGGCAACACTGGATGCTGAGCTTGACTCTGACCTGGTGTTGGAACTGTCATCTCATAATTCACTGAAGGGTGAGCTAGAACCTCTTTATGGGGCTCTGAAGGCTGAGCTGGAAACTCTGCTGAGGTGGAGAAGATCTGATCTCTTCAGTGGACTTTGGAGGACGCCCCAAGGCTTCCTGCTGGGTCCCAGATGGTTCAACCTCCATAGGGAATGCTGATGGCTCAGCTGGGGCCTCCTGTTGGACTGGAGAACGTATTAACTCCTTAGGGTGACCTGGAGCTTGAGCTGTGGCTTCTGGCTGGGTTACAGAAGATCCAAACATTGCAGGGGGATCGTGAAGTGGGGCAAAGGGATCAGACTGGATTGCAGAAAATTCAGCCTGTTCAGTGGAAACTGTAGACTGAGCAGTGCCCTCCCACTGGACTGGGTAAGGCTCAGCATTCGTAGTGGACTCTGCTGTAGTTATGGTAATGTCCAAATCCACATGTTTAACTGTGGTTTTAGGCAACATTGAATGACCTCTGAAAATCATAGGCAGATCTAGAGGTGAAAATGTCATTGAATCATCAATTGGACTGAAAACTGTATAGGATGCTGGGGGCTGAGTTGCATGCTGTTGCTGACCTGGAGACGGTCCAACACCCACAGGGGGCTCTTGAGGTAATGCTGAGATTTCCTGCTGGCTTGGAAATGGTTCCACAGGAAGCTCTTCAGGCTGAGTTGGGACCCCTTGATGGACTGGAGAATGTTCATCCTTTTCAGGGAAGTTTGGCTGCTGAAACTGCTGAGGGGACACTGAAGACTGAGCTGGGGCCTCCTGTTGGGTTGGAATTTCAACTTCATTAGTGGACTCTGGAGTTGTGGTAACTACATGATTCACAGGTTTTATAGTGCCATAGTGTAATATTGGAGGCTGAACTTGAGAAACTGTTACCTCATGATGCTCGGGAGACTGAGCTTGTTGCTCCTGCTGGGCTGCAGAAGATTCAGTCTCCTTGGTAGGTTCTGAGGTTATGGTAACCTCCACATCCGGAGGTTTAACTGTAATATGGGGCAAGTTATACTGATGAGGTTGAACTGTCACGATATGGTTTGGTGGAGTTTGATGGTTATGTGGAGGTGAAACTGTTACTTGATGATGCTCTGGAGACTGAGCTGGTTGCTTCTGCTTGACTGCAGAAGATTCAGGAGTTTGAGCTGTACTCTCCACAGGGGACTCTGGAGCTTGAGCTATGGCCTCCTGCTGGGTCGGAGAAGGTTCATTCTCCTCAGGAGACTCAGAAGGCTGAGCTGGCTGCTCCTGCTCACTCGGGGAAGGTTCAGCCTCCACAGGAAAGCCTGGAGACTCAGCTGGGGTCTCCTCCTGGGTGGCAGAAGGTTCCACCTCCTCAAGATGCCCTGGAGGCTGAACTGAGGCCTCCTGCTGGGCTGCAGAAGATTCAGTCTCCTTGGTTGGCTCTGAGATTATGGTAACCTCCACATCCGGAGGTTTAACTGTAACATGGGGCAAGTTATAATGATGAGGTTGATCCTCACCTGGAGGTTGAACTGTCACCTCATGATTCAATGGAGTTTGAGCTAGACTCTCCACGGGGAACTCTGGAGTTTCAGTTGTGGCCTCCTGCTGGGTTTCAGAAGGTTCATGCTCTCCAGGAGACTCAGAAGGCTGAGCTGGCTGCTCCTGCTCACTGGGGAAAGGTTCAGCCTCCACAGGAAAGCCTGGAGACTCAGCTAGGGTCTCCTCCTGGGTCACAGAAGGTTCCACCTCCTCAGGATGCTCTGGAGGCTCAACTAGGGCCTCCTGCTGGGCCGGATAAGATTCAGTCTCCTTGGTAGGCTCTGAAGTGATGGTAACCTCCACATCCGGAGGTTTAACTGTAACATGGGGCAAATTATAACTATAAGGTTGAACTGTCACCTCATAATTTGGTGGAGTTTGAGCTATAATCTCCACGGGACTGTGGAGCTTGAGCTATGGCCTCCTGCTGGGTCGGAGAAGGTTCACTCTCCTCAGGAGACTCAGAAGGCTGAGCTGACTGCTCCTGCTCATTCAAGGAAGGTTCAGCCTCCACAGGAAAGCCTGGAGACTCAGCTGGGGTCTCCTCCTGGGTGGCAGAAGGTTCCACCTCCTCGGAGAGCTCTGGTCTTTGAACTGGGCCTTCTTTTTGGGCTGAGGGAGGTTCAACTTCCTCAGGAGCTGGGGCCTCTTGTTGGGTTGAGGAAGGTTCTACCTCCTCAGGGTGCTCTGGAGGCTGAGCTGGGGCCTGCTGCTGACTTGGAGTAGGTTCAATGTTGTCACCTGCCTCTGGAGTTACTGTAAGCTCCAGATCCACAGGTTTAACTGTGACTCTGAAGAAGAGTGAGTGCTGAGCTGCAGTCCGAACATTCACTTCATGACGAATTGATGGGTGAGCTACAACCTCTTCACTACCAGGTAGCTGCTGAGCTGGGACCTCCTGCGGGGTTGAAGAAGGTTGTACCTCCTCAGGGGATTGTTCTGAGGCTTCTTGCTGGAGTGAAGAAGATTGGATCTCCTCAGGGGTCTCTGGATTTTCAGTTTCATCCCCTAGGTGGAATTGAGAAAGTTCAGGGGACCTTGGAGGCTCAACTACGTTCTCTGGGAATTCCGGAGGTAGACCAGTAGGATAAACTATCCCATACTTGGATCTAGATAAGCATCATCCCGTAGAGTTTGTTGTTCATGCTGAGTTTTTGATGCAAATTGATTTGAAGTTCCAGGATCCACCTTAGCAAGCCGTCGATGCTGAGCTAGATCATTCTTTAGGTTCTTTGGTGAAATAATAAACCTTGCTGGTCTTGAACTCTGACTATGTAGAGGTGGAACAAGTATTTCAGATGCCTGGTGATCTGAAACCTGATCTAGACCTACAGCTTGAATCTTACTTCTGAGTAGAGGAGGCAGAGCTACGACTTGAGTCTGATCCCAACCTGGCACTGGAACCGCCTCCAGGAGCCTTTGTTGTCGAGTCAGCTTGTCCTTGGGATCCCGATGTGGAACAGCAAACCGATCAGGCCCTGGAGGCAGCTCTTGAGCTGAACGCGTGTCCAGGAATGGAGCCAAAGTCTCAGTCAACTCCTGAGGCGGGGCCGACATCTGGGGAGAAGCAGAGGACCCAGGTAAACAAAGCCCTCGGGGTGTGCAGAGGGTGTAAGCGCATGGGGCGATTCGGGTGGGGGATCAGAGGAGCGGGCAGACCAGGGCTTGGTCGGTCCTCGGGGTTCAGAGGTCAGCGGGACCGGGTCCCGGGCCCACCCCCGAAGCGGAGCTGCCTGGCCCAGCAGCCACAAAGATTGCCACGCGAGAAGGACCCGTAGAGTCCAGAGGCGCAGTAGGGACATTATGTGCAGAGGCTCCTGCGCGAGCGGGAGCCGGAACACTTATGGCAGCCCTGCCGCGCGCGCGCGCGCCTGTAGCAAAGGCGCCCCGACCACACCCTTTATCTATGACACCTGTGTTTCCGCAGCGGCCTTTATTTAGCTCAGGCCCAGATCCGCTGCGTGCCACCAGGGCGCGCTTTTCCCCACAATCACTGGGCCCAAGCCTCTCTTCCCCTGCAGAGGTACAACTGTCCCCCACAGGAACACCACTACCCCCTTAGAGAGGCAGCATTTGGGCCACAGACCCGGGTGGCCCCAGAACTCCAGCAGCCCACTGGGGTAGGGACGGCTGAGCTTCCCAAGGAAGTCACAGGGCCTCCCCTCTCCGTACATTCAGAAGTGTCAGTCCAGTTTTGGCAGCCTGAACTTGTCTTCCTCCAAGCTAAAATCTGAGAGATATTCTTCTTCTCCCTGGCAGGACTGCTTCCAAGAAACGCAACTGACCTGCAAAATGAGCGCCAGTTAGGGTGGCAGGCAGAACACACATTACGGTTATTTACTCGAAAATGTTACCATTTTTCCTCAACTTTCAGTATCCTTTGTTCCACCTTTGATAATTCATTCACCACTCTATTAGATAGGGGCTGCCACAGAATCAGTGATGACTCCAAATTTCTGTAGGATGGGTTTTAGGAGTTGTGCAATTCAGTCTAGGAGACAATGTGTGAATCCGAGTGAACAGCCCTTTATGTCAGCATGGGCAAACTCCCCCCATCCTGCCTTGGCCAAACACAGCCATTAACCCAGAAGTAACTATGCCACTTTTCAGAGGTCTATCCTGTGTGCACACATGGAGAAGACACTTAGGATCTTAAAGTCAGCAGGTTAAATAATTTCCTTGAAATACCAGTATAATAGAAACCAACTGACTTAATTCACAATGCTTCCTATCTATTTTATGACTTGTTGATTGTTTGCTACACCCTGTAATATGTAAACTGAGGTGCTTCATCTTTTTTCCCAGTTGTGATGAGGCACAGTAATCAGTATAGCTCTGTGAGCCACAGTGAGGCCATCTTGTATGCAGGCTAGTGCAGCCATCTTGTGTACGGACTCACTGTTGTGTAAAGTTAAAAAAAATTTTATACAGTGATTAATTTGTAAGTGATTGTTTAAAATCATTAGGTGTATATTTACATTGTACTACACTTGGCAGTTCCTTGGGAAAATGTTCCTTGGATGTTCCGTAAGGAAATGTTCCTTGATTTAATGGATGCTATCTGCTTCTGTAAGTTTGCTTGCTTATGAATTATTGTAATCAACATGTTTTTTTAGCCATATGTGTATTGTTAGTATTGTTAGTGGTGAAGGTATATAACCCCTGCTCACTTTAAGCTCGGGGCCATTCTCTGTCTCTGGACTTTCCCAGGACAGGGGGTGGTCGCTGGCCAGCTAATAAAGACTCCTAATTTGGCTCAATTCAGTCTTTAGGTGGTCATTTCTCGCATCTTGGGCTATAACATTTGGAGGCCCCAGCGAGATCCGCCCTTATACAGGGCACCTGGTGACCACTGGTGTCTGGGGACCTGGTGTGGGTCGCGTGCCTAGCCTAGGGGAGAGCTCCTGAGAGACGTTCCTCAGCCCCAGGCAACAGCCAGACCACGCTCCGGCCGCTGACACCCCCAAATTAACAAATTCTCTTGGACGAGTCTTCTGGATTTACACCAGTGAGTGTCTGGTTTGTCTGTCTCTGGTGGGCCCATTCTGGTGTTCTTTGGGAAGGCTGGACGCAGCTAAAATCCCAGGAACAAGCCCCAAGGAGTGAGACATCACTCAGGGTTCTGGTCATTGTTTTCAGACTTGGAACGCTGTTTTGGCCGAGAGGCTGAATCAGCAACTGTTTGGTACCGTGCCAGATAGCTTGGTTTTTCCGAAAACTTTAGGATTTTGTTTTATGTTGGTTTGTTACTTGTGGTTGATTTGTTTTATGTTACTCGTTGTTTGGATACTAGTGTTGTCTTGTCTCCCCTCCTGACTGTCACCTGGATGAGAGATGTGAGAATGTTATAGCCCCACGGCTGAATAGCTATGGGGTTTGAGTGGGTCCTAACCTGTGGTTCTGTGGCGACGTGGTACGGCATAACGGTGACTCACCCTCTGAAAAGAGCGGTGACCTGCCCGGGCTTTATACGGGAGCACCTTCAGCCAAGACGCGCCTAAATCTCCGCGAGGGGAGCAGCCAGGCGGACACCTGAAAGTACACCCCACCCTATGTGAAAATCTGTCTCTTGTCATTGTAAAAACTTTATAGCATGAAAGAGTGTACAGAAAATCGTGCTCAAAATCCATATGCCGCATAAGTTTAAACTGAAACCTGGTAAAGTGTGGCTCTTACTGTAACAAAAAGTAACTGTGAAAAACAAAAGAATTTTGCCAGTTGCCGCCTCGTCGGCTCCTGTTTCACCTAGCAACAACTCTCATTTGTCTCCTTCTCCTCCTAGCCAGTAAATCTACTAATTTCTCCTTCTCTCTGTTGCCGTTCCAGTCTGTTACCTATGGGTTATAAAGAATTCATTGTAAAAACTGCCCTCTATCCAAGGGGGGAACCACCTCCCGCTCCGGCGCTGAGTCACTGGTATTCTTTTAGCCCAGCTTATTGCCCAGATTGCCAGTTATATTTATTAACCACAGAACAGGGTCAAGGAGTGTCTTTGTTGGTTTCTCGACAGCAACTACTGTCCACCAAGTGCGGGCGAGTGTTCTTGAGGAGTCTCCGGAAGCTGCCGACACCTGCTCTGGTACCGCTGTGAATTCTGTGGCTTCCTTTAGCCTTTCCTTGATTTTACTTTTTTCATGATAGGTTTAGTCTACTTGCTATCAGGCTTTTTGGCCCTGGTGTTTGGTATAGGACTTTATGACATAGCTCCTAAGAAAATGGAGCAGGTTCTGTTGATGCTGCTATACTAGACTATGATAGGCTCGGTCCTCCTTTTTAAAACTCTTTCTTGGTTACCCTGTTTAGACTTTTGCCCTCGATAGTCCTTGTTTTTCAGAAACACGGGATCAGGTTCCTGGCCTCTGTAAGGTAGCCACCAGGCGACGGGCCAGGACCAAGGATTCCTGAGATCTAAAGATTATTCCCTTTTTTCCTCAGAATGGGTCAATCAGGGTCATATAAAAATTGCATGCCACTTAATGTGTTTTGAAAAACTTCCAGAAACTTTCAGGGTGATCATTTGTATGCTTTTAAATTATATCCATTCATTTGTACAGATGACGACCCCAACCTCAGCCCCAGACACACGAGCTTTGGTGGCAGACTTTATAGGCTACAAGCTGAGACAAAAGGGTTATGTCTGTAAAACTGGCCCAGAGAAGGGCCCAGCAGCTGACCCGCTGCACCTGGTTATATACAACATGTCTTTCCCTCCACTCGCCCAAAGTAGGACCCAAACGAGGAGCAAGGTAAGGGGGCTCTCGATCAGTATCGCCAGACTCTGCTCGGGGGCATACAGGCCGCAGCTAACAGGCCAACTAATTTGTCTACGGTAAGCAAAACCATACAGAGACCTAAGGAGTCTCTGGCGGTGTTCCTGGAATGCCTTTTTAAAACTTACCGCCTGTATAGTCCCATAGACCCAGAGACACCAGAAAATAGACATGCCATTAATATGCCTTTTCCCACTTCGTCGGCCCCTGATATTAGAGAAAGCTACAGAAAATAGAGATATTAAAAAGTGCTGTCTGAGTTAATAAAATTGCCCAGAAGAAAATAGACCGGTTACATACTTGTCTAACAGTTTGGACCTGTAGTATCTGGCTGGCCAGACTGCTTGTGGGCCATTGCTGCAACACCTGTCCTGGCAAAAGAAGCCTCTAAGCTCACTTTGGGGCAGGACTGTGTATCATAACCCTTCACTCAGTAGAGGCTCTAAAAAGCCCACCTGAAGAATAATGGCTTTCCAGCTCACGTATAACCAAGTGCTGTTGCTAGATTCCCCCCAGGATTCACTTCCTGAAGACAACTGCTCTTAACCCTGCCACTCTACTGCCGGACGATGAACCGGCAGAGCCACTGCATAACTGCCATGAGATATCAGAGTCACTGGCCAATCTGAGAACAGATCTCACTGATCAGCCATGGCCAGACCCTGATGAAGAATTATACACGGATGGAAGCAGCTACGTGTCTGAAGGAGTCAGGTACGCAGGGGCAGCTGTGGTCACTGCTGACCAGGTTATCTGGGCACAAGCTTTGGGACATGGGACTTCAGCCCAGAGAACAGAACTTATAGCTTTGACCCAAGCCCTGAGGTGGGGAAAGGATAAGACTGTTAATATCTACGCAGATAGTAGATATGCCTTTGCTACAGCTCATGTGCGTGAAGCACTCTATCGAGAATGGGGCCTCTTAACCTCAGAAGGCAAGGAGATAAAAAATAAACTTGAAATATTGGCCCTATTAGAAGCCATCTGGCTACCAAAAAAGGTAGCTATTATTCATTGTAAGGGGCATCAAACCACTGATTCCCCAGTGGCACGGGGAAATGCTTTTGCTGACACAACAGCCAAAGAGGTCGCACAAAAACCAGTGGGGCCCCTCCAGATTCTCCCTGTCTTGCCAGAACGGCTCTTACCACATTCACCAAGCTACACGGAAGAAGAAGTTAAAATTGGAAAAGCTCTAAAGACTAGAACTGATGCAACAGGCTGGGAAATTCTCCCAGATAACAGGGTCTTGGTCCCTGAGAGCCTGGGGCTGAACTTAATCAAACAGATTCATCAAAGCACTCTCCTTGGACGCACGAAACTGACTGAGCTTCTTCAGAAGGACTACTATATCCCCCAGCTTCATCAGATGGTTCGGCAAGTAACGGCAAGATGCCCCACCTGTGCGCAGGTAAATCCGGGTAACGGCATTAATCTTCCCCTAGGAACTAGGTTACGGGGCCAAGCCCCGGGAGAACAATGGGAAATGGACTTCACCGAAGTGAAACCAGGTAACTATGGATACCGGTATTTGCTTGTGTTCGTCGACACATTTTATGGATGGGCAGAAGCTTTTCCTACCAAGTCAGAGACAGCACAAATAGTTGTGAAAAAGTTAGTGACTGAAATTGTTCCCAGATTTGGCCTCCCATTAGCATTGGGGTCCGACAATGGCCCGGTGTTTATCGCCAGAACAACTCAATTGTTGGCCCAGGTGCTAAAAATTGATTGGAAATTACATTGTGTCTATAGGCCTCAGAGTTCAGGGCAGGTAGAAAGATGAATAGGACTTTAAAGGAAACACTAAGTAAACTAAGGTTAGAGACTGGCGAAAACTGGGTGAGCCTCCTTCCTTTTGCCCTACTAAGATCTAGATGTATCCCTTATGTAAAAGGACTGATACCCTATAAAATCATGTTGGGCCAGCCTCCCCCACTCATCCCCAAATTAGGGGAGAAATGGGTCGTGGAACTAGGAGATTCGGTACTTCTTAAATCCCTACAGGCTCTCCAGTCAAGCATGAAACACAACCACAAAATGATAAAGGCAGCCCACCCCGGGCCTTCTAACCTTCCTCCTAAGAAAACTACATTCCAGGTGCAGCCAGGGGACCTTGTGTGGATCAAGAAATTACAACCAGCGACCTTGAAAGCAAAGTGGACCGGACCACTGCCAATAATCCTTTCTACACCCACAGCCGTTAAAGTCGCCGGCAAGCGTCATTGGATTCATCATTCCCAAGTCAAAAAGGCCTCACTAGAGCAGCAGCCTGAGACATGGAGCATCCAGCCATCCGGAGATCCTCTAAAGATAAGACTCTCGTACATCTATTGGTTCCCTTGTAATTCATGGGACTGTGGGATCACCACATCAACCTCTAAACTATACCTGGGTGCTCACCCAAACGGTTGATGGAACTATGGTAACTCACAATTCTACCATGTCACAGCCAGTTCTTCATTTTGACCTTTGTCAGCTGTTTGGGTATAACTCTTTACAGATGGGGCGGAGAATCCAAAGCCTCCAATATTATGCTTGCCCCTCCACTGGGCCCCGACATTGCCAAGTAAAAGGCCATTACTACTATGCCAAGTGGGGTTGTGAGACACTGGCCTCTTAAAAAAAAAAGATACAAAATGTTAAACTCATGATATTGCACACCCATTATCACCATATGTGTGGAAATAAATCAAAGATTTGATTTCACATAAAAACCAGTGTGGAATGTGATGAGGCACAGTAATCAGTATAGCTCTGTGAGCCACAGTGAGGCCATCTTGTATGCAGGCTAGTGCAGCCATCTTGTGTACGGACTCACTGTTGTGTAAAGTTAAAAAAAATTTTATACAGTGATTAATTTGTAAGTGATTGTTTAAAATCATTAGGTGTATATTTACATTGTACTACACTTGGCAGTTCCTTGGGAAAATGTTCCTTGGATGTTCTGTAAGGAAATGTTCCTTGATTTAATGGATGCTATCTGCTTCTGTAAGTTTGCTTGCTTATGAATTATTGTAATCAACATGTTTTTTTAGCCATATGTGTATTGTTAGTATTGTTAGTGGTGAATGTTGAGCCCAAGAATACTGAATTATAGAAATGCCCCCTGTATTTCTGGAGACAAGATTTGATTTCAGAAGTCAAATAAGGCTTTGCCTTAAGGAAAAGATAAATGTGTTAGTTCAAAAGCTGCCTCGTCTCAGGAGGGCGTCTTGCTGGTCAGTAGAAGCTGCATCTCAAGGAGACAGCTGTAAACTGGGCCTTTGGTTCTCACCTGTTTTGAAAGACAAGGCAGGCCTCCCTTAGGACCAAAGGTTGCCAGTGCTGCTGACAGGTAGACCCCCTGGAGATGAGAGCTAATCAGATAGATATGCTATTGCCCAAGCCGGGCCCAGATGGAATCATGAGGTTAAAATAATTAACACAAAGCACAGCCCATGTTGACTTCTGGGATCATCTCTGTCTCCAAGAACACAATCACCAGAGCCAAGATGTCTCTGTTTGTTGCTAAAGTAATAGCCTTATCATAAAACTTAGAAGTTTGCCCCAAGACGATTTTATAACCCATTGTTCCCCTAGTTAGAGTTAGTTAAAGGATCTGTAGTAGCCTTTTAGGAGACTTTGACCCTAAAGCAAACTGCCTGTTAGTATGCAAATCCCGTTGCCCTTGGCAACGGGGAGCCTGTATGTACCCTATATAATACCTGTGTGGAGTTTCAGTCAGGGAGATATTTGATGCGGGTAAAATATTTCCATCCGGATACCCTCCTTTATCTATTTTCATAAACTTTTACTTTATAAACTATATCTTTGGCTCTGTGTATTATTATTGCCATTACTTTATATTTTTATTTCTGTTTCCTACTATATTTTTCATCCTTTGCGATGACCCCTGGCTGAGAGACCAGATCGGAGGAAAAAACCTCTTTGCAGGGAGCGTAGCTAACTCCCCGCAGGTGAAGGTATATAACCCCTGCTCACTTTAAGCTCGGGGCCATTCTCTGTCTCTGGACTTTCCCAGGACAGGGGGTGGTCGCTGGCCAGCTAATAAAGACTCCTAATTTGGCTCAATTCAGTCTTTAGGTGGTCATTTCTCGCATCTTAGGCTATAACACCAGTGTCTAGCACATGGCTTGGTGCATAGTAATGGTTTTAAGTTGGAAGTGATTCCAAGATGCGCCTCATTTAGGGATGGACCTGTTGTTACAATCGTATTTCTCAAATCAGTGCTGACTTCCTTCCTTCCTTTCACATTTCACAGGAAGCTAGTATTCTTAATGTTTGACATTACCTTCACTGGTTTTATTTAAATAGAATTAAAATAATTATTTTACATGGAAAAAAACTTCACATACTTTTTCAGAATGCAACCACTTTCTCTCCTTTCTTCAAAACAAAACACTTTACAACTCTGGAGCCAGTGAAATAATCAAACATCTAGCCCCAAATTAAGTTCCCACTAACACGAAACACATTTTTTGCTCCTAAAAAACAAAAATCCTATACATAGTAAATAATGACTATTTTAGATATTACTTTAGCAACTTAATCCCTAATTAAGGGATTTCATATAGTTATACATTGCTTGCCATGTGAGGAGGAGCTTGAAAAATGCATCATTGGGCAATTTTGTTGCTGTGCAAACATCATAGAGAGCACTGACACAGACCTAGATGGTATATCCTAACACACACCCAGGCTATATGGTATGGCCTATTGCTCCTAGGCTACAAACCTGTACAGCACGTATTGGTGCCAAATACTGTAGGCAACTGTAACACAATGGTAAGTATTTGTGTATCTAAACAGAAAAGGTACAGCAAAAATACAGTAGAAAACATAAATAAAAAGGTAGACCTGTATAGGGCAACCCCATTATATTCTTATGGAATCACCATCACTTATGTGGTTTGTTGTTGACCAAAACGTCGTTATGTGGCACATGACTGTAATTGATCTACAGAAAGGATCTTCAGGCCGGGCGCGGTGGCTCACGCCTGTAATCCTAGCACTCTGGGAGGCCGAGGTGGGTGGATCGCTCAAGGTCAGGAGTTCGAGACCAGCCTGAGCAAGAGACCCCGTCTCTACTAAAAATAGAAAGAAATTATCTGGCCAACTAAAATATATATAGAAAAAATTAGCTGGGCATGGTGGTGCATGCCTGTAGTCCCAGCTACTAGGGAGGCTGAGGCAGTAGGATCACTTAAGCCCAGGAGTTTGAGGTTGCTGTGAGCTAGGCTGAAGCCACGGCACTCACTCTAGCCCGGCAACACAGTGAGACTCTGTCTCAAAAAAAAAAAAAAAAAAAACAGAAAGGATCTTCAGCAAAATATTCCATCCAAGCTATATAGGAGATGTTGAGCTCTAGGTAATAAGCCACATTTGAAAGACATAATAGTTTTCTTTTTTTTTTTTTGAGACAGAGTCTCACCCTGTTGCCCAGGCTAGAGTGAGTGCCGTGGCGTCAGCCTAGCTCACAGCAACCTCAAACTCCTGAGCTCAAGCGATCCTCCTGTCTCAGCCTCCCGAGTAGCTGGGACTACAGGCATGCGCCACCATGCCCGGCTAATTTTTTCTATATATATTTTTAGCTGTCCATATAATTTCTTTCTATTTTTAGTAGAGGTGGGGTCTCGCTCTTGCTCAGGCTGGTCTCGAACTCCTGAGCTCAAACGATCCGCCCACCTCGGCCTCCCAGAGTGCTAGGATTACAGGCGTGAGCCACCGCGCCCGGCCCATAATAGTTTTCGAAAGCTATAGTGTAATCACATTTAAGGCAATTGTTACTTTCTGCCCAAATCCCTGGATCATGTTTAAGGGGAGTTCAAAAAGGGCCCGTCTTCAAGCAGCCCAGAATCCCTAATCCCTGGTGGGAGAGACTAAGCCCCTCTCTTGTGTCTACAACAGTAGTAGTATTCTAATAGTCTTCAATTCTGCTCTCCAAACTTCAAATAAGGGGTCAGAGCCAAGGGCCAGGACTTCAGTAAAAGCCCCAGAAATACCCCACACTCAAAAGCAGTTTCGGAGTTTCACATGTTCCTAAGAATGATACATGCTGAATTCTTCCAAATCCTGCTGATTGTTTTGAATTATGGCTACACTGGCTATGTTACCCTTAAGCTTTTATCTCCACACACTTGAATTAAATCACGTAGTTCTTCTTCACTTCTGACATCTACGATCTCTTCACTGGGTCTGTATGCCACAGCTATTTTACGACTTTCTGAAATAAAGTTAACAAAGATTAATTCAGAATTTTCTTTGTTCTAAAACTTACTGCATATAATGGTGGTACCCCATGATGAGACATTCTTTTGATCTCTAAAAGCAGAAAATAAGGGCATTTTCCTGGAAATTTCCTCATCTCACACTTGAGTTTTTAACATAACTATTTATTAAAAATATGTGTGAAGTGTCAACTTTGTTTGGTTCAAAAAACTTTATGATCTTACAGACAGGAACTATGCAATTTATAATTTATAGGAAGCAAAAAATGTAAAAACAAGAATGTTCAATCATAATATGATTAAATAGTAAGGCATTAGGTGGAGGTCAAAGTGAGTTCAAAGCTGGGATAGAGACCCTGGGACTAGTGGACACTTCATATTAGAAGCAAGGGGCAAGTGTCTACTCCCTGGGAACCAAAATGCCACCAGACACAATGGACAAAGCTTCGCAGAGAGAAAGCATTTGAACATTTTACTGGCAGAAACTGGCCCACATACCGTATAGACAATACAACTTCCTTCAAGGCAAACTAGAGCTGTAAGGCTTTTGGTCTAACGAGTTTTGAGTATGTATGAGGGATATCTTCACATACTAGGGAGAGGTAAATAACCCAGACACCTAGTTTGGTTCTTGAAGATTATTACTCGGACTTGACAGTTCACGCAAATTCAACCTGATAACCAGGGAAGTAAGACTTTCACTAGAAGGGCTACCCGGGTTGGAAGGCTGAGACCAATCAGGGCCATCTCTTTTAAGCAAATAAGGGTCTCTGGTCTCTGAGAAATCCTTAGCTAGGATTTCTCAGTCTCTAAGCCTTCAGAGCTGGGAAGCAGAAGAGCAATTCTTTGCAGGGACTCTCTGTGCATCAAGTTTCCTTTGAGCACAAACCATAACATTGACACTGCTGTAAAACTCAACAGGGGACATAATCAATGCCGTTCAACAGCATGACCACTTTCAAGGCTCACATGAAAGCAGCCAGTTATTACATAAGAATCGTATTCGCCCAATGTCAGTGCCAGAAATTAAAGCTGAAAGTGAATTCTTGATTCATAAAGCATAATCTAATAAACTCTCTTCAATAGAGTTCATTTATCTATTTATTCAGCTAGAAAACAATGATAATAATAGTTAACATATTTTGTCTGTTTCCTATGTAAGCATAGTTCTGAGTTTTTGCATTTGTCATCTCATTTACTCTTACAATATCCCCGATAAGGTAGGTTGAATTACTAACCTCAGTTTGCAGAGAAAGAGATTGCAGCTTAGAGATATTAAACATCTTCAAATCTCTCTGGCTATAAAACCTAAAATGGCATTAAAAATCTAGAAGACAGAGTTAGGACTCAAACCCACATGTCTAAAGTTGATAGTCAGTATTCTTTACGACAGGCAAGCAATTGAGAAAGAAGACTTGGATCAAACACTTTCTTCACTCCACAAGGCAAGTCACTCCACACCTATAAACTGGAGACAATATTTGCTCTCATTTTTCTCATAAATGTCACAAAGAACAAATCTGAGACTGTTGCTGTAAAAGAATTTATTGAACAAAAGCATAATGTGGAATGTTTAGATATCCATATTTTCATCAAATTAACTTTTCAAAACGAGTTTACTTGCTCATTGAAACTGAAGTCCTTCAGGGACAACCAAGAAAGTCTTACTGGCCAGGTACAGGTACTCACACCTATAATCCCGGCACTTTGGGAGACGGAGGCAGGAGGGTCGCTTAAGCCCAGGAGTTTGAGACTAGCCTGGGCAACATAGTGAGACCGTGTCTCTATTTTTAAAACTTATTTAAAATTATAGAAATAGCTGGGCGCAGTGGCTCATGCCTGTAATCCTAGCATTCTGGGAGGTCAATGAAGAAGGATTGCTTGAGGCCAGAAGTTCAAGAGCAGCCTTGAACCAGAGCCTTGAACAAGAGCAAGATGCCGTCTCTACAAAAGTAGAAAAATTAGCTGGGCATGGTGGTGCATGCCTGTAGTCCCAGGTTCTCAGGAGGGTGAGGCAGGAGAATCGCTGAGCCCAGTTGTTCGAAGTTGCAGGGAGCTATGATGACGCCACTGTACTCTAGCCCGGGCGACAGGGCAAGACTATCTCACCAAAAAAAAAAAAAAGAATTATAAAAGTAAAAAATAAAAATAGAAAGTCTTACCTAAAACTAAAATCAATAGTTTCTGGAATGCATCTGACAAAGCCTTCTGAATAGCAAGCTTCTGAGCTGTCTTCCTTTCCATAGGGAACGATAATGGTCCTAAATCCAACCAAAACAAATGGATTTTTTTTTTTTTTTTTTTGAGACAGAGTCTCACTCTGTTGCCCAGGCTAGAGTGAGTGCCGTGGCGTCAGCATAGCTCACAGCAACCTCAAATTCCTGAGCTCAAGCGATCCTCCTGTCTCAGCCTCCCGAGTAGCTGGGACTACAGGCATGCGCCACCATGCCCGGCTAATTTTTTTTTTTTCTATATATATTTTTAGCTGTCCATATAATTTCTTTCTATTTTTAGTAGAGATGGGGTCTCGCTCTTGCTCAGGCTGGTCTCGAACTCCTGAGCTTAAACGATCCGCCCACCTCGGCCTCCCAGAGTGCTAGGATTACAGGCGTGAGCCACCGCGCCCGGCCACAAATGGATTTAAAATGCGTATCTGAATAATTGTTAGATGTTTAAAACATGTAAATGCATCCATGATTCTTAGATCAGTGTCTTAGTGATCGAGGGCAAACAGAACACAATGGTATGGTTGAATGGTACTGTTGTAGGTACCTCCTGGCAGGGCTCATTTTCACTGCCTCTATCTAGTCTGGAAGTTCCTGAGGGACTACAAGGGAGATACAAGCCAGAAACTTGGTGCAAGTCTACTTCACCCACAGATTTCAAGTCGACCTGTTGAGACTACACTGCTACAGACCCTACCTCCTGTGCATCAAGGGCTGGAATCACACACTGAAAAAGGTTTGGTGGTGGTACAGATGGTCTGGCCCCTCCGAGGGCATCACCCACAGGAGCCCACTTCACTCCACTCACCTACCTGACTTAGAACCCTAAGCCTGTGGGCCATGGATTCTAGAAAAACTTAGTATCAACTGAATACCCTTTCTACGTATCTATATTTGATTCTTTTTCTGCTCAAGCCCTTCCCTGAGTAGAAAAAGGACTGCATGTTTACACAGGAGATTTTGTTAGAGGATGATTTTGCTGGGACAACTGAAGGCTACAAAAGATCTGTATTTGAAGGAATATTTTAACACAAAGCAATGTCTTAACCAAACATGGGAAAAACATTATTTCCTTCCTTCCCCTAAGCTTCTTGGCAAGAGGTCAGCTCTAAAAATTTTAATTTAACGTTTCTGTCAGGTATTGCCTAAGGTAAAAACCCATAATATAAGGAGAAAAACTCTGCTCAGGACTTTAGTAGCTTAGCAAGGGGAGGGTCTGATATGTATCTGAAAAGATGAGTTTTAGAAAGTAAGAAAAAAGAGAGATCCTTCCCCCCACTGAAAACAGACCTTCCTCCAGTTGATGCACAGGCTCCTCTGCCATGCCAGCTCCGGCACTGCTGCACTCATAGGATGGCAACAGCACCTCTACAGCACAGAAGAACTTCAGGCTTTGCTTCTGAAGCGGTGCCACAGTATCTTCATTTTCCCTTTCTTCAAAGTCAGAAAGTTCCTGAAGCTGTTAGGATTTTGAATTAAAGGTTCTTCTTAGGATCTTAATGTAGACTTCAAAATGTTTTATTATTAGAAATAAAAACTAAACTCTGGTAATCCCAGCTAACAGTTGATACGTCCTATAGCTTCAAAATCAAGTAAGACTTGGCTGGGCGCCGTGGCTCACGCCTGCAATCCTAGCACTCTGGGAGGCTGAGGCGGGAGGATCACTCAAGGTCAGGAGTTCGAGACCAGCCTGAGCAAGAGTGAGACCCTATGTCTACTAAAGAATAGAAAGAAATTATCTGGACAACTAAAAATATATAGAAAAAATTAGCTTGGCATGGTGGCACATGCCTGTATCCCAGCTACTCGAGAGGCTGAGGCAGAAGGATTGCTTGAGCCCAGGAGTTTGAGGTTGTTGTGAGCTAGGCTGATGCCACAGCACTCTAGCCCGGGCAACACAGTGAGACTCTGTCTCAAAAAACAAAAACAAACAAAATTAAGCAAGATTTACAAATGAATTACTAGATATAGATGACCATTTTTATTATATGCCACACAAACACTAGAGAGAATTATGGAGACCACCATCCAAGTGACTGAGTTTATTATAAATTCTAGGTGGCAGGGCAATTCAGAAACATCCACTTACCCTCAACAGTAGGAGGTCTCTCATACCTCCTTCCCACAACCCAGTTCAGTCCTTCTGTCTAAAGTCTAGGATTTCAGTGTTAAAGGGAAAGTGTAGTTAGTGAAAGAAAATCTATAAGGTTTACCTTGATCCTTTTTGACCATCTATTGAAACCAAAGTAGTAATGTGCCAGTTCTTGGCATTGGAAGCTGTTTAGGGCAAGAGCCTGATGTTGAACTGCCCTATGTCTGGTGCCAAGACGAACCTAAAGTGACAAGAGATAAACCCACAAATATCACAACCTGCCAGAGACTTTATTTTGTTTATTTATTTAGAGACAGGGTCGTGCTCTGTTGCCCAGGCTGGAAGGCAGTGGTGCGATCCTAGCTCACTGCACCCTCCAACTCCTAGGCTAAAGCAATCCTCCTGCCTCAGCTTCCCGTATAGCTGGGTCTACAGGTGCACACCACCGTTCCCAGCTAATTTTATAATTTTTTTTTGTAGAGACAAGGTGTTGCTGTGTTGCCCAGGCTGGTCTCGAACTCCTGGCCTCACGCGATCCTCCCACCTCAGCCTCCCAAAGTGCTGGGAAGAGATTCTATTTTGCATACACATGAGATTTACCAATACAGATTTCATGAAATGGATGTGAAGACTAAATGGGATAGAACACTATAAGCACTAAATTCATACTAAGCCCTAAATAAGTATTATCCATTATGTTTAAGCCACAGTACTTTTCTGAATCATTTTCAGGGTCCCTGATTAATTGGAAAATTCCCCTGACCTCTGGTGGTGAACAGTGATGATGAAAGCAACTAAGGAAGCCCTGCAGAGGTAAATCATAGGGTAGTAATTGAGCAAAGAAAAGAAATCATTTCAGTCTTCCTATCCAGTAGCTCCTGCTTGAGAATATGGCCTGAAGAGCAGGTAAGATGATCCCACAACCACCCCTCTTCCCAAGTTACTAACCTCTGTCAGAAGAGGTAATATACATACCTCTATAAATTTCACAAGCAATGAAAACAATTAGAGGTTCATCTGCATTAAGAAGCTTCTTTAAACATTTTCCACATCACTGTGGATTTCTTTTTTTTTTTTTTTTTTTGAGACAGAGTCTCACTCTGTTGCCCAGGCTAGAGTGAGTGCCGTGGCGTCAGCCTAGCTCACAGCAACCTCAAACTCCTGAGCTCAAGCGATCCTCCTGTCTCAGCCTCCCGAGTAGCTGGGACTACAGGCATGAGCCACCATGCCCGGCTAATTTTTTCTATATATATTTTTAGCTGTCTATATCATTTCTTTCTATTTTTAGTAGAGATGGGGTCTCGCTCTTGCTCAGGCTGGTCTCGAACTCCTGAGCTCAAACGATCCACCCACCTCGGCCTCCCAGAGTGCTAGGATTACAGGCGTGAGCCACCACGCCCGGCCCACTGTGGATTTCTTGCATCACTAGTTCTTTCTTACATGTCTATTTCATTTTTTGAAAAGTGTAGTACATGAATATAGTCATAAAATTCAAATAATACAGGTAAAATCAAAGCCTTATTAATTCTTTATTGACTTATTTATGCATCTTCCTCTATCACTGGTTTATAAGTTCCTTAAGTGCCTGAGGGAACCATGTCTTATTCTTTTCTCATTCCCAGAACCAAGCGGAGTTCTTGGCATATAATAGAGGATTGATTGTCTTGTTGATTGAGTGAAGGAATGAAGGAATGAGTAAATAAAAAATGAAATTACTTTCTCCAACTGAAGAGATGGAGATAATACCTGTTGGGAAGGAGAAATGAAGGCTAATTTTTGAATGCTGGATGCTGAAAGGGAGACTTGCCCGTGTTGTGAGTCAGCCTGGAGCTTTTCTGGACAACCAGGAAGCCTCAGAAGGGCTCTGGGGCCCTAGATAATACAGACAGTTGTCACCTGGATAACCTTGCCGGTTCTTGCTGGCAACCATTTTCTTTCATGCCACTGAAAAAACCTCTTTCAGCTGCCTTAGGCCTGTCCTCAATTTTATTTAAAAATGTTATTCTCTGTATTTATAAAACGCAGAAAAGACAAGAACTATGTGTACTTGCCAAAGTATAAAAGAATATGTAATTAAAGTAGATGACAATTTTGGGGGCATGGTAACCCAAACTCTGAGTTAGGTAAATAAATGTATTTAATACATAAATACATCTATAATAATATGAATGCCCTCTCCTCTCAACTATATATTGACTCGTAGATCATTTCCTTCATCACTCTATTGCTGATGGGCTTTATGCTGTGAAATTCTCAAAACCTAAAGCTTATGGAATGGTCTCAATGTCCAAAGAGCACTAAAAACTCATTACTCACAAAATGATACCAAGTAACTATTTCCTAATATTTCCAGTACTATCTGTGATATCTGAGTGGTTATGTGAGATGGTCACTGGTTAAGCAGATCATAGTCCAAAAATTAAAGAATGTCTGACAGGTAATCATTTCAATCACAGGAAGTGGAGCCAGGATTGAAGAGGGTGTCGGACAGGCTACAGAAATGGAGTAGTATACCTGGAGTCACTAAGTAGAGTTCTCAGATTCAATCAAGGTTAAATCAATGAAGAAAGGAATACGGACAAGAAAAGGCAGCAAAGTCAGTAGGAAGTAGCCAGATCAAGTAGCCAATAAGGAACTGAAATGGTCCTTGAAAAAATGAAAGATGGTTGAATTGAGGCACAAGAGATCATTCTGTGTCTCTGGGAAAGTGAAATTGGTTGGCAGGTTAGTATGGAATCCGGTTTTTACAGTGCATTAAAAAAATGTTCCCATGTTCTGGGAACTAAAGGGCGTTCTGAGTAGGCAGCTTGAGAGTAATGATGAGGATGATGATGATAAAGCTTCCTTTATGTTGCAACTGGCAAAAAGAGTTTGCCATGCTCACACATTTTAAATCTACATAAAAGTAAATATGAGCAGAAATCTTCTGGTAAAGATTTCTTAAAGGGCAGCACAAAATGACATGGGATTTAGCATCAATAAGTTTGGGTTTGACCTCTAGCTTTCACAGTTCTTGTCATGAACCTGAAGCAAGGCACTTAACCATCCTGAGTTTGAGTTTCTCCATCTAAGAACTGGAAGATCAGCGTGGCAATTTATCTGAGAGTATTCTGTAAACCAGAATGCCAGACAAACACTAGCATATTGAATTCAGCACTTCATTCCAGTGGAGCTAAGAATTCCATATTTGGACCCACTTTCACTGGAGATTTCTGAAAAAGCTGCTTCCGGTCGCATGCCTTTTGGGCTCTACGGGCATCCCTTGCTGAATAAAACTTGATGATGGCACAGAAACCAGGACGAGCCACTGCAGCGTTTGGGAAGACCCGGACTGAATACAGAAGGCCAAAGTGGGAGAATTCTGTGAACAGAGAATTCTGTGGGGTGGTCCCACGCCAAGTAAGTGCATGAAATCTCATGGCCAGAAAACAAAACTTCACGTCGCCTCCTATTCCCCAAACCCTTGTCCACAGTGGGTGCAACTCGAAACACTTCTCAGTTCATGAACAAGTTTTCCCCTTAAATTCTAAGCTTTAAGAGGCATTAGAAGGCAAAATGTGCTGGCTGTTGAGAGGTGCCTCTGGGTCTCTAAAATCTGTTGGGGCTAGGTGACTGCTGGGGTCCGCTACCGAACTGAGAGCTGGGGCCCCCTACCGAACTAAGAACCCGTCAGTGGAGGCTACGAAGCAGGTGAGGTACCAAGGCAGGACTCCCGAGCTCCCAGTCACGGGTGGGCGGCCTTCTCCATCCCTCCCTCCACCCTGGCCCCAGCTTACATGCAAGTCCTCCGCCGTGGGTCCAGAGCTCAGCTCCCACACTAGCAAGGTTTTGTCACTGTCAGTGGGAACCGCAAAAGGTACCAATTCCGCCATCCAACCACCACTACGCCTGCGCGGCTAAGGCTCGAGCAGTACTGCGCCTGCGCAAGGCATGCCCGCGCTTTTTAAAAAAATGGACGCATGCGAGGGGCGGGTCCGGCACGGCGCGGAGGACGGGGGCGTGGCGGGGGCGTGGCGGGGGCGTGGCCGGCACTCTGAGCGCTCCCTCGCCCCTCCCACCCCAGGCCGCTCTCTGAGTCAATTCGCTTCCTCCAGCCAAGGCGCTCCAATCTCAGAGTTGTGTTGTTAGGGCAGAGTCCTAGGATGGGCTTTCAGGATCGAAGGATAGGGACACCTTCATAGCAGTCCGCTTCATCTTTACTCCTGGAGGAGACTAGGGTACTGGGGAGTTAACACTACCTACTGATCTTGTAGGAAATAACCGCTAAAGGTGCTATCCTTTGACTTGAGTGTTTTCAGTTTTAAATACGCAAATCAAAGTATAACTCACTAAGCTCTTAACAGTCGCATGAAATCCTTAAAAAGAACTCTCTAGTTGTCCTGCGCGATTCTGATAAATTGTGTATGTGTGTTTCAGATGGTGTGGGAGGTTTGGGGTGGGCAGAGTAAGAAAGAAGGAGAGGTAAATTTGGGGACAAAAATCAAAAAGTGGGTCCAAATAGGGCACCAACACTGGAGCTGATGGTGCCTGAGCAGGGGTGTTCTAGGCGTCATAATCGGCTACTTACTGAGAGTGAAAGAGTCCTAAGACTCTTTAAACTACAATGTCAGAACCAGAAGAAACCCTGCAAAACAAGTCTCCTGTGATTTTTATAAAAATAATAGTCCTCAGACCTGTGCTTGTCACCTGTCCTGAGCTAAATGAGAAAAGGACAATATAATCAGGGTTTTGTTATTTCATAAAATAAAATGTATTCCATTTCATTCTTCTACAAGCATGACCTCCCTACAATTCTGACACCAAAAAAAATGTGTTTTATAAAAAGATGCCGATAAATAGAGAATCGTTGTTTTAATACACTTACTTGGGCATTAAAATTAAAACTTGGAAATATCAGGTTTAATTTTTTTGACATTTTACTGGCTTGTGAAATCCAAAAATCTGGGAACTACTTACTGAATAGTCAAATCTTATAGCTGAAGCAGTTTGAGTGGCCAGAATAACACCCCAGTTAGGCCAGACATTTACTGACGATGCCTATGTGCAGGACATTCTTCCAACAGTCCCTTTTCTGCCTTTGCCTTGTCTTTAAGCAGTTCTACTCTACACCAGCACCCTCCAAGCAAACTGGACCCTATCCAGAGAAGACATTTTTAATCATCTAGATTCTATTAATGGCCCATCCTCCCAAACCACCCCAAAATTATTAGCACCTATCACCATTTCTCCATCTCACCACTCCTTTCTCCACCTTAATACCAGACCCATACCCCCAAGAACCTCAAGAGCAATAGTTATATTTTATCTTCCTTCTAGTAAGCAGCATACTCCTATTGTATTAGGTACTCAAATATACATGGAATTAATAATGAATAAATTAACACATTCTTTGCACAGGCACTGCTTTAATAATTCAAAAACTATAGATTTCTTTATTGTGGTCCTCTTGGTTTTGCAAATGACAGGCAGGAACCATGGGATTGGGCCCGGATGCCAACAAGGAGGAAGCCCGAGAAAACCATTTATTCCCAGGGATCTGATCAGTTTTACTTATAAATGGGAAGGGAAGAAAATAACATGAAGCAGAGGCAAGAAGAAGAAGAAACGAAGATCCTCCAAGTGAGGACAGGAGTCCTGGAATGACTCTACAGCGGGCCTGCACCCTGTTTCATTCCAGGCGGCATCCTGTCATCCAGTAGGAGAGTGGCCGGCCTGAGCAGTGCAACCTCCATTCTACCCTGTGGAGAAAAAAGACACGGTTCTTGCTTCCCACTTCGTAGCATCTCCACACATACGACCCAGTTCTTAGTGAGTTTTCCATGCAGAACAACATCCAGAATCCCCTTCGTTACTAGACCTCTGGTCTGTCCTTCACTGGCTCCTCTGATTCTTCCAGTGAATGTCCCTCATCCCTGGTATTTGCCCTCTTCTCTGATCCTTCCACATTTTCAAATCCTCATCTACCTCTGAATGGGGAGAGAGCACTGTTTTACAGGGCTGAAAGTTACTAAAAAAACAAAACAAACAAAACCACAACAAACAAACAAACAAACAGAAAAGTGCAACCATTGACTCTCCCTCCAGAGAGGCTCAGTTCTAATAATCATCAATGTCCCTTTTGTACAGTGTTTTGAGTACGCAAAGCATTTAACTCCCTCCATGCTGACAATCTTCTGTAGAGGCAGCCATTTACGCTATTTATATACCTAGTTTGTAGCTCAGAGAAGGTAAGTGACATCCGAATGTCCCCCGTTAGCAAGCTGATAGCTTTGGGGGTGTCTGCCCAGCTGACGAGCGCCATGCTTTTAACAGAAAAAATTGCCAATCCTGGCAAGAGTGCTCCTGCGGTAGCCACGATTACGTGGCTAAACGCCTGTGGTGCCAACAGCTGATTGGACCAAGGGGGAACACGTGGCCTAAGCTGAATCAGATTCTCCATCCCAGGAACTTGGGTGGGAACTGAGCGTGTTCAGACCCTACAGTCGTTTAGGTCTTTAGCACACAAACATGGGGTGCACATAGTGTGTCTTGTGGACTGGGGAACAGAGAAAGCTGGACTGCAACGTAGTGAAGCGAACGCACCAAAAGAAGCCAAAGCCTGCCAGGGAAAGCTTGCTGACAGTTTCCAGCCCTGATTTCATTCCCTTCCTGAGGCCCAGCTGCACCCCTTGAGTGGGCTCAGGGAGACACCTTATCCTCCCAGAATAAATTTCCCCCGGCTAGCTCAAGTTGTTTTCTGTCACTGCAACCGAAAGAGTTTTGTTTAATACAGTATCAGAGAAAGAACCAGATCTCAGGTCTTCTAGCTCAGATCTCCAAGCCCATCCACCATCCCACATGTTTTCAGATGTGGCAAAGGAGTGCCCATGAGTCCTTGCCTACTGCCCCTTTCTCTGCCACGTCCTCCTTCCTGGGGCTCTGCCCGCTAACTTAGTCCCACCGTGTCCTCCTCACTGATTTGTTCATGCCCCCTGATCTGGACACAATCATTTTTGCACAGTGAATGCCTGCGAGAAGGTTGGGGTTCAGCAGATCTGAAAGGGAGAAAGAGAAAACCTGTGAGGGCAACAGAGGACAGTCCCCAAACTGAGGCAGACACTGGCCCTCCCTGAACAGCCCTATGCCACCTAGCGGCTGAGTACTTCCAGTCCAGCCAAGGCCTCCCTCTCAGGGCCCCATTTAGACATCTTTACAATGGCTGCTGGAGGTTGGGGGTGGGTAGGGGTGGAGGTAGGAGGGGGCAGGAGGACTGAGAATTGGGCCTGTTCATTACTATTCTTCCTAGCCAGGGTAGATGGTGGTTCACCCACAGTTTGGGGGGGGGGGCGGGGTTCTAGGAAGAGGAAATGCCAAAATAGACAGCACAGAGGCCATGGTAAAGTCCTGCCTAACTAGGGGGACTCTTCAAGCAAGGAGCCCAGGGACGTTAGTGAGAGTGTGAAGGAGGGGGTGAGGGACAGAGTCATGGGCCCTATCCAGCCTCCTGGATCAGATTTAAGGTGGAGAGTTTGCACTTGGCCTTTGCTCAGACTATTAACTGAAGATGGTACCACTGAGTCATTAGAACGGAGCCTTTGAAGCCACCAGTCTGGCCTTCAGTGCTGGTTCTCTTCGTGGGCCTCAGTTTGCTCATCTGTAAAGTGGGGATCATAAATAGTTTGCCTGGAAAGTTGGGTGAAGTGAGCTATGCATGTAAAGTGCTTAGTATGTAATATCCTCTCAGTGGAAGTTTGCTGCAGCCGCTCTACTACCACTGGCTGTACAGAGCCTTTCTGGATCCTACTCAAGGACTCTACAGAATCTCCTAACTGCATGGGCATTAGGGCCACTAGTTCAACCCTCGGCTCACTAAAGGGATTCCCTTATTCTTTGGACCATCTCTCGCGGAGCATTCCCAGGCTGTGGGTGGAAAGAGAAGTCCTGTGAGCAGAGCCTGGTCTCCTCTCTCACCTCTCCCACCCTGGGGCCCTGGCCAGACCTTGACAGTCCACATGGCAAAGGTTTTCCGAGTGACTCTTGTAATCGTTGCACCAGTAGTGGCTGTTGATCTGGAAGAGGCCATAGTCATAGCTGCCATCTGCATTTTCATTCACCTTTGATATGTTGAAGTTGCTTTCTATAAAAGCCAGGCACAGCTCTTAGAATGGAGAGGAGGAGGTCAGGATTTAGAGGGAACCAAGCCAAGTGAGAAGGGAAGTGGAGGAGAAAGGGCCAGGAGGGATCAGACAAAAGGGACAAGGCTCAAAGGCTAGATGGAGCAAGAGGGCTGGAAACGCCCATTGGCCTCCCCTCTCATCCCTCGGTTCATCCACCCGGGTATTCATCAGCACAACCACTCACCCAGCCTTCCATCCATCCATGCTTTCTGCACTTACTGAGCACCTACTGTGTACCAGGAACTGTGCAAAGCCCAGTGAGGGACATTGGGCTGTGTCAAACACAGATGCTGCCTTCAAGAGGCCTATATTACAAGAATAAAGATATGTACCTTAAAAAGCCACAAAGCAAGATAAAAGGAGAAAGTGTTGCCCACCCGGGCCAGGCTCCTGCCCTACACCCTGCAGGCTCCTGCCCTATACCCTACAACAGAGAAGCCTAATGGTTAGGAGGCTTGGGAGTCTAATAGTCCCGGGTTCAAACCCTAACTCATAGTCTGGGATGTGTGGCCTACGTTCTTGGAGCCATTTCTTTATCTGTCAAATGATGATGGTCCCATGGATTGTTGGGCTAAATGATATAAGGCTGTAAAATGTCCAGCCTAGGGCTTAGCACCAAGTAAGCAAATTGTAAATGGTGGCTGCTGCCACTGCTGCTTCCTATGATTATTACTATTCAGTCTTCTGCTTTAAACTCAGTAAGTGTTTTCTGCTGAGATAGGGTCTTGCTCTGTCGCATGGGCTAGAGTGCAGTGGTATCATCATAGCTCACTGCAACCTCAAACTCCTGGGCTCAAGAGATCCTCCTGCCTCAGTCTCTCAAACAGCTGGGATTACAGACGTGAGCCACCTCGCCTGGCCTTCAGTAAATGTTTGATGGCTCACTGAAGTCAACACACAGAGAAAGACACTCGTTTTTCGTTCTTAGTAAGGAACTTTGGGAGGTCACCGGGGCAGGCATCAAGACAACAGGTGTGTGTCTTGCCCAGCACTGGTGAATGGATCGGCCAGGTGGGGAACTGAGGGCCGTTCACTTTGCCAGACCCCTCACCGGCATACATGCTGGGCTGCTCCCCAGCCGAACGGCTGGGCCCGCTGGGGCTGGCTGTGCTGTTCTTCCGTGGTGTGCGCAGCTCTTCATCTCTTTACTTTTTTTTTTTTTTTCTCTCTTTGAGACAGAGTCTCACTCTGTTTCCCAGGCTAGAGTGAGTGCTGTGGTGTCAGCCTACCTCACAGCAACCTCAAACTCCTGGGCTTAAGCGATCCTACTGCTTCAGCCTTCCGAGTAGCTGGGACTACAGGCATGCGTCACCATGGCTGACTAATTTTTTCCTCTATATATTTTTAGTTGGCCAGATAATTTCTTTCTACTTTTAGTAGAGATGAGGTCTCGCTCTTGCTCAGGCTGGTCTCGAACTCCTGACCTCCAGCAATCCACCCGCCTCGGCCTCCCAGAGTGCTAGGCTTACAGGCATGAGCCACCACGCCTGGCCTCTTCATCTCTTATTGAACTGCCACCATTCATTCAGTTAGGCAGAGTGTCAATTCTTGCTCATTCAGATTTTCTTTTACTCACTAATGTGCTTAACTCTCACCCCTTACTAAATGTGATTTATTAATGACTTTTTCTAGATGGAGCAGAGGAACCCTTGCATCTTGTGCAGAGTTGCACTTGCGTTACCACTTGGAACAAGGCAGCCATGGATCTGCGTTGGGTGAGGCAGCAAGTGGGTGGATTTGGTGCTGGGCGGTGCTGGGGGTGCGGGAGGGTCAGGAGTGGCCAGGGCAGAACCTGTGAGTGGAGACGCAGCCCCTCCAACGAACGCGTTTTCTGCGAGAAAGGCTGCAGGAGGGCTGTCTTGGGAAATTACTGCTCTCACACGTTCTTCTTTACCTTGCCCCCCAGCACCTCCCCGCTAGCTATCCAAGGCTTGGGATTTTTAAAAGGGAAACACAAACAGAAAAACCAATGTGAATTTTCCAGCTTTAAAGGGTGGAGAACTCCCTACCAAGACAGGACACACATTTACACAGGAGATTGAGGGCCTGGGAAAAAAGACAGGACTCGGCCTCACAGTGCAGGGAGGCTCAGCGATCCAAACATTCTGGCTACCCCACTGACCCTGTGAGAGGGGCCAGAAGGTGGACGACCCCTGTGGGCAGGAGGTCAAGTATCGTTAGATCTGGTTCCCCTTGGCCCCAGGAACAGAGAGGCAGAGTCACTGAGGCTGCAAAAAGGCAAAGGAGTTTATTAACTAGTCCCGGGCCAGGGTCCAAATTCCAGAGCACCAACGCAGTGGCCTCTCCAGGAACTAGGACCCCGCCCTGGGGTAAAGATTAGGCTTTTACACTTTTCTGTATGCTAGTTTTCACACGACACGTTATTCTGCACACAACACGTTAGTCTGCACATGACATACTAGTCTGTACACGACACACTAGTCTGCACACGACACACTAGTCTGCACTTCATCCCCCTTCAGTTTATTTGTTCCTTTTGTTTAGAAGTGGCTGATCAAGTTGGCTTCAGGTTTGTTGACTCTAAGTTTCGGGCTTTTTGCACTGGCGCCAGTTGTAGTTAACATCATTCAGGGGAAGAGGAGGGTCTCCGACGGGGGAGGGGGGGCTGTTGTTGCATACCTTCTAGTTTTTGGTTACAAGCGGTACTGGGAACACACGCCCTGCACAAGCCGTTCATGCGCTGATCATGTCTTGCTCTTCTTATCTACTTAGTTGGTTGGAGGGCACCTGGATTCTCCAGCCCTTTATCAGAAAGCAACTTGCAGTTACCTCCCCGGGGCTTTGTTTTCCTTTACTTTAGTGAAGCCTGCCATGGCTCCACTTACGCTAAGCACCAAGCCAGCAAGCCATATATACAGAAGCAGAACTAGGCTTCTCACATCCAGGAAGCCTAGCCTATCATGGAGTTACCTTTGTTCTTATCTCTGTTTTTCATTCTGATTAACTATATTTATTAAACAACTAAAAGCAAGCATAGTCACAGAAGCGAATAGCATCAGTTAGAATCAAAGAGAGCACACATTTTCCTACTATCAATTCCTGTTCTTCATTCCCCCCCCCCTTTTTTTTTAGCTACGAGCACTCTTGCTCGTACATGGGGTCTCGTACCTCCTCTATTTTTAAGCAGGTATCACAGCTCAGCTCTTGGTATTGCTGCCGCAATACCATCAATTGTATGGTATTGACCCGCTCTTTTACAAAGGCAACTAATCTATTTAGAATATACGGTCCGAAAGTGAGGATGAGCAGGAGCACAATTAGGGGTCCTAATATATTGGAAAGCAAAGTAGTCAGCCAAGGGGAGCTATTGAACCATGACTCAAACCATCCTTTTTTTTGTTCATGCTCCCGTTTTTGCTTTGCCAGTCCTTCCCTGACTTTAGCCATGGTGTCTCTAACTATCCCAGTATGGGCAGCGTAGAAACAGCACTCTTCCCCAAGGGCCGCACATAGCCCTCCCTGTTGGAGAAATATGAGGTCCAGTCCCCTCCGGTTCTGCAGCACCACCTCAGACAGTGAGGTTAGGGACTTTTTTTTTTTAAAAGAGAGATGGATTTTTTAATTCTGGCTAAGTCTTTATCTACGGCGGCCCTCAAACTATTGAACACCTTATGTTGTATCGCTAAGGATGAGATTCCTATCCAAGCTCCTAGTGCGCCTAGGCTGCAAAGGGTGGCTAAGGTTATTGCTGTAAAGGGCTCTTTTTTTTTTTTTTTCCTAGCCAATCCGGCTCTTTTTGTGCCCTTTGTCCATGCATCGTATATTATATCTTTTTGATGGTAAATAACCTTAGAGAACACTAGCACCTGGATGCAGAATTCTTTAGACTCATTAAAGACAGACAGGCTGAGACATGGAGTCAGGCCTATCTTAGAACAAATCCACCGCCCATCGAGCGCTGGAACGATCTATTTTGTTTTTCTAGTCTGGTTCACGACCGGGTGGACTTTGGCACAAAGCTGTGCATGGCTAGGCAGCACCTTCCCTATGCAGCCTCCACTCCTGGTGACTACCTGAAGTGTTAACCCTGGGCCCTTGCGGTCCCACTTGCAGGACCCGGGGGTCTCCTCTCCTGAATAATGGAAGGGGGCAGCCAATCCCACTGTTATATAGAAAGGGGGTCTAATATCATAGCATAACCAGCAAGCTGCCGTAGCGTTGGGGTCGGAGCGGTTCAAGGCCTCATATGCTGCTGTCAGCATTTTCCATAGGGGATCTCCCAGCTCCTCTGCTCTGGGGGCCGCTTGTATTCCTATTTTCACCACTGGAGTCTGTGCTCTGGGGGTTACTTGTGTTTCCACTTTTGCTGCCAGAGTTTTCGGAGGTGAGAGTGGGGCACTAGTCAGGCTTGGGGTGTTCTGTTTCTTCATCAGCACTGCATTGGGTCCCACAATGCCCGTGATTGGAAAAACCTTTAGCCTAATCTGTATTAGGGCACTAAATTGTGAGCGCTGATAGAGAAACAGCCCCCAAGAGAGTCCCGAGGTCCACCGTCTGTCCTTTTTTTTTTTCTTTCTCTGTAAATCTTATACGTATTAGGTTACAGTCATGGGCATATAGTCTCCGTGTGCATGGCCGGACAAAAGACATCTCGATAAAAAGGGGAGTTACCTGCCATTTGTTCTCTCCATCATTGGTGGTTACACACTCCCAGGCTGCACAGAAATGAGAAAGGACTCCCCCACACTTGCGTCTCATCTCTCCTGTTCTAAATCCAGGACACGCATAAACCCATTTATGTTCATGGACATTCGCCTTTGGTACTGTCTCCACTTTCCCCCTTCCATGTCTTCTAGAGGGCTAATTTTTTTCAAATTAAAGTATAGGTCTGGCCACCAGGTGTTTAGTGGGGCCGTTCCTGAAGTTGTGTTAAAGACTTCATGGGTTTCTGGACTACTGATCTCCCAGGTGAGGCTATGGGGCATATGGGGATTTGGGTCAATCAGTATTTTTTTTTATAAATGTTTTGATTATAACAGTCACTACAAGCATCTTCGCTCCGGGTGTCCCCATCATTGGTCCAGCGGCAGTCTGGTTGCCACTCGAGTCAGTCTGGTCATTAGTGGCTTCTCTGGGTCCGATGAGGCCCTCCACTGACTTTGTTGTTGCTCTTGCTCGTCCTTGTTGGCAGGTCTCACATGAGAGTGGTGTATCTAGGTCGCCACTTTGTCAACCTTTAGGGCAGTGGGGGTGACAAGAATAATCTCAAAAGGTCCCTTCCACCTGGGCTCTAGGGTTTTGTTATTATGCCGTTTTACCCATACCCAATCTCCCGGCTGGTAGGGATGCCCGTCAATCTCTTCTCCCTCCTGCCGAGCTGCCTGATAAAAGGCTCAGAGGGCAGGCCAGATCTGGCTCAGGGCCTGTACAGCCTGCAGCACTTCTTTAGGGTTTTTAGGCAGAGCCCCAGAGATCATTTTTGGTATTACAGGTGGAGGAGCGCCATATATAATCTCAAAGGGGGTTAGGCCTAAATGATAGGGGGTGTTCCGGGCTCGGAACAGGGCGGAGGGAAGGAGGGTCACCCAGTCCCCGCCAGTCTCCAGGACCAATTTAGTTAAAGTCTCCTTTAGGGTTCTGTTTATTCTTTCTACCTGCCCTGAACTCTGGGGATTATATGCACAATGTAATTTTCAATCTGTCCCCAGAGCCCGGGCTAGCCCCTGACTTATTTGACTTGTGAAGGCTGGCCCATTGTCAGACCCTATGCTCTCCGGCAGCCCGTGCCTGGGAACTATTTTTTTTTAAATATTTTCTTTGCCACTATTAAAGCAGTTTTTTCTTTAGTAGGAAAAGCCTCTACCTACCCTGAGAAGGTGTCTACCATGACCAGTAAGTATTTGTACCCATATTTTCCTGGTCTTATCTCTGTAAAATCTATTTCCTAAAATAATCCTGGTTGCCTCCCCCGTTCCCTGGTACCTGTATGGGTCCCCCTGGTCCTCCCCGGCTGCATAACCTGGCAGACACAGCAGTTTTTGACAATGTCTTCTGCTGTCTTCTCTTGTGATTTGAATCTGAGTTGTGCAATGGCCAGAAGCTGTAACATCTTTTTCTTGCCAAGATGCATTGTCCGGTGCAAGTGTCCTAGTAGCTGGTTCCCCAAGGTCTCAGGGACTGTCAGGCGATGTTCTCCGTCTTGGAACCAGCCATCCTTGTTCGGCGCCGCCTGCAGTTTTTCTGTGGCCCACTTTATGTCCGTGCTGGAATAGTCTGGTTGGGGGGGCATCTTCCCCATCCCAGGGGGCGGCAAGCTCAAGTGCAGAACATTGGTTAGTACTGGTCCCTCCGCAGCCCTTCTTGCCTCAGCGTCCGCGGCCCGGTTGCCCCTGGCCTCAAGGGAGTCCCCCTTCTGGTGTCCTGGGGTATGGACTACAGCCCCTGCCTTGGGTAACAGGATGGCTTCTAGTAGTTGGAGTATCTCTGGCTTGTGCTTAATCTCTTTGCCTTCTGCTGTAATGAAGCCCCTTTCTCTATAGAGGGCTCCGTGTATGTGCACTGTCCCGTAGGCATAGCGGCTGTCAGTATACACCGTCAGCCTCTTCCCCTGGGCCCGGCGAAGGGCTTCTGTCAATGCGACCAGTTCAGCCTTCTGGGCCGAGGTCCCCTGTGGAAGGCACGTGGCCCAGATAAGCCTGCCTTGCTCATCTACTATGGCCGCCCCTGCATACCTGTGTCCATCCTGGACGAAGCTGCTCCCATCTGTGAACCAGGTCAGGTCGCTGTTCGCAAGGGGGCGGTCTTGCAGGTCATTCCAGGCCATCTGGGTCTCGACCAAGCTCTCAAGGCAGCTATGTTCAGGCATTGCCGGCACCGGATCTGGCAGCAGCGTGGCTGGGTTCAGGATGGCAGGAGTCCAGAACTCGATGCGAGGGGTGTCTAACAGAAGCCCCTGGTAGTGAGTCAGCCTCGAGTTTGTGATCCATCGCCCCGGCAGCTGCTTCAAGATCCCCTCTATGGCGTGGGGGGTGGTAATGTACAAATGCTGACCCAGGGTGAGCTTGTCGGCGTCTTTGACCAGCAAAGCGGTAGCTGCAATGATGCGCAGGCATGCCGGCCATCCTGCTGCTACCGGGTCTAGCTTTTTGGATAGGTATGCTACCGGCCACCTCCAAGGTTCAATATAGAGAGGTGGCCGATGCTTTGTCCATCCTGCTCCCCCTGTCTCAGCCCAGGCTTCAGGAAACTTGTGAAGCCAGTAGCCCATTTCCCTTTTCTGATTGATCTTCGTGGGCTGATACAGTCGGTACTCGTCTGCCTGAGCCAAGGTCAGGACTTGAGTAACCCGGGGGCTACTGATAAGGTTGCCTTTATCATCAGTTATTATTATTCCTTCTTCTTCAAAGTAGATACGGGCCTTTAATTTTGTGAGTATGTCCCTTCCTAATAACGGGGTGGGGCATTCTGGAATGACCACGAAAGCATGACTCACTTGCCCCGAGCTTAAATCTAACTTTCGTTGTGTGGTCCATTGGTAGGGCTTAGTTCCAGTCGCCCCCTGCACCCAGCTAGTCTTATTGGATAGTCTTCCAGTAGTTCTGGTAATCACCGAGTATTTTGCCCCTGTGTCCACCAGGAAGCTAACTGGGGTCCCTTCCACTTGCAAAGTTACCCTGGGCTCGGGGAAGGGCACCGAACCCCGTCTCCCCTATTTGTCTTCATCCTGCCCCAGCACCATAACCCTTCCAGAGGGTCCAACCTCATGTCCCCCTTTCTTTTGGGGGCAGTTCCTAGCCCAATGTCCATGCTCCTTGCAGTGGGCACACTGATCCTTGCCTAGCCTCTCCCTCCGAGGTCGTTCTCGGCCGTTTGCCCCTAACTGACCCCCTCCCATGGCTGCAAGTAGGATCTTGGCCATCTCCTTATTTGCCTTACGCACCTCTCCCGCCTGGAACTTCCTATCTTCCTGTCTCATTCTCTCTAACTTCTCTTCTGGCGTTTCCCTATTGTTATAGACTTTTTCTGCCACTTCCAGCAGGTCCCTCAGAGTTTTCTCACTTAACCTCTCTATTTTCTGCGCCTTATGCCTAATGTCTGGGGCTGCCTGGTTAACAAAAGCCATCATTACTGCCGGCTTGCTCTCTTCTGCCGTAGGATCTATGGGAGTGTACTGTCTGAAAGCTTCCATAATCCTCTCTAGATAAGCTGCTGGACTTTCCATGGGCCCCTGACGAACATCCCCTACCTTAGCCAAATTGGTCGGCTTCCGTGCTGCCGCCCGGAGACCGGCCATTAGAGTCTGGCGGTAGACCCGGAGACGCTCCCTACCTTCAGCCTCATTGTAATCCCAAGGTGGCCGTTCAAGAGGAAAGGTCTGGTCAATGACTCGAGGGTTGATGGTGGGTCTGCCGTCCTCTCCAGGGACTAACTTTCGTGCCTCTCCCTGAATTCGCTCCCTTTCCTCCATGGTAAAAAGAACCTTAAGCAACTGTTGGCAGTCGTCCCATGTGGGCTGATGAGTGAAAAGGACCGAATCTAAAAGGTTAATTAGATCTCTCGGATTTTCAGAAAAATTCTCATTTTGAGATTTCCAATTATAAAGATCACTGGTGGAGAAGGGCCAGTACTGATATGCCTGCTCCCCGTCCACTCCCGGGGCTCCCACGGCCCTCAAGGGAAGCGCCCTCACGGGTTGCAGACCTGGAGTTTGTCCAGTCCGTTGTCTAGTGCCATAAGCCAGCGCCCCCGTCGGAGGTCCCATCCTCCCCTGGGCCGCGGGAGCCGCCGGAGCCGCCTGGGCCGCTTGGGCCACTCTAGGATTATAAGGTGGGGGTGTATGCCACTCTAGGTCTATTAAAGCTGGATATAGATTAGAGTCTGGGAGCACAGGTGATCCCGTGGGCTGCGGGTCCTGCACCCAATTTTTCTTTACCTCCTTGGTAACTAGGGCTTGTGTCTTCTTCCTTGATGCTGGCAGGAGGGTCTTTAGCCAAGGTGGCGGATCCTGGACCAAGTCCTGCCAGACTATAATATAGGGGGCTTGGTTGGGATGGCCGTGATGACCAAAGACTACCCCTTTTATTTTTCCAATTAGCTCAGCATCAAATGTTCCTTCCTGTGGCCATCCTACCCCGAAGGTCGGCCACTCTGCCTCACAAAGGGTGATAAATTTCTTTTTCTTTCCATCTAGGGAAAGGCTGTGTGCCCTTTCCCTAACATCTTTAAAATGATCAATGAGGATAGACAGAGGCGTTGTCTGAGTCTGACCCATGCTCACAAGGTATCAGGGGAGAGAGTTCTTTCAGGTGTCCGCCTGGCTGCGTACCTCGAGGGAACTTAGGCGCGTCTTGGCTAAGGTGTACCCGTATAAAGCCCAGGCCCGGTCACTCCTTTTTAGGGGAGTGAATCACCGTTATGCCGTACGACGTCGCCACAGAAACGCAGGTTAGGACCCACTCAGATTCCGTAGCCGCAGCCGTGGAACCTCATACAATCACTCTCCATTCATTCCATCAGACAAACAGACTTTACCTCTTAAAAAAAAGGGGGGGGGGCCAGTTCGCAGCCACACAAGGAGTCCCACCAAGAGCCAATAGAGAAGTGTGAAGGCAGCCTTTTTTAGAGGTTCCCAAGATTGAGGGGTCACAACGTACAAGCCAATACCAAGCAGTAGCGCCAACAGGGAAGGAAGCCCCCAAAGGACAATCTGTAACCAGGAGATTGCAAATCCAGAGATTGAGAGGGCAATAGAAAAAGGACAAGCTATTGGGCTGTTTTATTTAGCAGCACCTCGGCTCAGCAGACTCACCCACAAATCTCATTTATCATTAGTTGCACTTACAGACACTCCACACAGTAAACATTAATTCCAATCACACGCCTGACCTAAGAGTCCGGACTCGTTTCTTGGTTTTTCTCCCAAACAAATTGGCCAATATCACTCAAAAGAAATCCACAAAGGCACAAACAGACAATACTGGACCGGTCCTGTGTCAACCATCTAAAACTCAGACAAATAGAACCAGAATTTTCGCTGAGTGGCCCCGGACTTACCCCTCTTGGGTGCCTCCCACTCTTTGAAAAACAAAAGAGAAGCAAAGGAACAACAGAAATCAACAGAAATTTTAGCCGGCTACTCGGCTTGGACTTCCACTTCAAACGGATCCACTTGGTTTCCCTTTCCCAAATAGAATTTCCTTTGAGTGGCCCCGGACTTATCCCTCTTGGGTGCCTCCCACTGTTCGGAAACCAAAAGAGAAACGGAAAACCTACCAGGGGCGAGGGACGTCTCCCTTCACCCCTGACCGGCGACCCACCAGCGCATCCGCCTAGGCCTTTTGCCGGTCACTTCCCAGGGCCCATTTACCTGCACCGTATGGATTTTCAGAGCTCCAACTCCTCCTCGGAGCTGCATTCTGTTCCGGGGGTTTCGGGATCCCGGACGAGCCCCCAAAATGTTAGATCGGGTTCCCCTTGGCCCCAGGAACAGAGAGGCAGAGTCACTGAGGCTGCAAAAAGGCAAAGGAGTTTATTAACTAGCCCCGGGCCAGGGTCCAAATTCCAGAGCACCAACGCAGTGGCCTCTCCAGGAACTAGGACCCCGCCCTGGGGTAAAGATTAGGCTTTTACACTTTTCTGTATGCTAGTTTTCACACGACACGTTATTCTGCACACAACACGTTAGTCTGCACATGACATACTAGTCTGTACACGACACACTAGTCTGCACACGACACACTAGTCTGCACACGACACACTAGTCTGCACTTCATCCCCCTTCAGTTTATTTGTTCCTTTTGTTTAGAAGTGGCTGATCGCGTTGGCTTCAGGTTTGTTGACTCTAAGTTTCGGGCTTTTTGCACTGGCGCCAGTTGTAGTTAACATCATTCAGGGGAAGAGGAGGGTCTCCGACGGGGGAGGGGGGGCTGTTGTTGCATACCTTCTAGTTTTTGGTTACAAGCGGTACTGGGAACACACGCCCTGCACAAGCCGTTCATGCGCTGATCATGTCTTGCTCTTCTTATCTACTTAGTTGGTTGGAGGGCACCTGGATTCTCCAGCCCTTTATCAGAAAGCAACTTGCAGTTACCTCCCCGGGGCTTTGTTTTCCTTTACTTTAGTGAAGCCTGCCATGGCTCCACTTACGCTAAGCACCAAGCCAGCAAGCCATATATACAGAAGCAGAACTAGGCTTCTCACATCCAGGAAGCCTAGCCTATCATGGAGTTACCTTTGTTCTTATCTCTGTTTTTCATTCTGATTAACTATATTTATTAAACAACTAAAAGCAAGCATAGTCACAGAAGCAAATAGCATTAGTTAGAATCAAAGAGAGCACACATTTTCCTACTATCAATTCCTGTTCTTCAGTATGTCATAAATGACTGGTTCTTGATGAACCAGGGAGAGAGCCCCAGAACAACTGTATTTGAGGATGATATGTTCTCAGGTTCCCAGAGGCTGACTAGGGTGGGCAATGAGGCGGGGGAGCCCCTGGGAGTCCTCTGCCCACACCACCCTTGGGGGAGCGTTGGCCAGCACCAGGGATTCTAGCCTCAGTCCTGCTTTTCTTTCCTATGGCCCTTGTTAGGTGTAAATATTTAACTAGTTACATTTTAATTTCTTACCATATGGGTGGAATTGCTCTTACAAGCAATGCTGAGAAACGTTATATTTGAAAATTTATTGACAGGCTGCCTGAGGCAGGCTGGGGCACTATGCCTCCCCCTCCCCCTCCTGTGCTTCAGCTGATTCCCCCAGTGTGGTCACCACAACTTCCCTGAGCTCCCTGGGATAGCAAGACAACGCCAAGGCTTTCACTCTTGAAAGGAGCAATTAAACTTTTCATTATTCCTCATTTTAGATACGATTCTAAATTGTCCCCAGCCATTTACCCTGCATCCTTGTTAAAAATCTCCTTCTCATCAGAAGACTCCTTGTTGTGTAGCTTCTCTGCCATATTTTTCTGGTGTGTGGCATTGAGAGGTCTGTACATATCCCTAAGCCAAAGTGGCCGCCATCTCCAGGAAAAGCCCCTTGGGGGAAACACACACACACAAGACAATTAGTGATTCCTGCCATGTTCCAGGTCTCTCACGATGTACATCTCTGGTCTTCTTAGGACTAAACGTGCACCTTGGTCCACAATCACAGTGAGCAACATCACTACAGACCTGGGATCCTGAAAATAATTCCATGTGTGCTGGATTCCAGAAGCTCTCCATCTCTGTCCAAGAGGGCCCCGCAATGTCACTGGGGAGACCTTTGTGCGTGGCTTGGCATGGAGTGCAGGCAGGATTTTCAGCCCCACTTACCAAGAGCTTGGCCACATGCTCTTATGCAGTGAACAAACCATACAACCATACAGGGCAGAAGTGTTTGACTCTGTCCAGAAGCGTGTTACATCAGTCCCTTTCCAACTTAGTCCCACATGCAGCATTTGCTGGGGAGCGAGGGACAAAGTGCTTCTATTTTCCTAGAAGCTTTGTCCCATAAGTTGAGTCACATCAAGCAAATGCCTGGGTGTAGCTAGCAAAGTTATCTGACTTACAGATTTTCATACTGCAGGCTGTCACTGGGGAGTGAGCTATGAAATCAGTTTAAAAGACAAAATATTGTTTTTGAATATGAACAGAATGGAAACAAATCAGAGTGCATTGTTTTAGAAGCTAGTGTGAAGTAAAATAAAATTTTAAGCCCCCCCCTCCTCTGCCGACTGTCCCCCCCACCCCACCCCCCAGCAGCTGACTGAATGGACCTCCTCGTGGCCAAAGGAATATCCTAAAACCAAATTGCCTGCCAGGAGGAGGAGGTCAGACAAGCCTCATCATGCCTCCCTCCCTTCTTGGAGACATCCTTTGTGACCCATTAACAGGCCTAAGGGTATGCAAGACAAACCTGCAGGTCCTCAATTTACACAACAAATCTATGTCTGGTGGCTTATCTCTGATAAACAGCTCCTTATCTTAAAACATTCCAAGCATTTAGACAAAGCTTCATGTCAAAGACATGCCAAAGAATACAAGCCAAAGAATATTTAAACCTACCTATAACCTGTGAGGACTGAACTCTGATATTTTTCTTTTGCTCAAAATTCCTTCCTAAGGAGGCCAGATGAGTCACGCTCACAAATGGTAAATTCCCACTAAGCAGGTTTTGTTAACCAAATATAGTGTGTTTTACTTCCCAACCTAATCCCAATTATAGCATTAACATCACCTAAAAGATAGAAAGCCCCCATCTTAACTCAGGCATCCTAGCAGAGCCTTACCTTAACTTGAAAGACTCTCCTGTCTGGACCTCCCAGAGTGCTCACACCTTTATCTTAAATTAAGCATTTCTTTTCTGGTCTTTTAGATAAAGCCTAACTCTCTCAGCCAATTGTCAGCCAAAGAATCTTTAAACCCACCTATAACCTGTAAGCCCCTGCTTGAAGATGTCCCACCTTTTTGGGGCAAACCAATGTATGCCTCCCATGTATTGATTTATGACTTTACCTGTAACTCCTGTTTCTTTGAAATGTATAAAACCAAATTGTAACCCAGCCACAGCGAGTCCACTTGCTCAAGGTTTCTTGGGCATGGCTCTGGGTCATGGTCCTCAAATTTGGCTCAAAGTAAATCCCTTTAAAATTATTTTACAGAGTTTGGTTTTTTTTCCCTGATAACACTACTTATGTCTATACAGCATATATGTATTGATTTGTGATATAAAATGCAGCTCACAGCCCAAGTAGAGTATAATCAATGGAGAAGCCCCCAGCTGGAAAGGGACCACGCTCCCACTGATACTCACTAGCAGTGTGACCACAGGGCAAGATAATTTCCCTTTCTCCGTCTCTATTTCCATCTTATAAAAGGAAGAGACAAACTACTTTCTAAGGTCTCTCCTACTTAAAATTCTATGAGGTTGAGATAAAAGGAATAGAGAGTGGGGTCCCAAAAACCAGGAGGATGAGAAGGTAGGTTTTCCTGCCACTCTAGAGGGAGGATTCATATCTTCTGCCCTCCATCAGCCTTGAAGGAGACTAGCTCCCTTGCCCCCATATCATGTGGCCTTCCCTATCTCTTCCCCAGAGCCTATGAAAAGGCCTCCGGCCTGGCCTGATGCCCACCACCAGCAGGGACAGACGCAACCACAACTTCCCCACCTTCCCTTGAAGGACTGGTGACAGCAGGTGCGTCCTTGCCAGTCCTGTCCAACTCAGCTTTGGCTGGGGAGCTAATTTTGCTGGAACAAGGCAAAGCACCAGGGTAAGTAAGTATTCGTCCTGCCTCTGGCAGTTTCCTCGCTGTAAAATGAGGGGACTGAAATAGATGAGTTCTAAGTTCTCCTCTAGTTCTAAAATTCTAATTTAAAAATCAGCAGACCAATATTTACCTCCTCGAGGATCCTTCTAAATCTCCCTGTGCTACTCTTCTATGAGAATAAATCTGTTTGGAAGAAAACGATCATGATTATCCATCATAATGGCCACTATCTCCAAATCTTTGTTCATTCCTTTTAAGTCTTATCTACCCAGTGGGGTAACTTCTTTTTATTTATTTATTTGTTTATTAATAGAGAAGGGTCTCACTCTGTTGCCCTGGCTAGAGTACAGTGGCATCATCATAGCTTAATGTAGCCTCAAACTCCTGGGGTCCAGTGATCCTCTTGCCTCAGCCCCCAAGTTGCTGGGACTACAGGTGTGTGCCATGACGCCTGGCTAATTTTTCTATTTTTAGTAGAGAAGGGGTCTTGTGCTTGCTCAGGCTGGTCTCGAACTCCTGACCTCAAGCAATCCTTCTGCCTCGGCCTCCTAGGGTGCTAGGATTTACACGCATGAGCCACTGACCCCAGCCAACAGCATTGTTTTAAAGTCAAGAACAAGAGTAGGACACCTGTAATTATGGCTACTATTCATCATTGTTGAGGAGGTCCTGATCAATGCCGTAAGAAAAATAAATGGGTTGTAAGCATTGGAAAGGGAGCAACAAAAGCATCTTTGTTTGCACATGAAATGACAGACAACCTAAAATGCCCAAGAGAATCAACTTTTTATGGGAAGTATATGAAAATTCAGTAAGATGGTTATATACAAAATCAAGAGATCAGCACACAAACCTCAATAGCTTTCCTGTGTATCACCGATAACTAATTAGAAAATGGAAGAAAGATACCACTTACAAACACAATAGAAATGTATAAAGTATTTAGGAACAAAGATACAAAGATCTTTTACCTAACAAACAGGAGATGTAAGGTCTATGTGATGCAAACATGAAAACTCTTCTGAAGGACATTAGGAAGAAATGAATACACACCATGAGATACCATGTTCCTAGAATGATATAAAGATGTCAATTCTCAAATTAGTCTACAAATTTAATGTGATCCTCTTCCAATCCCATGATAGTTTTTTACAAAAACTGGCTAGCTGATGTTTGGTAGAGAAAATACGCATGAATAGCTATGAAATGTATGAAAAAAATAAGACCAAAGAGAAGGAGGTTGACCTGCCAAATATTTAACTCAAAATATGTCACAGAGCAACTGGATTTAAGTAGTATGATACTGGTACTGGTACAGAAAGACAACTGGATCAATGGAAGAGAACAGATTTCAGATATAGATGGTGTTTTAGGTCAGTGAAGAAAGAATGAATCATTCAATAAAAATTATTTTAAAACAATTGGATATTCATGTAAGAGAATAAAAGATCCTCTACCTCAACCATACCAAAAAGCAAATAATAAAACAAATTCCATATGTGTTAAAAAATTTAAATACAATGTCATGAAAGTACTAGAAGAAAATATCAGGGACGGCCTCTTTCCCAGCCCCCACACCAGGTAAGCCGTGAGGTGAGGGCCGCTGATGGGATGACTCAAACTACAATCACACCTGCTCCTCATAGCCTTTGTTCCCTTTTCCACTGGATTGTTGGGCTTCTTGATTTATAACACTCTTTTGATATTAAATATATCAATCCTTTCAAAGGTTTTCATTGTATTTCAATGTTTCAAATACTTGCCAGTGTTTTTGTCTTTAAGGAGGCGGAATGGTAATGAAGAATGCAGGCTTTGCAGTGAGTGGGAGCTGGGCTCTGTGTTTGGCTTTGCTACTGGGGCCTTAAGTTGATCTCCTTCATCTGTACAAGAGGGATGATGGTCTCTTCCTCACAGGAGCGTTGTGAGGATTAAACCAGACAGTATACGGAAAACTCTCCAGCCCATGCTTGGCCTCCCCCAGGGCTAAGGTTGCCAATGATCTCACAGACAAGGTGGTCAAATCCACCAAAGGTTTCTGCCTGTGCTATCAGGCGTAGAAAGCTCTTTTCTGTCACATGAGTATAAAAATATTCCTTCTATTTTCTTTCTAATACTTTTCTTCTTTTACATATACTGATATATGTTTAAGGTGAGAGATAGGGATCTGCCATTAGGTGTCACCCAAAGAGTTAGGCAGAGCTGTTCCATTTCCATTTATTCATTTTCTTCCACTGCTTGGAATATGAAAAGGTGACATTTCAAAAGCCTTAGGAACACATGGATTGTCTGTCGCCAGACTCTATATGCTAATTCAAATAAATATTATGTTGCATTATTCTTCATTGTGGAATTAACAAAATGCCACATCCCTCTTCCTGGAAATGCCTTTGTCTACTAAAGGTAAAACACTACATGCTACCTTAATCTCAAAAAGCTTACCATCTAAGTGGAGAGAGGAAATAATGAAAAGATATCAATACAAATATAAGGTTAAACTGTACATAGAAACTAAAAGCAGTAGAGGAGTTTATAGGAATTTAAAAAAAAAAAAAAAAGCAAAAGGCCACATGCCACCTGGAGATGATGCAGAGGGTACTGTCTGGGTAATGGCCAGGGACCGTCCTCCTGAGGCCTTGACAAACTGACCCCATGCTGGTCCCTGCTTTCTGGGCTCCGAAATCAGACTCTGTCCTCAATTCACTTCTTCCTCTTGGAGCAGTGTCACCATACCAAGATCACAAGACTGACCAACAATCAGAATGCCAGATCATGCCTTGCCAATGAGAAATACATCTGCTCCTTAGACAAAATCTCTGTGGAGAGAGGCCTCCGCGGCAAGCTCAAGTACAACCAGAAAGCGACTTGGTGAAAACGGAATTAGAACAAAAAGAATCAGCTGAATCCAGAGTTTAATGGAAAGGGCTGAGGTGCCGGATGCGGTCATCTCCCCCTAGGCACAGTCTCAGCAGTGGGCCTGACCCCACGTCAGCCACCTGAGGCCGTGTGTGCTCTCCTGCCATGGTTGGATGGACGCTGCCTACGCTGGTCTCTTCCTCACCTTTTCTAAGTTTTTACTACTGACCAGCCTCCTGCAGATAGATATGTTTTTCTTTAGATAAGTTAATACAGGTTGAGTATCCCTAATCTGAAAAATCTGAAATCCAAAATGCTCCAAGGTCTGAAATTTTTGAGCACCAACATGAGACTCCCAGAAAATGCTCACTGGAGCATTTTGGATTTCAGATTTTCAGATTAGGGATGCTCAGTTGGTAAGTATAATGCAAATATTTCAAAATTTGAAAAATCTGATATCTGAAACATTTCTGGTCCTGAGCATGCAGATAAGGGCCACTCAACCCGTACATTCTGCCAGGTTCTGCTCCTGTCTCGTGGACCAGGGAGCCACTGGTCCTTGCAGCTCTGCTCTGCTTCATGTGCTGACCCAGGGGTTTCTGTCTCGGATAGCCGTCTTTAAAAAACTTGTTTGCCACATTTTTAAGTTCTCAGGGGAGGGGAAAATGCTTCACCATGGCCTCTAAGAAATGGTGACAAATCTCACAGAGGGACTTAGGCCCAGGAGGGCTGGAGTATTCAAGGAAGGCATCAAGAAGAAAGATGAACTTGAGCTGGCTTTTGACAGATTCACAGGATTTCCACGGGCAGAGGTGCAGACGAAAGCAGGGATGGGTATGGTGTGACTGGGGTACGGTGTGGGCTGCCTTGGCTAGAATGGAAGGTGGCCACAACAGGAGAAAAGGTAAATTAGGTTGGATTGGTAGGGTAGAGTCATGATTGTCACCTTTTTAAACCAGTCTTTTAATATGCTAGCACCTACCTGTTGTGAAAAGTAATAGACCATTATGAAATTGAAGAAAAGGTAAATGGAGGCAAGCTCCAGGAAGGAGCCACCGTAAATATGAGACACCTTAGAGTAGTAGCTGGATGCAGGGTTTAGCCACAGGGCTTTAACTGGACCTATTTAGACAATGCCTTACACACTGGAGGAGGATGCTACCTGAATCTAATGAATCTACAAGGTGACACTTCTATCTTTGCCTGTGTCCTTTCTCCCCAGGGTGATGACACCTCCGTGAGGGTGGAGATAATACACTTCAGCAACAAAGACAGAAATCAGTGGTAGAATGAGAGTGATTGGTGAGTACATCAAATTGTTGACATAGTTTTGGGTTGGAAAAATTTTGCTATCATACCAACTTTAGTTTTCTTAAACTTAACTTCTCAAAATAGCATCATGGTTTGTTAACTTGGTTTCAATCCACAGAGATCTCCTGGGAGCGGAGTTACTTTAAAAATCCTTGGTATATACTTTGCAATAAAAGAACAAAGCATACCTCAGTCTTAGTGATTGAAGAGGAATGTCAAGTAAATGTAGGTAGGAAAGTAGATTTGATTTTCAATTCATGGGTTCTGAATCTATTATAAAGGATATATTCTGGAAACATGAATTAACTGTTGTCCTTACCTCAATGAGACAGAAAATTATAATTAAAATCATCACTATTGCAGTCACAGATATTGCCAAGATCAGTTTTTTGTTATAGCCACATCATGGAACTTCTTTAGTGAGCTAAAAAAAAAAAAAGGAAAGAACAATTAAAAAAAACCAAAACAAAGAGATACGAAGGATGAAAGCTAACTATTCAAAACCCCATTCTTCCAGGTAAGTAGCTTACAGGTTCTTAAAGAACATACCAAATCTAATGTGTTACATAATCTTATTATCAAGCATTTTGCTCTACAATTTCTTTATCTTGAGTGTTAGGTCTGTTTCATTCCCTAAATGAGCAAAGTGGGAGATCAGTGTCATGGCCAGGACAAAACATGGACTTGTCTACCCGGGTCTTGCTGCGTGGGTGTCTTCATGGCCTGTGCTAAATGATGGAAAAGTCCATCCTGTTTCTGCAGTTGTCCTCACCTCACTTGACTCCTGCTCTTTCTGCTCGCTCTGGGGTTCTGTGTTCTCATTGATATAGTTCTCGGTTTTCCATTGATCCGTGTCCCATTCTGCCTTGGATACTTTCACTTCTTGCTGCTCACTGAGAAGCTTCATCAGGAGGCCTGTTCTAGAGATGAGCTTGGCACAGGCCAAGTGCACATGGCTCTCAGAACAGTCCATTTTCAAAGTCCGGATGACGTGAGCAATGAGCCTTCGCACGTCCTTGTTGGGGATGAGGGATCGTAGCTGCTGGTTTAGCTGAATTTCAAGCTGATCACCTGGGCATGAGAGCATGGGATAATTAAAGCTTTGGGGCATGGGGGTGGAGTCAGCGCCCGTGTTGTGGTATTCCCACTGGGGTTCACTGGCTCGTTTAACAGTTGGCATTATGTTGAATGCAGCCCCAGTGGACCCTGCAGTGGAAGGACTCTCGTAGGTTGTGCTTTCAGGGACAGCTTCTTTGGGCACAGCAGTGCTTCCTACAGAAATCTTTGCTTCAAAAGTATTTCCTTCAGGGGATGTACCAGTGTTTTCTGTAGAAACTTCTGAAAGAGAAAATAATTCTGGAAAAGGATTCTCTGATGACTTGGGTCTCCTGAAGATGAAAAAGCTTCACGTGAAGGGGAATTTATGAGGCTCCTGACTGGAGAGAGTGGAGGCCTGTTTGCAAATACCAGTCTTTGCTGAAAAGACTTTCCCATTTGACCTCTTGACTTAGTTTGCCCTTGAGTGTTCTATGGGCCACATGGGAATGAGTTTTATGAAAGTGGTATTTTTTTGTTGAATGTACGATTGGCTTAGCAGCCTCCATACTTTTAACTCTATCATTTGCATCTTCTAAAACAAAAATGGTGTCGGTCAAGTCTTTTGATTTGTTAGTTAACTTAGGTGGGGGTTTTGCAGTGGTGGGAGCAGCAGGCACGTCCACCGAGTCCTGTTTCAGTAAAGAAGAGACAGCTGCATTATGCTCCTGCGTGAACGAAGGCTTGGTGTCAAAGGAGCTTCCCACAAACCTCTTGGGGCTCTGCACCGCGGGAAGCTGTTCCAGTTCACTCGGGACTGGTCTCCCAAGCCTTCTGGCTTCGGCAATTTCCTTTGCGATTGGCCAGGCACTCTGTTTCCTCCTGATTCTCTCCTCTTCTAGGAGCTTTTTCCTTATGCCCTTGGGCCCCTTGAGGACTATCTTCATCCTCTGCCGCCTTTTCCCTGTACCCTCAGTCTCTGCCAGGCTGTTTTCCTGTGGTTGAGCAGTTTCTAATTTTTTGGGAAAGATTTGGCGTTTAAATTTGGGACCTAAAAGGCTGGACTGCATAAGCATGGCAGCTTTTTCTTTCTTTTTAACATCATCAATTTTTTCTTGAATTTCTGCATCTAATAAATTTTTCAGAAAATAGAGTTTCCTCAGTTTGTTTGTGTAAACTGGATTGTTGGATGCAGGTTCAAGAGAGGGGGTCTTTGTATTGCTTTGCAGATGACTCAGGGGCTTGTCTCCATCTTGTCCATTTGAAAAAAGCAGTTTAATGAACGGTAATAACGTTGACTCTACATCTTCTAGATTTCCCTCTGAGAAGTAAGGCAATATGTAATTTAGTGCACTAATAACATCGCTTTCGTCATTGAAGTCCAGCGGCTCGTTCGTGAAGCCTGACAAGCTGATGGCAGTTTTATCCGAGGGTTTCTCTGGCTCAATAGTCAGCTCAGTGCTGGTGTGCTTCTTCCGGGCCTGTAATACCTTCATGAGCGATTCTTCTGTATTTCCCAGAGATGCTTCTTCACCTGTCAAAAAAGGAGAGACGGTTTTTGATAATGGAAGACGGACGGAACAGCTTTTTGTCAGTCCACAACCATATATCCCAGTCAAAGAAATTATCAGTCACCAGACAGGTGAGTGCCATTTAGAGAGGAGAAAAACTAACCCAAACTTAAACCTATGAGATGGCAACAGCAAAAGGAGAAAGAGGCATCTTTTGAAACAGTGGCTACCTACTGAGAACATTTCATAATGTGAAATACAGCAACTCTATTTAGGATTATTCCATTGGTCCGCGAGG